>NC_063332.1:31064631-31114676 GCF_021869965.1 Rhincodon typus | reverse complement strand
CTGATGCTGCCTGGCCTGCTGTGTTCACTTTAGAGACTGAGCTGATTTCAGTTTGAATTTGATGGTCTTGATGTTTTCCAGTTAAAGATACAAAAGAGAGGAATAACTGTTCATTTGGTGACACAGCTGGAGAGTTGAGCTTTCTCTTTAAAATCTCTATCCAAAAGAGAATCAACAATAGCAGGCAAAACTCAAAACTGGCAAATTGAACAGAGAGAGGAATAGAGAGGCCAGAAGAATCCCATGTAATTTCTCAGTTATAGTCATGCAGATAAACCATTGGCTTCAAGACAAAGGGGTTGACTTTGTCATGTGAATGCTCTCTTCTTCTCTTTCAGTAATTCAAACTTGATTGTATATTCCAATTGTAACTTCATTGGCTTTTATTGATTAGCTGATGTCTGACAAGCTTCTTAAACCAGGGTTTCATTGTCCAAGCCATTAGCTTTTAATGATCCATTTTCAACAATTGAATGCTTTATGTTATTGTCATAGGTGCCTTGTTAAAGAAGCAGGAGATGTGAGGATATTTTCTCTTGTTGGTGAAAGTAAAACTATGAGCCTCTGTAAAAAATTAAGTCATTCAAAACAGAGATGGGAAGTTATTTTTCTCACAAAAGGTTATATTTCTTTGAAGCTTTTCCTTAAAAGGTGGTGGAAGGAACCATTTGATATTTCTAAGGCAGAGGTGAATAGAGTCTTGATAAGCAAGGGGGTGAATGGTTATCAGTGCAAGTGGAAATGTAGAGTAATCACATCAACCAAGCTCATAATGGTTGGCAGAATTGGGTGGAGGGGCCAAGTGGCCTATTCCTTCTCCTAATTCATACGTTTGTATGTCCTTCTCACTCTTCAAACAGGCAGTATTTTTGATGAATTGTGCAAGCTTTCAGTCATTATTCCAATTAGGTTGAAGTATGAAATTTATGGTAATGCAAATTGTGTGGCCATCTTGTCTGTGAGCCCAAATCATATCTAGTCTGTGTTTTTAAAAAGTCAGTGTGTTACAAGTTTGATTTAATGTTTTTAGCTGTTGACATAAAACCTTACCTAAGCACATCGATGTGACAATTATATTTAAAAGTGGGGCATTACATTCCACCTAATAATCCCGACATGGTTTGGTCCTGATTTTCAACACGCTTCTGTGGGCAGTGGGCAATTAGAGTATCACCATTTCCCCACAGTAAAGGGAAAGGAAAACTTCGGATCAAAACTTTTCTTTCATTTAGTCCCTTTCAGTTCAGCTGGGATAATGCTGATTTGCTGAATAGCAAGAAAAGGAGAGAAAACAGCAATGGGTGCCAGACAATGAAATCTCACATCTCCTGGTGGACTATGAATGAAACCTACCATATACAAGAAGCAACTGACAGGTGCATGTGAAGGGAAGACTAGCCTCAAAAGTCCCTTCAAACGGAGGCCTAGCAATTGTTTGGAGATCAGCATTAGAAGGAATATGAAAATGCACAAAATACACAGCACTTTTGTCGGCATCTATGGAAACTGAAGCAAGCTGAAAATTTTAGGTCAATTGCATTATGTCTGATTGCAAGAAGTTAAAAATTAAAGTTTATTGTTAAGTATAAACAAATTGGGGAAGGACAGGAGTTAAAAACAATTTGAAAAACAGAATAATTATTCATTTCTGAGATGATGTATTGGGTAGACGCTATTGGAGTGAACTTCAACATGTTTAGAAATTAACTAGAAGAACTTCATTCAGTTAATGAATGACGAAGAATTTTAATCTTTAGCCTTAAAAAGTGCCCAAGTTATTGTGGTATTGCAACCTACTTGCCTGCAAAAATAGACAGGAGGAGGACTAGGGGAAGAAAAAAAAAGATGAATTAATACATTCAAAACAGTGTGATGAAGTTGCTCATAAAGGAAACTCATTAACTTTGTAATATTTCAATTGAAGTATGCCGCAAAAGGTTTGGTAATAGGCGCATGTGGCTGCATTGTTCTCTGGAGTCATTCTGTACCATGGATGTAACCCTTCTCTTTGGGAGCACCTGTGTCTCGTGCTGCAGAATAATTACTATGACCACACCATTTCATTCACATAATGGCAGTAATTTGCTCTGCCTTTCAGGACCTGGACAGCTGGTTCTATTGATGAGCTTGTCTAGGATAATCCTACCATCAGATCTCATACTAGTGTATCCTTAGCAACACCAACCAATTCCATATTCCTGCAAAAAATTGTCAATTTATAACTTACTAATTTAGCTTTCTTTATTAAAGGACTTTACCTTTAATGTTTGTGAAAACTGAAGTGAATGGGCTGCAGGATGTGTGTCAGAGCAGTTCAATATAGACATAAAGAGGTTATGGAGAAGGGAATTAGGCTTTTGCTCTTTACAATACAATACTGAGTTGTGTTTAATTGTAATTTCTCAGAGTAAATGTTACCAGCTGAAACTTGTAACATCTCAGCAGCTACTACCTCCATTAATCCTTCATCAATACTTGTCTGTGACTCACTTGGTCCTTCACCTTATCACTAAACAATAGGTCTTAAAAAGCTATGTAAAATTTTACTTTTGAGGAGATACTTTAGTAGGAGAATGATTCACGTTTGAGCAGGGAATTGTGCAAATCCTAAGAAAAATTTAGGTTACGGGTGTGCATTTTAGGATATTGTTATGATTTTCGAATCAATTATTAAGGATAAAATTGCGGAGTACTTGGAAGTGCATGCTAAAATAGGACTGAGTCAGCACAGCTTCATCAAGGAGAGGTCATGCCTGACAAATCTATTAGAATTGTTTGAAGAGATAACAAGTTAGACAAAGGATAGTGGATGTAATCTATTTGGATTTCCAGGAGACCTTTGAACTTTGACAAGGTGCTGTGCAAGAAGCTGCTAAATAAGATAAAAGCCCATGGTGTTAGGAGCAAGATACTGGCATGTATGGAGGATTGGCGGAGTCAGAGTGGGGATAAAGGGATTTTTTTCAGGGTGGCACCCAGTGACTAGCAGAGTTCCGTAGGGGTTAGTGCTGGTACCACAACTAGTCACATTATACACTAACTATCTGCACGAAGAAACTGAGGACATTGTTGCTAAGTTTGCAGATGACACAAAGATAGGGTCAGGTAGTGTTGAGGAAGCAGGGAGGCTGCAGAAGGACTTAGACAGGCCAGGAGAGTGGGCGAAGAAGTGGCAGATGGAATATAATGAGGGATGGTGTGAGATTTTGCACTTTTGAGGTGTACTGCTGAGGGTGTATGAGGCTCTGGTCAGACTGCATTTGGAATATTGAGAACACTTTTGGGCCCCATATCTAAGGAAGGATGTGCTGACTTTGGAGGGAGTCCAGGGGAGGTTTACAAGAATGATCCCAGGGCTTGTAATATGAGGACCAGTTGAGGACTCGGTGTCTGAACTCAACGGAGTTTAGAAGGATGTAAGGGGACCCCACTGAAACTTACAGAATACTGAAAGGCCTGAATAGAGTGGATGTGGAGAAGATGTTTCCACTGGTAGGAGAGATTAGGATCCAAGGGCACAGCCTCGGAGATAAAAAGGAATTTCTTCAGCCAGAGGGTGATGAATCTGTGGAACTCATTGTCACAGACGGCTGTGGAGCTAAGTCATTGAGTGTCTTTAAGACAGAGATAGATAGGTTCTTGATTGGTAAGGAGATCAAGAGTTACAGGGACAATGCAGGAAAATGGGGTTGAGAAATGTTTCAGCCATGAGTGAATGGCAGAGCAGACTCAATGGGCTGAATGACCTAATGCTCCTATGGCTTACGGTCTATGGAAACTGTGGTATCATGTCAAAAAGACTCCGAAAATATAAGTTTGGAAGTATTTTTGTTGGATGGAGTACATACACATTTCCCACAGATTTACCTGACTACCTTCAGGAATTAGGCAAGATTCTCCAGAAGTAGAGGCAGTGATGTAGTGGTAATGTCAGTAAACTTAGTAACTTAAAAGCACAGGTTGCTGTTTTGTGGACATGGGTTCAAATCCTACCATGGCAGATGGTGAAATTTGAATTCAGTTTTTAAAATAAAGGTCTGGAATGTAAAGTTTGCCTAATGGCAACTATGAAATCACAGTAGAATGTCATTTAAAAAATTCATCTGATTTTTTAATGTACTTTAGGGGAGCTGGTAACCTTACCTAGTCTAGTCTACACATGACTCCAGACTCAGTGATGTGGTTGACTCTTAGCTGCCTCTGGAATGGGCTAGCAAGCCACTCAGGGCAAGGGCAATTAGACCTTACCAGACATTGGCTCAGATATCAATTTAGCTCCATTTAAAGAGTCCGGGCCTTTTAAATTGCTCACTGCTCTGGACACCTGGAAATGACAAGTCAGAAAACATCAATGTTAAATGTTTTCAAACTCTCTATTATCTCTTCCCTTCATTATTCACATTTTTGTCCGGTAATTCAGACTTGCCTTTAGCTCTAAAAATTGAACTAGCCAATAAGTAGAATTAAGAACAAAAACAAAGCTGCTGGAAAAGCTCAGCCGGTCTGGCAGCATCTGTGAAGGAGAAAACAGAGTTAACGTTTCTGAGGAAGGGTCACCGAACCCAAAACATTAACTCTGTTTTTTTCCTTCACAGATGCTGCCAGACTGCTGAGCTTTTCAGGCAACTTTGTTTTTGTTCCTGGTTTACAGCATCCGCAGTTCTTTTGTTTTTTTTTGAGTAGAATTAAGAGATATAAACAATGTATCAAAATGAGATTTTAATATTAAAATATTTAAATTGTAAAATTACAATTACAAGTGGACTGTAACCTATGCCGTTCAATCAGCCCAAAAGAATCATGTAATTTACTAATTGAAATTTCATTTATTTTATACTACGTTCTGTTTTTCTGTATACCTTATTTTAGAATTGTCTACAAAGATTTACACACTTTCTTCTCTAGCTCCATACCACCTGAAAACACAAGGATTCTCAGTGGCAGCAGTGTGTACTATCTACAAGATGCACCACAGAAATTCACAAGGCTCCTTAGACAGCACCTTCAACCACCACTACCTAGAAGGACAAGGGCAGCAGATGTATGGGAACACCACCACCTGCAAGTTCCCCTCCAAGTCACTCACCATCCAGACTTGGAAATATATTGCCGTTCCTTCAGTGTCACTGGGTCAAAATCCTGGAATTCCCTCCTTAATGAAATTGTGGGTGTGTCTAAACCAAATGGACTGCAACATTTCAAGAAGGCAGCTCATCAACACCTTTTTCAGAGCAACCCGTGATGGGCAATAAATGCTGGCCCAGCCAACATTGCACATATCTCATCTGCTTTATTGTTTGTTTTGATAGACTTTGTCAAATCCTTTTGGAAAAGCTGTTTGACTGCCAACTTTATTTGCAGCATTTTCCGAGAAGTTCAAGTGGTTTATCAAGTAGGACATTCCCTTGTACATCCATTTTTTAAAATCTTCCATAGAATTTTGGCCTTCCCACTCAGCAATTATTGCCCATTCCTATTTGCACTTGAAAAGGTGGTGAAGCATCAGTTGAAGATGGTTGGACCTAGGCTACTGCTTTGGTGCAATGTGCTGGGGCCTAGGCTTGTTGGCTCCAAAAGCCAAATTCATCTTCTTTTGTGCTTTGTATGACTCCAACTAGGAGACAGTTTTCTTGTGATTCCCATTGACTTCACTTTAACTTGAGTTCCAATGTTGTTATGCACAGTCAAATTACTTTAAATTTCAAGGGCTCTCACCTCATGGGTAAAATTCAGTTATTTTGAGCATCTTTGGACTAAGGCCCTGAGGCTAAGTTATCCTGGAGGAGCCCAAATTGGTACCAAATGTTGGATGTGGTATTCTGAGCCTTGCAGGTACAGGCTAGTTGAGCTTGAACCAGCATACTACACACTGTGAATGGTCACTAGGACATGTTGTTTATTGAGGATATCAATCTTGTTTGGTCTGAAAACTGTGATTGACAGTTAATTGGTCCTACTTCATCTTCATGCTAACAAAGGGCCTATCCATCAACTCACTCTTCTCATGTTGTGTAAATTGTATTATGTTTTTCCCAAGTCTGTTTTTTATTGTGTGTCCTGGTCCTGACAAGACCATAAGACATAAGAGAAGACGTGGTTTATTTGGCCCATTGAATCCACTCTGCTCTGCACTGAGATCATGGCTAATATTTCTCAACTCTAATTTCCTGCCTTATCGCTATAATCCTTGATTCCCTTACTGATTAAAATGTGTCTATCTCAGCCTTGAATATATTTAACATACCCTGTGATAAGGAATTCCACAATTTCACCACTCAGAGGAAGAAAAACTCCTCCCCATCTCTATCTTAAATGGGTGACTCCTTACTCTAAGATTATGCCTTCTGGTCTATATTCTTCCACAAAGGAAAACACCATCTTTGCATCTACCCTGTATAGTCCCTAAGAATAGTATGTGTTTTAATAGTCATCTCTTGTAATAAGTACAGGCCCAACCTACAGAATCTCTCCAAAGAGAAAATCCCTCCATATCTGGGAACAACCTAGTAAACTCTCTTTGGTCTGCTTCCAATGTCATTACATGTTTCCTTATATAATGGTGTCAAAACTGTCCACAGTATTCCAGCATGGTCAATTAGTGTCTTGTATAATTTGAGCAAAACCTCCCTACATTTATACTCCATTCCCTTTGAAATAAAGGCCAGCATTCCATTTGCCTCCCCAATACCTGCTGCACATGGATGCCAGCTTTTCGTGATTCATATAGTAGGACCCCAAATTTCTGAGCTGCAAATTTCTGCCATCTTTCCCCACTTAAATAATATTCAGCTCCCCTATTCTTCCTGCCGAAGTGCATTAATACACGTTTGCCCAGATTATGTTCCACATGCCAGGATTTTATCTATTCAGTTAAGCTGTCTATGTCCTTCTGTAGACTCCTGTGTCATCTTTACTATTTGTCTTTCCCATCTATTTGGATACCATCCCCAAACTTGGTGATAGTCCATTCACTTCCATCAACTAAGTTATCGATATATATCGTAAATAATTGCAGCCCCAACACTAATCCCGTGGCTACTGACTCCACTGTACCTTCCATTAGTTTGGTGATTTTTTATCCATGCTAATATAGTACCCCCAGCACCATTGGCTCTTATCTTAAGTAACATTATGTGTGGTACCTTTTCAAATGCCTTTTGAAAAATATATTATATATGCTAGTTCCACTTTATCTACCTTCCTTGTTACTTCCTCAAAACAACTAATAGATTTGTCAGGCATGATTTCACCTTGATGAAGCCATGCTGAATCTGCTTGATTATATTGTGTTCCTAAATGCTCTGCTAATACATTACTTACAATAGACTCTAATATTTCCCCATGGCAGATGTTAACCTGCTTTACATCTCCCTCACTGTTTTTGAATAAGGTTGTCACATTGGCAGCTTTCCAATATGCTGGGACTTTTCCAGAATCGAAGGATTTTTAGAAGATTACTACCAGTGCATCCATTATCTCTGCCATTACTTCCTTTAAAATCCTAGGTTGCAAGATATCAAGTCTAGGGAACTTATCGACCTTTATCTCTTTTATTTTCTCTAATGGTAATTACTGCATTTATTTCAAACACCCACTTTTGCTCCTTGGGTATTTCGTACTTTTGGAAAGTTATTACTATCCTCTACCATGAAGACTGGTGTAAAGTATTTGTTCAATTATTCTGCCATTTCCTGGCACCCCGTTATTATTTTCTCAGCCTTGTTCTCTAAGGGTCCTATGTTCACTGTAGCCCCTCTCTTTCTGATTACAAAGATGCTCGTACTGTCTACTTTTTGTTATTTGTTGGTTTTTCCTCATAGTTTATCTTCTTCCTCTTTAATACTTTTTAGTCATCTTGTGTTGACTTTTAGAACTTTCCCAATCTTCTCAGTTACAACTAATCTTTTCCAATTGCTTTTTTTTCAATTTAATGTTAACCTTGGTTGGTTTATCTCCTTCCTATAATCCTTCTTCCTCACTAAGATAAATCTTTGCTATGTCTCATGAATAATTTTTTTTAACCATCTCCATTGTATATCAACTGTTGTTTTCTTCTAAACTCCCTTCCTGGTCCACTCCAGCCAACCCTGTCTGGCATTTGTGTTACACAAGAGAGGGCAATGACCATCTCCAACAAGAGACAATGTAACCATCATTTTTTGACATTCAGTGACATCGTCATCACTGTTGCCGGGTAAGAGTCCTAGAACTCCCTTGCTAATACTGGGGAGGCAATGGCCTAGTGGTAATATAGCTGGACTGTTAATCCAGAGATCTAGGTAATGTTCTAGGAACCTGGGCTCAAATCCTGCCATGGCAGAGGGTGGAATTTGAATTCAATAAAATATCTGGAATTAAGAATCTAATGATGACTGTGAATCCGTTGCCGATTGTTGGAAAACCCATCTTGTTCACTGATGTCCTTTAGGGAAGGAAACTGCCATTCTTACCTGGTCTGGCCTACATGTGATTCCAGACTCTCAGCAATGTGGTTGACTCTTAACTGCCCTCTGGGCAAAATAGGGATGGGCAATAAATGCTGGCCTAGCCAGCGACATCCTCATCCCATGAATCAATAAAGGACAAAATCCAAGATGGTGGCAGAGTAGCAGGGCTGAGTGAGGGCTCTTGCCCATGGTTCATCCACTCCCGAATGCTTTTTCTCTTTTCTTTTTATTTCTGCCCATTTTCTTTTATTTTTCTTTTCTTTGGTGGGTTAGTCAGCAGCATTGGCACGGCAGCGAGAGTGGGTCGTGCGCTGAGTGGCTGCAGCCTCCCAGCAATCGGAGGTGGCGGCTTCTCCAGGCGATTTGAAGCAGCAGCAGTAAGGACGTCCTCCCAGCATTCGGGTTCGACAGCAGCAAAGCTCCTTCAACAATCACAGGTGGTGGCAGCGGCACTCTTCAAGATGGCAGCGCCAGTAAGGCAACATCTCAGAGGAGTGGAGCCAGGAACTCCTGGTTGCATTAGGCCCAGAGCAGGGTGTCCTGACACTGGCATTTTGGCTGCTGCAGTGGCAGCAGTGTAGTATGGCCAGAGCAGGGACTCCTGGCATCATCAAGGCAGCAGCAGTAGAGCCAGGGACTTGTGGTTGAGGACACAGTAGGCCCAGTGCAGGGACTCCTGGTTATCGGCTAGGCAGTAGTGGCAGCTGCATAGCCGGGGACTCCTGGTTGCGGGTCCAGTGTGGGTTCAGCATGGGATTCAGCAGTGTTGTCATTGAGGTGGACCCAGTGATGAAGAGATACCACCTAAAGAGAGGCAACTCTTACGTTGGTGGGTCCAGCACAGGCAGTGAGGCAATGGAGGGGTGCAGATACAGGTGGCGCTGGTGAGCCATCTCAGGACTGATGATGGAGGCAGCAGAATAGAGATAGACTCTCTTTTAGTTGTATCTTTTTACCCTTTTTATTCTTAAACCATTCAAAATGGCACCAGATTGTGGCAACATTTGAAGTTTTTCACCACATTTTACTGTATTATTCACTGTGAAATGCAAATGACAACAAATAATTCAATTCAATTCAATAGTGGCTTTGTCGATCTGCCGACATGATATGGACTACAGCAATTCAAGAAGGCAGCTCACTTTCTGAAGGGTAACGAGAGATGAACAATAAATGCCCAGTCAGGGGTGACCATGTCCACAAGTGAATGAAAAAAGATTCCCATCTAATTATTATTATTTACGTTTAACACAGGTGTTTTTGACCCAAGTTTCACACTCAAACCAAAAGCTAAATTCCACTGTGCAATGTTCCTTGGAGGATCATTTACTAAACCTTCAGAATGTATGCTAAGAATTATTTCTCACAGCTACAACTGCAATTTGACTTTCCCAATCTGTGCAAAGATTAAAGATACCCATGATTGCTGCACTGCCTTTTTCACATGCCCTTATTATATTCTGATTTTCTTCCCCTGTCCTACAGAAAGGTACTGTTAGGAGCCGAAAGTCGACTCCCACTTATGTCTGTTTCCCTTTGTTATTGCTTACCTCTGCCCATATGAATTCCACACTATCCAATCCAAGATCTTTCTTACTAAAGTGCTACTCCCACCTCAATCCACTATCCTTCCTTTCCTTCCCATCCTTTTGAAAGATCACCTACTCCTTAAGGTTCAGCTCCCAGCTTTGATCTCCTTATGACTGTGTTTTCATAATGGCCATAAGATCACACCCATTTACCTGTATTTGTGCCATTAATTCACTTGTTTCATTCTGAATACTATACACATTCAAGTAAAGAGCCATTAATTTTGTCTTATGCAGGAAGAAGGATTATAACATTACATCTCCATTTAGCAATGTCGGAAATTGTCCTACTTAGGAAGGATGTATCTGGGCAATTTTTCACATTATTGGGTAGTGTCAGGACCATATCAGGTATCATAGATCATAGAATCCCTGCAGTATGGAAACAGGCCATTCGGCCCAACAAGTCCACACCACCCCTCCAAAGAGCGTCCCACCCAGACCCATTCCCCTACCTCTGTATTTCCCATGCCTAACCCAAACATCCCTGGGCACTATGGGCAATTTAGCATAACCAATCCACCTAGCCTGCACATCTTTGGACAGCGGGAGGAAGCCAGAGCACCTGGAGGAAACCCACGCAGACACGGGGAGAATGTGCAAACTCCACACAGACAGTTGCCCACGCGTGGAATCGAACCCAGGTCCCTGGTGCTGTAAGGTACTAGTACTAACCACTGAGCCACATACCGTGTCTGAAAGTGTTCCAACAACTGCAAATTGCAAAGATTCTTTAGCTCCTTTTTGGTTTTTAAAGAATTCCAATTGAAAAACAACCAGCAGCAAACCTTTAGTTGAAACTAGATCAGAGATTAGTTAATTACGTCGAAACATAGACAATAGAAACAGGAGTGGACCATTCAACCCCTCTAGCCTGCTCCACCATTCATTATGATCATAGCTGATCATTGAGCTCAATACCCTAATCCCACCCTCTCCCCATATCCGTCGATGCCTTTAGCTACAAGGAGCTATATCTATCTCCTTTTTGAAAACCCAAAATGTAATTGAGGTCAAAGCATTCTGTGGTAATGAATTTCACAGGCTCATGACTCTTTGGGTGAAAAAATTTCTCAGCTCTGTCCTCAAAGCTTTACCTCTTATCCTTAAACATAATTATTACTGGAAATTATAAAGTAAAGCAGTTACACAGTTATAAGAAAAATACATTGATTAGAAGTAGATGCAGAAAAAAGATACTTTTAAAGATAAGAATAAAATCTGTCTGCAGACCTGTTCCTTGCTTGAAGATTTCTCTTTCTGAGGTGAAGGAGTTGAAATCTTGAAGATGAATTCAACAGCAACAATGGTTTCTTAAGGTGAATAACCAGAAGATGCTCATGCTGATAGATTCATCTGCAGGTAGGTAAAGCAGGCTTCCAGTGTGAGAGAGAACACTGACCTGAGGTAGGCTGTTCTGACAGCAGAAGGATTGCAACAAAGATTTACCAGAATATTTTCTGGGATGGCAGGACTGATCTACATAGAGAGATTGGATCAGTTGGGATTTTTATTGACTGTAGTTTAGAAGAGAAGGGATCTCACATAAAAATATATTGAATTTAGCCATGTTAAACTCACTTCTTTCTTGGAATCATAGAGTTTTATGTAGAGAAGGAAGCATTCGACCCATTCGATCCCTGAAAAAGCCAAGTAGCTACTCCCATTCTCCAGCCCTATCTCCATCGCCCTCTAAATTCATCCCTTTCAAATTTATATCCAGCTCTCTTTTGAAACCTCCTATGGAATCCCCCTCCACCTCTCTCCCAGGCTGTGTATTCCAAATTCTAATAACTCTCTGAGTAAAGAAGTTTATCCTCATTTCACTCCTAGCTCTCTCGCCAACAATATTGAACATGTGACCCTTCGTTACTGACATACCAACCAGCAGAAACAGAATATCTTTCTTTACACTGTCAAAATTGTTCATAATTTTAAACACCTCAATAAGGTCACCTTTTAATCTTCCCTACTCCAAGAAGAATAAACCCAATTTTTCTGATTCTTCATGTATCTGGTATCTTAATTCTAGTAAATATCTCTCTAGGGCTTTAACGTCTTTCCTTAAATAAGGTGCCCAGAACTGAACACAATATTCCAAATGTGGTCTGACCAATGATTTGCATAGGTGTAGCATTACTTCCTTGCTTTTATACTCTCTGAGTCTATTTATAAATCCAAGGTGCCTTCTAAACAACTGTTTCAACTTGCCTGGCCTACATTTGCTCTGCCTTCCAGGCTCACTTATTCACAATTTCCTCACATTACTCATGTAAGGGTACTCACATTTTAACTTCAATTCCATCTCAGCTCTTCTGAATGGCTTGGGAGGATCCCATTCCCCTCCAATCTAGTCTAAGTCCACCCCAACAGCATTAGCAAACCTCTCTGTAAGAATGTAGGTTCTGTACCTGTTCAAATGTAACCTTTTCAATTTGTACAGTTCCCCAGAAACTGTCTTTATTTGAGGAAACGGGAAGACGTGTTGGCAGCAGCCCTACAGAAGTTAAAATCATCAGAACAGATGAGATGGAGAAACTGGAAGAATGGACTGGAGTCTTTGCAGAAAACATGTTATGAGAAAGCCACCATTCAATATATCTGGAAGGAAAAAGCACAGAATGATGGAGAAACTCAGCAGGTCTGGCAGCATCTGTGGAAAGAAAGCAGAGTTAATGTTTCAAGTCTGATATGACTCTTCTTCAGAACTTGCTAATTTTCTAGGCCATTTCAGAGGCTTGTTGGAAGTCAACCACATGTTGCTATAGATCAGGAATCATAGCCTATCCAGACTACATAAGGACAGCATCAGTGAAACAAATGACCTTTTTTTTAATGACAGACCAATATTTTCATGGCTACCATAACTGATACTTCTCAATATTGTGAAGGAAATTTCTCCAACTACTCCAATGGGATTTGAATTCATATTCAAGATCATGTTTCCAGATTACAGATCCAGCAATATAACCATGATCTTGTACTGTACTCATTGTAAGTCCATATTGTTTCTTATCAAGCTAGAACTATGCGAATGTAACTTGCCAACCACTCACTGACGTCAAGGAACCTGGCCCCTGCTGTTCCAATCAACACTAACTACAGCCATGGGTCAGTCAAGACATATTCAGAAATTTAGATAACTTGACCTTCCTCAACTTTTTAAAACATAGGTTGTTCGAATGATTTGGCATCAATTCCACAGATATGTTTCTTGTTGTTCCTGAATTTCCACACTGACATTCAGAGAGAAATAGCCATCTTGATAAAATACTAGAGTACAGTCTTTTCCCCAGGCCAGGGGAGTACAAAACTAGAGGGCATAGGTTTAAGGTGAGAGGGGAAAGATATAAAAGGGAACTAAGGGGCAACCTTTTCACACAGAGGATGGTGTATGTATGGAATGAGCTGCAAGAGGAAGTGATGGAGGCCGTTACAATTACAACTTTTTGGGGAAGAGATGGCCTAAAGGTATTATCACTGGACTGTTAATCCAGAGACCCAGGTAATGATCTGGGGACCAAAGTTCAAATGTCACCACAGTAGATGGTGGAATTTGAATTCAATAAATATCTGGAATTAAGAATCTAATGATGACTGTGAATCCATTGTCAATTGTTAGAAAAATCCATCTGGTTCACAAATGTCCTTCAGGGAAGGAAACTGCCATCCTTACCTGGTCTGGCCTACATGTGACTCCAGACCCACAGCAATGTGGTCGACTCTTAACTGCCCTCTGGGATGGGTAATAATGCAGGGATGACCAACGATGCCCTTATCCCGTGAATAAATAAAAAAAAATTGAAAAGCATCTGGATAGATGAATATATGAATAGGAAGGGTTTAAAGGGATATCATCCAAATGCTGGCAAATGGGAATAGATTTATTTAGGATATCTGTTTGGCATGGACGAGTTGGACTAAGGGTCTGTTTCTGTGCTGCACAGCTCCATGACTTTGGTCAGCAACTGTAGCTACCTAGTCCAAACAGAATCTCAACCTGGAGGAGAGAGAAGGATAAAGCAGAGGAAAATTGCAAACTAAAAGAAAACCACACATACAAACACTTCTATCCAACAGATATTAACCTGGTTACAGTAGACAACTTGCTGAATATCCATTTCAATTTTCAAGGCAATGTATTCTTTAGGGTTCTGTATATTCACTCTCCCCTGGCCACACTATTAAAAAGTATACACCAACAAGGCAATAATACCTCTTTAAAACATTTGCTTGTTGCCAGCCTCTTAAAATTATAAACTTTAAAAGAAAGGGAAAATGAAAGGTTAAGAATTGTCCAACTATCAAAGACATTTTATTTGAAGCCTATATTTTCATCTCAAAAGCCCACTGTTATTAACTGCAGTCTAAATTCCTAATTACTGTTGTTTATGTGTGACTTCTGGGAATTGGCTCTCTCGCCACTAATGAGTTATAGGTATAGCCATCTTCATCTCACACAGACATCAGCCCTGGCTTCTTGTGTGGAGAGCATCCAGCAGGTTATTTATCAATGAGCCTAGTCCTCCACTTTGAAAGCTTACTAAGCAGAATTGAGATGGCTTGATCTGACCTCACTGCTTCACCACCTTCTTCCTGCCACAAGCTCAGAATTTTTCTGGCAAAATGCTTCCTCATGGTTCATCATTTAAGAACTGTTGTTGCACAAAGAATTATTCTCCAGAGGTTTGTGAAGGGTATTTTAATCAAATTATTTAGATGCTGGTCTCCATTTATCTTACTGAGTATATACTGAACAGAAGCTTTCCCCCTCTCACAGCCCATCATCCCAGTAAGCCTCAGTTCTATGACTTTTTAAAATTAATTTTTAGGGCCTAGGCATTGCTAACTTGGCCAGCATTTATTGCCCTTCCCTAGGTGCCCTTGAGAAGATGGTGGTGAGCTGCCTTTTTAAGAACTGCTACAGTCCACCTATTGTGGGTTGACCCACAATGCCCTTAGGGAGGAATTCCAGGATTTTGACTCAGCAACAGTGAAGGAATGACAATATATTTCAAAGTCAGGATGGTGAGTGGCTTGGAGGGGAACTTGAAGATGGTGGTGTTCCCATATATCTGTTGCCTTTGTCCTTCTAGATGGAAGTGGTCATGGGTTTGGAAGGTGCTGTCTGAGGATCTTTGGTGAATTTCTGCGGTGCATCTTGTAGATAGTACAGACTGCTGCGATTGAGTATTGGTGGTGGAGGGAGTGGATGCTTGTGGATGTAGTGCCAATCAAGCAGGCTTATTTGTCCTGGATGGTGTCAAGCTTCTTGATAATTGTTGAAGTTGCGCCCATCCAGGCATGTAGAGAGTATTCCATCACACCCCTGACTTGTAGATGATGGACAGGCTTTGGGGAGTTAGGAGGTGAGTTACTCACCACATTATTCCTAGCTTCCGGCCTGTTCTTGTAGCCACTGTATTTATGTGGTGAGTCCAGTTGAGTTTCTGGTCAATGATAATCCCCAGGATGTTGATAGTGGAGGATTCAGTAATTGTAACACCATTGAATCTCAAGGAGTGGTGGTTAGATTGTCTCTTATTGGTGATGGTCACAGCCTGGCATTTGCATGGCACAAATGTTACTTGACACTTTTCAGTTCAAATTTGGATATTGCCCAGATCTTGTTACATTTGAACATGGACTGCCTCAGTATCTGGGGAGTGGCGAATGGTGCTGAACCCTATGCAATCATCAGCGAACATCCCCACTTCTGACTTTGTGATGGAGGGAAGGTCATTGATGAAGCAGTTGAAGATGGTTGGGCCTAAGACACTACCCTGAGGAACTCCTGCAGAGATATCCTGGAGCTGAGATGACTGATTTCCAACAACCACGACCATCTTCCTATTTGCCAGGTATGACTCCATCCAGCAGAGAGTTTGCCTCCAATAACTCACACAAAACTAGAATCAATGGGTATTGAAGGCCACACAGTTCTCAGCTGTGATATCTATCACATAGCTTCAACATTTATGTATTACAGTTGTCAGGCATTTTCTGGTGGGTATTTTGCCTCAGTCACCATGGGGTTTGTGGAGGCTTCCCCAGTTCAGGATGTTCACACTGGTAGGTAACACTTGGACGCCATCAGAAGGCTGAGACAGACAGAGTTTTAATCAGTAATGGAATCAAGGCTGATGGGATAAGGCAGTAAAGTGGAGTTGAGGATAATCAGATCAGCCATGATCTCATTGAATGATAGAGCAGACACAATGGCCAAATGGTTTATGGGATTGGAGACCTACATGTAGTCCCAATCTGCATTAAAACATAACGCTGATAACATTAGCCTTTTAGCAAAGGTCTTCCTAAGCATGTTCAGAATTGTTTACTATACTTATAAATCAAATTTTATGCAGTAGATTCATGGTCTCAGCACTTTTGGCAACTAAAGCAACAATTTGCACATTCTGCGCCTTATATCTCATGTCAGCATTGCTAATACTGAATGTTTTGCAACTGGGGAAGAAAGGCTCAGATTTATATATCATTTTTCACCATCACAGGGTACACCAAAATGCTTTTGAGTAAATGAAGAATAGTAGGGAGAGTAGTAAGGGCGTGGAATGCCCTGCCTGCAAAAATAGTAGACTCGCCCACTTTAAGGGCATTTAAATGGTCATTGGATAAACATATGGATGATAATGGAATAGTTTAGGTTAGATGGGCTTCAGATTGGTTTCACAGGTCGGCACAACATCGAGGGCCGAAGGGCCTGTACTGCGCTGTAATGTTCTATGTTCTATGTTCTATGTTCTAGTTGAAATGTACTCAATGTTATATTATAGAAATACAGCAGCTAATTTGTGCACAGCAAGCTCCCACAAATTGAAATGTAATCCTACTGGAAAATCTATGTTTGTGATGTTGAAGGAGGAATAAATATTTGCCAGAACAACAGAATAAGTCCTTGCTGTTTCTTGAAATAGTTCCATCAGTGATGAATAATTATCCATGTTGGCTCTCCTCAGCATTACTAATGCTAGTCTTTAGCCAATTTGATTCACTCCATGAGCAATACAAAAGTGATTGAAGGATATCACTCAGGTTCCATCAATGGCACCTAGAAGGACAAAGGGATACATGGGGGAACATCACCACCTGCAAGTTCCCCTCCAAGTCACATGCCATCCAGAATTGGGAACTATATCAGCATTCAAAGAACAAAAGAACAAGGAAAATTACAGCACAGGAACAGGCCCTTCGGCCCTCCAAGCCTGCGCCGATCCAGATCCTCTATTTAAACCTGTCGCCTATTTTCCAAGGATCTCTATCTCTCTGCTCCCTGCCCGTTCATGTATCTGTCTAGATACATCTTAAATGATGCTATCATTGCCACCTCCACCGCCTCCGCTGGCAACGCATTCCAGGCACCCACTACCCTCTGCGTAAAGAACTTTCCACGCATATCTCCCTTAAACTTTACCCCTCTCAACTTGAAATCATGACCCCTAGTAATTGAGTCCCCCACTCTGGGAAAAAGCTTCTTGCTATCCACCCTGTCTATACGTCTCATGATTTTGTATACCTCAATCAGGTGCCCCCTCAACCTCCGTCTTTCTAATATAAATAATCCTAATCTACTCAACCTTTCTTCATAGCTAGCGCCCTCCATACCAGGCAACATCCTGGTGAACCTCCTCTGCACCATCTCCAAAGCATCCACATCCGTTTGGTAATGTGGCGACCAGAACTGTACGCAGTATTCCAAATGTGTTCGAACCAAAGTCCTATACAACTGTAACATGACCTTCCAACTCTTGTACTCAATACTCCGTCCAATGAACGAAAGCATGCCATATGCCTTCTTGACCACTCTATCGACCTGTGTTGCCACCTTCAGGGTACAATGGACCTGAACACCCAGATCTCTCTGTGCATCAATTTTCCCCAGGGCTTTTCCATTTACCGTATAGTTTGCTCTTGAATTGGATCTTCCAAAATGCATCACCTCGCACTTGCCTGGATTGAACTCCATCTGCCATTTCTCCACCCAACTCTCCAATCTATCTATATTCTGCTGCATTCTCCAACAGTCTCCTTCACTATCTGCTACTCCACCAATCTTAGTGTCATCTGCAAACTTGCTAATCAGACCATCTATACCTTCCTCCAGATCATTTATGTATATCACAAACAACAGTAGTCCCAACACGAATCCTTGTGGTCACAGTTCTCCATTTTGAGAAACTCCCTTCCACTACCACTCTCTGTCTCCTGTTGCCCAGCCAGTTATCTATCCATATAGCTAGTACACCCAGGACCCCATGTGACTTCACTTTCTCCATCAGCCTACCATGGGGAACCTTATCAAATGCCTTACTGTAGTCCATGTATATGACATCTACAGCCCTTCCCTCATCTTTCAACTTTGTCACTTCCTCAAGGAATTCTATCAAGTTGGTAAGACATGACCTTCCCTGCACAAAAACACGCTACCTATCACTAATAAGCCCATTTTCTTCCAAATGTAAATAGATCCTATCCCTCAGTATCTTCTCCAGCAGCTTCCCCACCAATGACGTCAGGCTCACCGGTCTATAATTACCTGGATTATCCTTGCTACCCTTCTTAAACAAGGGGACAACATTAGCAATTCTCCAGTCCTCTAGGATCTCACCCGTGCTCAAGGATGCTGCAAAGATATCTGTTAAGGCCCCAGCTATTTCCTCTCTCGCTTCCCTCAGTAACCTGGGACAGATCCCATCC
Source organism: Rhincodon typus (assembly GCF_021869965.1). Lineage (NCBI taxonomy): Eukaryota > Metazoa > Chordata > Chondrichthyes > Orectolobiformes > Rhincodontidae > Rhincodon > Rhincodon typus. Next base: position 31,095,925 of record NC_063332.1, on the reverse strand, counting down.
GAACCTGGGGACTTGTCCACCCTAATGCCTTTTAGAATACCCAACATTTACCCCCTCCTAATGCCGACTTGACCTAGAGTAATCAAACATCTATCCCTAACCTCAACATCCGTCATGTCCCTCTCCTCAGTGAATACCGACGCTAAGTACTCATTAAGAATCTCACTCATTTTCTCTGACTCCTCGCATAACTTCCCTCCTTTGTCCTTGAGTGGGCCAACCCTTTCTCTAGTTACCCTCTTGCTCCTTATGTATGAATAAAAGGTTTTGGGATTTTCCTTAACCCTGTTTGCTAAAGATATTTCATGACCCCTTTTAGCCCTCTTAATTCCTCGCTTCAGATTGGCCCTACTTTCCCGAAATTCTTCCAAAGCTTCGTCTGTTTTCAGTCGCCTAGACCTTATGTATGCTTCCTTTTTCCTCTTCGCTCGTCTCACAATTTCACCTGTGATCCATGGTTCCCTAATCTTGTCCTTTCTATCCCTCATTTTCACAGGGACATATCTGTCCTGCACTCTAATCAACCTCTCTTCAAAAGCCGCCCACATATCAAATGTAGATTTACCCTCAAACAGCTGCTCCCAATCCACATTCCCCAGCTCCTGCCGAATTTTGCTATAGTTGGCTTTCCCCCAACTCAGCACTCTTCCTTTAGGACCACCCTCGTCTTTGTCCATCAGTATCCTAAAACTTACGGAATTGTGATCACTATTCCCAAAGTAATTCCCTACTGAAACTTCAACCACCTGGCCAGGCTCATTCCCCAACTGTAGCGGGAGGGGAGATTTTGAAGCTTGTGAAATCCACATTGATACCATTGGGCTGGAGGGTTCCCAAGCGGAATATGAGTTGCTGTTCCTGCAACCTTCGGGTGGCATCGTTGTAGCTGCAGGAGGCCCAGGATGGACATGTCGTATGAGGCATGTGAGGGGGCGCTGAAATGGTTCGCGATAAGCTTTAAAATCTCCCCTCCCCAAAAGCCACTGCCCAAATATATCAGTTCACTCACCTTCCCAGAGCGCAATTCAACTGCTCCCACTCAGCTCCGCTGCCAAAATGAAGAACTTACCTCCTGGCAGGCTCCTGGTCCTCGCTTTCACTGCTCCCGCTGCTGCTGCTGCAAAAAAAATGGAGGCCGCTGATTTCAGTGTCATTGGGTCAAAATTCTACAACTCCCTCCCTGACAGCACAATGAGTGCATATGCATCACATGGACCATAACAGCTCAGGAAAGCTGTTTGTCCCTCTCCTGCCATGACACCCCTACAGTGACCTCCAACTGAGGGCTCAAGCACTTTGGGTGGTGGGGCTGCTTACAGTCCCTTCGGCTGGCATCCCTCATTCTGGCTGCAGTTCCTACCTAGTAACTGGCCAGTTTCTCAAATTGGGACTTCCTACTGAGTGAGAGGCAGAGAGCCCACTCCCAGCCAATTAACATTCCTCAATTACAGGACTTCTCCAGTGCTGGGACAAGAAATTCCATCCATCGTTCTGGTTTACATGGTCCCAATCACAATTTAACTCTAAAGACAATTATTGAAAGGAATAACTTTTCTTTTAAACCTGATGCTTGGTGTTGGTAAATTATGGAAATTCTGAACCTTGAATCGAAGCTGGCACAGAAAGCCAAATGCTTCACCAGAATCCGCCAAGGAAGAGATTCACTCTTCCTACTTCCTCCTACATGTGACTTCCAGTCCACTCTCTTTGGTTAATTTTAAATGCCCTCACAACAACTTGTCATTCACAAAAATAGTGTTCCTTTTAAGGTTACTCAGATCCCATAAACAAATGAAGAAAAGAAGCCACTCAGCCCATTGTATTTGTGCCAGCTCTTTATAGTAACACAAAAAGTAATCCTCTTTTCTTGCTTTCATTCTCCATGCTCCTGTATCCCTTATGCAATTTTATTTTAAAATATGGAGTGGAATATGCTGCAACAATACTTTCTCTGGCAAAGTGTTTCATGCTTCATAAACCCTTTTTGTGAAGGATTTTTTTTTTCCCAAACTCCCTCCTCACTTTCATGAAACAATTTTAAAATAGATATTCCCTCAACCCTACCTTCCAATCCAGTGGAAATGTACTTTCCCAATTCACTCTTGTCAAAATCCTTCAAAATTTTAAAATGAACATGTCTATTCATCCTATCACAGCAGATGGCAGAAGATGATAACCACCTAACCACAAAAGCAGATGCAATGATTCCCCAAACTGCAAAGTCTCATTTATGAACAGTTTATACATCAACACTGATCCTATAACAAGTTACTGGTGGTTTCAAAACATCAACATTTTGATTTATATAGTTTTTTTCATATTAAGTGATCTCAAAGATAGAAAAATGGGCACAATGTGGGAGAGAAGAATGAACAGATAGAATTACTAAAACGTAGGAAGGAATTTTAAACCAGTAAGGAAAAAGAAATTGTGAAAGGATTTAGGAACAGAGTTCCAGGAGTCAACAACTCAACAATTGAAGGAATGACCTATGATACAAGGAACAAGAAGCAGCTCAGTGCCAGAGAAGCAAATGGCAAAAGAGGAGATTTAGGTTAGTCACTGAGCAAGGATGGAATAGGAGTGAGGAGGAATTTGAAGAATAATAATTTAAAGTTTGTCTGTCAGGACAAAGGGAACCTTTGAAGGCTAACTTGAACTGAGATTCTGGAAATTGAGGACTTTGAACAGGAAAGGACAGAAACAATGAAGGTCTGAATAGATTGTAGTTATGATGAGTGGAATTAGGTCAATTGGCTGGAGGAACATTGAGAGAGTTCCAATCTTGCCATGGTAAATATACAAGATTATCGTCTGGGTAGCAGTGAGGAAAGAGAATAGCAGACATGGCTGTCAACATGAAGAAAGGCTGCCTTGGTGAATGGCAAAATTATGAAAGAAATTTACCACCAGATGAAGTAACAAGCCAAGTTACCGAACTCCCATATTTTAGGAAGAGTAATGAAATTAAGAAAGGCACTCAAACTAACAGGAGCAGGGTTGGCCTTGCCAGCAACACCACATCTCATGAATGAAAAGAACAAAAATCTTGATTCATCCAATATTAATGTTAGTCAGGCAGTTCAGGAGTTGCATAGTAACATTGGAATCAAAAGAAGAAGGAGAAAGGTACGTTTGAGTGATATTAGCTTGATTCTGCCAAGAAAGTTCTCCATTATGCATGGATGTCTTAACATATGGACTATGAACAGTACAGAATCAAAACTTGATATATCCTCCAGTTCAATTCATGAAACATTCTGATTCAATGTCTTAAAAAGTAACAGGAGAGCAGGGTCTACTTTTAGCTTAAGCAACATTACCTGAGTTCATTCAATGACTGTAAGATGATATACACACTGGCAAACTTTCACTTAATGAAGTTCAATCCCTGGCAAATTAAATTCTGACAAAATCAAGTGAACTGGATTCTGGCTAATAAGGTAAATTAAGCAGACAGCACTTTGAGTTCAAAATTCCCACTACTGCTCTAAACTCTTTGAAAGAAACCTCTGTCCTAAAACTAGTTAAAGTGCGAAACTCCATTTCTTACTCAAGATAAACTCTGACATCTTTATGATGTATAGACCCTGTGAAATCTCAACCACGGCAATTGATCACAAAACTTCACCACTTGTTTTATCAATCATGAAATTTAGAAAGGTGTTTGCTGGTTTAAATTGTTTGCAACTCAAAGTTATAAAAATGATCACTGTACCAGAACTTTGTGTTCGGTTCAGGAGGTTTAAGCTCCAAGTGCCGTTCACTCAACAGACCTTGTGCCCAGAATCACCTTGGTTTATTAATATTTTACTTTACATGTAAGTTTGCAGACAACACCAAAAGTGGTGGCATAGTAAACAGTGAAGGAGGCTTTCTAAGGTTACAAAGGGATCTTGATCAAATGGGTCAATGAGCCGAAAAATGGCAGATGGAGTTCAATCTGGATAAATGCAAGGTATTGCATTTTGGTAACACAAACAATTATAGTACTTATATAGTTAATGGTAGGACCTTGGGTAGTGTTGTAGAACAGAGAGACCTAAGGATTCAGGCACATAATTCTTTGAAGCTTGTGTCACATACAGACAGGATGGTTAAAAAGACATTTAGCATGCTTGCTTTAGTTGCTCAGTCCTTTGAGCATAAGAGTTGGGAAATTGGGTTTGTACAGGATATTGGTGAGTCCTCTTCTGTAATACTATGCCTAGTTGCGGTCACCCAGTTATAGGAAGGATATTATTAAGCTGGAGAGGGTCCGGAAGAGATTTACTAGGATGTTACCAGGCATGGAAGGTTTGAGATATAAAGAAAGACTGGAAAGGCTAGAATTGTTTTCTACTGGAACATAGGAGGTCGGGGTGGGGGGGGATCTTGTAGAAACTTATACAATAACGAGGGGTATAGACAGAGTTAATGGTAATTGTCTTTTCCCTAGGATGGGGGAATTTCAAGACAAGGGGGAGCACATTTTTAAGGTAAGAGGTGAAGGATTTAAAAAAGATATGAGGGGCAATTCTTTTACATAGAGGGTGGTTCGTGTGTGGATTAAATTCATGAGGAAGTAGTGGATGTGGGTACAGTTACAATGTTTAAAAGATCATTTGGATAAGTATATGAATAGGAAAGATTGGGAGGGAAATGGGCCAGAACTAGGGAGGAGGGACTAGTTTAATTTGGGATTATGTATGCCATAGACTGGTTGGACCGAAGGGTCTGTTTCTGTGCTGTATGACTCTATGACTCTAAGCTTTGCAAAAGCGAAACTTTGCTTATGTGTATATTGTCTTATGGATATTGAAAGCAATGACCTAATGCTACCTAAGCTTGAATCTGATTGTCCTGATCCACTTTGAATATCAAATGGGAAAGCTTCATAAATTGAATTGAAGGATTGATCAATTTTTAAATAATTCTTGTTCACAGTGTATTTTCTTGCCATTTTCTATATATTCTGAATGACCTGGACCAACAATTTTAGGCATCTATATCACATAATTTATTAGGACTAGCAGAGTGTCTCTTCCTAAAGCAGGAAAAAGAATCTCAACTTTTGGTTATTTTTGAATTTCTTTTATAAATGTTTGTCCAACTTTTCTGATGCCTCTCTGAAAGCACGGTTTGTGTCATAGTCACAGTTCTCTTCCAGGTAGTCAATATTTAATCATAAGCCTAGATGGTGGACACATACATGAAGCACTGCTCTAAAGCCCAATCTTGGCCACATCCAATCCTGTACACTGAGAATTACTAGAGAGCTATAAAGAGCAAGGTCGCTGACTGATTATTCCACTTTATACCCAGGAATGTTGGCGCAATTGGGGACATCATGTGAAATCTGCTTATGAAGCTTTCCTTGGATTCCTTGGAAATACTGATCACAGTAAAAAGGTAAAGTCACCACAGTCTTACCAGATGGCTGTCTCATTCAAGAGACAAGTGGTGGCAGTGAATAAAATTAGCTAAAAACTGGTATATGTGATGCTGAGTACCTCTGGAGGAAGCTGAGATTAATCATCCACTCGGCACTTCCCACTTTAGAGTGTCAACAAGGCTGAAGCATTTGCTTCTGCATTGATGTGCTGGGCTTCCCCCATCACTAAGGACATGGATATTTGTGGAATCTCTGCCTTTGTGAGTTATTTATTCATAACTGGATGTGGCAAGACTGCAGAGCTTATATAAGATCTATTGGTTGTGGGACACTTTGTACCATCTATCACTTGCTGCCTATTGTGTTTGGCCTACTTTGTAGCTTCACTAGGTTGACATCTCATTTTTAGGTATGACTGATGCTGCTCCTGTTTAGAGGGGAGGGAGGCAGAAGACAGTAAACTATAGGCCAGTTAGCCTGACCTCAGTCATTGGTAAGGTTTTAGAATCTATTATTAAGGATGAAATGTACTTGCAAGTGCATAGGGATGAAGCAATATGAAATAAAACCGATAGAACTGCAGACGCTTGAAATCAGAAACAAGAGGAAGAGAGCAGCAGATTGGTGATGCTGATTGGCTGGCGTGGGGAAGGTTTGCATCAGTGCAGTCACTGCTTCCAGAATGTGGTTTGTGGAGGGACTGTTATCAAGTGACAGTTCAGGATTACTCCCTGTGTCACGTGCCAGTGAGGCTAGAAACCGGAAGATAGTACAGCTCAACACATGGCTAAACAGATGGTGTAGGAGGGAGGGTTTCAGATATCCGAACCATTGGGATCTCTTCTGGGGCAGGTGTGACCTGTACAAGAAGGGCAGGTTGCATCTAAATTGGAGGGGTACAAGTATTCTCGCTAGGAGGTTTGCTGGTGTCACTCAGGAGGATTTAAACTAGCTTGGCAGGGGGGTGGGAGCCAAAGCAAAGGTGAATTGACTGAAAGGGAACTAGAGAATAGGGCCAGTAAGACTCCGAAGAAGAGCAGGCAGGGTGTGGTTGCTGATCAAAGCAGGTCTGGTGGACTGAAGTGCATCTGCTTCAATGCAAGAAGTGTAACAGGTAAAGCAGATGAACTTAGAGCTTGGATTAGTACTTGAAACTACGATGTTGTTGCTACTACAGAGGCTTGGTTAAGGGAGGGACAGGATTGGCAGCTTAACGTTCCAGGACACAAATGTTTCAGGTGGAATAGAGGGGGATGTAAAAGGGGTGGGGGAGTTGCACTACTTGTTATGGAGAATATCAGAGCTGTACTGCGGGAAGACACCTCGGATGGCTCATACAACCAGGCAATATGGGTAGAGCTCAGGAACAGGAAGGGTGCAATCACAATGTTTGGGATTTACTATAGGCCTCCCAACAGGCAGTGGGAGATAGAAGAACAGTTATGTAGGCAGATTTTGGCTGGATGTAAAAGTAAAAAGGTTATTGTCGTGGGTGATTTTAACTTCCCATATATTGACTGGGATTCACTTAGTGCTTGAGGCACAGATGGGGCAGAGTTTGTAAGAAGCATCCAGAAGGGCTTCTTCAAACAGTATACAGATAGTCCAACTAGGAAGGGCACCATACTGGACCTAGTATTGGGGAATAAGCCTGCCCAGGTAGTCGACATCTCAGTAGGGGAGCAGTTTGGGAATAGTGATCACAATTCAGTAAGCTTTAAGGTACTGATGGATAAAGATAGGTGTAGTTGTCAGGTGAAGGTGCTAATTTGGGGGAAGGCTAATTACAACAATATTAGGCAGGAGCTGAAGAATGTAGATTGAAGGCAGATGTTTGAGGGCAAATCAACGTTTGCTATGTGGGAGGCTTTCAAGTCTGGGAATTCAGGACCGGCATGCTCCTGTGAGGATGAAGGATAAGTGCGGCAAGCTTAGGGAACCTTGGATAATGAGATATATTGTGAGCCTAACCAAAAAGAGGAAGGAAGCATTTGTCAAGGCCAGGAGGCTAGGAACACACAAAGCAAGGGTAGAATACAAGGAAAGTCAAAAGAAATTTAAACAAGGAGTCAGTAGGGCGAAAAGGGGTCATGAAAAGTAATTGGCCAACAGGATTAAAGGAAAATCCCAAGGCTTTTTACACATATATAAAGAGCAAGAGGGTAGCCAGGTAGAGGGTTGGCCCACTCGAGGGAAGGGAATTTATGTGTGGAGCCAGAGGAAATGGCCAAGGCATTCAATGAATACTTAGCATCAGTATTCACCATAGAGAATGGTAGTTGATGAGTCAGGGGACAGGTGTGTAGATAGTTTGGGTCATATTGAGATCTAAAGGGAGGAGGTATTGGGGGTATTGAAAAACATTAAGGTAGACAAGTTGAGACAACAAGGTGCAGGTCTGGATGAACACAGCAGGCCAAGCAGCATCATAGGAGCAGAGGTAGACAAGTTCCCAGGGCCTGATGGGATATACCCCAGAATACTGAGAGAGGCAAGGGAGGAAAATGCTGGGGCCTTGAGGGAAATCTTTGTATCCTCACTGGCTACAGGCAAGGTCCCAGAGGATTGGAGAATAGCCGATGTTATTCCTTTGTTTAAGAAGCGTGGCAAGGATAATTCAGCTACTTACAGGCCGGTGAGCCTTACATCAGTGGTAGGGAACTTATTCGAGAGGATTCTTCAAGACAGGATTTACTCCCACTTGGAGATAAGTGGGCATATTAGCGAGAGAAACATCGTTTTATGAAGGAGAGGTCGTGAATCACTAACTTGGTTGAGTTTTTTTAAGGAAGTGATGAAGGTGATCGTTAAGGGTAGGGTAGCGGATGTTGTCTGCATGGACTTCAGTAAGTTCTTTGACAAATTCCCTCATGGCAGGATGATAAAGAAGGTAAAGTCGCACAAGGTCAGAAGTGAGCTTGCAAGATGGATAAAAATCTGGCTCAGTCAAAGAAGACAGAGGGTAGCAGTGGAAGGGTACGTTTCTGAATGGAGGGCTGTGACTAGTGGCATTCCTCAGGGATCAGTGTTGGGACCTTTGCTGTTTATAATATATATAAATGATTTGGAGGAAAATGTAACTGGTCTGATTAATAAGTTTGCCGATGACACAAAGGTTGGTGGAATTGCGGATAGTGATGAGGACCATCAAAGGATACAGCAGGATATAGATTGGTTGATGACTTGGGCAGAGAGATGGCAGATGGAGCTTAATCCAGAAAAATGTGAGGTAATGCATTTCGGAAGGTCTAATCCAGATGGAAAATATACAGTAAATGGCAGAACTCTTTAGAGAACTGATAGGCAGAGGGATCTGGGTGTACCGGTACACAGGTCACTGAAAGTGGCAACGCAGGTGGAGAAGGTAGTCAACAAGGCATACGGCATGCTTGCCTTCATCGGCGGGGCATTGAGTTTAAAAATTGGCAGGTAATGTTGCAGCCCGTGTTTGGAATATGGTGCTCAATTCTGGTCACCACACTACCAGAAGGATGTAGTGGCTTTGGAGAGGGTACAGAAAAGATTTACCAGGATGTTCCCTGGTATGGAGGGCATTAGCTATGAGGAGAGGTTGGCGAAACTTGGGTTGTTCTCACTGGTACGACGGAGGTTGAGGAGCAACCCGACAGAGGTCTACAATATAATGCGGGACATCGGCAGAGTGGACAGTCAGAAGCTTTTCCCCAGGGTGGAAAAGTCAGTTACTATGGACCATAGGTTTAAGGTGTGAGGTGCAATGTTTAAAGGTGATATATGAGCAAAGTTTTTTACACAGAGGTGGTGGGGTGCCTGGAACTCGCTGCTGGGGGAGGTAGTGGAAGCAAATACTATAGTGACTTTTAAAAGGTGTCTTGACAAATATATGAATAGGTTGGGAAAAGAGGGATACAGTCCCCAGAAGGATAGGGGTTATAGTCCTAACCCAACTAGGTTGCAGCATGTTGGTGCAGGCTTGGAGGGCTGAATAGCGTGTTTCTGTGCTGTAATTTTCTTTGTTCTTTGTTCTAAAAACAGAAATTGCTGGAAAAACTCAGCAAATCTGGTAGCATCTGTGGAGAGAAATCAGAATTAATGTTTTGGATTCAATGACCCTTCTCCAGAACTGATGGTAGCTAGGAAAAAGTTGCTTTTTATGCTGAAGGTAGGGTAAGGAGTGGGTTAAGGAGTAAACAATAGGTGGAGATAGAGGAGATAGAGCCCAAAGAGAGAGAAAAAACAGATGGACAGATAAAGAAGGGGATAACAATAAGCCTAGGAGAATGAACTGCTGCCAGTGGGGCTATTAGTGGTTAATAATGGGTTATGTGTAATAGAAGACCATGTGATAACAAGGCCTGGCGTGTGGGAGTTGGGTTAGTACATGGAAGAAGGTGCCTCAAGCACTAAAACTGTTGAACTCAATTTTGAGTCCAGAAGGCTATAGAGTTCCCAAGTGCAAAATGAGGTGCTGTTCTTCCAGCTTACGCTGAACTGCACTACAGCACTGTAGCAAGCCTCAGGCAGAGATGTTGGCTAGGGAACACGGTGGTGTGTTGAAGTGGCAGGTTGAAGTGTTTGAGTCAGTTGGCTTCGTCAAGGGGAGGTCATGCCTGACAAATCTGTTAGAATTCTTTGAGGAGGTAACGAGCAAGTTCGACAAAGGAGAGCCAGTAGAACGTGATCAATTTGGATTTACAGAAGGCCTTTGACAAGGTGCAGCACAGAAAGCTGCTAAATAAGATAAGTCCATGGTGTTAGGAACAAGATACTGGCATAGATAAAAGATTGGCTGGCAGGCAGAAAGCACAAAGTGCAGATTGGGTCTTTTTCAGAATGGCAGCTGGTGACTAGTGGAGTTCGGCAGGAGTCAGTGTTGGGACCACAACTATTCACATTATATCTGAACGATCTGGATGATGGAATTGAGGGCATTGTTGCTAAGTTTGCAGATGACACCGAGAAAGGTGGAGAGTGGGGTCGTTTTGAGGAATGGAGGAGGTTGCAGAATGTTAACTTACAGGTTCAGTTGGCAGTTAGAAAGGCAAGGGCAATGTTAGCATTCATTTTGATAGGGCTAGAATACAAGAGCAGGAATGTACTGCTGAGGCTATATAAGGCTCTGGTCAGACCATATTTGGAATATTGTGAACAGTTTTTGGCTATGTATCTAAGGAAGGATGTGTTGGCGTTAGAGGGGGTCCAGAGAAAGTTTACAAGACTAATCCTGGGGTGGAGGTCTTGTCATATAGGAAGGATGTTGTGAAACTCGAAAGGGTTCAGGTTTACGAGGATATTGCCAGGGTTGGAGGGTTTGAGCTATAGGGAGAGGCTGAATAGGCTGGGGCTATTTTCCCTGAAGCATCAGAGGATGAGTGATAACCTTATACAGGTTTATAAAATCATGAGCGGCATGGATAGGGTGAGTAGCCAAGGTCTTTTTCCTGCGGTGTGGGAGTCCAAAACTAGATAGCATAGGTTTATGACGAGAGGGGAAATATCTAAAAGGGACCTAAGGGACAACTTTTTCACACAGAGGGTGGTACGTGAATGGAATGAGCTGCCAGAGGAAGTGGTGGAGGCTGGTACATTTACAACATTTAAAAGGCATGCAGAAAGGAATATGAATATGGAGGGTTTAGAGGGATCTGGGTCAAATGCTGGCAAAAGTGACCAGATTAAATTAGGATCTCTGATCGGCATGGACAAATTGGACTGAAGGGTTTGATTCCATTTGTACAGCTCTATGACTATGACTCTATATTATGAGCAGTTGAGGACTCTGTGTCTGTACTCAATGATGTTTAGCAGGAATAGGGGGGATCTGATTGAAATATGAGAGGCCTGGACAGAGTGGACTTGGAGAAGATGTTTCCACTTGTAGGAGAGGCGAGGACCGAGGGCACAGCCTCAGACTGAAGGGAAGATCCTTTAGAAATGAGATGAGGAAGAATTACATGAGCCAGAGAGCGATGAATGTATGGAACTCATTGCTGCAGAAGGCTATGGAGGCCAAGTCATTTATCAGAAATAGATACGTTCTTGATTACCCTTATTCATGCAAGGAAAGAGGGCGACATTGACCAGGCAGCATTTATTGCCCATCCCTAATTGCCCAGAGTGCAGTTCAGAATCAACCCCCCTCTCCCTCCCCCCCCCCCCCCCCCCCCCCCCCCCATTTCTGAATAAGGGCCCAATCCGAAACGTCAACATTCCCGCTCCTCTGACGCTGCCTGGCCTGCTGTGTTCCTACAGCTCCACACTGCATTATATCTGTTTGAAGAGTATCCTAATTTGCTCAATAATGGTATCACAAAACAGAATGGAGGATATCCTCAGTGTGAATATGAAACTTTATTTCATTAAGGACCATGTGGTGATCACTCGCAGATGCATCTGCAAGAGGCAGAGGGATGAGGTTGAGGATGAAGTCAAGTACATTTATGCTTCTTATTGGTTTATTCACCACCTGCCGCTGATCCAGTTTAGCAACTATGTGCTTTAGGCTATGTGCTTTAGGCTATGTGCTTTAGGGGCTATGTGCTTTAGGCTATGTGCTTTAGGCTATGTGCTTTAGGACCTGACCAGTCAGTAGTGCTGCTGCTGAGCCACTCTTGGTGATGGACATTGAAGTTACCCACCCAGAGTAAATTCTGCATCCTTACTGCCCTTGGTGGTAAGCTAGGGAAGAAACTGTGGTGCCCTTAGCAGAGATATTTGTATCATCAACAGCCACAGATGAAGGGCCGGAAGACTGGAGGGTGGCTAATGTTGTGTCATTATTCAAGAAAAGCTGCAAGGAAAAGCCAGGAAACTATAGACTGATCAACCTGACATCAGTAAGTTGTTGGAGGGGATTCTGAGGAATAGGATTTACGTGCATTTGGAAAGACAAGGTCTGATTAGGGATAGTCAGCATGGCTTTTTGCATGGAAAATTGTGTCACACAAACTTGATAGAATTTTTTGAGGACATGACCAAGAAGATAGATGAAGGCAGAGCAGAAGACGAAGCAGAAGATAGTAAGGCTTTCAATAATGTTTCGCATGGTAGACTGGTTAGTAAAGTTAAATCACACGGAATCCAGGGAGAGACGAGCTAATTGGATACAAAATTAGCTTGATGGTATGGGACAGAGAGTGGTGATGGAGGTTTGTTGTTCAGCTAGAGGCTTGTGACCAACGGTGTATGGTAAGGATCGGTCCAGGGTCCACTGTTGTCCATCATTTATATGAACGATTTGGATGAGAATATAGGATGTATGGTTAGTAAGTTTGCAAATGACACCAAATTTAATGGTACAGTGGACAGTGAAGAAAGTTATCTCAGCGTACAACTTTGTCAACTGGGCCAGTGGGCCAAGGAATGGCAGATGGAGTTTAATTTAGATAAATCCAAGGTGTTGCATTTTGGTCAAGCAAACCAGGGAAGGGCTTAAGCAGTAGAATCCTGGGCAGTGTTGTTGAACAGAGAGACCTAGGGGTGCAGGTACATTGTTCCTTGAAAGTGGCATCACAGGTAGACAGGATGGTGAAGAAGGCGTTTGGCACACTTGCCTTCATTGGTCGGTGCATTGAGTATAGGAGATGGGATGTCATGTTGCAGCTGTACAAGACATTGGTTAGGCTACTTTTAGAGTACTGTGTATAATTCTGATCACCCTGCTATAGGAAGGGTGTCATTAAACTGGAACGAATGCAAAAAAGATTTACAAGGATGTTACCAAGACTGGAGGGTTTGAGTTATAAGGTGAGACTGGATAGGCTAGGACTTTTTCCCCTGGAACATAAGTGACTTTATAGAGGTTTATAAAATCATGAGGAGCCATAGATAAGGTGAATAGCCAAGGTCTTTTCCTTGTGGTACAGGAGTCCAAAACTAAAGGGCATAAGTTTAAGGTGAGAGGGGAAAGATTTAAAAGCGACCTGAGGGGTAACTTTTTTACACAGAAGGTGGTGTGTGTACGAAATGAGTTGCCAGAGGAAGTGGTAGAGTCTGGTACAACTGCAACATTTAAAAGATATTTGGACAGGTACATGGATTGGAAAGGTTTAGAGGGATATGGGCCAAGTAAATAGGACTAGTTCAGTTTAGAAAATCTAATTGGCATGGATGAGTTGGACTGAAGGGTCTTAATTCCATGGTCTATAACTCTACGACGCTATGACTCTAGTACTTCCTCCAATTGGTGATCAACATGCTACATTATACAATATTGATGTTGGCCGAGTGGTGTTATTGCTGGACTGTTCATCCAGAGTCCCAGGCAATATTCTGGGGACCTGAGTTTGAATCCCACCATAGCAGCTGGTGGAATTTGAATTCAGAATAATGATGACCATGAATCCTTTGCTGGTTGTCAGAAAAACCCATCTGGTTCACTAATGTCCTTTAGGGAAGGAAACTGCCATCCTTACCTGGTCTGGCCTACATGTGACTCCAGACCCACAATGACGTGATTGATTCATAACTGCCCTCTGGGCAATTAGGAATGGGCAATAAATGCTAGTGTAGCAAGCAATGCCCTCATCTCGTGAATGAATAAAGAAAAAAAACACAGTACAATATTGATAGGTCAGTTGAGATGGGATGGCATGTGGGAATCAGTAGGAAGTTTTTTTGCCCATGTTTGACCTGATGAAAGGAGACAGCATGGAATCCAGAGACAATGTGAATAACTCCCAGGCCGAGTCCCTCCCAATTATATAACAGTGCGCTGGTGCCTCTGCTGCGTTTGTATGCCAGTATTCAAGACATAGCTAGAGATGGTGATGGTGTCGTCTGGGATATTGACTGGAAGCCATGATTCTGTGAGTATGGCTATGACCAGTCTATGAGACGGCTATCCCAAGTGTTGTAAGGAGGATTTTTCAACGTCAACAAGGCAGTTATCATTTTCCAGTGATGTGTCTGGATTTATCCTTTTGAGACTTTTTAGCAATTTAATACAGATGAGTTGCATGCTCGGCCGTTTGAGTGAACAGACAATGTTCAACCACTTCACTAGGGGTCTGGAGTCACATGTAAACCAGACCAGGTAAGGACAGCAGATTCCCTTCCCTAAAGGACATGAGTGAACCAAATGGATCTTTAGAACAATGGTCATTATTAATGTCCCTGCACCTATATTCGTCCTAATGCTCTCACACATATGAGTTCTTTAAGGGTTTATGTGGTGTAGTATGTGAGGGTCTGATGAGAATAGACTTGTACATTAAACAGGATATTATTTATTACATTTCAGCAACTGTTTACATGTTAAAAGAGCAGGTTCTACATGACTACAAAGTCTGTTAAGAGGACCCAGCCATCGTTCTGTCTCCTATGAGATTCTATTTTAACCCCCCACCAAGTCCTCATGCTATCATCACCTTGGGTGGTGTTATTGAACTTAATTAAGTGTCAACACTTTCAGATGCTTTCTGAACCACATGCAGCAGAGATTTCCTGTTACACAAGACAGTCATAAAATATGGAGTATCAATTTTCAAAATGCCATATGATCTTAATACATTGGAGCTTCATGGATTAAAGTGGCTTGAAAAGGGGAGAAACATTCACTTAAAAAGGCCACAGCAAGCTGTTGAGCCAAGCTTTGTGAAATTCATGTGAAACCATCAAAATTATACACCTTTCCATTAGCTCATACATAAAGCCAGGAAGCTTGACATAGGTGTCAGCAGTCTTCAATCATATCAAGCAGGATAGCCTTCAGTCAGGAAGTCCTGCACAGTAAGTCAACAACAGCTTCTGATACCAGTCCAGGGGCTGTACATCGTCAGCTATTTAGTGTAGCCATAGTCAGGCTCCTCTCATTGTAAGGGTTGAAAAGTCAAAAGGCCAGCATCCCACCACCTGTCTTGGCTCTTTTACTCTATTGTTTTCTCCTGGAATGAGAAAAGGGATGGGATTGAGTGAGGTTAGAGTGTCTGACGTAGCTGTAAGTGCTGGTGCAAGAATGGGAAAAGTGATGAATTATCCTGAGTGAGTGAGAAGGCAGTGCAGAGGGCATGGTGGGTTGGTGAGGTTGGAGTGGGTGAGAAATAATGAGGGAAGATGTTGAG
Organism: Rhincodon typus; assembly: GCF_021869965.1. Classification (NCBI taxonomy): domain Eukaryota; kingdom Metazoa; phylum Chordata; class Chondrichthyes; order Orectolobiformes; family Rhincodontidae; genus Rhincodon; species Rhincodon typus. The sequence continues at coordinate 31,080,511 of NC_063332.1, read as the reverse complement.
AGCTAGAGCATTAGCCTCGGTAGTAAAGATAGAGTGAATGTGAGGGAACAGAACAAAGATGGTGGAACTTACCTTGGTGCAGTGGAGAAGGTCATTGACAATCTTCCTACACTGTTTCAGATGGATGAGACCACACTGATCTGACTGATAAGCAAGTGAAGAGAAGCTGGATAAATACTTAAGGAAAAAAAAGGAATTGAAGGTTCTGTCGATAGAATGTGAAGTAAGGAGGCTCATGTGGAGCGTATACACAGGCGTAGACTAGTTGAGCTAAATGGCCTGATTGTGCATTGTAAAATTCTATGTAATACGCCAGAAGCAGCAATAAAGAAGTGTTTATAATAATGCAAACAGTGTGAATCAAACAGCTACAAAGCAGCTGCTTTATGAACTTCTGGTTAAATTGCACTTTGAAATAAGTGTTTCAGTGCTATATTTAGTCAGCACTAAAATGAAAGGTTATTTATGTCATCCGGGAGTCTCGTATCTAACAGCAGATTGCCAATGACATATATATTCCCATCCAAAGTTGCATTATGGATGCTCAAGAAATTCAGAAGCAATTCATGGTGTAACATTGTCATTGTAAAATGCACCCATGTAGCAAACAAAAATGTTGCTACTAATATCACAGATGCTCAATTCATTTGGTTGTCCTTTCTTCTTTTTCCCAAGTGAGTCTATTCCACAAATAGATACTATTATGGATTCTTGTTCAATTTGCTTCTTATCTCCAACTTAACCCTTCAGTTACTGAAAGTGCTGAAATAAAGTCCCAAAGGTTGGAATGGTCGCACAAAATGGTTATAAAAGGTTGGATCATAAATCATTGGGAAGCTGGTGAGATTGGAAATTCTCTGGTCAGCATTTATGAGTATATCTCAGAATGAGATGTAGTATAATACCTGACTTTAACTTGAAACTTAAAAACTGTAAAGAAGAACTGCAAACTCAATAATGAAAACTGACTGTAAGTAGCAGATAGCTGTCAATCATCTGTAAGTGACTTCCTGAGTAAGTGTTAATTACAGTATGCAGGAATTTCTGCGAGCAAAATGGATTTGTAAAACCATACCTGTTGGTACTCAAAGCAAATTCAAAAGTAGTACATCCTAAATAAAATGCAAATTTGGGAATTTGGTGCACAGGTGGAAAGATGTGATGTTTTTTACCCCCAATACAAAATACAAAAGGAAGTTAGAATATCGTGAGAATTCGACATAAGCCCTGAGTAGAAGCTGTGATGTGGTAAGTTGAACAAATGCAGGGATTACGCAAGCCTGTAGCAATGGCTACATAAAAACAAAATAGTCATATTGAAAATGAAGGTCAGGAAGGATATGGACCAAAAGCAGGAAAGTGGGACGAGTTTTGTTTGGGAACATGGTCGACATGGACTTGTTGGAGCCAAGGGTCTGTTTCCACTTTGTATGACTCTATGACTGTATGGCACAGCAGACAAAACTTATGAATAACCAACAGTCAAGACTAGGCAGTACAAAGATATCAAAAAGACAAAACTAAAGGCTCTGAATCTAATTGCACTGATTACTTATAACAAAGTAAATACATTGATCGAGCACACTGAAGTAAATGAATATGACATGATATCTATTATGGAGACTTGGCAGCAACATGGCATGGATTGGCTCCTGAGTATTGAGGGATGGATGACATTCGAGAAGCATTGCAAGATGGGTAAAGGTGGAGGCTCTGTAAAGCAAGGATTGGTACAATAGTTAGAAATGATGTTAGTTCAGGAGATCAGGAGTAGAATCAGTTTCTATGTGGAAGAGAATCAGTGCTGGGGCCACATTTAATGACCTGGTTGAGTAAAGTGAATGTACTATCACCAAGATTGCAGATGACATAAAAATAAGTGGCAAGGCAAGTGGAGGATGAGACAAAGAGTCTTAATAGAAATGTAGACAGAATAGTGAGTGAGCAAAAATATAGCAGATGAAATATAACGTGAGGTCATATACTTTGGCAGGAAGAATAGAGGAGTTGAATATTATTTAAATGAAAAAAGACTGCAGAAAACTACAGGACAGACTCCCTCATCATGAATCACAAAAAGATAGTCTCTAAGTTCAGCAGGTAATAGGGAAGGCAAATGGAATGTTGGCCTTTATCTCAAAGGGACTGCAATATAAAAGTGGGAGGTTTTGCTAAAATTGTACAAGGCACTAATCACACCACAACTGGAACACCGTGAACAGTTTTGGGCCCCTTATCTTAGGAAAGATATATTGGCACTGGAGGCAGTCCAGAGAATGTTCCCTAGACTAATACCTGGTTAGAGGGACTATGTTACATGAAGACATTGAGAAGATTGAATCCGAACTCATTAGAATATAGAAGAATGAGAGGCAACTTTATTGAAACATACAAGATTTTTGGACGAGCAGTCAGACTCATCTCAAAACTGGAATTCAACTCTTTTTGTCTATATTTGAAAAAATGTTGAAATAGGGTCAGAAGCTGAGTGGTCCTGACAGAGCCCAAACTGAGCATCAGTGAGAAAGTTATTACTAAGCAAGTGCTGCCTGAAAGCATTGTTGATGACCTATTCTATCAGTTCACTGACAATCAAGAGTAGACCGATGGGGTGACAATTGAATGGTTGGATTTGTTCTGCTTTTTGTTTACAGAACACACCTCCTTTTCCATATTGTCTGTAGATGCCAGTGTTGTAACTGTACTGGAACAGCTTGATTAGGGGCATGGCACATTCTGGAGCACATTCTTCAGTACTATTGCTACGGTGTTGTCTGGACCCATATCTGCTGCCTCCAGCTTTACTTGATCTCATGTGGAGTGAATCAGATTTGCTGAAGACTGGCATCTGTGATGCTGGAGTTCTCTGAAGGAGGCTGAGATGGATCATCTGCTCAACACTTCTGGTGGAAGGTTATTGCAAATGCTTCAGCCTTATCTTTTGCACTGATGTGCTGAACTCTCCTATCATTGAGGATGGGGGTATATTTGTGGGGCCTCTTCCTCCTCCAGTGAGTTGTTTAATTGCCCACCGCCATTCACAACTGGATATGATCAAACTGCAATGCTTAGATCTGATCCACTGATTGTGAAAACACCTTGCTCTGTCTATTACTCATTCCTTACACTGGTTGGCGTACAAGTAGTCCCCTTCTTTAGCTTCACCAGGTTGACAACTCAGGTTGCTCCAGGCTTTCCCTCCTGCATTCTTCATTGAACCATGTTGATCCCCTGGCTTGATGCTAATCGTAGAGTGGGGAATTAGCAAGGACATGAGGTTACAGATTGAGTTGGAATATGATTCTGCTGCTGCTCAATGTCCCATGAATATTCAATTGTGAGTTGCTCGACAAGTCCAAAGTCTGTCCCATTTAACACAGTGATCATGCCCCACAACATGACAGAGGGCATTCTCAATTTGAAGTTGTGACTTCATCTCTGGTGAATTTCTGTGCAGTGACCATTCTTACCAATACTGTCATGGGCAGATACATCTCTGGCAGCCAGATTTTTTTAAAAAATTCATTAACAGGATGACAGCATCGCTGCTAGGCAGCATTTATTGCCCATCCCTAATTGCCCAGAGGGCAGTTAAAAGTCAACCACTTTGCTGTGGGTCTGGAGTCACATGTCGGCCAGACCAGGTAAGGATGGAAGTTTCCTTCCCTAAAGGCATGAGTAAATCACATGGGTTTTTTCTGACAATCAACATGGTCATCATTAGACTCTGTAATTCCATATATTTATTGAATTCAAATTCTACATCTGCCATGGCAGGATTCAAACCTGGGTCCCCAGAACACTATCCAAGTCTCTGGAGTCCAGCGATAATACCACCAGGTCATTGCCTTCCCCAGACTGGTGATGATGAGGTTAACTATGTTTTCTCCCCCAGTGCCCCTCACCTGTCACAGACCAGTCTAGCAACCATGTCCTTTAGGTCTTGACCAGTTCAGTCAATCATGGTTCTGGCACTCTTGGTGGTAGACATTGAAATCCCCCATATAGTAAATGTTATTCCCCTGCTTCCATCAGTTCTTCCTCTAAGTTTCCAAGTATTGTTCATTATGGAGGAGTACTGATTCATCATCTGAGGGGGGACAGTGCATGGTAATCAGCAGGAGGTTTCCTTGCCTGTGCTTGACCTGAAGCCATGAGACTTCATGGGGATGAGTCAATGTTGAGAACTCCTAAGGCAACTCGCTTCTGTCTGTATACACCACCAGACTGCCACCTCTGCTGGTTCTGTCCCGCCACTGGAATAGGACTTTTCCCGAGATGGTGAGGTGTCATTTAGGGCCGTTGTCTGTAAGGTATGATTCTGTGAGCGTGATCAGGCTGTTGCTTGACTATTCTGTAAGCCAGCTCTCTCAACTGTGGAACAAGCCCCCAGATGTTAGATAGGAGGACTTTGCAGAGTCGACATGGCCGTTTCTGCCATTGTCATTTCCAGTGCCTTAGTCAATGCCAGCTCAACTTTCAGTTTAAGTGTTTGTCTAGGCTTTTCAGCAGTTGGCACATTTGAATGGTTGGCCATGGCTAGGCCATCTGAAAGGACAATTGAGAATGACCCACAGTAGTGTAGGTCAGACTAGGCCTTTGCTTCCCTAAAGGCTTTAGTAAATCAATGGGCTTTTACAACAATCAACAGTAATATTACAGTAATCATTATACTTTTAATGCCTAATTTTAATGACTTTGAATCCCACAATTGGCTGTGCTGGGATATGAATCTGGGCTCCTGGAACATTACTTGGGTCTCTGGATTAATAGGTCACTGATTATATCACAATGCCATCACCTCCCTGCAGAAATGCTGGAGATCTAAAATAGAAAGGGCTGGAGAAACTCAATAGGTCTGGTCACATCTACAGAGACAGAAACAGAGTTAATGCACTTGAAATGTGATTCTATTTCAGAACTGAATGGTGTTAGAACAGTGGTGTGTTTTGTGTTAGCAAAAATGGGGAGTAGGATCTAGTAGAACAAGTGGTAATGGTTCTTCAACCAAAAGGCAAAAAAGACCTCATCAAATCCTAGGAGGGAAATAGAAAGCAATGGAGATGAAGAAGCAGATTCAAACAAAAATTCCATCTTAGACTCAACCAATGTATCTATAGTGAGGTAATATACCTGACCTCCCCTAAGACCCACTCAAAACAGTCTACTTGCCAAAAGAAATATATGGATTATTAAACAGATAAAAGATAACAAATTTAAAATAAAAAATGCACAAAGGTGCAAGAAAACAGATCCAAGCAAATAAGAATAACATTAAGACAGCAAAACTTTAATAAAAGAGACAAAAAGGAAGTACGAAAAGATATTTATAAATGGTATCAAAATCAATAAAATCAATTACAGTCATGACAGGAATAAAAGGCTAATCAGGAACAAGGTAGGGTTCTTGAAAACTGGTACTGCTGATATTGACAATGAAAATAAGGAAATGATGGCCATATTCAAAAACTACTTTGCTTCAGTTTTTAATCACTGAAGAGGTCAACATTCTGTAGATCCCAAGGAAACCAATATTGAATCAAGGATAGGTTTCCAACAAAGTTAATGTAAGCAAAACAACAGCAAAAAAGAAAACTAAAGTGTGAGTAACCACCAGGACCAGATGGTGTCCATTACAATGTTTTAAAATTTTTTTAAAGCCCCGTGAGTACAAGCTCACATGTCACCAATCAGGAGATGCACATGTGGAGGGAGAGAATCAAAAACAAACAATTCTCAAGGCATGTAGGTGGCACTGCTAATACCTCATCAAAAATACTAGTGCACATCTATAAACATATTACTAGTCATGTGAAGCATTGTGCTGCACTGATCCTCTGTTGAGTCAAGGGTGCTGATGACCATTGATGATCTCACTCATGAAGTAGCCCATGTCTTCCAATACACTATTGTTTCCCCCTTTATAGAGTCATAGATTCATACAGCATGGAACCAGACCCTTCAGTCCAACTCATCCATGCTGACCAAGATTCCCAATATAAACTAGTCCCATTTGCCTGTGTTTGGCCCATATCCATCTAAACCTTTCTGATTCATGTATCTATCCAAATGTCTTTTAAATATTGTAACTGTACCTGCATCTGCCTCTTCCACTGGCAGTTCATTCCACATAGGAACCACCCTCCATGTGAAAAGGTTGCCCCTCAGGTCCCTTTTAAATCTTTCTCCTCTCTTAAAATTATGCCCTCTGGTTCTGAACTCACCCACCCTAGGGAAAAGATCTTTGCTATTCACCCTATCTATGCCCCTCATGATTTTATAAACCTCTATAAGGTCACTCCTCAACCTCCAACGCTCCAATGAAAAAAGTCCCAAATTATCCAGCCTCTCCTTATAACTCAAACTCTCCAGTCACAGCAATATTCTGGTCAATCTTTTCTGAACCCTCTCCAATAATATCCTTCATATTGAGTCTCCTCTCTTCACAATTATTGTCCCTTCTGCACCTCAGCATGCTACGTCCAATTCCTGGAATTGATTTCCTCCACTTCCCTACCACAGCAGTGGCTCTCGACAACCCCATTGACTTTCATTGAGCTGAATCCCACGACCAACTGTGCTCCATCTCGGCCTAACTTGGACAGACAGCCCCATCTGATAAGTGACCACACACCGACTGATCTCTGTGCAACTCCCCAAATTATTTGCTGTGACTTTCCCAATTGCTTGCACTAGACCTTCAGGGCTGACCATGGTCCATTCCCTGAACTGTAGTGATGCAGAACCCCTCACCGACTACCCTAAGTGGCCAATTGATTATGTCCAAGCCCCTGCATTGAAATTGGATGCTGCATTTGACTTACAGTGCAGGAACCCACCCTTCCTACAGGCCGTATCCCTTGAACTGACTGAGGGCTACTGCCTCTAGACTTTAAGGACAACAGAACGAGAACAAAAGAGAAGTATAGCACAGGAACAGGCCCTTCAGCCCTCCAAGCCTGTGCTGATTATTATGCCCTGACTAAATTAAAAAACAAACCTTCTGCCCTTATTCAGTCCATATCCCTCTATTCCCTCCCTATTCCTGTAACCATCCAGGTGCCTCTTAAATGTCACCAAACTGCCTGCTTCCATCACTTCTTCTGGCAGCGCATTCTCGGCTCCTACCACTCTTTGCAAGAAAAACCTTCCTCACATATCTCCCTTAAACTTTTTCCTCTCACCTTGAACCTGAGCCCCCTTGTAATTGAAACTTCAACCCTAGGAAAAAGCCTCTGACTATCCACCCTATCTATGCCCCTCATAATTTTGTAGACCTTTATCAGGCCTCCTCTCAGCCGCTGTCTTTCCAGTGAAGACAATTCTAGTCTTTTTAATCTTTCCTCATAACCAATGCCCTCAAAAGCAGGCAACATCCTGGTGAACCTTCTGTGTACTGTCTCTAAAGTTTCCACATTCTTCTGGCAATGTGGCGACCAAAACTGCACACAATACTCCAAATGCAACCTAACAAGGGATTACATAGCTGCAACATAGTTTGCCAATTCTTGTACTCCATGCCCTGGCCGATGAAGGCAAGCATTCCATGTGCTTTCTTAATCACCTTGGCCACCTGTGTTGCCACTTTTAGGGAACAATGGACCTGTCTGAATATTAATGTTCCTAAGGGTTCTGCCATTTACAGTATAATTCACACCTAAATTTGAGTGTTGCTGGTCTCCATTCTGAAAAACACCCTTCCACCACTACCCTCTGTCTTCTATGACCAAGGTAATTTTGTATCCATCTAGCCAGCCCACCCCGTATCCCATGTGATTTTAGTTTTTGTACCAATTTGCCATGTGGGAATTTATCAAATGTCTTACTAAAGTCCACATAAACTACATCCACAGCCCTTCCCTCATCAATTATCTTTGTCACCTCTTCAAAAAATTTGATCGGGTTAGTGAGATATGACCTTCCCATACAAGACACGGTTATTTTGTTGAAACACATGCAGTGTATTTGCTGCATTCGCTGCTGGTACATGATGCAGGTGTGAAATTGATGTAGTACAGTGCTGTACAGTAGCATGGCTGCCCTTTTGATTGACGAATGCTGACAACCATATCAAGCTGCCTGGCTTTGTGTTTGTGCTAAAAGGCAAGCCAAAACAAAGGTACACTGAGCCATTAAGCTCCGGTTGCATAGGCAGAGCACAAAAAAGGCAAGGCAGGTCAAGGTAAGGCAGAGCAAGGTAAGAAACTGTGAGCATCCAAGTAAACACAAAGTGAGTAAGCCCTGAGATCAAGCAAAGAACCAGAAATGCACCCTGTATGAATACCTAAGATAAGTGCCTGCATGCAAACTACCCTGGCAACAGCATTGCAGTGGAAAGTGTCCATGTGCTCTTAAATGCAACATTGTCATGCAGAACCATATTGTAAGTGGTTTGGCGGTGTGTCATGAGTATGCAGAGCCTCCAGTACATAGAATTACAGAATCTCTACAGTGAGGAAAGGAGCCATTCGGCCCATCGAATCTGCATGACCCTCTGAAGAGCATCCACCCAAATCCTTGTAACCCTGCATTTCCCATGGCTAATCCATCTAGCCTGCTCATCCCTGGACATTATGGACAATTTACCATAGCCAATCCACCCAACCTGCATATCTTTGGACTGTGGGTGTAAATTCATACAGACATGGGGAGAATGTGCAAACTCCACACAGACAGTCGCCAGAGGGTGGAATCAATCCCAGGTCCCTGGCGCTGTGAGGCAGCAGTGATAATCACTGAGCCACTAAGTACATGCCTGATGCCAGTCTCCATGAATAGGTGGTGCAGGTGGTCACTGCCTATGGAGTGTGCCCTGAGATGGTGATGTCTGCTGTCTATGATGGATGGCTGGAGATCCAACCAATGAACTATAGTCACTAGATAACTGCTCTGATTTTTATGTTAGGAATTGTTCCCATCAAGTTTCTGTCCAGCAGTTGGAGAATGGGAAACTGCACATAAATGAGGTGAGATTAGCTAATAATAAGATGTTGGCACATGCCAATGGATGCAAATAGGCCTCTCACTATTCATTAGCGAAATTCACATTTCGCTGTTCATTGGAGAATGGAACATTTTGATCAAGAATCTCTTTACGACCAATCTCACTCAACTTTCCCAACTTTCTTATCAATGCCCAATTCATTCAGAAGCAGGAAGTTTCCACCCTGTCTCTCTGTATTTTTCCCACCGTTTCTCAACCCACACGGATACTGTGAGTGACACCTTGATGTTAGGTTTTTTCCCTTTAAAATCCAAAGCTGTTCTCTTGCCCAATTCCACATGACCTCATCAATTTGGGCATTACTTTATGCACTCATTGACATTAAATCTTTCAAACCCTTAAACCTATACAACAGGACAGGGCAAAAGAACGATATGCATGCATAAATAAACATTTTAATTCTAATTTGTATCAATTCAATTATAGAAATATTTAATACATTATTTGCATTCAACACACGGTAGAAGCAAGATGAAAAATGAGCAACTACATCATTGTTGATTGCTATGCTTAATTAACAAACTGTTGTCATAAATTTACCCAGCTTAACAGAATATTCCTTCCATTTTACAGAAACTAAAGCATATTCAGAAATCAATGCCAACTTGATTGCTTGAAGGGAAAAGTAGCTTTTTAATTGGAGGTCAATATAATAACCTTTGGAGGGGCTACAAAACAGATTTCCCACTTACTTTCACAGCAAGTCAGAAAAGGTCAGGTTCCATCTGGGAGAAGTATATATCCCCAATCACCAACATTCCTTATTCAAATTGAAATACAGTGATACCGTTTTTGAACTATGCTCAATTCTCATCCCTTGCCAATAATCTCAATTAAAACCATTATCCTCTCTTTGTCTAGCTCACAATGAAAGGGATGAGTCCCCCAATGTAGCACTAAAAAACTCAGCTCCAAGAACATTCCTAGAGTCTATTTTTGCTTCTCCCCACTTCCCCAGATGCTGCAATTAGAAGAAAAATCTTTTAATTATTTAGCTGTTTAGCATTGCTTTATCTTGAAACAAATGCACAGAAACATATCCCACTGATCTTGATTCCAAACTATTTAATGTGCTATGATTTCCCTTTGATCTACAGCTGAGTGCTGCAAACAGTATTGCAGGCACATTAACCCTGAAGCTGGAGCCTGGAGTAATTGCAATTTCAGTCAGCAACCAAAGGCGATTAGGTTCAGTCTCCACTCTTCCAGGTTCGATTGCAAATACGAATGAACACAATTGTTTTTTTTTTAGCAGAGAGCAGAGAAGTGCTTAATTTAACATCAATTTGGCAAGACATTAGAATCAGTGATTGGTATATAATTTTATACTCGACAGGTACCTTATTCTAGAATGAAGGTGGATTCCATCTTCATCATCTTGTTTGTAGATGAAACTGTCCATACACTTAATACCAATGCTATTTCTTCTTAAATTCTATCCATAATTAACCTTTAGACAATAGACTTGAAAATAATATTTTGCATCTAAAGCAGCAACATGCTTTGAGAAGTCTCCACTTGACATGCATCCTGTATTTTGAAATGCTTACTATTCTCAAAACTGTTCGTTATAATTTTCCAAATACTTGTGATGGTGGCAGACATTGCTTTATACAGTTTTACAATATCCTCTTTTATTTTTGCAGATATATCATAAAGGAAAGTGCCACCTTTTGAAATTATTACAAATTATTAAGTGACCAGGAAGTCTTCCTAGAATTTATTCTTAATTACAGAAATATTTGCTTGAAACGTAAAATAGATTCTTCTGATTAGCATATGCCCTAGTAAATATTATAAAGTAACGTAGCAAGTTTTTTTTCAGGATCATAAGCTTAAAAATCAGTTTCTTAGATGGCCATTCTAAAGAACAGCCTAACATGGGAACTGAATAGATCTAACGAATCCTACAGCTGTTTTGTGCAATTTAGCTTTGGATGAACTAATTCCTAGTGTTTGCACAATTAAGTCTGGGCTATTTTTGCAGGGTGGGTATGAAAGATCCCATAATGACCATTGGGAGAAAAGTGGAAGAATGTTTTGACCGATACCTGAAACAGATGATCTGGCCATATATTTAATTGAAGTTTGTGACATGTTGCTCTACACTGTTGCACTGTCTGCTGTATTATCTATTACAATAGCGACTATGCTTCAAAACGACTTTAGCTCTGAGCTGCTTTGGAATGTTCTAAAATTGTGGGAAGCACTTTATAAACTCAAGTTCTATTTTTCTTTCTTAATCTATCAACAGAATTGTAAATGTACAACAAAGTGGCTTCCTGGAACTTAGCCTGAACAAGTACCAGTATAAAAATTACATATGTGAAGAATGGGAATAATCCTCACACACTCATCTATCATTCAACATTCCCTGAGTGAAGAGAAAGTTGTGAAGATGAATGGAAGTAAATCCCAGTAGTTTTCCACAGATTAACAGATGCTAAACAGAGGCTGAAGAGTACAGTAAGCGGTAAGCCTCCTGGCAATTCAGGTGAAGGTAAACCTTCCAGGTTATATTGTGGGTAAAACTGCTGATTCCAGGGTTCTGTTATCACTATTGTTATAGTTTCAGACTGGTCACAGGTTGTGTAAACAAGTAATTTTTCAACCTAACTCGCACGATCCCAATATTGGCTTTGCTTATGTCCCCTTATGTCCCACTCACAACTCACTTTCCTACCTAGCTTTGCATCAATTGCAATTGGAGCTATCATACCTTTGGTCTCTTCATCCCAATCATTTACATAAATTGAAATGTTTTGAAGCCCTAGCACTGACCCCTGTGACACGTCACTTATGGCATCCTGCCAGCCTGAAAAAGACCCATTCATTCTCTGCTTCCTGATAACCATGCCAATATGTTACCCCCTACAGCATAAGCTTTTATTTTCTGCAATCAACTTTGATGTGGAACTTTATCAAATGCCTTCAGAAAATGATATATACATCCATTAGTTTCCCCTTTATCTACAGCACAAGTTACTACTTCAAAGGACTCCAAAAAATTAGATAAACATGATTTCTTTATGGCAAAACTAAGTTGGCTCTGCCTGATTACCTCGAATTTATTCAAATATCCTGTTATAACATCAAATCACTCGTAACATTTTCCCAATGACAGACATTAAGCTAACTGGCCTGCATAAGAAACATAAGAAATAGGAGCAAGAGTAGGCCATCCGGCCCATTGAGCCCGCTCCGCTATTTAATAAGATCATGGTTAATCTTTCTGTGGCCTCAGCTCCACTTATGCACATGCTCACCGTAACCCTTAATTCCTTTACTGTTCAAAAATCTATCTTTCTTTGCCTTAAAAGTTTTCAATGAGGTATCTTCAATTGCTTCACTGGGCAGGGAATTCTACAGATACAAAACTCATTGGGTGAAGAAGTTCCTCCTCAACTCTGTCCTAAATCTTCTCCCCCTTATTTTGAGGCTCTGCCCCCAAGTTCTAGTTTTACTTGCCAGTGAAAACAAGTTCCCTGCTTCTATTTTATCTATTCCTCATTCACTTTATGTTTCTGTAAGATCCCCCAATCTTCTAAATTCCATTGAGATTAGTCAGAGTCTACTCAATCTATTCTCATAAGCTAACCCTCTCAACTCCAAAATCAACCTACTGAACCTCCTCTGCAACACCCCTAGTGCCAGTATATCCTTTCTCAGGTAAGCAGACCAAAAGTGTACACAGTACTCCATTTGAGGCCTCACCAGTACCCTACACAGTTGCAGCATAACCTCCTATTTATAAACTCCATCCCTCTAGCAGTGAAGGACAATATTCCATTTGCCTTCTTAATTACCTGCTGCACCTGCAAGCCAATGTTTTGTGATTCATGCACAAGGACACCCATGTCCCTCTGCACAATAGCATGCTGCAATTTTTCACCATTTAAATAATTGTCCATCTTGCTGTGGATGACCTCACATTTAACAACATTACAGGTCATCTGCCATACTCTTGCCCACTCACTTAACCTATCTATAGCCCTCTGCAGACTTTCAGTGTCCTCTGCACACTTTGCTCTACCACACATCTTTGCGTCATCTGCAAACTGCACTTAGTCCCCAACTCTAAATCATCGATATAAATTGGAAACAATTGTGGCCCCAATACTGATCCCTGGTGCATACCACTAGCCACCGATCACCAACCAGAAATATATCCATTTATCCCCACTGTTTGCTTTTTGTTAGTTAACCAATCTTCTATTCATGCTAATATATTACCCATAACACCATTCACATTTATCTTATGCAGCAGCTTTTTGTGCAGTACCTTGTTGAATGACTTCAGAAAATCCAGATCCACCACATCCACCATTTTCGTGTTGTCCACCGCGCTCAAAATGTCGTCAATGAATTCCACTAAATTAGCTAAACATGACCTGCCCTTCATGAACCCATGCTGTGTCTGCCCAATAGGACAATTTCTATCCAAATGTCTCACCACTTCATCCTTGATGAGAGATTCAAGCTTTTTCCCCACTACAGAAGTTACGCTAATGGGCCAATAGTTACCCACATTTTGTCTAACAGTGGCATCACATTTGCTGTTTCCCAATCTCCCAGAACCACCCCAGAGTCCACTGAACTTTGATAAATTAAGACAAAGGCATTTGCTATTTCCCCCGCCATCACTTTTAGCACACTGGGATGCATTCCATCAGAGCAAGGAGACTCGATTACCTTTAAACCCGTTTGCTTGTCCAACAGTACCTCTTTAGTGACAATAATCATTTCCAGGTCCTCACCTGCCGTAGCCACCTTGTCATCAATTATTGACTTTTAATAATCAGTTATTTGTGTCTTCCACTGTGAAAACCAACACAAAATATCTGTTCAAAGCCTTGACTATTTTCTTGTTTCCCATTATTAAATTCCTCTTCTCATCCTGTATAGGACGAATGTTTAACCTTAGCCACGCTTTCTCATTATATATATATTTGTAGCAACTTTTGCTATCTGTTTTCTTTATTCTGAGCTAGTTTAATCTCATAATCTATCTCACCTTTGTCGTTTTTCTCATGACTCTCTGTTGACCTTTAAAGATTTCCCAATCCCATAGTTTTCAACTAATTTTTGCCACTTTGTATTCAATTTGATACCCTCCTTTATTTCATTAGTTATCCATGGCTGATTATCCCTTTCCTTACAGTCTTTCCTCTTCTTTTTCCTGCTCTCTTCCTCCCTCCCTGTTTTAATAGAGGAATGACATGAGCACCTAAATGAATCTTCATTGAACCATGGGTTTTGGGAAATTAAAACCAAAATGTTAACCATTTCACTAGCTACTCATTCTTAAGACCCTAGGAAGAAATCCATCAGGACCTGAGGACCTTCAACTCACCATTCCGACAGTTTATTCAGCATGACATCCCTGGTAATTGTGATTTTCTTGAGGACTTTCCTCCTTTTGAACAGCTATTTCCAGGATGCTACCTGTATTATCTCTAGTGAGGTGTTATAAAGCAGAGGTCGACCACCTCAGCAGCCCCCACCACCACCCCCCTCCCCCCGCCCACCGATTACTTAAACCAAAACACCAAGAGAAGCTCACCTTGCCCTATAATCTGTTAAGAGAAGTGTGAAAAGTGGTATAACCTGCCTCTCACACCCAAGCTGTTATAAAGGAGTGGTTAACTGAAATGAACTCTTTTCACTAATTTGGGGTTACAAAAGCAGAAACTTCTTTGGCTCTCTCTGACAAGGGTACTTGCCAGTAACTGTGAAGTAAGTCTAACTTTGTGATGTAAGTGACATGTCTGACTTTTTCCACACAGTCCTCCAGCTTTGGAATTGGATATGAGTCAGAATTAATCAAGGTGTTCCGATAATCTACTCAGAATCATTGAGTACCATCAGGTTTGGGAACCAACATGACCAGCAAACTCCACTTGCTTTGACTCAGCTCAGCAATGTCTTCTTGGAGCATCACTTCCACTTTCTTCTGTACCTATGCTGCTTTGAGAGGATTAAGCCTGTAGGGGAGTTGTTTTATTGGAACAGCATTCCCTACGTCAGTCTCATGGACAATAGTATTAGTTATTCCCATTCTATTTCTAAATATGTCCTCATAGTGTTGCAACTACCTTTTCAATTTAATTCTCTGTTCCTGGGATACATAGCTCAATATCCTATGCCATGCTTTAAGGACTTCCTCATTATTAAATTTATTCTGAGGCACATCAAAATCGATATCATCTGGATTTGATTCTTTACTCTGAGTGACAGTAATTAATACTTGTTTCTCTGGTTCCCTTTCCCTGTCATGGTATGTTTTCAGCACATTCACATTGCATACCTGATAATTTTCTTCCTATCTGGCATCTTTACCAGATAGTTCACCTGACTTAACTTCTTCTCAATCTGATAGGGATCTCCTACCACTGGTAACAGCAACAATACTATATCCCCACAGGCAAACATATGAATTTTAGATTTATTATCTGCTTCTTGCTTCATTAGATGCAGTGTCACCTCCAAATGTTGTCGAGCTAATTAACCTCAGAGATAGTAGGAACTGCAGATGCTGGAGAATCTGAGATAACAAGGTGTAGAGCTGGATGAACACAGCAGGCCAAGCAGCATCATAGGAGCAGGAAGGCTGATGTTACAGGCCGAGACCCTTCTTCAGAAATGGGGGAGGGGAAGGGGGTTCTGAAATAAATAAGGAGAGAGGGGGAGGCGGTTAGAAGATGGGTAGAGGAGAAGATAAGTGGAGAGGAAACAGACAGGTCAAAGAGGCGGGGATGGAGCCAGTAAAGGTGAGTGTAGGTGGGGAGGTAGGGAGGAGATAGGTCAGTCCAGGGAGGACGGACAGGTCAAGGGGGCGGGATGAGGTTAGTAGGTAGGAAATGGGGGTGCGGCTTG
>NC_063332.1:31000324-31059631 GCF_021869965.1 Rhincodon typus | reverse complement strand
GGACCCTTGGTCTGACTGAATCTCCCTGTAGTCCATAACAGGTAAAGAAAGCAAACAACTCCTCCACAACCTTTTTTACATTGACATTCTGTAATGGAATTGCCCCAGAAACCTAGTAGACACATCCATTATGGTTAGCAAATATGGATTCCCACTTTTGGTTTTAGGGAGGGGACCTACACAATCAATCATAACCTGCGTAAAAGGTTCTTCAAATGTGGGAATTGGCATCAAAAGTGTTGGTTTTATTACTGCCTGTGGCTTTCCTACCATCTGACATATATGACAGGTACAGCAAAATTCAACCACATCTTTACGTAATCCAGGCCACTGGAAATGCTTCTGTATCTTAGCCTGAATCTTCCTCACTCCTAGATGACCGCCTGCAGGTAATTTGTGTGCTACCCACAATACTTCCTGTCTGTATTCTACCGGCAACACAATCTGGTGAACTTCCGCCCATTTATCATCTGCACTAACCTGCCAAGGTCTCCATTTCTGCCTTAAGATTTTATCCTTAAGGTAATAACATTCTGGAATGCATTCTGATTCCTTTTCCAAGTAGGCTTTATAATATAAATCTTTTATTGTCTTATCTTTTTGTCGTAATTCCATTAACCTTTCAGAACTAAACACCTCTGTCTGATCCTCTACCTGTTTGGTTTTTCCTTTACCATTTCATCAAACAGGGGTCAGCTAACTGGACCTCAACTCCTTCATTTTTCTCTTTGGTTTTCCCTTCTTCCTTTAGCTTACGGCTGTGGGATCTTGTCACCACATAGTCTGGAAATGCTCCAAGAATTTTTCATTTAATTCCTCAGTTCCCTGGTTTTCTTTTGGCAACTCCACTACAATGGGCATCACTCCCACCTTTGTTCTGGCTATATCGTTTCCAAGAACAAACTGTATTCGTGGAATAGACACTCGTTCAATCACTCCCACTGTTACTTCCCCAGTTTTGATTGGACTTTCTAGCCTTATCTTACACACGGGAATATTAATTCTCTCCCCATTTATTCCACAGATTATCAATCTCTCGGGGAACATTTCAGAAGGAGTGCAAATACTTTCATCTCTTGCTATTAGAGACTGACCAGCGTCCATATCTCTCAATATTTTAACTTCCTTACCTTCTCCCCCTGTTCTTCCTGAGTAAACCTTATCCACAGAGGTGAAGTCTTTGAAGAGATCGGACACTGTCTTACGTTCCAGCCCGTGATTCAGCTGCACATGCTCCTGCAGCTCCTTGACTTCTCTTGGGATTTCCTTCATGACCTCAAAAACCCCATTGGTTTAGCCTCTTTTACAATTTCTTTTATCACAGAGTCTTTCTTAACCCATCAGCACTGCAACAGTTTTCACTATTACAGTGGAAACACCTGGGGTCTTTTCACCTCTTTTTCACCCTCTTGGGTTTCTTTTTTCACATGTGGTAAGCTGTTCCCAGTGTAATCTACTTTTTGTTTTTCATTGAAGGATCTCCTTCTTTCCCAATTTCTATCCCTCATGGAATGAAATTGCTGTCGGAAGCTAGATTTCGATTTATGCTCTAATCTGTATTCATCTGCTATCTCTGCAGCTCTTCTCGCTGTTTTAACTTTCTGTTCCTCAACATGAGTTCTTATCACTTCTGGAAGTGAGTTTTTAAACTCCTCCAGCAGAATAATATCTCTAAGATCCTCATATGTCTTTTCTATCTTTAATGCTGTCACCCATCTATTGAAATTGCTCTGTTTAATTCTTTCAAACTTGATGTAAGTCTGACCTGGTCCCTTTCTTATGTTTCTGAACTGTTGTCTATATGTTTCTGGTATCAATTTTTAGGCACTCAAAATAGCCTGTTTCACTTCTTCATATCCCTTTGACACCTCCAGTGACAGTGCTGCAAACACCTCACTAGCCGTGCCTACATACTTGATCTGAATTAACATTAACCACACAGTCTCTGGCCAGTTCATCTGTTTCGCCAATTTCTCAAAGGAAATGAAAAAGGCTTTGACATCTTTTTCATCGAATTTTGGTAATGTTTTGACATATTTCTATATATCCCAACGAGACCTTTGGCTACAATGGGTTTGCTCATCATCACTCTCCCCCTCACTAAGTCTACCTTCTACCTTCAGCTCCATCCTTTTAAATTGACTTCCCTGTCTAATTGCTAACTTTTGAAGTTCAAACTCTCTCTATTTTTCCTTTTGTTCAGCTGGGAACCTTCTTTCTTGTTCTTTCTCTTCTGCCCTGGCTGTCCTTTCTTTTTCTTCAACTAGGAATCTTCTTTCCCTTTTTTTAATCTTCTACCTCCAATTGTCTGATTTGCAATTTAATTTTTTCTAACGCTTGTTTTTTAACACTTGTTTTTTAACACTTGTTTTTCTGATATACCTAAATGCTTGGCTAACTCCATTACAATTTCTGCTTTCTTCTTATCCCTAGTTAAACCCAATTGTAGACTGTCTACTAATTCCAAAAGTTTCTCCTTTTTCTGCCATCTGAACCTTCTTGGCAAATTCGGGAAGCATCTTTAACCCCCAAAACCTCTTTGGCAATGTTAACAGCCATTTCCCCACTTCTCACTTAAGTTTTATTTAAAATCTAGGACACTAATCCCCAAGCCTGTTTAAATCTGCTGGGACCTTCATACCCCAAATCTGTTCAAATCTGTTCAGATCTGTTCAGATCCGTTCAGATCCTGGACATGAACTGGCCAGATCCCGGACCTGAGTTCCCAATCTGTAATAAAGCAGAGGTCGACCCTCCTCTGATAACTAAAACCAAAACACCCAGAGAGGTGCGCCTCAACCCACTATCTGTTAAAAGAAGTGTGAAAAGTTGTATAACTTGCCTCTCACTCTCAAGCTGTTTTAAAGGAGTGGTTAAATAAAATAAAATCTTTTCTCTATAATCACTCTATCACTCTTCACTCTATAATCAACAAGTAACAATTTAATTCTCTAACTCCAACGTTGAACAAATTAACTGAACTGTTAATAAACTGAACAATTCTCCCTTAACTACTAACTATTCCTGAGTAAAACAAAATTCAAATGGCATGCTGTTCCAACAAGTTCAAGTCCCACTTATATAAACCAAAATAATAAAAACATTAAAATTTTGTCTCTCAAAATTACAGCTAGGGTTTGTCTTCCAGAATGTTCACTGCCTTCTCTGCTGATCTTCAGTCAGGAACAACTTTCTCCATCAAATTCTTGTGTAAAGAATATTAGGTAAGAGTGCCACTGTACCTTTTGTTAGATGATAGTTACTGTGACAGCCAGTGATTTTCTCCTTAGAGCTGTTGGTTGTTAACTCTATCAGTTGGCAGTTGCTCT
This sequence comes from Rhincodon typus, assembly GCF_021869965.1. Classification (NCBI taxonomy): domain Eukaryota; kingdom Metazoa; phylum Chordata; class Chondrichthyes; order Orectolobiformes; family Rhincodontidae; genus Rhincodon; species Rhincodon typus. The sequence goes on along the minus strand of NC_063332.1, from coordinate 31,056,302 downwards.
CTCACTGATTTTCAAATGCCTTCTTCTTTTATACCCTTGATGACATATCAATTTCTTATAATAGGATTGATCCTATGTTGTCAACACCAGCAGATATAAATTTAATTGGTTTTTAGTCTCTAAGTGCCTGGTTAAAATTAATTGACTGTAATTCAAAATGGTTGCCTTGCTAACAAAACAAAACTGCTGCCTGTATTGCTAACCATACAGCCTTTCATATAAGTGTTTCATTTTCAGGACCTCTCTGTGCACCTGCAACCCATAAGTTGCCCACATGTTTTTTTTAATCTCTAAGCATAGAAGAAGCCCATCATCTTTCAAAGGGACCATGCACTCTTCCCTCCTGTCATTTTACAAACATCAAATTCTAACATCCTGCCTTCGAATCCTCAAGTACTCTACCCAACTTTGCAACAGAGGTGACACAAAATATCTGTTCAATATCCTTATGGTTGGGATTGTTAGTGCTGTTGGGATTAGGAGGAGAGGACACAGTGTATGAATTCAATATGGACTGAAATGACTGCACAAAGGCCGGTATCCCATTACCAAGTCACCCTTTATTTGCATGCATACAGTGTATGGGCTCTGACCAGCCATCCTCAAAGCCAGTCCCAAGACTGAAGAGACTTTCTGAATCCCTTGCCGCTCACCCTCAAGCTATTATAAGCAGTTGTTAAATGAATGAGCTCCTTTCACTCACTCTATAATCAACAAGTAACAATTTATTTATCTAACTCTAACAGTGAACAAATTAAATGAACCGTTAACAAACTGAACAATTACCCCTTAACTACTAACTATTCCTGAGTAAAACAAAATTCAAATGGTATGCTGTTCCAATAAATACAAGTCCCACTTATATAAGCCAAAATAATTTTTAAAAAATTAAGACTTAGTCTCTCAAAATTACAGCTAGGATATGTCTTCCAGAATGTTCTCACAGTCAATGAGATCTATCTGGCCCTGGTTCCAATCACTACAGCATAATTTAGTCAAGGTACCAAGGCAGAGAGAATCCAGCCTTGTTATGCTTCCATTCCCTCCACCTCGGATGCTGAGCAGCAGCAGTGTGTACTATCTACAAAATACACTGCAGAAATTCACTAAAGATCCTTAGACAGCACCTTCCAAACTCACAACCACTTCCATCTAGAAGGATAAGACCAGGAAATGAATGGGAAAACCACCACTTGCAGGGCCCTCTCCAAACCACTCACCATCCTGACATGGAAATATATTGCCATTTCTTCATTGTTGCTGGGTCAAAATCCTGGATTTCTCTCCCTAATGGCATTGTGGACCTACTTACAGCACGTGGACTACAGCGGTTCAAGAAGGCAGCTCACCACCACCTTCTCAAGGGCAACTAGGAACAGGCAAGAAATGCTAGCCAGCGACATCTACATCACACAAGTCAAAAAAAATACATTATAGGCCCCCAAACAGTCAGAGGACAATGGAGGGGCCTATAATGCTTAATGTTTACAATTCACTGAGGTGTGTAAGAATAATAATAAGTTAAGGGCTTTCAACTTTCCCAACATTAATTGGGATAGTCATAGCATAAAGGATTTAGAGGAGTCAGATTTCTTGAAATGCATTCAAAAGAACTTTTTATAACAAAATATAGAATTTCTAACAAAGGACAGCATACTGCTGGACCTAATTCTGGGGAATGAAGCCAGACAGGTGTTAAGGTAGCAGTTGGACAACATTTTAGTGTTAGTGACCACAACTCTGTATGTTTTAAGTTTCTTGAAAAGGGAAAAGATGGCCTTCAAAAAGGCGTTTTGGATGGGGAAGACAGATTTTATTAAAATTAGTCAGGATCCATTGGTTGTGAGATCGCTTATCTCTGTCTATCGCTTGCTGCTAATGCTGTCCTGTTTGATATCTTCACTAGGTTGACATCTTATTTTCAGGTATCCCTGTTATTGCTCCTGGCATGCCCTCCTGCACTCTCTATTGAACCAGGGTTGATCCCATGGTGGGATGGTAATGGTTGAGTGGGAATATACTGGGCCATGAGGTTACAGATTGTGCTAGAGTACAATTTTGCTGCTGCTGATGGCCCACCGTGTCTCATGGATGCCCAGTCTTGAGTTACTAGTCTGTTCAAAATCTGTCCCTTTTAGCACGGTGATAGTGGTACACAACACAATGGAAGTTCTTTTCAATGTGAAGCCATGACTTCATCTGCAAAAGGACTATGCAGTGGTCACTCTTACTGAGACTGTCATGGACAGATGTATCTGCAGTTGGCAGATTGGTAAGGATGAATTCAGGTAGTATTTTCCCTCTTGTTAGTTCCCTCACCACCTGCTGCAGTCCTACTCTAACAGTTATGTCCTTTAGATTTGACCAGCTCAATCAGTAGTACTGCTGCCAACCCACTCTTGGTGGTGAACATTGAAATCTCCCATCCAGAGTACATTTTGTACCTCTGCCTCCTTCACTGCCTCCTCCAAATGTTGGTCAACATGGAATAGTACTGATTCAATAGCCGAGAAAGGACGGTACTTGGGAACATGGAGGTGATTTCCTTGCCCATGTCTAACCTGAAGCCATGAGACTTCATGGAGTCCAAAGTCAATGTTGAGGACTCCCAAGGCAATTCCCTTCTGACTGTATACACCACTGTATTGCCACCTCTGCTAGGTTTGTCCAGGACATATCCAGGGATGGTGATGGTGGTGTCTTGGACATTGTCTGTAAGGTATAATTCTGTGAGTATGACCATGTCAGGCTGTTGCTTGACTAGTCTGTGAGACAGCTCTCCCAATTTTGGCACTAACCCCTGAATGTTAGTGAGGAGGATTTTGCAGGGTTGTGGTGCCTAGGTCGATACCAGGTGGTCTGACTGGTTTCATTTCTTTGTTGAGACTTTGTATTGTTTGATACAACTGAATGGTTTGCTAGGCCATTTCAGAGGGTAGTTGATAGTCAACCACATAGCTGTGTTTCTGGAGTTACATGTAGGCCAGACCAGGTGTGGATGGCAGTTTCCTTCCCTGAAGGACATTAGTGAGCCAAATGGATTTTTTTGACAATCAACAATGATTTCATGCATTAATAGTCTACCAATAATACCACTAGGCCATACTGCTCCACCCCACCCCACCCCCAATTGGAGGTGATGGTGGTGTTCCCATATATCTGTTGCCTCTGACTTCTGGAAGTTAGAGGTCATAGGTTTGGAAGGTGCTGACTAAGGACCCTTGGTGAATTTCTGCACCATATCTTGTTAATGGTACACACTGGTGCTGCTGTGCACTTGTCTAGAAAAGAATGAATGTTTGTGGATGTGGTGCCAATTAAGCAGACTGCTTTGCCCTAGATGGTGTCAAGCATTTTGAGTGTTGTTGGAGCTGCACCCATCCAGGCAAGTCGGGAGTGATCCATCACACTCCTGACTTGTGTTCCGTAGATGATGAACAGACTTTGAGGACTCATGAGGTGGGTCAAATGCTGCAGTGTGCCTAGCCTCTTCTTACCTGTTGTTGCAACAACTGTATTTATAAGGGTAGTCCAGTTCAGTTTCAGGTCAATGGTAAGTGCCTAGATGTTAACTGGAGGTTAATGACCAAAGGGAGGTGCTTCTGATCAATTAATCAGATAGTTTTGTTACTCCACACAAGGTCTTGCAACATACTTGCCTGTGTGTAATGTGGACCATCTGCAGTTACTTAGAACTTCCAAATGAGTTTTAGAGTGAAATAGATTGATGGATAAAATGAGAAGTTATCAGTGAGGTTAGAGTTCCAAAATGGTAGACATGGAAGGGTGTTATGTTGATGAGTCAGATGCCCTTTATCATTGCTGTTTTAATATTTGTATTCAGTCATTTAGCTTCATGCTTTCCTGTCTATTCGCTTTCCTGTTGTTGTTTTTCTATTTCAGGGTTTCACCAGCAACTCCTCATTTTCTCGTTTTATGCTGCATTGTCACCTACTCACATAATGCTCCCAATTCTCCTGTCACTTTGTTTTCTTATTACCTTGATAACAGGTCCACCCTTTCATTCCTGCTGCTCAGGTTGAGGTCATCCCATCCAGCAACTGTTGTATTTGTTTTCTTCACAAATGCTGTCGGACCTGCTGAGCTTTTCCAGCAACTTTTGTTTTTGTTCCTGATTTACAGCATCCACAGTTCATTCGGTTTTTGTCTTGTAACTTTAAACACAGCCACAGCTTCACTACAACAATTAAGTGGTAAACTCTAAGCACCAGGCCCTGCCCCATGATTGTGTCCTCATATTACACTTAGCAACACAGATGGCCCCATTGTGGGTTCTTGCAGAGAAATATAAAATTGAGCAATTATGTGGATTATTTTCAAATATCATTCCATACATGCTATTTTTATGGTGTTATTATTTGTTTAAGCTCTACCTAGACTAGCAGAGTGATTATCTGAGCAATTGAACTGAAACATAATACCTGTCTCTTAGATATGTTTAAAGCTACAGTAGTAAACAAAGCTGTGCCTGTCAGAGAAATAATTCTTAAAAAGAAAGCCACGTGTTTGCCCTGTTTTTTTTTAACATCAATCATGTGTCCTTTTGGGACTGAATAAAATGGCGATTTATAATGAGTTTGGGGGTAGCTGAAATTTAGTTTTTAGTGCAATTCAGCAAGAAATATGTTTTCTCCATAATTAATGATCCACTAACAAAATCATATTTGCAGAATTCCTTTGTTTCAAACTGCACTTCCTGCAAATCTGTTAGTGGCTGATTAATTGTGGAGAAAAGTACGCTTCCTCGTATTTCTTCATTAAAAGAGAAATTCTCAAGAGACCTCAGGTCATAAACAATGGATCAACTTGTAGTTCCAAGCTTGCTCCTCCAGAGGGGAACAAACTCTTTTTTTTAACTTATGTCCCTGTCAATCTCACAGACGTTATAAATTGAAACGTTCATGATTTCAGGATATGAAACGTTTGGGTCTTTGATCAGACCTGTTCATGGGTAAGAGCTTTGCCATTTAATTCAATATCATGCTGAAACATTCTTTGGATCTCTGGTGACTTAGAAGGGAAACAAAATGTCCACTGAGACCTGCTAAGTTCTGTATTTAACTTACCCTCAGTAACTAAGGGAAGAACCTTTCATTCCTGGAAAACAGAAGGGAAGGTGGCAGGCAGAGAAGATAATTAGCCAAGTTGGTATTGAAGAAGTAAATGACCACCATCCCATTGCCATATGAATTACGATCCAGGTAGGTAGGCCCAAGCTCAACTTTCCTGCTTCACCGCAAACCGAGGCCTTGAGTGCTCAATTAATCATCACTTCAGGTCCCAATCACATCTGGACTGCTTCAGACCAGACAAGAAAAGATTGACCTATCCCAATGGCAAAATAGGAGAGGTGATAGCTTAGTGGCATTATTGCTAGACTATTAATCCAGAAACTCAGTAAAACAACCTGGGAACCCAGGTTTGAAACCCGCCACAGCAGATAGTGGAATTTGAATTGACTGATTACAATGAAACTATTGTTGATTGTAGGAAAAACGCCGATCTGGCTCACTAATGTCTTTCAGGGAAAGAAATCTGCCATCCTCACATGGTCTGATATACATGTGACTCCAGAACCACAGCAATTGTGGTTGACTCTGGACTGGCCCCTGAAATGGCCTAGCAAGCCATTCAGTTATATGAATCACAGAACCCTGGATCCCTACCTAAGGGCATTGCAGGCCAACCTAGACCACATGGACTACAGTGGTTCACGAAGACAACACACTCAAGGGAAACTAGGGACAGGCTATAAATGCTGGCCAGCCAGCACACCAACTTCGCACAAATGAAATTTTTAAAAGATAGCCATTTTGGGGTTGGAAAGTTCCTCTTCCTGTGACCTCCAACTCCAAAATTCCTCACCAGCAGCCCCCCTGGATGACACCTACTTCTCGTCATTGTGTCTCCAATATCTACTGAGCCCAAGGGGGAGTGGTGTCCTTAACAGGAGTCATGGTCTCTGCCGTAATGTTGCTAAGTAATGGAGCTGTTCACCCTCTGATTGGACAGTGGCTCCAGGTGAGTGGGACTTCATAGTCGGGGGTCCTAATTTTAGCTGAAAGCCAATCAGCTGCCTGATTGCAGGAAAATCCAGAGCCTTTTACCTCAATAGGCTGCAGTTGTTGTCTTGGAAATATTATCTCCTTCAACAGAAAAATTCCAAGCTAAGATAAAAGATCTCCATCAGGTTGTTCCGAAGGGTGGTGCAACTGACCTGCACATTCCTGTTCCAGAGAAGGGACAAATCAACGAACATTTCTGTTCCTGACCATTTTTCAATAACTCCTTCTCAAAAATGAGCAACGTGAACATGAAGAGTCAGACTAAGTTTGACATGCAATCTTCAAATGCTGAAATAGTCTGTTGACAGCAACAACAGCTTGCATTTTTATGTCATCTTTAACTTAATAAACATTTCAAGCATGAATGAGAAAGCAGAATCCTGAGCATCCTGAAAATCCGAAATAAAAACAGGTAATGCTGTAATATTCAGCAGGTTATGGAGAGAAGCAGAGTTAAGCCTTCTGGCTTTTCATCAGAACTCTGAACTGCACTTCAAGCTGAGTAAATACCAACTTCATTGTTCAACGCATGGAATGCAGGTGTAGTTGTCAGGAGTCTAATGTAAGGATCCCCATGAGAACAGCTGGAATACTGTGGAGAAATACAATGAATTCCAAAGGGCTGTGGCTCAGCTGAGTTGATCTGTAAAGAATAGAGTCATAGAGTCATAGAGTCATACAGCATGGAAAGAGACCCTTCAGTCCAACTAGTCCATGCCAAACATAATCCCAAACTAAACTAGTCCCACGTGCCCACTCCTGACCAATATCCCTCCAAACCTTTCCTATTCATATGTCCATCCAAATGTCTTTTGTACCTGCATCCACCACTTCATCAGGAAGTTCATTCCATACACGAACTACCCTCTGTCTAAAAAATTTGCCCCTTATTTCTTTTTTTAAATCTTTCTCCTCTCACCTTAAAAAGCTCCCCCCTCATCTTGAAATTCCCCATCTTAGGGATCATCTCTCAACCTCCTACGCTCCAGTGAAAGAACTCCCAGCATATCCAGCCTTTCTTTATAATTCAAACCTTCCATACCCAGCAACATCCTGGTAAATCTCTTCTGAACCCTCTCCAGCTTGTTAATATCCTTCCTATAACTGGGCGACCAGAACTGGACACAGTATGCCAGGAGTGAATTAACCTTCAAAATTTCTTAAAACAATGGAACTCCTTGGAGGAAACAACAAGTAGAATTGAATTCATAGTGTAAGCAGTTAGGAATTACAGTTTTTTAATTAATTTTGCTGACTTTGTTGAATTCTTACAAATAATAAAGTTTTTTGCTGCAATTGCATGGGAGGATCTATATAAATCTATACAAATTGTGCAGAATATTTATATAATTTGAGGGTGAAGGGAAAAGAAGGACATGGGGTCAAAGGGGGAAAGTGCAATTATTGTGGTGCAGTATTAATACTGTCATAGACTATGTCCTGGTTACAGATGAGAATCCTGAGGTGCCCTGGGCATTGTTAAATCTTAACTGTGCCTTTTAAAGGAAGTTCTGCTACAGCCAAAAAATGACTGCAGATATAAATTCATTCACAGTTTGGCAAAGTCCTTTCTGGTGCCCATTGGAATGTTGTACCTGCGGAGTCTCAGGGAAACATCAACCAGAGAGAGAAATGTAACAGGAAGAAATAACGAGGGGGCTGACTATCTCCTGCCTCTCAGCAGAAAGCCACCTCTTACAGACTGAGAACTTTGGCCTTCCTGAAAGATAGAAAAAAAAAGTTAAAAACTGACTGCAACACTAGTCTGGGTGCATTCATGGACTGATGACGAAGTGGGTGGACTAATACACTGTGAGGGCCACAACACTGAGCAGCTATTTAAACATCCCTGCACTGCAGGTAAAAGAAAAGGAAAAACTCTTTCTCAATCTGAGTCCTACCAGTCAGCCACTGCCCATAGGCTTCAGGGAGACATTAGGGGCAAATAGTTTACACAGAGGGTGGTTTGCATGTGAAATGAACTTCCTCAGGAAATGGTGGATGTGGGCAGAATTATAACATTTGAAAGACATTTGGATAAGAACATGAATAGGAAAGGTTTGGAAGGATATAGGCCAGGAGCAGGCAGGTTGGGCTAGTTTAGTTTGGGATTATGTTCAGCATGGACTTATTGGACCGAAGGGTCTGTTTTCACTCTGTTTGATTCTATGACTCTATGGCAAAAGAGTTTCAATCAATTTTCAAAGCCAGAAATTTCAAAATGACTGTTTAACTGCTAACATCAATGATACTGGGAACATGCGCTACAATAGCTATTATGTTGAACTATCTGATCTTCCTGAATAATTCAGAGACTGATATGTACTTTTAATTGTTTATCTTCTTACTCTTACCTCTTATTTATAAGCTGTATGTGTTTTGTTTTACATCTATCTATGTTTTGCTTACAATTTGTTGTCGTGTTTGTTCACTAATAAACTCACTCCTTTTATTAACTCAAGAAAGCCTGCTTTTATCCACAAGAAAAGGGATCCTTTAAACAATTAAATTTGTTGCAATCAACCAAGTGGGTGGGTAACTAACTAAAGGACACTTTCCTTTAGAAGCCTCCTCATCATGAGCTTAGCAGTTTGAGATATCCCATCTGAAACCATAACAAATTGGGGAACTTCACCCCAAAGACTGGTCAGAACAAATATTTAAGCTGGATGATGTGTTTCTGTGTCATAGATTCTATGTAAATCCATAAGTAGATCCATGTTCCTTGAATCTTTTTGTGTAAGGAACCCTATTTCAGGTGAAATTGTAATCCCCCCACTGAAATGCAATACTATACAATATCCATAACAAGAAAGAGCAGAACGTAAAGAGCTTTAGTAGTGATTTTAAGGGATCAGTTATTTACAGATAGCAAACATGCAAATGCAGGAAGCAAGGAAGGTAAATGTTATGTTGGTCTTTATTGCTAGAAGAGTTGAGTACAGTTGTTAATAAGGCTTGCTGTAATTGTGTAGAGCCTTAGTGAGACCATGCCTGGATTATTGTGTACACTATTGGACTCATTACCTAATCCCAATCAGGGAACTCATATTCTAAGAAGTCCACCTGGCTGACCTCATTATAATCACTATAATGTGCAAGTAGATAAGATTAGTTTAGAATTACATTATGGTCGGGACAGACACGGTTGGCCAAAGGGCCTGTTCCCGTGTTGTACTGTATAATTAAGCCTCCACAGCCCTCGGGGCAGAAAATTCCAAAAATTAATCACATTCTCGGTGAAGTGGTTCCTCATCTCAGTCCTATATGATTTACCCCTTATCGCGAGGCTGCATCACCCTTTCTAGACACTCAGCCAAGGGAAACTACCTTCCTACATCTGTGCTGTTGTGCCCCTGTAATAGTTTAATATGTTTAGAGTCATAGAGTCATACAGCACAGAAACAGACGCTTCGTTCCAACTCATTCACACCAACCAGGGTTCCAAACTAAATTAATCCCATTTGCCTGTGTTCGGCCCATATCCCTGTAAACCTTTTGAATGAGATCACCTTTCATTCTTTTAATGTCTAGAGAATAAATGCTTAGAATATTTAATCTTTCTTTACAGGACAATCACTTATTGCAGGAATGAGTTTGGTGAATCTTCATTGCACTCCCTCTACGGTAAGCATATCTTCCCATAGATAATGAAGCCAAACTGCACGCAATACTGCAGGTGTGGTCTCACCAAGGCTCTATATAATTGTGATAAGACATCTTTACTCCTATTCTCAAATTCTCTTCTAACAAAGGACAACATATTATTTTCCTTAATTGTTTCCTGTACCTGCAAGTTAATTTTCAGTTCATCATGAATAACAACACCCAAGTCCCTTTGGAGTTCAACACTCCCCAGCCTCTCTCCATTTAAGAAACACTCTTTATATCTTTTTCTAACAGGATCTGAAAGTGAATCACCTCGCATTGCTCCACTTTTGCCAATTTTTGGCCTATTAATATTTCCTCTCCAAATCCCCTTGTGGCCTGCTTGCATCCTCCTCACAATTCATATCTCAAGCGTGATTCTTGTCATTTGCAAACTTGGAAAGATTATATTTGATTCCTACTTCCAAATTATTCATATAGGTTGTGAATAGTTGGTATTAAACTTTGTGTACCCCATTATTCACAGCCTGCCAACCTGAACACGGCCCATTTATTCCTACATTCTGTTTTCTGTCCATAACCCTATTCTCAATCCATATTCCCCGCAGTCACTAAACTCCAATTTTGCTTATGTAACCTTATCAAAATCTTCCTGAAAGTCAGATATATCATAACCACTGGCTTCTCTTTATTCAGCTAATTGCATCCTCAAAAGCTGACAGGTTTGTTTCCTTTCAGTTGAGTAAGGCCAAGCCGATCATTATTTTCTGTGCCCTATATGTTACATCCTTTATTATAGATGTGAGCATTTTTACTACAATTAATGTTTGGCTATATTTAGGGTGTAAAATGGGTTGAATACACTTTTTATATTGAAGGCTTAAATGCTTGAATCATCCATAGACCAGCATAATGGTCCTTGTTTTTAGGCATCCTAAGTAGCATTAGACTGATTTACATAGTCATTATGGATGCCCACTCAAAGTGGCTGGACGTGCAGAGAGTTCATTTGTCAAACAATGGGATGATGATGGAGAACTGTGCACATCTTTTGCAATACAGAGACTCCCAACAGTGTTGGCCTCAGATAACGGGTCATCATTTGCCAGCAGGGAATTTGAGCATTTCCTAAAGTTGAATGGTATTCAACATGTAGGGGAAGTTCCATACCATCCATCATCCAATGGTCTGGCAGAAACAGCAGTCCAAACTTTGAAGGCAGACTTAAAGAAAGCAGCCTGTACCTTCACTAGATACCAAACTGTCCCAGTTCCTATTTGATCATAGGACCACTCCTCATGCAACTACAGGAATAGCTCCAGCAGAGTTGTTAACAGGGAGAAGAATCCGCACCAAATTAAATCTGATCTTCCCCGACCCTGGGGGTAGATGAAACAGCATCAGGAACTCCAACACAGGACACAAGACAACTCTAAGTAAGAGAGACAGTTTATTTACTTCACGGGACGAAGAAACCACAGGAATGGCTCTGCATGGGTAAGAGGCATGGTCGACCCAAGGTCAGGTCCAGTGATGTATTACGTTTGGGTAGGTGCAATGGTCCTGAACAAGCACATGGACTATATGAAAGCTGCAAACTCGCAAACAGAGTGGGAGCAAAATGTGCCCGGTTCCTCAACTGCCTTTCCAACTGTTCCAGAACCTGTGGGTTATCCCTCTCCGTCAAGTGGGTAATTTGGTGACGGGCTACCAGTCTCTGTGAAGTTATTTCACACATGGTCCCTGCCTGCTCATGTGTCTGTCTAAATGCGTCTCAAACATTGCTATTCTATCTGTTTCTACCACCTCCCCTGGCAGCACATTCCAGGTACCTATCACCCTCTGTGTAAAACTTTTGCCTTGCACCACTGCCTTTAAACTTTCCCCCTTCTCACCTTAAACCTATGCCCCTAAGGTATTTGACATTACTACCCTGGGAGAAAGACTCCAAATATCCACCCTATCCGTGACTTGCATAATTTTATATATCTCTAACAGGTCACCCCTCAGCCTCTGACACACTAGCAAAAACAATACAAGTTTGTCCAACCTCTCCTTACAGCTAATATACTGGTAACATCCTGGTAAACCTCTTCTGCACCCTCTCCAAAGCCTCCACATCCTTCTATAGTGTTGTGACCAGAACTGCACATGGTATTCCAAATGTGATCTAGCTAAATTTATTAAATACATTCAAAACTGTGATTGATAGATTTCCACAAGGAATACAGGGAAAGTGCAGGAAAATCTAAAAGAATTTCATGCAAGATCCCATTGAATGGCAGAACAGGCTTGACAAGGTGAATGACCTGCTTCTAACCCTATTTCTAATGTTCTCATGTAATATATACTAATTTCAATTCCAGTGTGAACAAATACTTTTTACTTAGCCAGATCAGGCCTACGCTATTTGAAGTAATATGAGTGATAATGTTTGTACCCATTAGGGACCCCCTCGTCTTCTGTTAAAAGCATGCAATTACCATAAATATCATCAGCCGCCCTCAGAATTAAAAGCTGAGAATAATCTTCTGCAAGAATTAACCTATGAATAGCTAAAAAGCATTAAGTGAAATAACTTAGCAACTACCATTTCCAATAGCAGATTTCTATAAATCACCCAGTGGTACATAGATTGCGCCACCACTTGAACTAGAATGTAAATCACTGCTCTCATAATTATCTACAACCCCATATAAATTGAAGGGTTTCCTTGGCTGGTGTAGGTTTTCAGCCAGACTGACGATGGGTAATCTGAGCAGCAGTTTCAATGCTGTCATGGGGCCCCAGCTTTCTTCAGTGAACATCCTGGAAAGTTTACCTAGCTGCCACGTCCTGGAAAATGGGTGATTTGTTAAACTTGGGACAAGGCAAAAAAATCTCAAGAAACTTTGCCAGAACAATCCCAGCTGATGGGAGAGTGTCAAACATAGCTCCACCACATACAAAAGGAAGGAGGATGGAAACAACACTTTACAGACCAACAACAAAATAAAAGTATAATACTGCAGATGTTGGAAATCTGAAATAAAAACAGAAAGTGCTGATGAAACTCAGCAGGTTTCACAACATCTGGCGGAGACAAAGACAGATTTAAAATTCTGAGTCTGATAGGACTCCTCTTCTTCACCTATTTCTGGATTTTTGTTTTGTCCATTCTTTTGAACTACTACTGCTCATTTTGCTTTTGTTCCTGTTACACCTGTGGTCTCTATTCCTGCCCCCACCCAACACTCTAACTTTTCCCTGACCTTCTTTCTGTCTATTAGCTTCTTTGCACCTTTCTTAACAGCATAAAACCCATCAAATTTTCACTTCTCTGAAAAGTCATGTTGGGCTCAAAACATTAACTCTGTTTCTCTCTCCATAAACGCTGCCAGATCTGCTGAGTTTCTCCAGCATTTTCTGATTTTATTTCCTCACTTCATGTCTGGCTTTCTTGAAGACAAATCGTAATTGATCACCTTGATTTGTCAACAAGTCCATTGTGGTTGAATTACAGATATTTTTAATCAAACTAGTCTGACATTATTACACACCTCTAGAGCAGCTTGGACTTGGACTCAAATAAAAACAAAATACTGTGGATGCTGGTAATCTGAAACAAACAAGGAATACTGGAGAAGCTCAGCAGGTCAGGCAGAATCTGTGGAGAGTGAAACAGAGTTTATATTTTGAGTCCAGTATGAGTCTAGTTGGATTTTGGTCCTTTTACCTCAAATAGTTCCTTTGCTCTGATAAGCTTAATAGCTATGTGACCATTACAGTGGAGAAAATAGTTTCTCCAGAAATGTTAGGAATCTACACTACAACATGACTCAATGTAGTTTCTAGAATTTCTATACATGAACTAGTATGACAAAAGATTTTGTACAACTAATTTGGCTCTTTCCTCTCCTAATTAATGTGTGATCCATTCAATTTTTGTGTAAAGAACAAATCTCTATACACAATACATGCAAACAATTTAAGCCTACACTGACAGCTCATTGTGTAAGCAATGGCAGAAATATATGAAGGAGATTATCAAAAAAGTTTCTTGAGCATTTTGAGCATATGTAGTGAGGATTTTGCAGAATTTGGGTACTTGATCGTAACATTAATATCAATTCATAAACAATCAAATGATATTGTCACCTTGTTTTCTTTTGAGGTTTCAAATGAGCGCATGACTGAATAATCAGTATTTGTGGCGTAAACAAACAGATTATTGTAGATGTTATGGGCCATATGCATCAGATTTGAAATGAAGCTCAATCATTTCCAACCTGACTATAGTCAGGCTCACAGGTGTACCATTTCAGATACCAGTGTCCAGAATGGGACATCAAGAAAATTCAGTTATAACAGGAGAACATGTGTAAATCAATCTTTTTGCAATGGCTCTTCAAAACTGCTGTGCAAACCAGAAAGTAAGGAGACATGGGATTCAGGGAAATTTGGCTGTCTGGCTACAGAATTGGAAGACAGAGGGTGGTAGTAGCTGGAAAGTATTCAGCCTGGAGCTCAGTGACCTGTAGTGTTCTGCAGGGATCTGTTCTGGGACCTCTGCTCCTTGTGATCTTTATAAATGACTTGGATGAGGAAGTGGAAGGGTGGGTTAGTAAGTTTGCCGATGACACAAAGGTTGGTGGAGTTGTGGACAGTGTGCAGGCCTGTTGTAGGTTGCAACGGGACATTGACAGGATGCAGAGCTGGGCAAAGAAGTGGCAGATGGAATTCAACCCAGAAAAGTGTGATGTGATTCATTTTGGAAGGTCGAATTTGAATGCAGAATACAGGGTTAATGGCAGGATTCTTGGCAGTGTGGAGGAACAGAGGGATCTTGGGGTCCACATCCATAGATCCCTCAAAGTTGCCACCCAAGTTGATAGGTTGTTAAGAAGGTGTATGGTGTGTTGGCTTTCATTGGCAGGGGAATTGAGTTTAAGAGCCGCGAGGTTATGCTGCAGCTCTATAAAATCCTGGTTAAACCACACTTGGAATATTGTGTTCAGTTCTGGTTGCCTCATTATCGGAAAGATGTGGAAGCTTTAGAGAGGGTGCAGAGGAGATTTACCAGGATGCTGCCTGGACTGGAGGGCAGGTCTTAAGAGGAAAGGTTGCGGGAGCTAGGGCTTTTCTCATCGGAGCGAAGAAGGATGAGAGGTGACTTGATGGAGGTGTACAAGATGTTGAGAGGCATAGATGCAGTGGATAGCCAGAGGCTTTTTTTTCCCAGGGCGGAAATGACTATCACGAGGGAGCATAATTTTAAGGTGATTGGAGGAAGATATAGGGGAGATGTCAGAGGTAAGTTCTTACACAGAGAGTGGTGGGTGCATGGGATGCACTGCCAGTGGTGGTAGTAGAGTCAGATACATTAGGGACATTTAAGCTACTCTTGGATAGGCTCATGGACAATAGTAAAATGTAGGGTATGCAGATTAGTTTGATCTTAGTGTAGTATAATAAGTCAACACAACATTGTGGGCTGGACTATTCTACATTCTATGTTCTAAACCGTCTCTGTTACCGTAGCTCCACATACAAGAGCAACAAGAGGAGATCTCCTGCAATGTACTGACTCAGAATGAGGCAAAGTTAAGAACAAAATTTTAGTCAGAACCTAAGTCATCTAGCTGGTGTTTTAACAGCATTTTAAAAAATAACTTTTAATTATTTTTTATTTCTTCTCCTGTATCCCACACCTCTTTACTTTGGAAGCATTCTTCTGGTACCAAAATAAGTCTGATTAAAAATTGATAAACTTCCATGATTGCATTATCTTTGACATATTTTGCATGTAATGCATAAATACTGGTCGGATTGCTTCAAACTTTCAAGTTTAAAGAAGGAAAAAATGGTGGGAGTTCCATCCTTCAATCAGGCTCCAATTGTTTATGATGATTACCATTTGGTCTGGATAATTTTATGTTCTGGCGTAAATGAGAATGGGAGGAAATTTTGGTGAAAATTGCGTTTGGCAAAATAATGTCCTTGTTGCATAAAATTACCTCGGATTGCTGACTGTCCTTTCACAGCAGATACCAGGCCTTTCCTTTTTTTAAAACCAGCTACCAGTCTTGAAATTTCAACGCCTCATTGGGCTGAATTTTATCTGTAGGCTTCGAGACACCAATGTCAGGACTAAATCAAAATCCCTGACTCACGTGCTGCACTGTCTCAATCTTCATGGAGAGTGTCTCTTAATTGGCCACCTCCATGTCCTCTGTCTTAATAAGGACAGTGAGTAGGCACCCAGTTCTGCTAGCCTCATCAGACAGCTGGCATCTCGAGTGATCAGGAACTCCAATGGGTTATATGCTGAGTGATTAGGGACTCAACACCGCGCCCGCACCGCCCCCCCCACCCCGGTATTGTGTTGGCAGCCTTCACATGTAAAGTTGAGCCAATTCACTGGTAAGGAAACACCAACAAGGCTACAGAGGCACCCATAATTTTCACCTTTTCACTATCCTTGCAGAGAGCAGTCGAAGCACTCCCGGGAACGAATCAGTTTAATAAATATTTGCATCATCGTTAACCACTGGTGAAGTCCCGGAAGACCGGAGGGTAGCAAACGTTGTGCCCTTATTCAAGGAGGGCTGCATAGAAAAACCTGTGAATTATAGACCAGTATGCTTAACATTTGTGATAGGTAAGTTAATTGAGAAGATTCTGAGGGATAATATATACATGCATTTGGAAAGACAGTGTTTGATTAGGAGTAGTCAGCATGGCTTTGTGCATGAGAGATCATGCCTCACAAATTTGTTAGATTATTTTGATGAGGTGAACAGGAAGGTTGATGAGGGCAGGATGGTAGACGTGGTCTATATGGATTTCAGTAAGGCCTTTGATAAGGTTCCACATGGTAGGCTGCTCTGGAAGTTAGATCACATGGAATCCAGGGAGAGCTGGCAAATTAGATACACAATTGGCTTGATGGTAGCAAGCAGAGGATAATATGGAAGTATGCTTGTCGGACTGGAGCCTGTGACTAATGGTGTACCTCAGGGGCCAGTGCTGGGCCCATTGCTGTTTGTTATCCATATCAATGATTTGAATGAGAATGTACAAGGCATGATTAGTCAGTCTGCGGATTACGCTAAAATAGGCGGTATCATGGACAGTGTGGAAGTTTACCAGAAATTACAGCAGGAGCTTGATGAGCTGGGGAAGTGGGCCGAGAAATGGCAAATCAAGTTTAATATAGATAAGTGTGAGGTGTTGCATTTTGGAAAGTCAAGTCCAGGTAGGAGTTCCATGTTGAATGGTAGAGACTTAAGGCATGTAGTGGAAGAGAGGGACCTTAGAGTTCAGGTGCAGGGTTCTCTGAAAGTGGAGTCACAGGTAGACAGGGCAGTGAAGAACGCTTTTGGCACACTGGCCTTCACCAGTCAGGCTACTGAGTATAGAAGTTGGGAAGTTATGTTGCAGTTGTACATGATGTTTGTGAGATAGCAGTTGGAGTATTGTGTTCAGTTTTGTTCACCTTGCTATAGGAAGGATATTATTAAACTGGAAGGAGTGCAGAATAAATTTGCAAGGATGTTGCCAGGGCTCAAGGGACTGAGTTATAGGGAGAGGTTCAACAAGCTGAGACTTTTTCTTTAGAACATAGGAGACTGAGGCAGGATCTTATAGAAGTGTGTAAGATCATGAGAGGCATGGATAGGGTAAATGCACTCAGTCTTTTTCCACGGCTGGGGAATCGAGGACTAGAGGGAATCAGTTTAAGGTAAGAGGGGAAAGAATACATAGGAACCTGAGGGGCAACTTTTTTACACAGATTGTGGTATGCATATGGAATGGGCTACCAGCGGAAGTGGTTGAGGCAGGTACATTAACAATATTTAAAAGGCATTTGGATGAATACATAAATAGGAAGGGTTTAGAAGGATGTGGGCCAAGTGCAGGGAAATGGGCTTAGCGTGGATGGACATTTTGGTCGGCATGGATCAGTTTGAGCCAAAGGGCCTGTCTCCATGCTGTAGGACTCTATGACTAGTCATGGCTCAGTTCACTGAGCGCTCAGCAGGCAGTCCTAGCAGGATACGAGGGTGGATGACAAGCCCTTCTGTAGTGTTAGGCTTCCAAATGGATGGGATTTCCAGCCTGCTTTCCTAGGAGAGTCCAGCCTGATTGACAGTGCAAAGTCTACTGGATCTAGTTCCATATCCTACTACCATTTAACACCCACATTCTGCCTCAAAAATTCTATGACCCATGAGGAAATTCAGGCCCAACTCTCCAGAACAAGTGTAAACATCTTTGAATCAGATCATGGAACAGATACTGGAGAGGAAAGATTGGAGGTTGTGGGGAAAGAGGAAACGGGGGCTAGAATAGTGAACAGGAAGGAAGGTTGCAGAAAGTGAGGAATTACCACAAAGAGGTAATGGAGAGTGGAATACAAAGTGGTTAGAAATCTCCAGCAGGCCAGTGCAGAAGGATAAAAACCAGAAGCCCAAAGGCCGTCCACTAGCATTAGAAAAACATTAACAGGGAGTTAGGTCTGGTAGGCAGATGTTTGCAGGATTTTGTGATGGTGGTTTAACCTAAGAGTTACCATGCCTAAAGCGACAGGAGAAGTTGAGAAAGAGAATTCTTCATGCTAACCTCAATTTCAGCCTAGTTCATAACCACAAACAGTGATGACTATGGGGGGAGTAGTCCTGGGAGTTCTCCACATTAGTCCTGAACTCCATGAAGTCTCACAGTGTCAGGTTTATCATATGATCTCGAGAACAATATCTTTTCTCTAAGGAGTTATTTGATTTTGACAATTCCTTGATGACTTCCATGTACTATATCTACAGCACATTACCCCAACAATATGGAATGACAGTTCAGTTCCGCACAGAATGAGATCAGATATGATTGTGACAGTGAGCATATTTCAAACATAGTGATGACATAGCACTACTTTAGCGACTTCCTTTGTAGACACACTCTCAATCATAAGTTCCCAATTTGATGATTCCATAGCTATTGCAATGCCTCATCTTGTTTTTTCACATTTTAATGTCAGCTAGTTTTAATCACTTTGGCACTACGTTTATCCTGACGTAGTTAAGATATTTTCTCTACAATTAGTTGGACTAACTGTTGGCAACAGATATCATGGAAGACAGTCCACTGGGTTGAGCTTGTCTGGCTGTGATTCAACATGAAATTGGTAATTTTTCAACTTGTGCATCTTATTTCTAGATGAGTTGATGGTTTGCTTGCTGGATAGATAAACATGTTTACTATTGATCTACAATCGCTTATTCCTTCATAGAAGAACATAAAACATAGAACAGTACAGCACAGTACAGGCCCTTCAGCCCACAATGTTGTGCTGAACTTTTACCCTGAACCTAACGTCTACCTAACCTCCACCCCTACCTTATACTATCATCCATATGCCTATCTAATAGCCGCTTAAATGCCCCTAATGAGGCCGACTCTACTACCCTCTCCGGCAATGCATTCCACGCCCCTACCACTCTCTGAGTAAAGAACCTACTTCTGACGTCTCCCCTATATCTAACTCCAATCACTTTAAAACTATGTCCCCTCATACTAGCTGCCTCCACCCTAGGAAAATGTCTCTGGCTGTCCACTCTATCTATACCTCTGATCATTCTGTACACCTCTATCAAGTCAGCTCTCATCCTTTGTCGATCTAAAGAGAAAAGCCCTAGCTCTCTCAACCTTTCCTCACAAGACCTTCCCTCCATTCCAGGCAACATCCTGGTAAATCTCCTCTGCACCTTTTCCAATGCTTCCACATCTTTCCTGTAATGAGGCAACCAGAACTGGACACAATACTCCAGATGTGGCCAAACCAGGCTTTTGTATAGCTGGAACATAACTTCACGGCTCTTGAACTCAATCCCTCTATTAATGAAAGCTAACACACCGTACGCCTTCTTAATAACTCTATCCACCTGGGTGGCAGCTTTCAGGGAACTGTGGACATGAACCCCGAGATCCCTCTGCTCCTCCACACTGCCAAGAATCTTTCCGTTGACCCTGTATTCTGCTTTCAAATTTGTCTTTCCAAAATGAATCACCTCACACTTTTCAGGGTTAAACTCCATCTGCCACTTCTCAGCCCAGCTCTGCATCCTATCAATGTCCCTTTGTACCTAGAACAGCCCTCTGCACTGTCCACAACATGACCCACCTTCGTATCGTCCACGAACTTATTAATCCACCCTTCCACTCCTACATCCAAATCATTTACAAAAATCACAAATAGAAGAGGACCCAGAACAAATCCTTGTGGTATACCACTCGTAACTGAGCACCATGTTGAATATTTTCCGTCCACTACCACCCTTTGTCTTCTAAGGGTCAGCCAATTCTGAATCCAATCTGCCACATTGCCCCCTATCCCATGCTCCTTACTTTCTGCGTGAGCCTACCATGGGGAACCTTATCAAATGCCTTACTTAAATCCACATCTACTGCTCTACCTTCATCCACGTGTTTAGTCACCTCTTCAAAGAATTCAGTAAGGTTTGTGAGGCATGATCTACCCCTCACAAATCCATGCTGACTATCACAAATCAAACTGTGCCTATCCAAATGATCATAAATCCTATCTCTCAGAGCCCTTTCCAATAATTTGCCCACCACTGAAGTAAGACTAACTGGCCTGTAATTTCCGGGGTTATCCCTATTCCCTTTTTTGAACAAAGGAATGACGTTTGCCACTCTCCAATCTTCCGGCACAATACCCATGAATAGTGAGGCCGAAAAGCCAAAGGCCCTGCGATCTCTTATCTCGCTTCCCATAGAATCCTTGGATAAATCCCATCAGGCTCACGGGACTTATCTATCTTCAATTTCCTCAAAATTCCTAGTACATCTTCTATATCTTCAAATTCATCTCCAGACAAATAGAGATGATAGAGTCAGCTATACTGTGAGTTTGAAAGCACTACTCTCTTCGTTTGAAAATATGAACATATTACACACCAGTTAGAATCAGAAGTGAGCCATTCAGCTCCACAGGCATTAGGGAGCTGCCCATCACCACAATAATTGCTAGGTTACCTGTCTTGGCTTTCCATGCATAAATTATGCCTAATCCAAATGGGCTTGCATTCAAAAACAGGCATTGTACAGATTGCTAAACATTGTCTGATCTGGTATACAGCCTGTTTGAGTAATTGAGTTGCCTCCCATTTGATGGTCTCTTTTGTCAGATCACATGATGCAGCGGTACATAGTAATGTAGTGATATTCGGAATGAAGCATATAACCATAAGATATTAAATGATAAGTCTGCCATTCAATCCATCAAGTCTGCTGCACCATTCAATGAGATCATGGCTGATCTGATAAATCTCAACTCTATTTTTCTGCCATTTCCCCATAACCCTTGATTGCCTTGCTGATTAAAAATCTGTCTATCTCAGTCTTGAACATACTTAATGATACAGTCTCTACTGAATTCTGCAGCAAAGAATTCCATAAATTCATTACTCTGTGTGCATTTATGTTAACGAGCCATTAATTTTGCCTTTTAACCATTTTTCCCCCTTTGATCCTCTTGGCTGCTGTTTTGAAACTTGAGCATCCTACCTTCTAGATGAGTGAATGGTTTGCTCAGTGGATAATTATTGAATTGAATTGAATATTGACTATCCTTTATTGTCACATGTATTCAATATAAAATACAGTGAAAATTGTGTACTGTTGCTGGGCATGTGCGCCATTCACATTAACTTCGAAAAAAGAAAGTCCAAATTTCCTTCCCCACTGCTATGGCATGCCGCTGCCAGAATCCAGCTCCAGGCTTCCCAGCCCTCACCATGTCACCAAGAATGTCCCACTCCAGGCTTCCCAGCCCTCACCATGTCACCGAGAATGCCCCACTCCAGGCTTCCCAGTCCTCACCATGTCACCGAGAATGCCCCGCTCCAGGCTTCCCAGCCCTCACCATGTCACCGAGAATGTCCCGCTCCGGGCTTCCCAGCCCTCACCATGCCACTGTGAATGTCCCACTCCAGGCTTCCCAGCCCTCACCATGTCACCGAGAATGTTCCACTCCAGGCTTCCCAGCCATCATCATGCCACCGAGAATGTCCCACTCCAGGCTTCCCAGCCCTCACCATGCCACTGAGAATGTCCCGCTCCGGGCTTCCCAGACCATGTCATGCTGCCAAGAGTGCCCCTCAGCCCCTCCATCGCTCCGGGACCCGGCCTCTCCGTCGCTGCCTTGTCCTGCCTTCTCCCACACTCACCCTCAGCTGCCTCGTGTCGCCTTCTCCCACATGCTACCACTCACGCTCGCCGCCTGCGCGATGCTCCAGGCTCTTCCCTGCCATGCTCCTGGGCTCGTAGTCCACACGCTGCTGCAAGGCTCACTGCTCGTGGTGTTCTGGGGCTCGGGGACTCGCTGCTCTGGACTTGCCGTCAGCTCCACTGCTGAGGGAAGAGAAGAAGAATAAACAAGGGGAAAAAGAAAAGGAAAAGGTGGAAAAAGAACAGGTGGAGCAGAGGAGCTCTGACAGGATTGAACACGTTTATTACTGGTCTCTGATCGCTTCTTACTTCAAGTTATCCTCCAGGCAAATAGAGAGGACAGCGTAAGCTATACACTGAGTTTGAAAGCACTTCTCTCTCCATTTACAAATATGAACGTGTTATACACCAGTTAGAATCAGAAGTAAGCCATTCAGCTCCACAGGCATTAGGGAGCTGCCCATCACCACAATGATTGCTGGCTTATCTGTCTTGACTTTCCACATATGAATTATGACTAATATTTTGTAGGGTGCTTATACATTCTGTCCCTTCCTGTCCCACTGTGGGTATCATTATCAAAATAGTTGCTTTGTAACGCTTCCATATCTTTTTGCTTTGTAAACCTATGTACCCCACACCCCCCAAACCCTCCACCCCACCTCTAATTACAGCAAACTTTGTTTTAATCAACAACTTATAAACCAGCACTCTCAATAAACTGGCAAATACCAAAGTTTAAATGCATTATCGCGATCTCCACAATGTCTGAATAGTCAGTTGAGGATGAGAGTCTGAAGTTTCTCTGCTGGTGTTTTATTTAAGGCAAAGTTTCATTATTATTTAAGAGATTTATGCTGTAAATAAAGTATAATAGTAATGTATATAGCCCCTGCATTACATTTTTATTACTTATTTTATGTTTTTACATTGATTACGTGAACCTCTTGACTATCCAAAATATTTGATCAACTTGTACTCTCCTGGTCCCATAGATGCTGGTTAATAAAAAATTTGCTGTAATTTAAAGCCATTTCTACAGTCCTATTTATTCAATTCGACAAGACACTGGTCCAAGCACAGTTCAACTGAAGCCCATTTGTTTGTATCAGTTCCCTTCTATCCCAGTATTGATACCAGTTCTCCATGAACTGAAACACATTCTTGTCACACCAAACTTTAAGCTTTGCAATAAGCTCCTTGACTGTATTTACCCAATACCAGTTTGCTTGCAGCTCAGATAGCAATCCTGAAATTATTACCTTGGAGATTCTGCTTTTTAGTTTAGAACTAAGAACCAGGAGCAGGAGTAGGTCATCTGGCCCTTCGAGCCTGCTCCACCATTCAATAAGATCGTGGCTGATCTTTTTGTGGCCTCAGCTCCACTTACCAACCTTCTCATCATAACCCTTCATTCCTTTGCTGTTCAAAAAATTATCTATCTTAGCTTTAAAAATATTCAATGAGGAAGCCACAGCTACTTCACTGGGCAGGGAATTCCATGGATTCATAACCCTTTGGGTGAAGAGGTTCCTCCTCAATTCAGTCCTAAATCTGCTCCCACTAATTTTGAGGCTATGCCCTCTTGCTCTAGTTTCACCTGCCAGTGGAAACATCCTCCCTGCTTCTATCTTATCTATTTCCTTTATAATTTTATATGTTTCTATAAGATCCCGCTCCCCTACTTCATTCTTCTAAATTCCAGTGAATATAAACCCAGTATATTCACCCACTCCTCATAAGCCAACCCTCTCAACTCTGGAATCAACCTAATGAATCTCCTCTGCACTCCTTCCAGTGCCAGTACATCCTTTCTCAAGTAAGGAGACCAAAACTATATGCATGTGTGGCCTCATCAGCACCCTATACAATCATGACATAACTGCCCTACTTTTAAACTCAATTCCTCTAGCAATGAAGGACGATATTCCATTTGCCTTCTTAATTACCTGTAGTACCTGTAAATTAACCTTCTGTGATTCATGCACAAGGTCACCCGTGTCCCTCTGCACAGCAGCATCTGCAATTTTTTGCCATTCAAGTAATAGTCCTTTTTACTGTTATTCCTACCAAAATGGATGACTTCATTTTTATCAACATTGAATTCCATCTGCCAGACCTTCGCCCACTCATTTAAACATTTATATTCCTCTTCAAACTTTCAGAGTCCTCTGCAGACTTTGCTCTACCACTCATCTTAGTGTCATCAGCAAACTTTGACACAAAACATGTGATCCCCAACTCCAAATCATCAATGTAAATTGTACACAATTGCAGGCCCAACACTGATCTCTGAGGCACACCACTAGTCACTGATTGCCAACTAGAAAACGACTCATTTATCCCCATTCTTTGCTTTCTGTTAGTTAACCAATCCTCTATCCATGTTAATACACTGCCCATAATGCTGTGCACATTTATTTTATGCAGCAGCCTTCTGTGCGGCACCTTGTCAAATGCCTTCTAGATACACCACATCTACCGGGACCCCATTGTCCACCGCACTTGTAATGTCTTCATAGAATTCCAGTAAATTAGTTTAACATGACCTGCCCTTCATAAACCCATGCTGCATCTGCCGAATGGGACAATTTCTATCTGGATGTCTTGCTACTTCTTCCTTGATAGATTCAAGCATGTCCCCCACTACAGAAGTTAAGCGAACCGGCCTACATTCCCCCATCTTTTGTCTACCTCCTTTTTTAAACAGTGGCATCACATTTGCTGTTTTCTAATCTGCTGGAACTGCGCCAGAGTCCACCTACAGTAACACCCTCCCTGAACGTGATCACAGACCGAGTTTGACTTACCTAAGCTAAGGGGTGTGCCCACCACCTGAAGCAAAGTATCCAAGTAGCATTCCCCACCTTGATGTGGTGCAATGTCTGCAATATCTCAATTTGGATCTGAAACTGCTTAAGCTGCAAACATTTGCTATTGATGTGTTCACTGTAGATCACTTTATTGTCCTGTATCTCCTACATGCTGCAGCTTCAACACATCATCAAATCTGCCATCTCTATCACTTTTAAATTTCAGCTATTAATCAAATCACTGGAGTATCCCTGCTCTTTACATGTGAAGAATCCCTATATGGAACACTTTATTGTGTTTTTTATTTCCTGTTTGAAGCGCTAATATCAATCTTACACCTATTAAGCTATTTTTAAGTAAAAAAGACAAGAGGCCTAAACACAAACTAAATACTTCACTTTTACTTTAAAGACTAAAGAATACTCACCAATCAGTTGTATTGTTTAGGCAAAAGCAACCAAACACTTCTCTCCTTCCACCGCTGAACTCCTTAAGGCAGTCAACTCCAAAATTCTATTGTAAGTCACACTCAAGTGCTAAGTCACACTAAGTTGGCTACTTATATATGCAGGCTGGATCCCTGATAATCTTTCCACTCTATGCCTATTTTACACCTCAGTTACGAATGGGAATGGAAAGGAAGAGAGGTTTACATTTATATCGCACCTTTCATGATATCAGGAAATCCCAAAGTATTTTGCAGCCAATGAAGTGCTTTCTTGGTCTACTGTATTTAGGAAAGGATTCAGCAGCAGATGAGCTGAGACTGGGTAGGTTCAGGCAATGTTAATTTCTAAACCTTCATTTGCCTCTCAAAATCATCTGAATTCTTACAATCTCTCAATCGACTATACTGTCTCCATGAAGTAAGCTAAGGTCAGACCTATGGCAGAACTTACAGCAAACAATCCATTTAACAACAAAGTGTATTTACATGATAAATGGAGTCCACTTAATAGCACAGCACAGCAGTTTATTCACCCAAAAAACAGAATTTATCTTAAAAGAGTCTTTGTGAGCCACAAGCAACAGAAGTGATGACTGAAACTACTGCAATGTCATCCACTAAAAGCACAGTTAGTTTTCCAGCAATTTGCAGTGAATAGAGAATGGTGGCATAAGTTAAAAAAAGTATAAAAATCAATCACATTAATTACAGTAGTGTAATTTCCAAGTGTAAGTGATATGGGAATTATCTAATTATCTCCGTACTGATTCAGATTTGTAATGCCTCTGCACTTATCCAAGATTACTTGTGACTTTAGTTTTATATATTTTTATGGGATATGAGCGTTGCTGATTAGGCCAGCACTGACCAGATGGCCTAGTGACGTTATCACTGGACTGTTCATCCAATGACCCAGGTAATATTCTGGGGACCCGGGTTCAAATTCCACCATGGCAGATAGTGAAATTTGAATTCAATTAAAAAAAATCTGATGACCATGAAACCATTGCTGATTTTGAAAAAACCTGTCTGGTTCATTAATTTTCCTTAGGGAAGGAAACTGCCATCCTTACTTGGTCTAGCCTACATGAGATTCTAGACCTATTCTTAACTGCCCACTGGGCAGTTAGGAATGGGCAACAAATGCTGGCCTAGCCATTAATGCCCTCCTCCTGTGAATGAATAAAAAGAAAATTTGTTGTCCATCCTAACTGTTCTGGCAAAGGTGGAGGTGAGCTGCTTTCTTGAACTGCTGCAGTCCCTGGGGTCTAGATGCACCCAAAGTGCTGCTAGGGAGAATAAGAAATCTAACCCAGCCATTGTGAAGAAACAGCACGATTGCTCCAAGTCCAGAAAGTATGTGGCTAGCAAGTGAAGGTGGTAGTATTCTTCTAGATGGTAGAGATTGTTAGGGATTAGAAGATGCTGTCGAGGGAGGTGGTGGAATTTGGTGAAATTTTGGGAGTCAGATTCCTTCTTGGTTCAACCTCACTGAATAGTTATAGAATCATAGAGATCTACAGCACAGAGAAAGGACCTTCAGCCCATCGCATCTGTACTGATCAAAAACAACCACCTAACTATTCTAATCACATTTTCCAGCAGCTGCCCCATAGACTTGTATGCTTTGGCATCGCAAGTGCATAGCTAAATACTTCTTAAATATTCTGAGTGTTTCTGCCTCTACCACCCTTAGAGGCAGGGAGTTCCAGATTTCTACCACCCTATGGGTGAAAACATTTTTTCTCACATCTCCTCCAAACCTCCTGCCCTTCCTTACCTTAAATCTATTTCCCTGGTCATTGATCAAGGGGAAATGTTTCTTCCTGTCTTCCTATTATGCTCCTCATAACTTTATATGTCTCAAACGTGTCCCCACTCAATCTCCTCAGCTCTTAGGAAAACAACCCCAGTTTGCCCAATCTCTCTTCATAACTAAAACTCTCCAGCAAGGCAACATCCTGATAAATTTCCTCTGCACTCTCTCCAGTGCTATTACATCCCTCCTATAATTGATTGGTCCAACCGTTTTTGAGAATTTCCATCCAAACTTTGACAGTTCTTTTTTGGAGTCTTGAGTTCTAATGATATGTCGATCCAAGATTGGATCATTAAGACTATTTGGAAAATTACTCTATATCATAGTGTATAGAGTTACTCATTGGCAAAAAGTGAAAGTGCCTGAATTCTAAAGGGGATAATTTAACTTGATTGTAACAAGCTTCTTAGCTTTTTACAGTAGAGCAGGAA
Source organism: Rhincodon typus (assembly GCF_021869965.1). Taxonomy (NCBI): domain Eukaryota; kingdom Metazoa; phylum Chordata; class Chondrichthyes; order Orectolobiformes; family Rhincodontidae; genus Rhincodon; species Rhincodon typus. The sequence continues at coordinate 31,028,867 of NC_063332.1, read as the reverse complement.
ACCCATTGTTTATAACTGGCTCTTTGAGATAAATGTCTGAAGAGGATACAGAGAATACATTGGATTGCAATGTGGGAAAGTGTATGTTTATCACTTTGATAGGAAGAACAGAGGTATAGACCTTTTTCTAAATGAGGAAAGGCTTCAGAAGTCTGAAGCACACAAGGACTTCAGAGCCCTAGTTCAGGATTCTCTTCAGGATCCATGCAGGTTCAGTTGGCAGTTAGGAAGGCAAATGCAATGTTAACATTCACTTCAAGAGGGTTAGAATCCAACAGCAGGGATGCACTGCTGAGGCTGTGATCAGATCGCATTTGGATTATTGTGAGCAGTTTTGGGCCCGGTATCTCAGGAAAGATGCGCTGACATTGGATAGGGTTCAGAGGAGGTTTACAAGAATGATCCTGGGGATGAAGGGCTTGTCAAATGAGGAGTGGTTAAGGACACTGGGTCTGTACTCGATAAAGTTTAGAAGGATGAAAGGGTATCTCATTGAAACTTACAGAATATTGAAAGACCTGAATAGAGTGGATATGGAGAAGGTTTTTCCACGAGTAGGAAGACTAAAACCCTCAGACTGAAGGGGCGACGCTAAAGAACTTAGCTAAGAAGGAATTTCTTCAGTCAGAGGGTGGTTAATCTATGGAACTCATTTCTGCAGGAGACTGTGGGCGTTATGTCATTGAGTGTTTTTACCATAGCGACAGATAGGTTCCTGATCAGTAAGGGGATCAAGGATTGCAAAGAGAAGGCAGAAAAATGGGATTGAGAAACATATCAACCATAATCGAATCGAGGAGTAGCCTCAATAGGCCGAAAGGCCTAATTCTGCTCCTATATCTTATGGTCTTACAGACTATAGATAGACCACATTTACTGACAACAACCCCATTATGTTTTGTGGAAAAGTTTAAGTTCCAGAAAGCGAACTTGTCCCATTAGAAATTGTTCCTTCAGCCATTCAAATTAACAATCAGCCACACTGCCTGAAATTAAATATAATTGCAGACACCCCATCCAGAACTTAAAGAGGCAGGTGAAGACTGAAAAGACAATATTGCCCAAGACCAGGGCCAGGAATGTGTCTGAGTATGTTTATTATTTTATGTTCAATATTTGTTCTCCTTTGCAGTGAAATAAGAATGGATTTCATTCATGGCTTGTGAGTTTAGAATACACTGTCAAAAAAGCCTGGGTGTTTTGCTGTAATGTATCATGTAGATGGTACACACTGCTGCCACTGCGTGCCAATGAGAGAGTTATTGAATATTTAACTTTAAGTTTGTGGATGGCATGCTAATCAATGATCTGCTTTCTTCTGAATGGTGTCAAGCTACTTGAAGGTTGTTGGAGCTGCACTCACAGGTGGAAGGTATTTGATGGGTCTTCTGACTTGTGCCTTGTAGATGTAGAAAGACATTCAGAAGTCAAGAGTTAAGTTACTTGCCCTGAATTCCCAACTTCCTGACCTGTTTCATAGCCATATTATTTATGTGGCTGATAAACTTTTGTTTCCTGTCAATGGTAAACAAGCAGGAAGTTGCTGCTGGGGAATCAATGATAGTAACACCATTAAATTTGAAATGAAGACAGTAAGGTTTTCTCTTGTTGGAAATGGTCATTGCAGGCAATTTTGGGAAATAAACACTACTTGCCTTTTAATGATTCATTTGGGACAGAGGCCAGTTTAGCCAGCATTTAAAACTGGTCCCTAAAATTCCAATTGCATGAGCTGTGGGAAGATGTTCTACCTGAGCCTCCAGAATTTAGTCATCTCCTCCCCTCGAACCCTCCAGGAGTGTGATATGCGGTAGGCTGCCAGACAGTCAGGAGAGAAGACAAGAGGGGGAAAGCCTATCACCTTCCCAGCTTCCCAACAAAGTCAGGGTGGGGTGGTCCAGGATGGCCTCCTCATTCAAAGGTCAATTGAACTTCTTATGTGATGAAAATTTGGCGGCTTACAGACGTCTTCCCATCACCACCGGTATTCTACCAGCAGGAGGGTTGGCAGGCCCAGGCAATGGCCTAGTGTTATTATCTAGATTATTATTCCAGTGACCCAGGTAATGTTCCAAGAACATAGGTTTGAATCCTGCCATGGCATGGTAGATTTTGAACTCTAAACAAAATCTAAACAAAACAATTCAATGTCTAATGGTGACCATGAATCTACTGTCAATTGTCAGAAAAACCCAGCTAGTTCACTAATGTCCTTTAGAAAAGGAAATTGCTGTCCTTACTTGGTCTAGCCTACAGACCCACAGCAAAATGGTTGATCCTTGATGGCCCTCTGGAAAATTAGGGATGGGCAATAAATGCTGGTCTTGCCAGTGATGCATACGTCCTATGAATGCGTGAATGAACATGGAAATAAAATATACCACTGGGATTGTACCGGATCTGTGCACAACAGCAACAAGTTTCTCTGTTTGTCCAGGAATTTTTAGGCTTTTACATTCTTGCAAGGCCTTTGCAAAATCTATGTTAGTTCTTAGCATTATTGGAACCTTTTGCTTGACTGCAAACTAAATCAACACCAAGTTAATCATCTAGAGGCTAAATGGTTTCATAGAACCATAGAATCCCTACATTTGGCCCATTGAATCCACACCGATCCTCCGAAGAGCATCCCACCCCCATTCCCTATCCCATTCCATGGCCTAACCTACACATCCCTGGACACTATGGGACATTTAACATGGCCAATCCGTCTAACCTGCACATCTTTGGAGCACCCATAGGAAACCCCCACAGACACTGGCAGAATGTAGTTCATTGTTTTCTTTGGTTTCACTGGGCCACAGGAGGCTTCAGTTTTAGTGACTGGAGCTTACTGCCCAACACAAGAATAGGATAAGCAGGTATCGTGCTGCGTTGGCCCATGGAGTTTGACAAGCTCTCCAGACGGGGAACAGACTCCACGCCATCAAATCATCAGAAAGTCCAGGGCCGTATTATTTTAGTAATAATTTCTACAGCTCCCTTACGGTGAGTGTTATGCTTTTGTCTAATATATTCTTTCAGCTTACTATTAGCAATGCTGTGAGAAATCTCTTCCCAGAAGGAAAAGAAACAGTAAAACTTGTGAATGGCACCTACTGTTCTGAATTGTGTTGTATACATTGAAAAAGAACTCCAGTATGAGCAGTATGTTCGTTTCCAAGGAACACTAGATTTTGTTTTTCACTGTTTTTTTTTCCCTTCTGGGTATGTGAAAAGTATCAACTCCTATGGATACTGCTCATTAGTTTCCACCACTCAGGAAGTGCCCGTTTGATCCCACATCCATGTCATGAGGCAGAGTCCAATTCCATGGACTGTGTTAAGAACCTTACTAACTGCCTTCTGAAAATCCAAGAATAGGGTATCCATTGATCCTTTTCTATCAAATGGCCCAATGACTCTGTCAAAGAAATCCATTAGGTTAGATAGATATGAATTACGTTTCAAAAAACCATGCCGACTCTCTCTAATCAGCTTATATCTTGCCAACTTTTTGTTTTCTCTGTCCCTGATGATGGATTTTAGTAATTTTCCCACTGCTGACATTAAGTTAATTGCACGTTACTCTCCTGGGTCTTTCCCTTAGTCCCTTATAGCATTTGTCATTTTCCAATTCTTTAACACTATCCTAAATCTCGTGAGATTTGGGTGAGTGTAGTGAGCGCATCCCCAATCCCTCAGCCAGCTATTTGAATAGTTTCAGATAGAAACCTGATCCCGGTGAGCTGTCCAGCTTCAATCTAATTTTCCCATTACAACTTTTCATTCCACATTAATGTCCATATGTTTCCCTGCTTTGTTCATCATTTTCAAACCTCTGCAGTCACAAGCTCCTTCATCACTTTGAAGACAGAACAGAATATTTAATTAGCACTTCTGCCTTGTTCTAATTCTCTACCAATGTCATATTTAAAAATCTGTTTTCAATCTGCGTATTGTCTCCTTTACCACATTCTTTTCCTCAATGAATTTTTCAAACCTTTTCATTTTTAATGATATACTTGCAACTTTTGACCTTATGTTCTTCCTTACCTTCATTATTGTTGTCTAAGGTTGTCTATGGTTCTGAAGGGGTTAATACTGATGTTATATCAACTCCACCCATTGTTCTGATATCAGGCAGAGTTTGTGGGTGGTGGCACAGGCCCAATTTTCACCATGTTAGACACCATTTCCATTGCAGAGAAAATGCCAGAAGAAATTGGGAATCCCAAATTGCAGCCCTGAACTAAGCATTTCTCATTATTGAGGGATAGAAATGGAGCTTGGCTGTAGTGCAGACATGCGTGGCTCCCAGAGGCAGCGGACCATTTATGTGATCAGTTGCCTCCACTTAAATTACATTTTGAAGACCCTGGAGTCTGTACCTGTAACATGCAGATATGACCAAGGTCTGTTCTTAGAGCATTTTCTTTTGGTCAGCTAGGGTTCCCCTTGGAAAGGTACAAAAACCCCTTTGGGTCACAGGACACCTGGGAGAAGATGTCAAAGGTGCTTTGGGGAGGTGTCATCCTTTGAGGATGGGAGGGTCAGGTTTACTTTGGTGGGTGAGTCAGATGTCCTTTAGGATTGTTAACCGTGGAAAAGATTATGAGTAAAAGATCCATAAATGTCTTGGAAATATACAAATTGTCAGGACCTGCCAAGAAATGCGACAATATCAATGAGTGTCTAGATCTCTAAAAAAGTGTCTAGAAGTGTCAACTGTCAAAAATGACAGCAAGTGCAAAAATGTAGTTTCATGGAGGAGAAGACTTCTCTTAATTGACTGTAGTCAGTGATACAGAACTTTAAACAATGGACCTATATTTTTTTCTCCTGTGGATACTCCGATAACGGGGTCACAAGTCTGGGTGTGTAAAATAATTTGCCTGCTGCCTGTACCAACCCTTGCATCTAATTCAACATGTAAGATCCCCTCTTCCTAGACCCCCTCAAATCTCTGAAAACAGTCTTGGGCCTATAAGCACGATTAAGAAGGAGAGAGAAAATGTGCAAATTCTGAGACAAAAACAAGGAAGACATAGTAAATAGGACGAGAATAAGGCCTTTCAGCCCTTTGAGCCTGCTCCACCATTCAACATGATCATTCAACTTTGTACCCAGTTCCTGCTATCTCCCCATAGCCCATGGGGAAATGAAACAGGTAGAATCTCAAAGAATAGTAAAAAGAGCAGCAACTTATTCTACAACTGTTAAATTGAATTGGACTGAATTGAATTAGCTTTATCGTCACACATACTCAAATGAGTACAGTGAAAAATTCACAGTCACCACATTACAGTGCCATCTTAGGTACAAAGGTACCTCGGTACAGATACTTAAGATCAAATTCTTAGGAAACAACAAAAAAATAGAAAAGTAAAGAAATGAATAGTCCAGCATTACAGGTCATGGGACTAAATCAGGAAAATAAGGAGCTAAAAAGTTCAGAAAGTCAGTCCTTCCGATGCCATACATGCTGGCACATTGCCTAAAGGGAGACCTCTACCGCTTTGTCGCTTTTTGCACCAGACGCATCAACATAGGAGTTGCCCCACTTTAGGCACCATCTCTTCACCGCTGGGCCCACTTTGCTGACGCTGTTGAACCCACACTTGGTCCGTAACCAAGAGTCTCTGGCCCCGCTGCCAGGCCAGGTTGCTGCTGGGCTACGAGTCCTGCTTCGGCTGCAGGTGTCACCTTGCCAGTGCCGCCATCTTGAAGAGTTTGCTGCCGCTGGCGCTGCCGTACCCGATCGCCGTTGGTGTGGTGGGATCCCTGATAGGAAAGAATTGTGAACAGAGATTGGGTAGAAATTGGATGAGATGCAAGTGTTTTGCTTCAATGTTTAAAAAAAACAAGAGGAACATTGGGACAAAGTTAAATCTGAATTGGTTAGAAGTGAGATGAGAAACATAATTAACAACAAATGTAATATTGAATTTAATTAAAGTGAATGAGGAAAAAGTGCTGGAAGCAGATCTGATGAATTTAGGGATCCTGAGGGAAATGTGTTGCAGTCGGAAAGGTATATCAGCCTGCTGTAAAACAGATGACTGACCTGCTTTATCACAATTTCCTGCAATTCTAGGGACCTAGAATGAAGGGATAAAATGAAGATAGATATCAGGAAATACAACTTTGGAAAACACTACATGAGCTGACAATTGTAGCAATGGCCATGTCAATAATTAAAATAATTTTGTTACATGTTTGAGGATAAAGGGAACAATGGGATATCAGAACAGATAATGACGGGGCATCACGATTGCTGGTTTTGTGCAGGATTATTATCAATGTGGGCCATTGAGCCAAGGAGCCAGTTTCCATGTTGTGATTTCCGTTTAATTCTACTGCACAGCCTTTTCCGTTATCTTGCCATCTGACAAGGGTGGGCCATTGGCACTTTGCTGAAGGGTAAAATCAATTCCCTCTGCTGTTGAGGGATAATGAAGATCTCTTTGTGAAATGCAGGTTTCAATCAGATAGTCTGAGCAAGAAAAGCATTCTCTCTCTCTCTTCTCATCATTGTCCTGTTTAGCTTCAGGAAGGTGTAGTTCTTTCTGCACTGACTCACTTTCCAGCAAGCAACAGAAATTCTGAGCCACCTTGTTAATTTGATTGGAATTATTTTTTGTTACGTGCATATTGTTAAAAAATACAGTGAAAATTGTTGTATAGTGTCACCACTCTCCAGCACCATCTTAAAAGACAAATAATAAACCAAAGCATAGAACATAAAGGCAGAAAATGAAGAAATAAAGAACGTGTCCAACTTTACAGTCCTTCTTGTTAAGTGTTCTGTCATGGGGCATGGGCCTAGTGGCCAAGTGTGAGTCTGCTGCAACACCGCTGCTGGAGCATAAGTTACCATTCTTTGGTGCCACGTAACCTCCACCAATGCCCCCATCACTATGACTCCCTGCTGGAGCTTGCCAATGCAGATGCTATGATGCTGCTGGGCACCCCACCGGCCCAAACTCATCCTGGCCCTGCCGCCACAAGTCTGCGCTGCTGGGTCCACTCAGGTCCACTCTGCTGGGCCTACTCACCACCACCAATGCCTCACTACAACCAAGCTCTTCACCAAGAGGTAAGTAAAATAAAATTAAAGAGAAAAAGAAACAAGAGAAGAGAGAAAATAAACAGAAAAGAAATTAAAAGAAAAGGAAAGCAGATGGAGCAACAAGTATGGGCTCAGAAGCCAGTCAACAGAAAAAAAAGGAGCAGTGGATATGATAATTCTTGAACTAGGTGAGTGATGACCTCAGAAGGATGTAAAGTGCCTCATCAAATCGTATTCCAGAAGCTTCTGTTGAACTTTATTGGAGCATGGTACGGCGCCAAGGACAGAGAATGAGGACAAAGGCATGGACCAGAGTGAACTGATGAGTAAACACAAAAAATGGTACAGACCAGGAACAGGCCTTTGGCCCAACAAGACTGCATTGTCACATGATGCCTTTCTAAACAAAAAACCTTTTGCCTCGACACAGTCTGTATTCTTCTATTCCCTGCCTATTTGTTTTCGTCAAGACGCCTCTTAAATGTTGCTATTGTATCCACCTTCGCCAACACTTCTGGCAGCACATTCCAGGCACTTACCACGCTCTGTATAAAAAGCCTATCTCTTACATCTCCTTTAAGTTTACCCCTTTTACCTTAAACCTATGTCCCCTCGTAATTGATATTTTTACCCTGGGGTACCCTGAAGTTCATCAACCTCCATAGATGTTGCCTTAACTGCTGAAGATTAGCAGAATTTTCTGTTTTAAATTTAGGTCAGAGAGGGAATGGGTCAGAGAATTAAAATGGCAGGCATTTGGAAGCATAGAGTCATAGAGTCATACAGCATGGAAACAGGCCACTCAGCCCAAACTGGTTCATGCTGACCATGACGCCCACTCAGCTAGTTCCAATTGCCCGCACTTGCTCCATATCCCTCTAAACATTTCCCATCCATGTATCTATCCAAATGTTTTTTAAACATTGCTATTGTACCTGCCTCAACCACTTTCTCTGGCAGTCCATTCCACGTATGCATTACTCTCTGTGTGAAGAAGTTGCCCCTCAAGTCCTTCTTAAATCTTTCCCCTCTCACCTTAAACCTATGCCCTCTAGTTTTCAATTCCCCATCCCTGGGAAAAAGACAATATGCATTCATCCTATCTGTGCCCCTCATGACTTTATACACCTCAATAATTTCACCCCTCATTCTCCTGTATTCCAAGGAATAAAGTCCTGTCCTGGCCAGCCTCTCCATATAACGCAGGCCTATTAGTCCTGACAACATCCTCGTAAATTTTATTTGCACGCTTTCTAGTTTAAACTATGTCTCTCCTATAACAGAGTGACCAAAACTGTACACAATCCTCCAAGTGTGGCCTTACCAACAACTTATACAACTGTAACCTAACATCCCAACTCCTGTACTCAATGCTTCAACTGATGAAGGCCAGCATGCTAAATGCCTTCTTCACCACCCTGTCCACCTGCGACTGTGCTTTCAACAAACTATGTACTTGTACTCCAATGTCCTTCAGTTCCACAACACTCCTCAGGACCTTACCATTTACTGTATAAGTCCTTCCTTGGTTTGACTTTCCAAAGTGCAACACCTCACACTTAACTGTATTGAATTGCGTTTGCCAATCCTCAGCCCACTTCCCATCTGATCAAGATCCCTCTGTAATTTTTGATAACCTTCCTCGCTATCAACGATACCTCCTAATTTTGTATCTTCCGCAAACTTACTAATCATGCCTTGTACATTCACATCCAGATCAAAGATCCTAGCACCGACCCCTGTGGCACACCACTTATCACAGGCCTCCAGTGTGAGAAACAAGCTTCAACCATCACCCTCTGCTTCCTACCATCGAGCCAGTTTTGAAGCCAATTAGCTAGATCTCCCTGGATCCCATGCAACCCAACCTTCATGACTAGTCTGCTTTGCGGGTCCTTATCAATGGCTTTACTAAAGTCCATATAGAAAACATCCACTGCCCTATCCTCATCAATCCTCTTGGTTACCTCTTCAAAAAAACTCTAAAAGATTTGTCAGACGTGATTTCTTGCACACAAATCCATGCTGACTATTCCTAACCAGACCTTGACTATCCAAATGTTGGTTGATCCTGTCCCTCAGTATTCTCTCCAATAACTTGCCTACCACTGATGTCAGGCTCACTGGCCTGTAGTTCTCTGCCTTGTCTTTGATACCTTTCATAAACAAATGAACGACATTAGCCACCTTTCGGGACTTTGCCAGTGGCTAAAGATGTGGCAAAAATCTGTGTAAGGGCCTCTGCAATTTCTTCCCTAGCCTCCCACAATGTCTGAGAATGCACTTGATCAGGCCCAGGGCATTTATCCATCTTAATACACTTTAAGGCTGCAAACAGCCAATTGGCTGTCAGTCTGCCCAGTGTTGAGAGAATTGCATGATGAGCAGTGATTATAGTGTACTCTAATGAAGCAAATACAAGCGAATCCTTTTTTCACCTGCAAGGTGTGTTTGGAGACTTGACCATTGTTAAGGGAAGTGCTAAAAGGGCCTGTGTAGATTGCCAAAATATCGTAGGAAAAGGAGAGGGTGCTGAGGGGCAATTGAAATGTGAGCCAGGGTGTCATTGAGAAAATGGTCCCTTTAGACTGTTGTAAAGTGGGGAAGGAAAGACTTGATATTGATGGTGTCTCATTAGACGTTGCAGTAATGGTGGAGGATGATCAGTGGAATATGGAGGTAGGTGGAATGGGGTGATATTTGGTCCACAAATTTGTAACATTGCTGGAGGCTCTTCGTAGATTGGCTAATTCCTGGCTTCTATAATGGTGTACATAATAAAATCAAGAGTTTCAAAAAAACGTTGCCTTAGGGTCTTGGGTCTCACCCACTAGAACTGTGAAAAATAGCTTTTATTAAAGCTAATACTTTACTCGCCTGCTTAATTACACAGCTGACAGGTAATGGTTCAGGGACAGATTACCTATTTGAATTGTCACAGCAAAATCTGTTCATTTGGTGCCTATCCTCTTCACGCCCCAAGACATCACACATTTTCATTCTAATTAGACATTTCTCTTCACAGTTTGCAGCTGATCATTTCTTTCTGACATTATCCATTCAGCTCCCTTTCACCTGGGTGTTAAGCTTTCAACATTTTGTCACAGGTTCAATATTAACCATTACACATGTTCAAAACTGCTGAGAATGTGAAGGCTGGTGGAAAGAAACTTAGACTGGTAAAATATGTTACTGGAATTTTGTAACTTTGCTTCATGGTACTTAGTTATGCCATCAAACATAGGAAGGTGTGAGTCTCAATCTATCAGATTGGATACATTATCTGGTTTCACTTAGGGCAGAACATCCTCTCACATTGTGCACTCTGTCTGGTTTACAATGTGAGGTTATGTCCCACAGTAACAGAGTTACAAGCAGTGATATGGCGAAATCTTGCCCTGATGTTACTGCGTTTGGCAGCAAGTCAAAACCACTTCTTTGTGGGAATTTCAACAAAGTGGCCCCATTTCCCTTGCAGCACAGCCACCACCGTTGTTCCTGCATCAGGAATTCAGAGGATCATAGAAGGCAGACCAGAGCAATTTTGAAAAATTGAAGATAAATAGCCTGATTTGGGGTGGGGCAGCTTGAGCTGGATATTATTTGCACCTCAAGATATTTCATAGACATTTGATGGCAGAAAGAAGCAAGGGAGAGTGCGGAGGAGTAATGGAGCAGTGCAGCACACACCCTCCTAAATGATGGCTAGTGAGTTGCAAATGCTGATGAATGAGATAAATGAGGGAAAATATGCAATTTATAGTTGTCCAAGGCACGCTCCTTTTTTGGGTTATGCCCAGAGAAAGGTGATGGTCAGGATCATTACTGTGCATCAACCTGCAGGGCGTGGGAACAGAGGCAGGAATCTGGAATCTGTGCCAAATATCAGACAGAGGACTCAAAACTGAGACATACCGAGCCTCAAACAAGTTATTAATTTGGTACAAGCAATTACAACAACCCAAAAAATGTACTCTCTAGCACTATTTAACAGGTATCTTCACCTCTTAAACAACATAAGAGAGGTACAGCACAGGAACAGGCCCTTCGGCCCTCCAAGCCTGTGACAAACATCATGCCCTAGCTAATCTAAAAACAAACCTTCTATCCTTAGTCTGTATCCCTCTATTCCCTCCCTATTCATGTAACCATCTTAAATGACGCTTAAATGTTGCCAACGTGCCCACTTCCACCACCTCCTCTGGCAATGTGTTCCAGGTTCCTACCACTCTCTGCGTGAAAAACTTCCCTCGCACATCTGCCTTAAACTTTCCCCCTCTCTCGTTAAACCTGTGCCCCTTGTAATTGAAACTTCAACCCTGGGTAAAAGCCTCTGACTATCCATCCTATCTACGCCTCTCATAATTTTGTAGGCCTCTATCAGGTCTCCTCTCAGCCACTGTCTTTCCAGTGAAAACAAGCCAAGTCTTTTTAACCTTTTCCCATAGCCAATGCCCTCGAGATCAGGCAACATCCTGGTAAACCTTCTCTGTACTCTCTCCAAAGCTTCCACATCCTTCTGGCAGTGTAGTGACCAAGACTGTACACAATACTTCAAATGCAGCCTAACAAAAATTTTATATAGTTACCACATGTTTTGCCAACTCTTGTACTCCATGTCCCGAGCGATGAAGGCAAGCATGCCAAGTGCCTTCTTAATCACCTTGGCTACCTGTGTTGCCACTTTTAGGGAACTGCAGACCTGCTCTCCCAGATCCGTCTGTATGGTAATGTTCCTAAAGGTTCTGCCATTTACAATATAATTCACTCCTAAATTTGACCCTCCAAAATGCATCACCTCACATTTGTCTGGATTAAACTCCATCTGCCATTTCTGTGCCTAAGTCACCAATCTATCTATCTCCTGTTATATCCTTTCACAATCATTGGCACTATCAGCAACTCCACCAATCTTTGTGTCATCAGCAAACTTGCTAATCAGACCACCCACATTTTCCTCCAGATCATTTATGTATACTACAAACAACAGAGGACCTAAGACTGACCCCTGTGGAACACCGTTAGTCTACATTCTGAAAAACACCCTTCCATCGTGACCCTCTGTCTTCTATGACCAAGTCAGTTTTGCATCCATCCAGCCAGCCCGCCCTGAATCCCATGTGATTTTAGTTTTTGTACCAATCTGTCAATGTGGCACTTTATCAAATGCCTTAGTAAAGTCCATATAAACTGCATCCTCAGCCCTTCCCTTATCAATTATCTTTTTCACCTCTTCAAAAACTTTGATCAGGTTGGTGAGATATGACCTTCCCCAAACATAACCATGCTGCCTGTCACTAACAAGTCCATTTTGTTCCAAATGCACATATACCCTGTCCCTAAGTATCTTCTCCAAGGGCTTCCTCACCACAGATGTCGGGCTCACCAGCCTGTTATTTCCTGGATTATCCCTGCTTCCTTTCTTAAACAAGGGAACAACATTGGCTAATCTCCAATCCTCTGGAACCTCGCCTGTGTTCAAAGAGGATTTCGGCTAATGCCCCAGTTATTTCTTCCCTTGCTTCAAGCGGTAACCTGGGATAGATCACATCTGGCCCAGGGGACTTGTCTACCTTTATGCAATTTACGATACCCAAATCATCCTCCTTCAATATATTGATATTCTCTAGAGTATTCACACACTCGTCCCTGACCTCAATATTAGTCATGTCCTTCTCCTTAGTGAACACCGATACAAAGTACTCATTAAGGATCTCCCCCAGTTTCTATGGCTCCATGTATAACTTCTCTCCTTTGTCCTTAAGTAGACCTACTCTTTCCCTTGCTACCCTCTTCTTTCTAATATATGCATAAAAAGCCTTGGATTCTCCTTGACCCTGTTTGCTAAAGACATTTCATGGTCCCTTTTAACCTTCCTAATTCCGAGTTTAAGTTCCTTCCTACTTTCCCCATACTCCTCAATGGTTTTGTCATTTGTATCTGCCTCGATCTATTGTATGTGAAAGGGGAGACTCTCCCAAACACTCACACATAAGTATAGTAGAATAGACATGAAATAGTTGACTGAAAATGCTTAAGCAAGACCTATTCGGGTGAAACAGTGTGGTCTACTGACTATGTTGAAATGGCCGACACCTCTGTGACATCTCAGTTAGACCACAGGACCATACGTCCTGACCGTTAGATAGCTGGTTGACGAGATTAGGCAGGATGACAGGACAGGAATAGCTGACAAAGTAGATAGCCGATTGAATTATCAAACTCTGATTAAAATATCAAACTGAAATGAGAGCACATCATGTGTCTTAGGGAGTGACCACACTAGAAAGAGATTGGAGATAAACTGCTGAAGATTGCTGAACAACTTGTTTATTTCTGTGTATAAAAAGCTGTAACTCGTGCTCATGAATTAGAGTGAGTTTGGTATTCCTGCGTGTCTACTTAGAACTCCTCTCCCTGCATTTACTGGTAACTGCTTGTAATAAACCCCTCAATTCACTTAAACAAACTCCTCCACCTCAGAGTTGTTACTGCCTCTGAGAAGGTCACTCTTATAGTATGCTTCCTTTTTCCTTTTGACTAAACTTACAATTTCCCTTGTCATCCATGGTTCCTGAATCTTGTTATTCCTATCCTTCAGCTTTGCAAGGACATGCATGTCCTGCACTTTAATCAACTAGTCTTTAAACGTCTCCCACATGCCAGATGTAGATTTGCCCTCAAATAACTGCTCCCAATCCACATTCCCCAGATCCTGTCTAATGTGGATGTAATTGGCCTTTGCCCAATTAAGCACTCTCACCCGAGGGCCACTCTTGTCCTTATCCATGGCTACTCAAAATCTTACGGAGTTATGGTCACTAAGCACAAAATGCTCTCCTACAGAAATATTGATCACCTGTCCTGGCTCATTCCCTAGTACCAAGTCTAGTATGGCCTCCTCTCTGGTTGGATTGCCACCATACTGTCTCAAAAAGTCCTCCTGGACATATTTAACAAATTGCTCTCCGCCCAAGCCCCTGGCTGCAGGGAAGTCCCAGTCAATAAGAGAAAAGTTGAATCACCCACCACAACTACCCTGTTTTTTTCCCACACCTTTCCAGTATCTGACTACATATCTGCTCCTCTGTTTCCTGTAGGCTGTTGGGAGGTCTATAGGAAACTCCCAACATTGTGGTTCGGGTCCTATTCCTGAGGTCCACCCGTAATGCCTCACTGCAAGATCCCTCCGATGTATCTTCCCTCAACACAGCTCAGATGTGATCCTTAATCAACAATGCAAACCCCCAACCCTTTTGTCTCCCTTTCTGTCCCGTCTTAAACAGCGATATCCTGGAATGTTAAGCTGCCAGTCCTGTCCCTCCTTTAACCATGTCTCTGTAATGGCAATAACATCATAATCCCATGCAGTAATCCATGCTCTTAGTCCATCTGTCTTACCTGTTATATTTCTCGCATTGAAGTAAATACACTCCAGATCTTCAGTCCCTCTGAGCCATGCGACTTCCCTCTGCCTACTCTTACTCTGCGCTATGCATATCTCAGTCTCTCCTTTGTCCCGAGTCCCTGCACTTACTGGTCTGTTGTTCCGGTTTCCACCTCCCTGCCACACTAATTTAAACCCTCCCGAAGAGCTCTAGCAAATCTCCTGTTCAAGATATTGGTGCCCCTCCAGTTCAGGTGCAACCCATCCTTCTTGTACAGGTCTTACCATACCCAGAAGACATCCCAATGATCCATATATCTAAAGCCCTCCCTCCTACACCAGCTCTGTAGCCACGTGTTCAACTGTACTTCGATTCCTAGCCTCACTAGCCCATGGCACAGGTAATAATCCTGAGATTACTACGCTGGTAGTCCTGCTTTTTAGCTCCCTACCTAACTCCCTGAATTGTCCTCGCACGACCTCTTCCCTCTTCCTACCTATGTCATTTGTACCAATGTGGACAATGACTTCTGCCTGTTTTGCCTCCCATTTCAGGATTTCCTGTACCCGTTCCGAGACATCCAGGACCCTGGCACCAGGGAGGCAACACACCATCCTAGAGTCTCATTCACAGCCCACAGAAACGCCTGTCTGTGCCCCTGACTATCGAGCCACCTACTACTATCGCTCGCCTGGACTTTGCCCCACCCTGCTCTACAGCAGAACCAGTTGTGGTGCCACAGGCCTGGCTGCTGCTTGTACTATCTCCTGAGAGGCTATCCCCACCCCCAACAGTATCCAAAATGGTATACCTGTTTGAGAGGGGAATATCCACAGCAGATTCCTGCACTACCTGCCTGTCTCTCCTGGCAGTCACCCATCTGTCTGTCTGGACCTGTGGTTTAACCACCTCCCTAAAGCTAGTGACTATCACTCTCTCTGTCCCCTGTATGCACCGCAGTGTGTCCAGCTGCTTCTCTAACCAAACCGCACGGTCTGTGAGGAGCTGCAGCTGGTCACACTTCCTGCAGATGTAGTTTTCAGGAACATGCTCCTGCTTACCATATCTGACAGGAGCATACCACAGCCCTAACTGCCATCTCAACCCTTGTACACTTAAAAAAACAGATAAGAATCTTCCCTTGTCTGACCTCCTTGAAGTGTCCTTTTCTTTTTGGTGAGAGGTTGGGGAGGCAGGAACACTACACTTATGTAACGTTTGAGGTTTAACCACTCCTTGACACCAGCTCCTCTACGATAGTCAGACCAGTAATGGTGATTGCAGTGCCACGTCCCAGAATTCCCCTGAGTGATGTCTCTGCCGCGCTCTGATTTGATGCTCTTCCTCACATCGATCACTGGTGAGGTGAATTCTGAATGTTGCATTTGCTGGGAAATCTGGGTGACCAGTATTTGAAAAAGAGAAAAATTACTGAAGTGGGAGAGTCTGGACACCAAGGTTTTCCAACACTGCGCTGGAAGCACTCCAGCCACATTGTGAAAAACCAGCAGGGTAGATATTCATGGAACTCAATGCCAAAGGTCATGCCTTGACAGCAGTGTCACAAGAAGTTCAGTGAACTCACCCGAGTGGTTAAGATCAGTGACATCATCTATAGAGGGGATTTACATATACATATTTATCAATTAAAACCTTGTAACTGATTAAAGATTTAACAGCATCTTAGGTTTGTTTAATACATCCTCGTCAGTGGTGTGACCCTTTCATCTTTTACTTATAAATTCTGTATCTGATACTACCTGTCTCACTAACAACTGAAGAAGGAGCAAGGCTCTGAAAGCTTGTGTTTTCAAATAAACCTGTTGGACTATAACCTGGTGTCGTGTGATTTCTAACCTTGACCATCTATAAATGTCATAATCTGCTGGCATCTCACACAGTTCAAATCGCACCACCTTCATCATTCACCTTCAAACAATTTCAATCAATCAAGAGTCAAACCTGACATTCATATCCTCCACATTTAACACAAATACATCTCATAGCTTATGGACATTCCCAGTTATTCAGCATGACAGATTACACAAGATAAATCACATGCACAGGGTAAAATTTAATGGAACCTTCCTTTCCCACAACCTGGGAGACAGGGTACAGTACAATCGGATGGGAAGACATGATGTGAAGAAGTCAGGAGTGAAGAAGGTTGTAGTTGGCCTTCTCTCTCTGAGGCCAATTGAAGCCCTTCAATGAATTGACCACCTAAAGACCTCACTAAACCTATTCCTCAGCATGGTCACCTTCACAGTCATTCGCAATGTCAGCTATGCCCCACTGTGAGATTCAGGAAGGAGCAGATTTCAGTGAGGACAGCTTTACAGAAGCACAGATTCTGACACATTGTTCTTTCATTGATGTTCAGGTGCTCTCTTAACACTCTGGATGGATGTCACCTTCTACTGAGAGATCTTCTCCCCTCCTTTGCCTCCCTTTGCTACAGCTCACACTGTGTGACCTCATTCTATTCCACAAGTCATGTTGAGGTCCATGTCATGGAGCAATTGGATTGTACAGAAGTCAGCAAGAGGTCCTTTGATACCTATTGGCCACACCATTTTCCCCGTAAACCTTCGCAGTGTGAAACAACTAAAGCATCCAAACACAAAAGTAATCAAAGCCACAAAAAAAATCAATCAGCAACTAATATGTAAATACACTTGATCCTTTAAACAGCACTGATGGGGGTTGGTCCACCTGCTGATTAATGTGTGCGCAGTTGTGTGAGATTAAATGAAAGTGCTGTTTGGAAGGTTGTGCCTCCAACATGGTATAACAACAGGAACAGTACTGCATGCTGATTGATGGCACGATCTGCCTGTTTAGTACCTTTCCAGCTGTCACTCAATGCATGTACTAAAACCCCCACCATGACAGTATCCCTATAGCAAATGTACACATGATTGTGTTTTTTAACAATTAACAGTATTCATATTGGCCAAACAACAGGTGTTAATGGTCCCAATTTCTGACAGTTGTTACCAGAATGGCAGACTGTTCTTTACCTGAAGAAAGCACACCACTCAAACCATCCTTCCTTGTGAAATGTTATTGCTGCCAGCTCTTTGAAATTGATGCTTTCTGCCTGCCTCACAGCACGAATTACTCAGGGTAGAGTAGGCGCAACCTAGGCCCAACCATTTTCAGCTGCTTCATCAATGACCTTGCCTCCATCATAAGGTCAGAATTCAAGATGTTCTCTGTTGATTGCGCCATTTGTGACTCTTCAGATATTGAAGCAGCCCATGTTCAAATGCAGAAAGACCTAGATAATTTTCAGGCTTGGGCTGATGAAAAGCAAATAATATTCCTGCCATACAAATGCCAGCAATGATTATCTCCCATCCTGGTGGTTACCATTTGCCAAAAACTAAACTAAACCAGTCATTTAAATACTTTGGGACGGCTGAGTAAGTGAGGTAATATATTTGGGCGGTTGCTTTACCCGAAACACTACTTACTCTAACCAGAAAAAAAGGTTCTGAGCGCCAATTTGGTACGGTTACTAGTTTTTTTTTCTTTTTTCAATAGTCTGTTTGGGAATTCAGAACAGTGGGAATGGATGTTAGGGCAGTTGCATGCTCCTCCTGTAGAATGTGGGAGGTATGGGTCACCACTAGTGTCCCCACTGACTTCATCTGCGGGAAGTGCACCCAACTCCAGCTCCTCAGAAACCGCATTAGGGAACTGGAGCTGGAGCTGGATGAACTTTGGATCATTCGGGAGGCTGAGTGGGTAATTGAGAAGAGTTACAGGGAGGTAGTCACACCTCAGGTACACGAAAAAGGTAGATGGGTTACAGTCAGGAGACGGAAAGGGAACAGGCAGACAGTGCAGGGATCCCCTGTGACCATTCCCCTCAATAACAAGTATACCGTTTTGGATACTGTTGGGGGGGACGACTTACCAGTGGTAAGCCATGGGGTACAGGTCTCTGGCACAGAGTCTGTCCCTGTGGCTCAGAAGGGAAGGGAGGAGAGGAGGAGAGCATTAGTCATTGGGGACTCCATAGTTAGGGGGACAGATAGGAGATTCTGTGGGAACGAGAGAGACTCACGGTTGGTGTGTTGCCTCCCAGGTGCCAGGGTCCGTGATGTCGCGGATCGTGTTTTCAGGATCCTTAAGGGGGAGCAGCCCCAAGTTGTGGTCCACATAGGCACCAACGACATAGGTAGGAAAAGGGATGAGGATGTAAGGCAGAAATTCAAGGAGCTAGGGTGGAAGCTTAGAGCCAGAACAAACAGAGTTGTTATCTCTGGTTTGTTACCCGTGCCATGTGCTAGCGAGGCGAGGAATAGGGAGACAGAGCAAATGAACACGTGGCGACAGGGATGGTGCAGGAGGGAGGGATTCAGATACCTGGATAATTGGGGCTCATTCTGGGGTAGGTGGGACCTCTACAAACGGGATGGTCTACACCTGAACCAGAGGGGTACCAATATCCTGGGGGGCAGATTTGCTAATGCTCTTCGGGAGGGTTTAAACTAATTCAGCAGGGGGATGGGAACCTGAATTGTAGCTCCAGTGTACAGGAAGTTGAGAGTAGTGAGGTCATGAATAAGGTTTCAAGGTCACAGGAGTGTACCGGCAGGCAGGAAGGTGGTTTGAAGTGTGTCTACTTCAATGCCAGGAACATCCGGAATAAGGTGGGTGAACTTGCAGCATGGGTTGGTACCTGGGACTTCGATGTTGTGGCCATTTCGGAGACATGGATAGAGCAGGGACAGGAATGGTTGTTGCAGGTTCCAGGGTTTAGATGTTTCAGTAAGATCAGGGAAGGTGGTAAAAGAGGGGGAGGTGTGGCATTGTTAGTCAAGAACAGTATTACGGTGGCAGAAAGGACGTTTGATGAGGACTCGTCTACTGAGGTAGTATGGGCTGAGGTTAGAAACAGGAAAGGAGAGGTCACCCTGTTGGGAGTTTTCTATAGGCCTCCGAAAAGTTCCAGAGATGTAGAGGAAAGGATTGCAAAGCTGATTCTGGATAGGAGCGAAAGTAACAGGGTAGTTGTTATGGGGGACTTTAACTTTCCAAATATTGACTGGAAACGCTATAGTTCGAGTACTTTAGATGGGTCAGTTTTTGTCCAATGTGTGCAGGAGGGTTTCCTGACACAGTATGTAGATAGGCCAACAAGAGGCGAGGCCACATTGGATTTGGTACTGGATAATGAACCAGGCCAGGTGTTAGATTTGGAGGTAGGTGAGCACTTGGGTGATAGTGACCACAATTCGATTATGTTTACTTTAGCGATCGAAAGGGATAGGTATATACCGCAGGGCAAGAGTTATAGCTGGGGGAAAGGCAATTATGAGGCAATTAGGCAAGATTTAGGATGCATAGGATGGAGAAGGAAACTGCAGGGGCTGGGCACAATTGAAATGAGGAGTTTGTTCAAGGAACAGCTACTGCATGTCCTTGATAAGTATGTACCTGTCAGGCAGGGAGGAAGTGCCAGAGCAAGGAAACCGTGGTTTACTAAAGAAGTTGAATCTCTTGTCAAGAGGAAGAAGGAGGCTTATGTAAAGATGAGGCGTGAAGGCTCAGTTAGGGTGCTTGAGAGTTACAAGTTAGCCAGGAAGGACCTAAAGAGAGAGCTAAGAAGAGCCAGGAGGGGATATGAGAAGTCTTTAGCAGGTAGGATCAAGGAAAACCCTAAAGCTTTCTATAGGTATGTCAGGAATAAAAGAATGACTGGAGTAAGATTAGGGCCAGTCAAGAACAGTAGTGGGAAGTTGTGCATGGAAGAGATAGGAGAGGCGCTAAATGAATATTTTTCGTCAGTATTCACGCAGGAAAAAGACAATGTTGTCGAGGAGAATACTGGGATACAGGCTATTAGTCTAGACCGGATTGAGGTTCATAAGGAGGAGGTGTTAGCAATTCTGGAAAGTGTGAAAATAGATAAGTCCCCTGGGCCGGATGGGATTTATCCTAGGATTCTCTGGGAAGCTAGGGAGGAGATTGCAGAGCCTTTGGCTTTGATCTTTATGTCGTCATTATCTACAGGAATAGTGCCAGAAGAGTGGAGGATAGAAAATGTTGTCCCCTTGTTCAAGAAGGGGAGTAGAGACAACCCTGGTAATTATAGACCAGTGAGCCTTACTTCGGTTGTGGGTAAAGTGTTGGAAAGGATTATAAGAGATAGGATTTATAATCATCTAGAAAGGAATAATTTGATTGGGGATAGTCAACACGGTTTTGTAAAGGGTAGGTCGTGCCTCACAAACCTTATTGAGTTCTTTGAGAAGGTGACCAAACAGGTGGATGAGGGTAAAGCGTTTGATAAGGTTCCCCATGGTAGGCTATTGCAGAAAATACGGAGGCATGGGATTGAGGGTGATTTAGCGGTTTGGATCAGAAATTGGCTAGCTGTAAGAAGACAGAGGGTGGTGGTAGATGGGAAATGTTCATCCTGGAGTTCAGTTACTAGTGGTGTACTGCAAGGATCTATTTTGGGGCCACTGCTGTTTGTCATTTTTATAAATGACCTGGATGAGGGCGTAGCAGGATGGGTTAGTAAATTTGCGGATGACACTAAAGTCGGTGGAGTTGTGGATAGTGTGGAAGGATGTTGCAGGTTACAGAGGGACATAGATAAGCTGCAGAGCTGGGCTGAGAGGTGGCAAATGGAGTTTAATGCAGAAAAGTGTGAGGTGATTCACTTTGGAAGGAGTAACAGGAATGCAGAGTACTGGGGTAATGGTAAGATTCTTGGTAGTGTGGATGAGCAGAGAGATCTCGGTGTCCATGTGCATTGATCCCTGAAAGTTGCCACCCAGGTTGATAGCGTTGTTAAGAAGGCATACTGTGTGTTAGGTTTTATTGGTAGAGGGTTTGAGTTTCGGAGCCATGAGGTCATGTTGCAGCTGTACAAAACTCTGGTGCGGCCGCACTTGGAGTATTGCGTACAGTTCTGGTCACCGCATTATAGGAAGGATGTGGAAGCACTGGAAAGGGTGCAGAGGAGATTTACCAGGATGTTGCCTGGTATGGAGGGAAGGTCTTATGAGGAAAGGCTGAGGGACTTGAGGCTGTTTTTGTTAGAGAGAAGAAGGTTAAGAGGTGACTTAATAGAGACATACAAGATGATCAGAGGATTAGATAGGGCGGACAGTGAGAGCCTTTTTCCTCGGATGGTGATGGCTAGCATGAGGGGACATAGCTTTAAATTGAGGGGTGATAGATATAGGATAGATGTCAGAGGTAGGTTCTTTACTCAGAGAGTAGTAAGGGTGTGGAATGCCCTGCCTGCAACAGTAGTAGACTCGCCAACTTTAAGGGCATTTAAATGGTCATTGGATAAACATATGGATGATAATGAAATAGTTTAGGTTAGATGGGCTTCAGATTGGTTTCCCAGGTCGGTGCAACATCGAGGTCCGAAGGGCCTGTACTGCGCTGTAATGTTCTATGTTCTATGTTCAAGAGCAGGTCAGAGGCTAGGAATATTGCAGCAAGTAACTCACCTCCCAACTCCACAGAGCCTATCTACCATCTACAATGTACAAGTGAGAAGTGGGATGGAATACCCCTCCCCCACCCGCTTGCCTGGATGAGTGCAACTCCAGCCATACTCAAGATACTTGACACCATCCTTCCTGCTTTTCCACAGTAGTTGGTTCTCTCATAACTCTGAAAATCCACACATCTTCAACAGTACTACACTGACACCATATTTGAAATGTTATATCTTTAATAGCTGTTACAGATTGCACACAAAGGCACCTTCAGCAGACGTAAAAGTTACTTAATTATGGTAAACAAGCCTATGTAATAAGTATGATAGCATTTTTCCAAACACAAGGTTACAGAAATTTTTCCAAATCTTCTTCATTGGTACCAATAACCATGGCTTGCAACACTTCCTACTTTATGTCTATTGACTGTTCTTAGATTGAGAGGATCTCCCATTGCCTTTATACATTCACATTGAATACCGGCTGCATTCTTCTGGAAACAATGGGAAAAAAGTACAAATGATTGTATTTGGAACAATGAGGGAAGGACATTGATGAAGCTGCAGAAAATGGGCCAAATGCTGGCATACATGACAGGTTAATTTAGGATATCTGGTCGGTATGGACAAGTTGGACCGAAGGGTCTGTTTCCATGCTGTACAACTTATAGCTCTGTGAGTCTATGAAGCAACCTGTGACGTCCCAGTCTGGTATCTTGTTCTCAGTTCCCTTGTATGAATGCATAATACTAATACAGCTTATTGTAGCTTCTGTTTTCAAACTGCATTTGGGAATGAAATATATGTACTTTCAGGATCAGCCTGAAGTGTGTCCCATAGTTATTATGGTTATGCATTAATACAGAGCAAAGGGTTTGTGTCAGTGCTTCCCATGCTGCACTTCTTATGCAGCAGGTTAGGATTTATTTATGATACACATCACTGCAGATATTTACTTCAAAACAGCAAACTCTGGGAATTCTTAATTTTTATAGTGTTTCTGAAGCGGAAATTTGTATTCTCTTAATTGTACCCAAAACCTATGGAAGTGGTTCACTTGACCTATTGTATGCTTGGTGAGAAAAGTGTGTGCCTCTTCACACCGAAAATAGAAATGTTTCTGAGATATTTCCAATATTTTTTAGGCTAAAATAATGTCTTGAGGTCAATGCCAGTGTGCACTGTTGGAGTTGGACCTCAGGTCCCGCCTTTTAATGGAATATATGGATGAATATTTGTCGGCTTGCTCTGGTGGCGAGACAAGAACTGGCTTGATTAGTTGTTCTGGGGTTGGGTTATCTACATAAAACTGGCAGATAGCTTTTGTACAGTCTGTGTATCTATTGGTTAGAGCAACACGTTCATGATTATTATCAGATCTCAGAAACGTCTCTTGGGAAATCATTTTTCATGGTAATACATTGTGGGCCATATTTACATTCCTCACCTCAACTATATGCCAGGGGCATTGTTAGTTCCCATATCATTTTTGCAACCTGGAATATGGGGAGATGAATACAGTTGAATTGATCTGTCAGCTCAGCTTGTATTCTGCCCAATGACTTCCTCATTACCACAAATACCCTGCTTTGTCTTTGCTCATGTGTTTACCTGCCTAATATTTATTTAAGTATAGTCATATCCATGTGTTCATGAAAACCAATTGCCCTCTGCTGTGTGCCTGGACTGTATTGCATGACACCGTGTGATTCTCTAGTCTTCATTAAATGAATTGAATTAACATTCAATAGTCAGTTCTTGAGCTATAACCTGACACATGAATTTACTTAGCATTCTACAAATTAGTAAACAGTATTGAGTACAAACAGTGTAATTACAATAATTATAACCTTTGCTATTCTCTTCAAGATGTCAAAACAATAAAAATGTTTCCCCTACTCTGCTCCAACACAAATTGATCCTTGAAACATAAGTTGCTCACTTATTATCCGGTGAGATACTACCTCAAAGCCATTGATTTATTTCAGATTTCCTGCTGGCATCAAGCAGACTGTTACAAGCAGCAAAGTCAAAACCCATTATTAGAACCTCCTTAATACAGAGCTTTCAACTAAAGGGATTGTAAAGAATGATTGGTTCTGATCTTCTGATGAAAACAATGGCAAACGTTGAGATGCTCGCCGCTGTTGCAGTCAGGATCTTTGATAATGTTCTTTCCCTTCACAGTTTCAACAAAGATCATCTCACCCTCTCAACCTCCATCCCAAGAACATTCACCCCACCTCTTGACAATGCTCCAACTCAAATGTTGACCTGAGTTGGTGACATCAGAAGGGGATGCTGTACTTCTCCTCACCAATCTTCCACTGTATCCTTTTGATGTTGAATCACTTCTTGACCCGAGGCAGGAAGGCACAGCTAGAAGGTTGTGGAATGTTAAGGGGTTAGTGGTGATCAACATGGCAGCATCACTGACGAATAGATTTGAGCCATAGGCCCTGCCTTTTGCTCAAGATGGATCAAAACTTGGCCTCTGACATTAATGCCAACCAAAGCCTGTATGCTTGAATCAGCCCAAATATTTGGACTTGAATAAAATGGCTTACATTATTGATCTGTGTCAAATATTCAGCACGTCCTGCTTAAAATGTCCCCATCTGGGCACATGGCAACAAACAAACCATATATATAAATGACTCCTGGTGATGTCTGAGATGAAAATATTAGTCAGATTGTCATACAAATTCCCAGCAATTAACCATGACTGACTGCCATGTCGATGCATGTTTTGTGTCCGCGTGTCCTCTGTACAAATCTGTTGGGTAGTTTTGTGTT
Source organism: Rhincodon typus (assembly GCF_021869965.1). NCBI lineage: Eukaryota > Metazoa > Chordata > Chondrichthyes > Orectolobiformes > Rhincodontidae > Rhincodon > Rhincodon typus. The sequence continues at coordinate 31,004,155 of NC_063332.1, read as the reverse complement.
GTGTATGTGCAGTGTGTGTTTTAATTGTGTTTTGTGTATGGTAAGTGTGTGTTATGTTTTGTTGTAGCTAGACAAAGTTTTTTCACATCTTATCACAGTTGCCTTGTTGCACTTCTCCAGGGGTGATACTGAAAATCTTCTGGTTATGATCCCAGCAGTTACATCAAGGAACACATTCACCAACACAAACCCCACCAGAAAAAGAAGGGATGGTACCTCATTAACTTTGGAAAGGTGAGCCCAAACACCACCGTGGGGCAACTCCAGCACCAGCTGCCCTACGATCATGGCAATTTTGACATTCACCAACCATGTGGGGGATACAATTTGCCCAGACTCCCCACACATCCTAGTCACATCCCAAGCATGAAACAAATTCCTCAAATCTTGACTGTTTTGCTAGGCCTCTATCCACCACCTCACTCGGCAGAGTTGTTAATACAGGGGGTCCTTGATTCCCAAATGTCCAATTTATGAATGCTTGAATTTACGAGCACAATGTCATATAGCGATGTAATGTTGAAGACCCGACAAATTAACATTTCCTGTACTTACAAACAGCCCCTTTATATTGTCCTGCATTTTGTTCTGATGTGCATCCAAATGAACTTGTGGATGGACTCCGGAACGGAACCAACTCACAATCCAGGGACTGCCTGTAAATCAGGTTTTGTGCATTTTATTGCACTTAATCCCAGTTTAGACACTCCTGAGCCTGACTCTTTCTGTAACAAGACAACCAGGAAACCCTCAAAAACAGATAGTAGGCATTTCTATCGGTATCAAAAAAGGAAAAAAGTGTTAGTCCTCTAGAATGTGAGAATGGGGAGTTAGTAGATAATAAAAAATAATAGAACATAGAACAGTACAATACAGGATTGGGCCCTTTGGCCCACAATGTTGTGCCAAACATGATGCCAAATTAAACTAATCCCTTCTGCCTGCCCTTGGTCCATATCCTTCCAGTCCTTGCATATTTACGTGACTATCTAAAAGTGTCTTAAATGCCCCTATTGTATCTGCCTCCACCAGCACCCCTGGGAGTGTGTTCAACACTCCTACTGCTCTCTGCCTGTAAAGCTTGCCCCTCACATCTCCTTTGAATTTTCCCCCTCTCAACTTAAATGCATGCCCCCTAATTTTAGACATTTCAACTCTGGGAAAAAGATTCTGACCGTCAACCCTATCATAATTTTATAAACTTCTATCAAGCGTCCCCTCAGCCTCTTCCACTCCAGAGAAAACAACACAAGTTTTTCTAGTCTCTCCTTATATTTCATGCCCTGTGATCTAGGCAGCATCCTGGTAACCTTCTTCTGCACCCTTTCCAAAGCCTCCAGATCCTTTCTGTAATGTGGTGACCAGAAGTGAATGCAATACTCTAAGTATGGCCTAACCATCATCTTATAAGTGACCCTTGTACTCAGTTCCCCATCCAATAGAGGCAAGCATGCCATACGCCTTCTTCACCACCCAGTCTGCTTGCGTGGCCACTTTCAGGGAGCTATGGAGTTGAGCCCCAGGATCCTTCTGTACATTAATGCTGTTCAGGGTCTTGGCATTAACTGCATACTTTTTCTTAACATTTGATCTCACTAAGTGCAGCACCTCACATTTACCTGGATTAAACTCCATCTGCCATTTCTCCACCCATTTCTGCAACTGATCTACATCCTGCTGTATGTTTTGACAAACTTGTACACTATCCACAACTGCAAAGATCTTTCTATTGTCTGCAAACTTACTAAGCCACGCATCTACATTTTCATCCAAGTGAGTTATATATATCAACACAGCTGAGGTCCCAGTATGGATCCCTGCGGAACACCACTAGTCATGGACCTCCAGCCTGAAAAACACCCTTCTGCCACTATCCTCTGCCATCAATGGGCAAGCCAATTCTGAATTCACGCAGCCAGGTCACCGTGGATCCCATACATCTTAACTTCTGGATGAGCCTACCATGAGGTACCTTGTTGAAAGCCTTACTAAAATCCACATAGACCACATCCACTGCTATACTCTCATCGATCACCTTCATCACCTCCTCAAAAAAATTCAATCAAGTTAGTAAGACATGTCTTGCCCTGTACAAAGCTGTGCTGACCATCCCTAATTAGGTCATGCTTTTCCAAATAAGCATAATCCTATCCCTAAGAATTCTCTCCAATAGCTCCAATGTAAGACTCACCAGTCTGTAGCTTCCTGGATTATCCCTATTTCCCTTCTTGAATGGAGGAACAACATTAGCTACTCAGCAGTCCTCCAGGATCTTTCCAGTAGCTAATGAAGATAAAAAGATCTCAGGCAAGGCACCAGCAATCTCCTCTCCTCTCTCAATAACCTGGGGTAGATACCATTACCACCTTAATGCTTTTTAAGAGACACAACACTACTGCTTTCTTGGAGTAAATAGACGAATAAATATTTACTTCTATCTTCACTATAGAGGATACAAAAACGTCCCAGTAATAATCAAGTTTGAAGGAAGAAAGGAATTACAATATTAAAATAACACTCCCTAGGGAAGTGGTGCTGAGCAAACTAATGGACTGTAGGCTGACAAGTCTCTGGTTTCCGATGCACTTCAACCAAAGTTCTTAAAGAGATATACAATGAGTGATATAATGAGAGTAGATACATTAGTGTTAATTTTCTAAAATTCATTAGATCCTGGAAAAGCTCCATTAGATTGGAAAATAGCAAATATAACCCCAAATTTCAAGAGCAGAGGGAAGCAGAAAACTTTAGGCTAGTTAGCTTGTTGTTCATCATGGGAAAGGTAATAGATTAAATTGCTAAGGAGGTTATAACTGGACACTCAGGAAATCTTAGGGCAACCAGGATGAGTCAGCAAGATTTTGTACAAGATTTAACCAATCCTGTTCAAACAATTTATTGGAATTTCTTGAAGGAGCAACATGCTGTGGATAAAAGGGAGCCTGTTAATGTGCTGTCCTTGGATTTCCGGAAGACATTTTACAAGGTTTCACGTAAAAGGTTATTGCGCAAAGTAGGAGTGCATTGTATAGGCTGGAACTTATTGGCACGGATAAAAGATTGGCTAGCTGAAAACAATAAATATGCATAATTGGGCATTTTCAAATTGGCAGGATGTCATGTCCCTGTGCGGGGTCCTCAATATTTATAACTTATATTAATTATTGAAGGCATAATGGCTCAATTTGCAAATGACATAAAGATTGGGAGGAAAGTATGTTGTTTAGGTGACATATCAAGGATGCATACTAATATAGCCAGGATAAGTCAGTGGACAAAAATCTGGCAGGTGGAGTATGAATTGAGAAAATGTGAAGTCGCTCACAGGAAGAATTAAAAATCAAAGTGTTATTTAATTGGTGAATGCCTACTGAATTCTAAGATGCAGACAGATCTGTGTGTTCTCCTGCACGAGTCTCAAACAGTTAGTATGCAAGTATAGTAAGGAATTAAGAAGATTAATGGAATGTTACCCTTTATTACAAGAGGAGTTGTGCATAAAAATAGGGATGTTATGCTTTAGATATTCAGGGAATTGGTAAGATTACATCCTTGATACTGTCCAATTTTTCTCTTTATATTTAAGGAAGGATAAAAGTGCATTGGAGATGACATGAAGGAGGTTTACTAGACTGACACCTGAAATGAGCAGGTTATATTATGAGGAAGGATTTAATAGGCTGTGCTGAGTTTAAAATAGCAAGGGAGATTTGATTGAAATTTACATGATCCCTAAATAGTTTTTACAATGTGTAATTGATATTGTCTCTTGTCAATGCAGAACCAGTTACTAGTGGTGTACCTCAAGGATCTGTTTTGGGGCCACTGCTG
>NC_063332.1:30986687-30999924 GCF_021869965.1 Rhincodon typus | reverse complement strand
ACAAGATGATCAGAGGATTAGATAGGGTGGACAGTGGGAGCCTTTTTTCTCGGATGGTGATGGCTAGCATGAGGGGACATAGCTTTAAATTGAGGGGTGATAGATATAGGACAGATGTCAGAGGTAGGTTCTTTACTCAGAGAGTAGTAAGGGTGTGGAATGCCCTGCCTGCAAAAATAGTAGACTCGCCCACTTTAAGGGCATTTAAATGGTCATTGGATAAACATATGGATGATAATGGAATAGTTTAGGTTAGATGGGCTTCAGATTGGTTTCACAGGTCGGCGCAACATCGAGGGCCGAAGGGCCTGTACTGCGCTGTAATGTTCTATGTTCTATTTTAATCATAGAATCCCTACAGTGTGGAAATAGGCCCTTCGGCCAAACAAGTCCACACTGACCCTCAGACCATCCCAACCAGAGCCATCCCCCTATAACCCACCTAATCTACACATCCCTGCACACGACAGGCAATTTAACATGGCCAATCCACTTGACGTGCACATCTTTGGACTGTGGGAGGAAACCAGAGCACCTGGAGGAAACCTACAAAGACACAGGGAGAATGCGCAAACTCCACACAGACAGTCGCCCAAGGGTGGAATCAAACCCGGATCGCTGGCGCTGTGAGGCAGCAGTACTAACCACTGGGCCACCGTGCCACCCCATAAAACTAAAACCATTAAAACTATGGGTCACCCTTTCAGGACAGAGATGAGGTTGTACTTCTTTGGAACTCTTTGCTTCAGAAGACTATAGAGGCAGGTTATTATTGAACATTTTTAAGATGGAAGTAGACAAATTCTTGTTAGGCATGGAAATCAAGGGAGGTCAGTGACAAATGGGAATTTGGAACTTGGAACACAAACAAATCAACCATTATCTTATTGAATGGTAGAGCAGATTTAAAGGGCTAAATGAACTACTTCTGCTCCTAATTTGTTTGTTTAAATGTAACACCCACTTGTGGGTTGACCTCACAAGATCTCAAAGGATTAACTCATCTTACTTTAGGCATGATACTGAATTTGCTTACAGGCATCACAATAGCTTTTCCATCGAAACCACATAAATGACCCCGATATTCCACAGGAGCCAACAGACTGTTAGTACCTGATCAAAATATTTTATTCTTCAAGTATCAGTCCAAACAGTGAAGGTGCTAGGCCATTACTTTCTGTGATGTAGAAATTGTACTGCAGTTCCACAAAACCCTGGTTAGATCCTACTTGGAGTACTTGAGTCGGTATAGGCACTACATCTCAGGAAGGATATGGAGACAGTGCAACATAGGTTTACAAGAATGATACCTGGACTTTGATACCACCCTTGGGCGACTGTCTGTGTGGAGTTTGCGCATTCTCCCTGTGTCTTTGTAGGTTTCCTCCAGGTGCTCTGGTTTCCTCCCACAGTCCAAAGATGTGCACGTCAAGTGGATTGGCCATGTTAAATTGCCCGTCGTGTGCAGGGATGTGTAGATTAGGTGGGTTAAAGGGGGATGGCTCTGGTTGGGATGGTCTGAGGGTCAGTGTGGACTTGTTTGGCCGAAGGGGTTAAGTTATAAAGAGAGAATATTCAAACTTGACTTGTTTTCTCTGGAATTTACAAGGTTAAGGGGTATTAAGACATTAACCGGAAAAGACAGGGTAGATAAACTATTTCTACCAGTCGGGGATTGTAGAACTACAGGGCATAGTCTGAGAATTAGGGTCAGGTCATTCACCAGAGATATTAGGAAGCACTTCTACATGCAAAGTGTGGGTAGATGTTTCGAATTCTCTTCCCCAAACAGCAGTGGATGCTGGATCAGTTGTTAATTTTGAATATGAGCAAAGGTATTAAGGGATATGGGCCAAAGGGCAGGAATATGGAGTTAGGCCACAGATCAGCCATGATTTATTTAATGGAAGAATAGGCTTGAGGGGTTGAATGGCCTACTCCTATACCTATGTTCCTATATTGAATATAAAGAGGTGGCAGTAGGATAAAAACTGAGTATGCCCCTGACCCACTCAACATCTACACATCTATACTAGCCAGTAGTTGCTGATTTATTTCCCCAAACTTCTTAGCCCAGGGCTTCAGAGTCCTTTCAAGCGCTCAATATTTCCATATCAGCTACAACAGCTAATCAGCACAAACCAGAAGTCAAAGCAGGTACTGTTTATAAATCAACTTTTAATTTGTTATTCCAAAGAACGGATGGCTTTTGATCATGAGCTAAATCAAGAAAATTTGCCTCAATAGATTTTTAAAAATATGTTATTTGGTATAAATGTTACAACCAAATGCAGCTCTAATGTCTAGGCTCACAGTCTCCTTAACATTGTTGCATCAGTTCATTTTCATTAATAAAATAATCAATAGTCATTAATCTTCATTAACATGATCTTTTTGTTTGCTTTAACAGTTGCAAATTCAAGGTCAGGAGAATCACAAGTAGATATAGTTTTCTCCTGTTTTATTTGGGAAATGCACAGAAAATGTAATTGTGCTTTCTCATTACAGTTTGTTACAGTTACAACATTATACAATAATGATAGACACGGGTTCATTCCACATTACTTCATTCATCCAGAGAGATCTTAATGCCCACCCACACTTTTGTTTCTTAAATTATTCCAATGTCCTTCTCCACTGCTCTAAATGTATCCCTCAATCACTCTCAGAGTTAAGAAAAAATTTGCTGTTATCAGTCCCAAAATTAAATTTCATTAGTTTGAACCTGTGTATCCTGATTCTATTCCAGATCAATTTCAAGTAATATACCTGGTTAATAATTTCATATACCCCTACGAGATCAGTCCTCTTCTCCAGGCTGAAAGTAAGTATTTATCTCATGTAATTATTTTCCTACCTGTAGTTTTCAAACTGCACTGCGTTAAATGTAGTATCCCACAGTTCTGCCCACTTTACGCACATTTTGTTCTACTCATTCTGTAAGTTAACTTCAGCCTCCAATTTCACTTTCTTTCTTAGATTGGTATGTCTGACAATTTATCCACTTTGCATTGAGTTCCAAAAATCCAAGTTATTTATGGATACAGAGTTAGTTAAATGACTGAAACAGACAGTTCATACAGTATGGAGCTGGAGGAACACAGCAGGTCAGGCAACATCAGAGGAGCAGGAAATGAAGGGTGTAAACCTGAAATGTTGACTTTCCTGCTTCTCTAATGCTGCTTGACCTGCTGTGTTCCTCCAGCTCCACGCTGTATTGACTCTGACTCCAGCATCTGCAGTTCTTGCTATCTCTGAGTAACTGGAACAGAGTGGACCAGTGCGGTTACAATTTGAACTGGAGAAAGGAAGTGGGATATCCTACATCTCGGTAATAGAACTACTGCTTTTCTTCACATACATATTAATGACTGAGATTTGGATGTACAGGGCATAGTTTCAAAATTTCAAAATTTATAATTTGTAAGCATTGTGAACTCTGAGGAGGACAGCAACAGACTTTAAGAATACATAGACAATCTGATAGAATGACAGATGAAGTTTAATACAGAGAAGTGTAAAGGGATGCACTTTGCTATGAAGGAGAATGAAGAGAAACAATAGAAAGTAAAGGGCATAATTCTGTAAAGAACGTTCCAACGGAGAAATTTAGGGATGTATGTCCGCAAAATATTGAAGGTGGCAGCACAAGTTGAGGATCTGGTTAAAAAAACCAGGATCCTGGGCTTTATAAAGAGAGGTACAGAGTAAAACAGCAATGACAATCTGGTGATCAAATCCTGGTTTGGCTTCAAGTAGAGCATTTTCTCCCTCACTGGGCACTGATCTTCCAGGTCATAAAGGTTTTAATGAGGCTGAAGAGAAGATTTACAACCATGGTTCCAGCGAGCAGGGACATCAGTCACATCGATAGATTGGGGAAGCTGGGCCCATTCACCTTAGAGAAAAGAAAGTTGGGAGTTAGATGTGTACAAAGACATGAGGATACAGACAGAGTAGACAGGGAGCAGTTGTTATCATTGATTGCAAGATCGAGAACCAGGGGACACAGATGTTACGAGATTGGCAACAAAACCAAACAACAATTTGATGAAAAGCCTTTGTAATGCGATGCGTCATTGTGATGTGGAGGAAGATTCAATCAAGCCTATTCTGTGATTCTGTATATGTACATTTAGAATCGTAGTGATCTCAACATCAACCCATCAAGCACCCCATTTACTTCACGACAATTTTATCCTCAGTAAATGTTTATTTTCGTTACCTTCCAGTGAGTTTCTTTTCTCCATTCCAAGGGTTGATCCTAAATCACTGCACCTTATCATTTAATTAGTAGCTTTTCTAATGAAATGTAGGGACATAGGAAGTGGAGTAGACCATTCAGCCTCTCATTCAATACAACTGACTCTACACCATCCCAAAAACCTTTATGCCATTCTTAATCAGAAACCTATCAAACTCTAAATATACTTAAAAGACTGAGTTTCCACAGTCCTCTGGGGCAGAGAATTCCAAAACTTCACAACCCTCTGTGTAGAAAAAATTCCTCATCTAAGTCTGAAATGGAATCCACCTTATTTTTAAATTGTGATCCCTGGTTCTGGACTCCCCAACCAGGGGAAATATCTTACATGCATCTGCCTTGTCTATCCCCTTAAGCATTTTGTAGATTTCAATGAAATCACTTCTCATCATTTGAAACTGCCCAGAATCCAGGCCCAATTTGCCAAATCTCCAAACATAGAACAGTCTGGCAATCCCAGAACAGTTATTTTTTTAAAAAAAGTTGCTCACAGGTTGTAGGCAATACTGGCTAGGTCGGCATTTACTGCCTATCCTTAGTTGCCCTTGAGAAGATGGTGGTGAGCTGTCTTCTTAAACTGCTGCAGTATGTTTGGTGTAGTTTGGTATGGTTTGGTAGCCACAACACTGTTAGGAAAGGAGTTCCCAGAATTAGGCCCAATGACACTGAAGGAAAGATGATACAGTTCCAAATCAGGATGTTGAGTGGCTTGGAGGGGAACTTGCAGTTGGCGATATTCCAATGTAAATTCTGCTCTTGTCTTCTAGATGGTAGTAATCATGGGTTTAGAAGGTGCTGTATAAGGAGCCTTGGTGAATTTCTGCAGTATATTTAGTAGATATTACACACTGCTGCTCCTAAATGGTGGAGTTGTTGGGACTAAATGTTTCTTTATAATGTGCTAATCAAGTGCGCTGCTTTGTCCTGAATGGCATTAAGTTTCTTGAGTGTTGTTGGAATTGCACTCATCCAGGTGAGTGGAGAATATTCCATCACACTCCTGACTTGTGTCTTGTAGACAGTGGACAGGCTTTGCTTGTTTACAGATTAACAGCCCCAATCAGGAAACTCATATTCCATGAGGCCCAGCTGGCTGACCTCATTACAATCACTTCATATACCAGTACATTACCACCTATCCCAAGTACTTTAATAATGCTAAAGAGAATTGACAAAATAGACTTAGAGTGGATAGAAACAGGAGTAAGCCATTCCAACCCTTGAGCCCGTTCCACAATTCAGTGAGATCATGCCTGATCTGTGACTAAGGGGAAAGACAAGGAGATGAGTTACTCACCATATTCTTGCCCATTCACTGAGCCTATTCAAATCCTCTGAAGTTGTTTTACACATTGCTCATAAGACATGTTCCTGCTTAGTTTTGTATCATCTGTAATTTTGAAAATAATACATTTGATCCCCACCACCACATAACTGATAGCCCTTGTGAACAGCTGGACTCTAAGCACTAGCCCTTACAGAACCCCACTAGTGAGAACCTGCTGATGCAAGAATGACCAATTTATTTATACTGTCTGTTTTCCACTTGTTAGCCAATCCTTAATACATGCTGAAATAACTGCACAGAGTCAGTATCCATCACCAAGTCAGTCAGCATTTATTTACAGATGAATCATCCTTGACTTTAGTACTTCCTCATTCAAAGTCAGCTGTCAGGATCTCTGACACTCACCCTTTTTATATGTCAGCCAGGGCTACCTGATTGGACCAGATTAACAGCTCCAATTGGGGAACTCATTCTATGAAATCCAGCTGGCTGATCTCGTTATAATCATTACATATACTAGTATATTACCACCTATCCCATGCACTTTAATTATGTTAATGAGTAGACATAGAATGGATAGGGACAGGAGTAGACCATTCAACCCCATGAGCCTGTTCCACCATCCAATGAGATCATGGTTGATCTGTGACCTAACTACATATACCTGCCTTTACCACATCTCCCTTAATACCTTTGCTTAACAAAAGTTATATTTATCTCAGATTTAAAATTAACATGAGATCCAGCATCTACAACCATTTGTGGAAGAGAATTCCAAACATCTATCACCATTTGTGTGCAGAAATACTTCTGAAACATCTCTCCTGATTGGTCTGGCCCTAATTCTCAGACTATGCCCCTGATTCTAGAATCCCCGACCAGTCAAAACAGTTTATCTTTATCTAAAAGATAACACAGTGTGGAGCTGGAGGAACACAGCAGGCCAGGCAGCATCGGAGGAACAGAAAACCTGACATTTCGGGAGAAAATCTGAAGAAGGTTCCTGACCCGAAACATCAGCTTTCCTGCTCCTCTGATGCTGCCTGGTCTGCTGTGTTCCTCCAGCTCCACACCGTGTTATCTCTGACTCCAGCATCGGCAGTTCTTACTATCTCGGAGTAAGTTATCTCTATCTAACCTGTCTTTTCCTGTTAATAACTTAAAGACTTCCCCAACAGATCACCCTTTAACATTCTAAATTCTGGAGAAAACATGCCTAATTTATGTTATTTCTCTTCACAATTTAACCCCTGAATTCCAGGTATCATTCTTGTAAGTTTACATTGCACTCCCTTTAATGCCAGTATATCCTTCCTAAAGTGTAATGGCCAGACCTGCTCACAGTATTCCAAATGGGGTCTAACTAGGGTTTTGTGTAACTGCAGTGTTGCTTTTGCATCCTTGTACTCCAGTCCTCAAGATGGCCAGGATTCCATTACCTTTCTTGATTATTGTCTGCACCTGTTTGTGATATTTTAAAGATCCACGCACATGAACTTCCAACCCCAATCCTGATCTATCCCTTCTCGGTCCAAAATAAGGGATCTCAGTTGCCTTGTGGGAAGATCTAGAACAAGAGGGTCATAGTTTTAGGCCAAGGGGTGGCAGATGAAAAGAATTATGGGAACAGGCAGGAGAATGGAGTTGAGGCCAAGATGAAATCAGCCATGATCGTAATAAATAGTGAAGCAGGCTCAGGGCCTGAAAAGCCTACTCCTCCTCCTCCTAGTTCTTATATCCTTACGTTTTCATGTTTTAACCAACCTCCTGCCAAAGATCTTATCACAAGCTTTCTGAAAATGCTAGTATACTAATTCCTTTGAATTTCTTTTACCAATTTTGCTAACTATAACCAATCATAGAACCCCTATAGTGCAGAAAGAGGCCATTGGCCCATTGAGTCTGCACCGACCTTCAGAAGAGCATCCCACCCAGACCAAACACCCTACCCTGTTCCTGTAGCCCCACATTTACTATGGCTAATCCAACTAGCCTGCATGTCCCTGGACATTATGAGCAATTTAGCATGGCCAATCCACCTAACCTGTACATCTTTGGACTGTGAGAGGAAACTGGAGCACCCAGAGGAAATCCATGCCAACATGGGGAGAATATGCAAATGCCATACAAACGGTTGTTCGAAATAGAGTTAAACTCAGGTCCCTGGTGCTGTGAGGTAGCAGTGCGAACCACTGTGCCATCATGCCACCCTGATCATTATTATCCAAGTGTCTAACTATATCATTCTTTATAATAGATTCTGATATTTTCCTGACGACTGATGGAAGGCTGATAAGTTTGAAGTTTGCTATGTTCCCTCTCCCTACCTTCTTAAATACTAAAGTGACAATTACTACCTTCCAATCCACACAAGTCATTCCATAATTGATAGCATTTTGGAAAATGTCTTTATGGCCACCTCCTTCAACACTCTGGGATGAAGACAATCAGGGCCTGGGAAATTATCAACTTGCAGCCCTATTCATTCCTCTACTACAATCTTCCAACGAATGTCGATTTCCTTCAACTTCTTATTCTCCTTACTCATTTGGGTCTCTAATTCTGAGAGATTTCTTGTATCTTCCTCAGTGAAAACAACACAAAGTAATCAATTAGCTTCTCTGCCATTTCTCCAATCTCCATTATAAATTCTACCGACTCTACCTGAAATGGATCTGCATTAGTCTTAGCTAAAATGTTTTCTTTTTAGGTACATGTAGAAACATTTACAGTCTGATATTGATTTTTTTGTGAGATCATGTTCATGTTCTATTCACTCTTCCTTTATCAGTTTCTTGGTCCTCCTTTGCCTTATGCCAAAATCCTCTCAATCCTCAAGCATGACTCTACGACTCTATGAGAATATCTGCTGACCTCCCCAAAAAACACAAAGTACACTTGTGCAAAACGTGCATATGCAGTACTGCCAATGATGTCACTCCATCCCGTTCTCTCATATGGGTAGTGCTTATTTGAGCATCGCCAGTTTTTTATTGGCAGAGCAGTTCACAAAGTGTGCATCCACAGACGTTTCCATATGAGTCATGTGAAATTTTTGGGAGTGCCAGGAGACACAGCTTCCTCTGACTTATTGTTATTTCTGGCAACTTTACAACTGTTTTCTTTTAATCTTATACAATACTGAACTTCCTTTGTTAGCCACAGTTGACTGATCCTTTTGTGAGTTTTTGCACCATGAAAGAATGTATAGTTGCTGCAATCCTGTAACAGCACTTTATTAACTCTCCACTGCCTTAATGGATTTTCCCAAACCCCATCAGCTAATTATGCTTCATGTCTTCATAGTTTCCCTTATTTGAATGTAACACTCTTGCTTCAGAATGAACTAGTTACTTTCAAACATAAGGTAAAATCATATCATGTCTTACAACGCATAACAGAGGATAAATCCGCGGTCAGGTGTACCCTGGAATTTTATGGGAAGCTAGGGAAGTGATTGTTAGGCCCCTTGCTGAGATTTTTGCATCATTGATAGCCGCAGGTGAAGTGCCAGAAGACTGGAGGCTGGCTAACGTTGTGCCACTGTTTAAGAAAGGTGGTACGGAAAAGCCAGGAATTATAGATAGGTGAGCCTGACATCAATGGTGGACAAATTGTTGGAGGGAATCCTGAGGCACAGGATTTACATGTATTCGGAAAGGCAAGGACTGATTAGGGATAGTTAACATGGCTTTGTACTTGGGAAATTGTGTCTCATGAACTTGATTGAGTTTTTTAAAGAAGTAACAAACAGGATTAATGAAGGTAGAGCAGTGGACGTGATCTTCAGTAAGGCATTTGACAACGTTACACATGGTAGACTGGTTAGCAAGGTTAGATCACAAGGAATACGGGGAGAACTAGCCATTTGGATACAAAACTGGCTTGAAGTTAGAAGAGAGAGGGTGGTGATAGAGCGTTGCTTTTCAGACTGGAGGCTGTGACAAGCGGTGTGCCACAAGGATTGATGCTGGGTCCACTGCTTTTCATCATTTATATAAATGATTTGGATGTGAACATAGAAGGTATGGTTAGTAAGTTCGCAGATGACACCAAAATTGGAGGTGTAGTGGATATCAAAGAAGATTACGTCAGAGTACAACAGGATCTTCATCTAATGGGCCAATGGGTGGAAGAATGGTAGATGGAGTTTAATTTAGATAAATGTGAGGTGCTGCATTTTGGAAAGACAAATCAGGGTAGTACTTATACACTTAATGGTATGGTCTTGGGGAGTGTTGCTGAACAAAGAGACCTTGGTGTGCAGATTCATAGTTCCTTGAAAATGGAGTCCTAGGCAGACAGGGTTGTGAAGAAAGCACTCGGTATGCTTGCCTTTATTGGTCAGTGCATTGAGTATAAGAGTTGGGAGGTCATGTTGCAGCTGTACAGGACATTGGTTAGGCCTCTTTTGGATTACTGCATGCAATTCTGGTCTCCCTAATATAGGAAGGATGTTGTTAATGTAGAAAGGGTTCAGAAAAGATTTACAAGGATGTTGCCAGGGTTAGAGGGTTTGAGTTAAAGGGAGAGGCTGAATAGGCTGGGGCTATTTTCCCTGAAGTGTCAGAGGCTGAGGGGTGACCTTATAGAAGTTTATAAAATCATAAGGGGCATGGATAGGGTAAATAGACAAGGTCATTTCCCCAGGGTGGGCGAGTCCAAAACTAAAAGGGCATAGGTTTAGGGTGAGAGGGGAAAGATTTAAAAGGGACCAAAGGGGCAACATTTCAAGCAGAGGGTGGTGTGTGTATGGAATGAGCTGTCAGAGGAAGTGGTGGAGATGGGTACATTTAAAAGGCATCTGGATGGGTATATGAATAGGAAGGGTCTAGAGGGATATGGGCAAAATGCTGGAAAATGGGAATAGATTTATTTAGGACTAGTGGTCGGCATGGACCAGTTGGACCAAAGGGTCTGTTTCTGTGCTATGACTGTACATTTGGTCTCTCATCATTAAAGGTTCTTTTATGGTAAGATTATTACTTATGTAGTAAGAACTGTGGATGCTGGAGATCTGAAACAAAAACAGAAATTGCCAGAGAAATTCAGCGAGTTGGCAGTATCTGTGGAGAGAAAGCAAAGTTAATGTTTCGTGTTGTGACCATCATTTGGAACTCAAGAAGGGTCAGCGGACCCAAAATGTCACCTCTGCTTTTTTCTTCACAGATGCTGCAAACTTGCTGAATTTCTCCAAGATTATCAATTAGCTCTTTTTCATGACATAATTCTAGATCTAAAATAGCCTGTCCTCTAGTCAGCTCCTCAACATACTGCTCCAGAATACAATCCCTAGAAAACTCCAGAAACTTGTCCTCCACAGCTTTTGTATTCAGCTGGTTTACAAAGTCTATATGCAGATTGAGGTCACTTGTGATAACTGTGCTGTCCATCCTAAATAGTTCTGTCACTTTGATTTACACCAGGTCCCACACTACCACTATTATTTGGCATATAAATGATTCCAACCAATGTCTGCTGCCTCTTGCTGTTCCTTATTTCCTCCCAAACAGATTATACACATCGTCCTTCCAAGCTGAGATCCTCCCTTACTAATTACTAACCCCATCCCTTATTATCAGTGCAATTCCACTTCTTTTTCATTCTTTTCAATCCTTGAATGGTTCCTAGTCCTGAACATCATGTAGCCATGTTTCTATAATGTCAGTTAGATTGTGCCCACTTATCTCTGTTTGTACCTTTAGATCATCAACCTTGTTAAGAATTCTTCATGCATTCAATTTGAGTACATTTAATTTGGTTTTTATTATATAATCCATATATGAATGCATTCTGCACTCAATGCTCAGCATTGTTTCCCCTGTTTTCTAATCTCCTTCACAGTTTTTCTGTTTAATGACTTTACTTCCTTCAAATTTGAGTTGCCCTTCGCATTCCCATCCCCCAGACAAGCTAGTTTAAAAGCACCCAATAGCTCCAGCAAATCTCAACAGCTGTTGGTCCTAGTCCTGTTAAGATATTTCCTGTCCAGCCTGTACAGGTCCTCCTGGTCCCAGAACTGGTTCTAATGCTCAAAAATCTGGTAGAAACATAGAAAATAGGAACAGGAGTAAGCCCTTTGAGCCTGCTCCACCATTCAATATGATCCCGGCTGATCATCTAACTCAGTCCTCTGTTCCTACTTTCACCCAATAGTCTTTGACCCCTTTACCTCCAGGAAGTATATCCTTCTTGAAAACAAGAAGCCCTCCTTCCTACACCACTTGTCCGGCCACATGTTCAATCAATCCACCCTTCTGTTGTTATGCTCAGTACTACATGGTCCTGGGAGCAACGGACTCTATTTCTGCTGATCAGCACATGCAGAACATCCCAGCATCTGTGTTGACTGGGAGTAAAACTGAAATTACTGCTGTTGAGGTCCTGCTTCACAATTTCTTCCCTAACTCCCTGAAATCTGCTTACAGGATCCTGCCCCTCTTCCTACCTGTGTAGCTGGTACAGATAATTTATTTTCTATTAAATTGACTTTGATAAAAAGCCTTTTGAACATTCATGTAAACTGAAAATGATGGGATAAAAGGGTAAGACAAGCTTATTACAATCTCCTTAGGTTACTACAGAAATTTAAAGCAGTCCCTGATGCACTGTTAAAAACAAAAAGAACTGCCAATGCTGCAAATCAGGAACAAAATCAAAAGTTGCTGGTACTGGGTTCTGAGGAAGGGTCACCGGACCCAAAACATTAACCCTGATTTTTATCCACAGATGTTGTCAGACCTGCTGAGCTTTTCTAGCAACTTCTGCTTTTGTTCCTAATGCACTGTTGTGGGACTTGCATTGTTCATAAAATATTTGCGTCTAATTTCACACATGCACAGGCACAAATATGTACACACACACACATGTATGCATACACAGACACACATCTCATACCCACTGCATTTTCAAT
This sequence comes from Rhincodon typus, assembly GCF_021869965.1. Lineage (NCBI taxonomy): Eukaryota > Metazoa > Chordata > Chondrichthyes > Orectolobiformes > Rhincodontidae > Rhincodon > Rhincodon typus. The sequence continues at coordinate 30,987,459 of NC_063332.1, read as the reverse complement.
CTGTGAGGATTCACTGGCACACCATGAGAAACCATGTGGCTAAACATGTCAGCTGTTTCTACAACATCCAACCTAACTCATCGCCATCTCAGTGCCACTTAATTAACCCTCTGCATAAGTACTCATATCACCCAACATAGTCAAATAAAACTGTGGAATATTCATCTTTTCCCCATATCTCCAGCCTATTACCCTTTTACAAACAATATTTCCAGCCACAGCAGCCCTGAGACTATCATACTGCTTACAATGTTTGATCATTTTAGCTTACACTTAACCTGGAAAATAGTATTTAAATGCTAGATGTTTTAATGTCTTAATAAAGCGTGATTTAGTTTGATTTTGATTTGATTTATTATTGTCACATGTACGTAGATACAGTAAAGAGTATTGTTTTGCACCCAAATGAGACAAATCATACCTTACATAAGTACAAGGGTAATAGAACAGAAAGCAGAATATAGTGTTACTCAGGCGTCTATTTAAAAAAAAAGAAATTTATTCCAATATTGGAGCGCTATTGTTAAACAGAATTTTAATGCTACAACCAGACTCTAAGCAGCAGCGGTTGACAACCATAAGGAAGGTATGTATTTGTCAAGGATTTACGGCCACAATGGACGGAATTGGCATCAGATGAATCAGATCACAGCATAGCACCAGTAAATCCTGGTTATTCCCACAGCTTGAAGCTCATTATTGTGGAGGCAAAAAGGCGTAGAGCTGGATGAACGCAGCAGGCCAAGCAGCATCATAGGAGCAGGAAGGCTGA
>NC_063332.1:30924440-30976687 GCF_021869965.1 Rhincodon typus | reverse complement strand
GTCAGCCTTTCTGCTCCTATGATGCTGCTTGGCCTGTTGTGTTCATCCAGCTCTGCACCTTGTTGTCTCAGATTCTCCAGCATCTGCAGTTCCTACTATCACTGTGTCTAAGTACTTTTGTATTTAAGTTGGCGCTATAGTTGGAGACGTATAAACTTTTCACGATACTCAATGAGTATATGTGACAATAAAGGCTATTCTATTCTTCTATTCTATGGGTGGAGACAGAGGAAATGGGCGAGATCCTTAATAAGTACTTTACGTCAGTATTCATCAAAAGAAGGACGTGAGGCATGTTGAGGTTAGGGAAAGGTGTGTGAATGTTCTTGGGCAGGTCAACATAATGAAGGAGTAAATGTTGGTTGATTTGAAATGTACTAAGGTAGACAAGTTCCCAGGACATGATGGGATCTATCCTAGGATACTGTGGGAGGCAAGGGAAATACATGAGAAATAGCTAGGGGCTTAGCAGTTATTTTTGCATCCTCTTTGGCCTCAGATGAGGTCCCAAAGTACTGGAGAATGGCCAGTGTTGTTCCTTTGTTTAAGAATCCAGGTAATTACAGGTCAATGAGCCTGACATCAGTAGTGAGGAAGCTGTTGGAGAAGATACTGAAAGACAGGATTTATTCATATTTGGAAGTAAATGGACTTGTTAGTGATAGGCAGCATGGGTTGGTATAGGGAAGGTCACGTCTTACCAACTTGGTTGAGTTTTTTGAGGAGGTGACAAGAATGATTGATGAGGGAAGGACAGTGGATGTTGTCTACATAACTTTAGTGAGGCATTTTGTAAGGTACCTCATGGCACACTAGAGCAAAGGGTAGAGTCTCATGGGATCTGGGTGAGCTGGCGCGATGGGTACAAAACTGGCTTGATCATAAAAGACAGAAAGTGGCAATGGAAGGGTGCTTTTCAGAATGGACATCAGTAACTGGTGGTACTCTGCAGGGATCAGTGCTGGGACTTTTGTTTTTTGTATTAAAAAATAAATGATCTGATGGAAAATGTAGGTGATCTGATTAGTAAGTTTACGATGACACCAAAATTAATGGAATTGCAGATTTGAGGGGGATTGTCAAAGGATACAGCAGGATTTAGATAGATTACAGATTTGGGCAGAGAAATGGCAGATGGAGTTTAATCTGGACGAATGTGAGGTGATGCATCTTGGAAGATCAAATTCAGGTGCAAGTTATACAATAGATGGCAGAACACTTAGGAGCATTGACGTACAGAGGGATCTAGGCGTACAGGTCCGTTGATTCCTGATAGTGGCAACACAGGTGGATAAGGTGGTCAAGAAGCATACAGCATGCTTGCCTTCATTGGCCTGGGCATTGAATATAAAAGTTGGCAAGTTATGTTACAGCTGTGTAAATTTTAGTTGTGCAACATTTGGAATATTGCATGCCAAATTACCAGAAGGACATGGATGCTTTGGAAAGGACACAGGAAATGTTTTACCAGGATGTTGCCTGGTCTGGAGGGTTTTAATTATGAGGAGAGGTTGGATAAATTCGGATTGTTTTCACTGGAAAGAGACAGAGAGTGGGGTGGGGTTTGGGGGTGTTGGGGGTGGGTGGGGGGGGGGGTGGGGAGGTGGGGTGCACCCAGGCAACCTGATAGAGTCTGTCAGATTATGAGAGGCATAGATAGGGTGGATAGTCAGAGGCTTTTTCCCAGAGTGGAAAGGTCAACTACAAGAGGGCAAAGGTGAGAGGGGAAAAGTTTAAGAGAGAAGTGCAGGGAAAATTTTTCACACAGAAGGTGGTGGGTGCCTGGAACGCACTGCCAGTGGAAGTGGTGGAAGCAGGCACATTAGCAACATTTAAGGAGTATCTTAATAGACACATGAACAGAAGACAACAGAGGGATAGAAACCATGCAAGGACAATAAGTAGCAGGTCTAAATAAGGAATAGGAATTAGCCCAGGCTTGGTTGGCCGAAGGGCCTGTTCTTCTGCTGTATTGGACTCATAGAGAGGTACAATGTGGAAATGGACCCTTTGACCCAATTATTATTGTATTTATATGGCTAGTCAAGTTTGTTGTTAATGGTAACCCCCAGGATGTTGATTGTGAGGGATTCCATGATGATAATGCTATTGAATGTGAAGGAGCAGTTGTTAGATTGTATCTTATTGGAGATGGTCATTGTCTACTATTTGTGTGGTACGAATGTTACTTGCCACTTGTCAGATCAAACCTGGATATAGTCCAAGTTTTGTTGCATTTGAACACGGACTGCTTCAGTATCTGAGGAGTCATAAATGGTGCAATCATCAGTGAACATCCCCACTTCTACTTTTAATTGGGGGGAAGTTCATTAATGAAACAGCTGATGATGGTTAAGCCTAGGTCACTACCCTGAGGAACTCTGGCAGAGGTGTCCTGGAGCTGATTCACGTTCATGTTAAAGTGTTCATGCATGTCTCAATATCAACTTCATCAGAAGAACAACTCATCCAGAAATAAACTATTGTACAAACATTAATCCATGAGCAACCATGCTTGATGCAAATGGTTAAGGAGCAACTAGAAGCTCCCTTGTCCACTCCACACTCCCCTCCAGCCCCACCACACCCGGCACTTTTCCCTGCAACCGCAGGAAGTGCTACACCTGCCCCCACACCTCCTCCCTCACCCCCATCCCAGGCCCCAAGAAGACTTTCCACATCAAGCAGATGTTCGCCTGCACATCTGCTAATGTGGTATACTGCATCCGCTGTACCCGGTGTGGCCTCCTCTACATCAGGGAAACCAAGCGGAGGCTTGGGGACCGCTTTGCAGAACACCTATGCTCGGTTCGCAATAAACAACTGCACCTCCCAGTCGCGAACCATTTCAACTCTCCCTCCCATTCCTCAGACGACATGTCCATCCTGGGCCTCCTGCAGTGCCACAACGATGCCACCCAAAGGTTGCAGGAACAGCAACTCATATTCCGCTTGGGAATTCTGCAGCCCAATGGTATCAATGTGGATTTCACAAGCTTCAAAATCTCCCCTCCCCTACCGCATCCCAAAACCAGCCCAGCTCGTCCCTGCCTCCCTAACCTGTTCTTCCTCCCAGCTATCCCCTCCTCCCACCTCAAGCCGCACCCCCATTTCCTACCTACTAACCTCATCCCACCCCCTTGACCTGTCCATCCTCCTTGGACTGACCTATCTCCTCCCTACCTCTCCACCTACACTCACCTTTACTGGCTCCATCCCCGCCTCTTTGACCTGTCTGTCTCCTCTCCACCTATCTTCTCCTCTATCCATCTTCTATCCGCCTCCCCCTCTCTCCCTATTTATTTCAGAACCCCCTTCCCCTCCCCCATTTCTGATGAAGGGTCTAGGCCCGAAACGTCAGCTTTCCTGCTCCTATGATGCTGCTTGGCCTGCTGTGTTCATCCGGCTCTACATCTTGTTATCTCAGAAGATTTCATTGTTCACTTGGGCTTCCCAGACTCATGGCAGAATCCAAACTGAAGAAAGTAACTAATGAGATGTTGGCACAAGTGAGCTGTTTAATAATATCCAAATAGAGGTAGTTACAGATTTTATAGGACTTGTGGAAATTTTCACTCCTCTATCTTCTACAACAAAATAGTCAATGTCAGAAACAGAGATAGTGCTAAGTGAGCAGCAATCTTTCAGTAACATGACTGAAAGTCTGAAAAAGTCTACTTTGCCAGTCAACCAAACTAAAAATGCCCAGTCTAATCAACAAATTGAAGCAGATGAGCTGAATCTGACTTCACAGGAGGCAGATCAAAGCCTACATATCCAGGGCATGGTCAAGCAGTGGAAACTCTAAGCATCCAGGATACTAAAATAAAGCGACTACCTCTTCCGATTAGAAAGATATTGCCTGGTCCAAAAATCTCAGATACTATGAGGAGAAAGTACCTGTTTCAACAGGGCAACTGACTTCCAGGATGAATAATCATGAGATTAAAAGGTCCCCCTGATCCTATATGAGGCAACTAACTGAGTTAACAGGGAAGAATTTCATTGCAAAAGTATTTCTGGAAATTAAGGGTCCTCTGTACAAGGTAATGGACCAAAATCATGATCTAAAAATAAACAAGTATATGCAAATGATTCAAGACTCTCCAGCAGAGAAATAATCCATAAATTAAATCCATTGTCAACAGTCCTCATATGAAAAACCTTCCAAGTCCAAAAAGACCACATTCTGAAGAAAACTGTGAAAGGTCCAACCATCTACATGTGTGAAATCAGGGACTTGAGGGGGATATGGGGTGGTGGGAAATGTTAAACAAATTTATATCATTGTATCAAGTTTAACACTATTGCAAGAAACTTGAGAGGAGAGAAGAAAGGTAATGGCTTCACCCCTTCTGATGATATCACAAACAGTTTGATGATGAAGACTGTGAATTTTACACTAGCCATCACTGGGAGCAGATATACTTTACAGCTTCTGAGTAATTAGTGTCTTAGTAATTATGCCTGACTTGTAACATAGTTTCATTTATCGGACGATAAAGACTGTGTCTTGAGGGGGTCTTCTAACACACTTTTGTCAGGAAACAAGAACTATCCAAACCTCTCAATTTGTGTTAAGCAGTGTCTGGAGTGGGAATGCCAAGAATTGGGAAAAGAACAAAATAGAAAACTAACTTGTTAAGTATAGAAAGATTTTCATTTATGCCAACATTGGTAATGTGATTAAAGGATCAACATTTAAACTAATGTGCAAATTACAACTTAATAGCTCTACTATACATTTCTTAATAAAGGGGATACCATTATTGACAAAATGCAGCAAACATGTTTTGATCTCAGAGGGAGGAGTTAGAGTGGCTATAAATCAATTACATCCCGACAGTACTACATACAAGAAATGTAACTAATTTACATCTTTGTGTTTTTGCACCGGTTTGTGTGAATGGAAGCACATTAAAAGAAATTTTGCAAGTACTTTCCTTGTGAAGACAGGTCTCTTTAATTTCAGGCCATTTTGTGGATTAAACTAGATGCAATTATACATCACAACAAAGGAAAAGTGGAAAGGACAACGAGAGAAGCAGCAACCCTTTTTAAAATCATACATTGTTTGTAAGACTCTGTGATCAACTCCATCGGACGTAGTTATTAATTAAATAATTGGTCCTCCCCTGCTGTGAACCATCTGTTATCGTTGGTGTGTTGCAGCCCCTAATCCGCAAAACTTGATCAATGGCGCCATCTGGCAGAACAAAACACCACCTTTCGTTCTGTCAATGAAGAAGACTTTGTTTCGTGACAGCTTTTCTTTTTGTAGTTTCTGAGTGTGAAACAAATGCTTCTTTGATCCCAACAAAGCCTGAGTGATCGCTGCAGCCAGAGTGCGGTTAATGTTGGGGTTTAGGTTGAGAATAATCCTCCAGATGTAAACTAATATAATGCTCAGGCAGCTTTCAGGGGTGCATGACAGTAGCTGGAATTTGTTTTATCCCTACTACCCTTTGCTGGATATCTCCCAGCACGTAACACTCAGCATTCTCTCCTTGCCCTCCTATTCACTGACCCCCAACACAGAAACAGCATGGTAGTTAGCACCACATTTCATCTAGAACTATTCTACACTGTGCTTGTGGCATAACCTGTTCTTTTTATCATTCTCACCATCTCTGTAAAATACTCATTGCCTTACTTCCTCAAGCTCCTTCTTTGCTAACATGTCCTCACACATGTCCTCAGCTAGTCTTTACATTGCACAACTTCTCACTGTTGGTGACTAATATCACCTTGAAATCCTTCGACTTACTCATTCCCTTCAATCTCATTGAACATTCATATTGACACCCTCCCCTGCATACCTCCACCCCTCCCATGCACTCAAAGATCCCTCTCATCCTCTGTAGTTCCTAAGGTCCTACCATTCAATGTGAACTCCATTGCCTTGTTAGTCCTCCCAAAGGACATCACCTCACACTTTCAGGATTAAATTCCATTTATCACCTGTCTGACTAGCCTGTTGATGAGCTCACTGAAATTCACAAACTTCTTACAGAGTGTGATATGGCGGATATAGCTAAGGTATGTCACTTGGCTACTGATCCTTGAAGCAGGGAATATCATTTCAAGATAAGAGATAGATAATTTAATTTTGAAATGAGAAGAAATTTCTTCACTCAGAGGATAATGAATCTATGAAATACTCCACCCCAGACAGCTGTAGAGTTCAGCTGTTGAATATGCTCAAGACAGAAATCAATAGGTTTCTGGTACTAATTACATCAAAGGGTCTGGAGGTTACCATTGAAAGGTGGTTTTGAGGTAGATGGTCATCCACTATTTAACTGAATGGTGGAGCTGGCTAAACAGACTGAATGATCTATTCCTGCTCCTCTATGCATCTAACAGAAAAGATGTTGCCAAGGTCACTAGAGAGTAAAGAGATAGTTGACATATTACGACAGATAAAATCTGATGAAAATGAAGAATTGGGAAGGTTTGCTGAACCTTAGAAGGACCTTAAGGGCAACTTCTTTACACAGAGCATGGTGCGTATGTGGAATGGACTGCCAGAAAAAGTGGTTGAGGCAGGTACAATAGCAACATTTGGATAGATACATGGATGGGAAAGGTTTAGAGGGATATGGACGAAATGCGGGCAATTGGAACTAGCTGAGTGGGCACCATGGTCAGCATGGACCAGTTTGGGCTGAAGGGCCTGTTTCCACGCTGTATTATTTTATGACTTTATGATTCTATAAATTCGATGTGAGATGTATCCAAGGATATCACAATCTTGCAATCAATTCTAGGGATAAGGACTACAGTTATGCAGATAGTTTGGGGAAGGTCGCATTGTTGTCCCTACAGAGAAAAGGCTTGAGATAAGATATGACAAACATGTTCAAAATCACAAAGGTCTTTTGGCAGGGTAGATAGAAGGAATCTGTTCCTGTAGACAGAGTCACTAAGGGCCAGAGCACACAACTTTAAGTAGATTTAAACAAAGTAACCACGACGAAAATCTTTATTTTAATGAACACTAGAATGCACTGCCTGAAAGGATGATGGAGGCAGATTCGGGTCAGTGATTTGCAAAGAGGTTTGGTGAAGGGAGAGACTTTCAGTTCTGCACTAAAAGCATTGACAGTGGGATTGGGTAAATTTCTCTCACTGAGATCTAGCATGAACTCAACAAGCCAAATGGCCTCCTCCTGTGTTGCTATCATTCTATGATTCTGGAATAGAACTGAATGACCAAGGACCTCAAATATCATAAAACTGCCAAAGAATCTGAATGTGTATCTTATGTTTCAACAAATATTCATACACACACCCACAACACAACAATGAAAATGAACTGAAGAATGGTGCAATTTTTAAAAATTAATACTATGATACCAAGACCCCAGCAAAGATGATGTATAAAATTAATTGGTACAGCATTAAATATGATATTGTTTGTGCACATTTCAAATGAAAAGTGTCGAATTATTCAATGGCATACTTTTTAATGGCCCATGTCACTTTGAATATAAATCATCCAATCAGAGATAAAATGGCTCAATTTGAACGAATTCACATTTGGAAAATTATTCACCATTTATCCCTACTGTCAGCATTTAAGGATACAAAAAGGTATGTCATTAAGGTACTTAGATATAACAGAAATAAAAGCAGAACAACCATATTAGGTTATCATAGACAAATGACATTCCTGAGACTTCGTAATTGCTTTGTCAATGTTAGATGTTGTATCCAAGGTCACAGAATGGCAAAGAGCCTCATAGTGAGAGAATGTAGGGATTGTGGATTATATTATCTCATAAGAACTAAATCATATTTGATTGATTTCTTTTCTTGAAGCGCTCATTGGGGATCATTATAGATTCATGGTGATTTATGTTTAAGGTAACTATGATTGCTTTTTGTACTGGCACATCCACTATTACTAACAAATAGGGTTTGTCTTTTATTTAAGTCTTCCCTCTGTCTTGTGAAGCAGCAGCAGCAATGAAGCAAAAGTCCTCTAACATATCTTGGACTAGAGAAGAGCTTTAGCAAAATGGCTCAAGGGACATTGTGTTTTTTGGTCCAATTATGGTTTCAGTTTGGTTTCAATTATGCAGCAAGTAACCAAAACCCAACAAAATATGTAACTTCACTCTCTCCCACATTGAAGAAAATGATTGAAGAAATTGCAAAGAACAGTTTGGGCAGCAGACTGCTTACATTGGCTGCTCTGATGTGATTGAATTCTTTTTGGTCTTACAACAGGGTGCTGAGGTTCAGAGGTGGCTTCCTCTGTCCCAATCACCCCTCTCTGCAGAGTAAATGTCACTTCATTAACAGATCTCCATGCTTCCAATCCTAAAGTGAACTTCATTCCTACACCATATCTCTATTGTATAAACATCCAGATACATCTGGCTCCTTGATGTTCTCCACTCATTTCTTTGATCTGATTGCCATCCTTGCCTTCAAGATTACAAGCTTTCTACAGGGAAGCTATTACCCTCTAAAAAGATTAGCAGATTTTATTGCCAACACTATAATCTATATGCCCCAATCTGCTTCTCATTCAGCCATTTTACACTCCAAACAATTGAAAAATCTCTCCCAGGTTCCATAGCAAATGATTGTTTCTCAATCAAAGCCACAAAAACAGAGATTGACCAATGTACTTCTCATTTGACTTTATGAACAATGTTAGTACATATGGTCACTGCATTTGCCGATGTAACAAGCCACTGCACTTCAAAAGTAAATTGTTCCAACATGATCTGTTGTGATTTAATATGATACATTACATTATTAGTAAGAGAAAACTACGCATAACCTTGTTTCCTCCCAAGCTGACAGGTTTGTAATGCACTTATACCACTTTCTGACTTGATTTCAGACTTTCAGAGTTGAGATTTCTCTTTATTTTAGACTGAGGACCTCACAAACAAGTTAAACTTCAAATATTAAGAATCCAGGTAATAGCATTTTTAATGTATTAATGCATCTTTGCCTTTGCTATTTTTCATAATATTGTGCTTTCCACTTTGCAAATCAATTTATCTATTTTTACTGTCCATGTGGTATTCAATATTCAGGTTCCACTTATGTTTGTTCTTCTAATCTTTAAACAATGGTTCCATGCAAATTGTAATAAAGCGGAAAATTGATTAAGTGATACAAAATTGATTGTAAGGGGTTACCTTCACCTGCTTCTGCAAATGTAAATGCTGAATGGTTAAGTTCAAAATCTCTTTATCCATTTCTGTCTTCATTTTCTTTTACTACCACAGGATTTTATATCTGAACATGATATTGCCAAAAAGCTTTTGACCTGCTGTATCTTCTTTCCTTAGGTTTCTCTGTAGATCTGTGATTGTGATCTCCGATAGAAACTCTTATCCTGGAAGAGAACGAAGAAAGGAAGGAAATGTACAGGTAGAAATTCTTAAATATGGAGCAACCTCCTGCTGATGTGACATTGACTGTGCCATACAGTAGCTATTTTTCATATCTATCTGTAACTTTGATTTCAGAGCCAAAATCACAGGTGGAGCCTGCCAATTGAGGAGTATAATGTGGCAGCGTGCTAATGCTAAATTGTTGTTTATCTACTCAGTAATGCTCAGACAATCAAGAAAGCTGGTGGAGTAGTTTTATTTGTTAGTGGTAAACCTTTACAAGGTAAATAAAGCAGGCCCATTCATAAATGAAAGGCTTATCAATATTATATTGTGGCTGTACATATGGAAAAGATAATTATAGGGACTTGCTTAAAACAATGGGTCAAAATGAAAAAGATTGGTTTCCTCTTTGAAAATATGAGCAAAGCACGTACGTACAGTAAACTTTCATCAATGGGTAAATTTAACCATTAGCATGAACTAGAGATGACCAAATAGTCTAGAATTTGAGAGAGCAATTTCAATGAATGTTTACTGACTCTGTGACTTGAGAGATAATTTTCTTAAACAAGTTAAGTTGGGATGGTATAAGAAAACCTCAACTCAGAACAAATAGAATACTGAATAAGTATATCCCAAAAACTGGTAAGCATCAACTTTAAAATTATTAATTTAATTAGATGATGTGAAATGAAATGTCTTGACTACCACCTACTGCTCTCTTCAACTGGAAAATCATTACGTCTACATGCTGAACACCACTGAAAGAAAGAACTGAGTAAAGCAAAGACAAAGTATACTCTGAGTGCAGAATTCAATGATCACCACCTATCTGCTCAGTAGCACTGAGGTAGGTGATGGCCTAGTAGCATTACAAGGTAGTGTTCTGGGATCAAATCCCATCATGACAGATGGTGAAATTAGACTTCAATAATAATCTAGAAATAAGAGTTTATGGATGATCATTACCAATTGTCACGAAAACCCGTCTGGTTCAACAATGTCTTTAAAGGAAGGAAATCTGCCATCCATACCCGGTCTGGCCCACATGTGACTCCAGACCCACAGTAATGTGTTTAACTCTTAACAGCCCTCTGGGCAATTAGGGGTGGGCAATATATGCTGGTCCAGCCAGTGACACCAGCATTCCATGAATGAATTTTAAAAATTACATGTAGCAAGTAGGTTGAATCTGTAAGAACATAGATATGAGAATGGGCCTAAGTCACATGATGAGGGAACAAGTCTGAGGCAGTGAAGCACCTGATGCCATTCTCAGCAGCTTACTTGTTACATATACTCAGTATATAGCATTGGTAAGCATGACCAATACAAAATCCTTGAGGTTATAATATCTAAACCTCTAGGTAAGGCAATCTCTTCTTGTCCTAAGGGTGATTGATTCACAATCATTGTGACAATAATGTTAAAACCTCTGCAATTCCAACATGTCAAGGTCATCTGAACAATGACAGTACTGCAAGATCCCCACATTAAACAAAACTATATGCAAGCTTTGTATTAGTGACAGGACCGGGCTATGGACTGGCAAGTCCATAGTCAGGAATCTGTACACAAGCAAAAGATGCAAGGAGGTTGTTGACACCATTGTTGGGTCAGGAGTGTCTTTGGACAGTAGTATCTATGATTGAGCAATCATAGAGTCATAGACGTCTACAGCATGAAAACAGGCCCATCGGCTCAGCCTGTCCATGCCACCCAGTTTTCACAATTTTCAAAATAGGCTCTGCTAGCCCCAAATGGAGAGGAGGCTAGGAAGGGTCACCTAAAAGTATGCTCCACTTTCTCCTGACTGAGGAAACATAGCATGCAGGATCACCACTTCCACGGTCAGAGAAAGAAATCTCTAAATTTTACAATTAGGAATGCTGGAACACTCAATCTCAAGAGTGACCATCCAAAAAGAATGGCAATCTTTTCACAGAAAGATCAAGATTCCAAATTAACATCGCTGCCCTCAGTACGACCCCCCATCTAAGGAAGGGACAACTGAAGAAGAAGCAGGGAATTGAAATGGATCTTCGATGCACTGCCAGAAGTCCCCACTTGTACAGGCAAAACGTTCATGGCACTTCATCTTGAGCTCAGCCAGAATCATTACACCACAATCATCAGCAACTTTTGCCCTGACTTGAACTTGACTGAAGATGTTAACAAAAGATTTGACTCAGGCCTTATGAATTTGTCACTGCTATCCCAAAAGAAGAAGAAATCATCCTCTGGTGGACTTTAATGTTCAGGTTTGACTATGACTGCAATATCTGAAGAAGATATTTTCCCGAATGGAAAAACGGCATGGGAAAAGCCAATGTAAATTGAGGCCTCCAGCATACAGGTATGCTCAGCATGGCCTTGTTATAACAAACACTTGTTTTCTGCCAAATCCTAGAACAAAGCACTGATAACTGCAAATTCAAGTCACTGTTGGAGTCAAAGATCTAAGTGACATCAGTATCATTTGACATATGTAAGGTCTGATAACTGCTGGACCGATCATCAACTTGTTCAATTATAGAGATTTATAAAATCATGAGGGGTATAGATAAGGAGCATAGCAGGTGCCTTTTCCCGAGGATGCAGGGGGTTTCAAGACTAGGAGGCAGATTTCTAAGGTGAGAGGAAAAAGATTTTAAAAATCCATGAGGGCTAACATTTTTACACAGAGAATGGTCCCTGTGTGGAATGAACTTCCAGAGGAAGTGGTGGATGCCAGTACAGTTAGAACATTTAAAAGATATTTAGATAAGTACATGAATAGGATATATTTGGAGGGATATGGACCAAGCACAAGCACGTGGGGCTAGTTTAGTTTGGGATTATAGTCAGCGTGGATTGATTGGAGAGAAGGGTCTGTTTCTGTTCTGTATGACTCTATGACTCTACCAAACATCCATTTAGTACAACAATATTGCAAGAACTAAAGTCCAAGAAGAAGAAAATTGATATCTCGTCTCTAAAACAACACAACCGCAGACAGAAATTCCAAAAGCAGCTCACAACCAATTTGGAAAATCTTCACACACCCAACTCTTTTTGAAAATACTGTCAGTAACTGAAGTCAGCTGTACCAGACACTTGGGTCCAGACTACCCTTAGGCTGGACTTCTCATTGTCGATCAACATGTAGTTTATCAAATATATTTTACTTTTAGAATAAAATATTGAATCAGACCTGGATGATTTTTTGAAAAAAATCACTGACTTTACAAAAAGCCGATAATCCAATCTCTCATAATTACTTCTATGATCATGAATGCTTATTATTTGTCCATTGGAGATTACTTTAATCATTTCAAGCTAAATATCAAACTATATTGTCATGAACAATCTTTTGTTATTTTATGATGTGAGTCCTTGAAATTATCCATTGAAGATTGTGCCTTTGTATATGTTTGTTTCTGATTCAGATCGGCCAAGACAAAGTGTTTTTCAGTAAACTACAGTTCAGACATGTAATTATACTCAATCCTATTTCTCATCTTAGTGAGCAGCAATATTGATCTGAATTTGGAATTGAATCAACATTCAATTTTGAAGCCTACAACCGAACCAAAACCTTTCTAGGCCTAAAGGATTTGTCAGCAATATTTAACAGTAAATGTATTCAAGAATACAACAGGGACAATAAAATCAAAACTAAATTAATCAATGATCAGGCCTCACTGGGTCTCTATTTCAAGTCAGAATCAACTTGGAAAATGCTGAAATATACTGGTGCATTTAATGTGAAGATATGAAATGAAAACTCATCAAGATCATTGAACATCGTTCCTTTTCCTACTGTGCTCACTTTAACATGTGTCCAGCAAAATGCCCAAATCATTTACTTTTGAGGAAAAGTTCTACTTTAAAATTCCATAATCTGAAAAGATTCCCAAATAAAATTTTTGTCTATGTCAGTACGTATCTGGTTAAAAAGCAGTTCACTCACAGAAAATAGCCCAGCTCATTTTAATAGAGAAATGGGGACAGTAACAACAGGATGACATGATATGTCATGCAAGAGATAGACGCAAGTTACTGGCATCCAGTATGTATATGGTAGCTTGGAGAGCAATTAAATGTTTCAGTCCCCTGCCAGGAGTGTAATAGATTGGGAGGCCTGTTAAATTTAGTTAGTGCTAAATAAGGCTTGTGGTGACCTCCATGTTTATGCAGCCCACCCATATCTTCTGTTTTGATTCACACATATGCCATGGTCACTTAAGTAAGAGGACTGCCTCACACCTGAAAAGGTACCACAGGATGAGCAGGAATGAGGTAAAGGAAAGAAAACATCAGGGAGTGGAGGAGGTGGGTAAAAGCTGGGTTTACCAAATGACTTTATTCTGTGCAGTAAGGCATGCCATAGGCATCTTTTAAGTAACAGCTTGGGAACATAGGACTCAGGAGCAGCCATTTGTTCCTTTGAGTCTGCTGAACCACTCAGTAAGATCATAGCTGATCTGGTTATGGTCTCAGCTCAATTTTCCTGCCTGCACCATCTAGTACTTAACCTGGTAGCTACAAACTTCATCAAACTCAGCCTTGAATAAATTTAAAAACAAAAGAGAAAATAATTCCATCCTGTAACCATCCTCTGAGGAAAGAATTCTCTTCACCTCTGTTTTAAAGGGGAAACTTTTATTCTTAAATAATATCCCTTAATTTTAGTCTCCCCCATGAGAGGAAGCATCCTCCTGATAGCTATACTAAGCAATCCCCTCAACAGTATGTTTCAGTAAGATCACATCTTATTCACCTACACTTTAATGGATGCAGGTGTAACTTGTTCAACCTTTCTTCATAAGATTAGCCCTTCAAGGGAGTCAAGGGAACTTATCCTGAACTACTTCCACAGCAAGTGTGTATATGTTTTTCAAATAAACAGAACAAACTGTGCACAGTTCTACAGTATTGGTTTCATGAACATCCCATAGAGCTGCAGGAAAATTTCACTACTTTTATATTCATTTCTCCTGCAGTAAATGAAACATTCCATTTGCCTTCCCAATCACTTGCCGTACTTGCATACTAACTCAATGCAATTTATATACAGGAACAACCAGATCCTCCCATACTCCTATCTCTTGCTGTTTAAATAGTATACTGCTGGTCTATTCTTCCTACCAAAATGGGCAAGTCATTTACCAAACTTTTGCTCATTCTCTTAATCTGTCTATATTACTTTCTCTCTTCTCTTGACAACTTCCTTTCCCATCTACCTGAGTGTTGTCAATAGATTTAGCTACCATACCTTTGGCCCCCTTCAACTAAATCATTTATATACATTGAAAGAAGTTCTGACTGTGGCAGTCCAATAGTTACAGTTTGCCAACTCAAAAAAGACCCATTTATCCCTACTCTACATCCTGCTGGCTAATAAATCATTAATCCATGCTTATAAGTTACTGCCTACACCATGTACTCTTATCTTGCATAGCAACTTTTGACATGGCACCACATCAAATGCCTTTTGACAATCCAGGTACACCACATTTACTAGTTCCCTTCAGACTACCATGACTGTTACTTCGTCAAGGACTCTGATAGATCCTAAGTATACTGTTATAACCTCCTTAAGTAATCATTCTAGAACTATCTCTATGACAGAGTTGGGATAACTGGCCTATAGTCTCTTGCCTTCTGCCTATCTCTCTCTTGAGTAATAACGATATATTTATTATTTTCCCAATCTGCTGGTACCCTTCCAGAATCCAAGAAAATTTGGAACCAATAAATATTCCTATGTGTGCCACGCTTCTCTGAAGACCTGAGGCTGCAGGCCACCCAGTCATAGGGTTGTGTCAGGCTTTAGGTCCAATAGTTTTCCCAGCACCTTTTTCCTGGTGATGGTGATTGTTTGAAGTTCTCCTCTACCTATCAACTCTTGCTATTCAATTAGCTTTGACGGACACAAAATCACCTCTGTTGTTTCCTTAACTGTGATCAATTGAAAAAAACCCAGCACTATTTTTCATTACTTTTTTCTTATTCAAAACTTGTAGAAACTCATAATGATTTTATATTGCTAGCTAGCTTTCTCTAATAATCTGAACTTGCTACCCAGTTTGGTGATTGAGGCAGAAACCCTCATCTCATTTAAAAGGATCTGCATGTGAAGCACTGTAACCTGCAAGGCTATGGACCAGGTGCTGTAAAGTGGGATTAGAATTAGTTAGTTTATACAACCAGTGCAAACACAGTGGACTGAATAGGATGGACACAATCAGTCAAATGTTACCTCCTTCTGCACAGGAACCTTTCTTCGATACAATCGTTCTATGATTGCTTTTAAATGCAAAACTAAATTACAAAGGCGTAACCAGAAAGAAGCTTGCCTTAATCTGGTCTTGAAATTGTACATAAGACCCTCCCTTAAATGTTTGGTTATTAATTTCCAGCTCTTAATGTAAATCCATTTCGTTCTGATAAATGGGTTTCCTTTTACTGGACCTTAAATATGGCAAAACAGCAGCTCTTCCTCCCCTTCTCAGTTTATTGACAAAATTATATCAATGAACGCATTGTTTTAATTAACCATGATGAATTAAAATGCTTTTCAATTTTTTTGCAGTGTTGTGTG
Organism: Rhincodon typus; assembly: GCF_021869965.1. NCBI lineage: Eukaryota > Metazoa > Chordata > Chondrichthyes > Orectolobiformes > Rhincodontidae > Rhincodon > Rhincodon typus. The sequence goes on along the minus strand of NC_063332.1, from coordinate 30,960,736 downwards.
TTATATTAATGAGACAAATTCTCTGTAATTTTTGAATGACATTGTTTGGGATGATTTTTATTACTACGATATTGCAATGAAGTGGTGATATCAATATCTCTGGGAAAATGATTAATTAAGACGTTCCACACTATTAAATATTTCATGCGTAAGGCAATGAACTGCATGAAAATGATATATAAGAGGAATGAACAGAGCAATATGTTGTTAAGAAATGTTTTGCACTTATGTTTTGCTTAACATGAAAACAAATGCTTGAATGAAGATAGAAGGAAATGACTTCTGCATCCATTTGCATGTATAGTTAGTTCCTCCAGTTTACACTCCTTCTCTCTTCATGTAGTTTCCAATGGGAAAGCAATTTGGTCCTTCTAAATACATCCATTCAAAAGATCTCTAATTCATTTTTGCAGCTTCCAATTGTTTTGTACATGTGTGTTTGATGTTCACAGCTAATACTCTAATTGAAATTCTATCTATAAAAGAAAATCCTAAGATATATCCCACCAATAGTTCATTAGAACCTCTCTTTGTTCATTCAGTACTCAACTTAATTTAAAATAATAGTTTGATTTACCTTCCCTGTTCCCAACTTACGTAATTCCATTACAACACCTCTCAAGCATCAAGTTTCAGCCCTGAAAAACTCATGTCTTTTCTTTCTTTCCTCCCAGCTTAGAATCTTGGTATTGGACCTCAATCTTATACATCTCCTCTGGACTGCCTCCAGTATTTGACTGTCTCTGGCATTCTGCTATTTTGACTATGCAGACCAGAAACCACATTGTCAGAATAGCAGAACGTAAATCAGATGAAGCCAAACACCTTTGGCATTACCACCTAGAAGGATAATGATGCAAGGCATTTGGGAACACAGCCATCTCCAAGGAAAAGTGTAAGTAAAGTGAGTTTTGGTCTCCAAGAGAATGAGAATGGAGCATTAATAATACATAATAAGGAATTACAAGCTGGAATTAATAAATACTTTGCTTTTACCTTCACTATAGAGAATACAAAAACATTGGAGTAATAAGAGAGAGGAATTTAGTGAAATTACAATCACTGGGGAAGCAATACTAAACAAACTATGACAATTCTGCAGGTCCAGATGAACTATCCTAGGATCTTTAAACATGTAGCTAAACAAATAGTAGATGTATTGGTGTCAATTTTACAAAATTCCCGAGATTCCGAAAAGATTCCATCAGACTGGAAAGTATAATTCCTCTAATTCAAGTAGAGAGGAAGGCAGAAAAAACAGGAAATTATAGGCTTGACATCTGTTATGGGGTAAGTATTAGAAGTGGTTACAGCTGCAAACATGGAAAAATGCAACCTCATCGGGAAGAGTCAATGTGCTTTTGTGAAGGTGAAGTCATGTTTAACTAATTTATTAGACTTCTTGGAAGGAATAGCAGTGCGTTAGACCTGTCCTGGACTTCCCACATAGATGCAACAGTCAAGAAGGCATAACAATGTCTCTTCTTCCTCAGGTGGCTCAGGAAATTTGGCATATCCATAAGGTCCCTCACCAGCTTCCACAGATGCACCATTGAAAGCATACTGTTCGGGTGCATAATGGCCTGGTATGGCAACTGCTCTGCCCAAGACCATAAAAAACAACAGAAGGTGGTGTGCATAGCCCAGACCACAGAAGCCAGCCTTCCATCCATGGGTTCTATTTCCATGGCTCACTGCCCCAGAAAGGCAGCCAACATCATCAAAGACCCATCACACCCTGGTAATGACCTCCTATGACCTCTTCCGTCAGGCAGAAGATACAGAAGCCTGAACACACACACGAGCAGGTTCAGGAACAGCTTCTTTCCAGCTGTTATCAGACTCTAGCCTCAAATAATGTAACCTGCAATGTAACCTGTATGCCTCTAAGTCTTTTTGATCTGTATATCCTTTACTTGCTGTGATCTGCCTTTACCACTCATAAACAAAGTTTTTTGCTGTATTTCTGTACACGTGACAATCAATCAATCAATGATTTCCAGAAGGTATTTGATAAGGTACCACATCAAAAGCAACTGCAGAAAATAAAAGTTCATCATGTAGGGTGTCATACACGAACATGCTAGGAAATTGGCTGGTTGGCAGGAAACAGAGAGAATGAATAAATGGGTCTTTGTCTGCAGGATGTATGAATGAAGTTCCACCAGGGTCTCAATTGCTTCAAATCTATGTAAATTATTTTGATGAGGGGAGCTAAGGCATGGTAGCTAAATTTGCAGGTAATAAAATATAGGTAAGAAAGCATATTGTGAAGTCATAAGGAGGATTTTGTAGACAGAGAGTTTCAGTGAGTGAGAAGTGGCAAAGTAAGAAAATCTGAAGCTGTTCACCTTCACAGGAAAAATTAAAAAGTAGATTATTACATAAATGGAATGTGTAATTCTGAGGTGCCGAGTGATCTAGATGTTCTAATGTATGTTATCAAGAAGGCAAATGGGATGCTATTCTTTACTCTGAGAGGAATTAAACATAAATGTAGAGATGTAATGCTTCTGTTATTCAGGGTTGGCTCTCAAATGCTGCGTGCAACTGTGGTCTTCTCATTTAAGGAAGGATGTGAATGTGTTTGAGGTAGATAGATTCTTGTTTGGCAAATCAAAGGTTATCAAGTATAGATGGAAATGTGGAATTTGAAACACAGATTAGCCATGATATTATTGAATGGTGCAGCAGGCAAGAGGAGCCAAAAGGCTGACTTATGCTCCTATTTCATATATTTTTCCCTTCGAGTCACACACAAAATCCTGACTCGGAACCATATTACCATTACTTCATCGTCACTCGGACAAAATCCTGGTGGTCTCTACCTGTTAAGATTATATGGTGCACCATCATCACACAGAGCTTCCAGTTCAAGAAGACAGCACAGAACAACCATCTTACTGGCAAGTAGTGATGGGAATTAGATGTTGGCCTTGCCATCAATGTTCATCTCCTTTAAAAGAATAAATAAAAGTCAAACTAAGCAGTGCTCTGATCAGCGCACATCCTGCACCCAGTTGTGTTTGCCAAAACCCAAGCAAGACTTTCAAACACACGAAGCCATAAAGAATGAGCTTTGGAGTTATACAACTGAGTTACTAAAAAAGAACCCCATCAGTTAGGAGCACAAGGCCACCCTAAAATTCAGCCTGGGGTCTCATAAATATTAATAGTCCACCTAGACATAAGTGCAACAGATGGCAGCAACAAGTGGCCATTGCCATCTGGTGGACATTTGGGACATGTTGCGTTACTTGTTCTTACAATTCAACTTCCAGGAAGTCCAGCATTGTCAACAGTTGTAGCTCCCCATGGATCAAACCCAATCCAGTCACCAGAATGTTACAGTCATGAAATTTCAGCACCCCAGTGATGTGCAGATTTCCACACTTTTGAGTAACATTGCTCTTACAAACAACTCAGGAGACTGGTTAGGCAGGATCTTTCCTTTCAAAGTTTGTATCAACTACTCTTTACGGCATTTTATATTGATAGGTTTCAAGATTATTTTGACCATTTATACACAGAAAAAAATCAGAAGTATAGATAGAAGTTTAGATAGTAATGTTTGTATTTAAGGCAATGTTTATTGATAAATCCTTTTTTTTCCAAAAGAGCACATAGCCAAAAAGTGATTAACATGCTAATTTTTACCATAGACTATAAACAGGCAATGCCATGCTGCTATGTCTATTGTTCTGAGTACTCAGTAAGGATTATCTGGCAGGCCTCTCACTCTATATGTGCAGCTACAAAGTGTGTTTGTTTTACAATAATAGTTGGCTTTGATGCTAGATACTTCTGTAAACCATCCAAGTTTCTTACATGAAGAGATGTACCCAGATTATTAAATAAGTAAACATATCCTTTAGGTGAAATATTAAACTGATGCCTGCCTAGATGTAAAAAGTTCCATCACACTTCTTGAATGTCAGGGAATGCTTGTCATAAGATCATGTGATGCCAACCACTGCCAAGATGGTTAGGGAGATACTGCCACCTTCCATATTTTCTAGGAGGCTACCTGGTCTGAAACAAAATGATTGCATGATAGGAACTAGCTCTTGAAGGAGTAAATTAGACATTAGGTGAGATTTTCCCCTTCTCGGTGTTGTGGAGAAAGATGAAATAGTTGGGTGGGTTGTACCTCAAGAGAAATTCACCCTCTTCTTGTCACCTCACTAATTAAGTTCTGGGCGAGAAGGCCTTTGGATGACCTTCTTAACTTGTCACCAGTTAAGGTGCTTAAATGATTAATTAATGGTCACTTCAATGCTTCAACTTGCCAACTCCTGGATCATCTGCCTCCCTGGATGGTAAAAAACGTTTCTATTTCCCAAACTGAAAACCACGGCAACCTTCCCTGCTGCGTTTGGTCAAGCATCTCCAATTGCCCACATCTGGGAGTAATCCTCCTGAGTGTGGTCAGCATTCTACCCTTGCCCTTGTCTCTGCCACCACACCCCAATGATCCATCACTTTCAATGACACCTATCCTGCAACAAGCAGTTAAAAATATCCAATTTATAAAATAGAGATTTCAGTGAATCTCCCGAGCAGTAATCCTGTGCCAGGGGACTTTGGGGCTCAAGTGCTGCCAGCCTCTCATTGACTAACAACTTCTGGAGACCTGAGGCCTGTGATGCATTGAGAAACTTGCCCTAGCTCACCCATCAGATCTCAATGAGTTGTCTGGCAATCGATTGAACACATTTTCTCAGCAGTGGGGATGGCATGTTAATAGCATCATTAATAGGATGGCAGTAAATGCTGGTCCAGCTAGCGATGCACACATCCTATGAGTGAGTAAATACTTCCTCTTCAAAGATTTTCGGTGATCTAATTTCCATAACTCTCCAGCAAAATAAATAGTGACATCTTGAAAAATGTCCATATTACAGAGGAGGAGGTGCCAGATGTCTTAAAATGCATGAAGGTGGATAAATCCCCAGCACCTGATCAGGTGTACTCTGGAACTCTATGGAAAGCAAGGGAAGTGATTGCTGGGCCCCTTGCTGAGATATTTATATCACTGGCAGCCACAGGTGAGGTGCTGGAAGACTGGACGTTGGCTAATGTGGTGCCACTATTTAAGAAAGGTTGTAAGGAAGGCATTTTGGGAAGGCGATGGTCTAGTGGTACTATCGCTGGACTATTAATCCAGAGACCCAGATAACATTCTGGGGACCCAAGTTTGAATCCCGCCACAGCAGATGGTGGAATTTGAATTCAATAAAAATATCTGGAATTAAGGATCACATGGAATAGAAGGAGAACTAACCATTTGGATTCCGAACTGGCTCGAAGGTAGAAGACAGAGGGTGGTGATGGAGAGTTGCTTTCAGACTGGAGGCCTGTGACTAGCAGTGTGCCACAAGGATCTGTCCTGGCTCCACTGCTTTTCATCATTTATAAGAATGATTAAGTGTGAACAAAGGAAGTATGGTCAGTAAGTTTACAGATGACACCAAAATTGGAAGTGTAGTGGACAGCAAAAAGGTTGCCTCATAGTACAACGTGATCTTGACAGACCAATAGGCTGAGGAGTGGCAGATGGAGTTTAATTTGGATAAATATGAGTGCTGCATTTTGGAAAGATAAATCAAGGCAGGACTTATACACTTAATGGTAAGAAGAGTGTTGCTGAACAAAGAGACCTTGGAGTACAAGTTCATAGTTCCTTGAAAGTGGAGTCACAGATAGATAGGATAGTGAAGAAGGCACTTGGTATGTTTGCCTTTATTGGTCAGTGCATTGACTAAAGTAGTTGGGACGTCATGCTGTGGCTGTAGAGGACATTGGTTAGACCACTATTGGAATACTGCATGCAGTTTTGATCTCCCTGCTATAGGAAGGATGTTGTGAAACTTGAAAGGGTTCAGAAAAGATTTACAAGGCTGTTGCCAGGGTTGGAGGGTTTGAGCTATAAGGACAGGCTGAATAGTCTGGTGCTATTTTTCCTTGAGGTCAGAGGCTGAGGAGTGACCTTCTAGAAGTTTATAAAATCATGAGGGACATGGGTGGGGTGAATAGCCAAGGTCTTTTCTCCACTGTGGGGGACACCAAAACTAGAGGGCATTGGCTTAGGGTGAGAGGAGAAATACTTAAAAGGGACCTAAGGAGCAACATTTTCACGCAGAGGTTGCTGCATGTACGGGACAAGCTGCCAGGTGGATGCTGGTATAAAAGCAACATTTAAAAGGCATCTGAATGGTTATATGATTAGAAGGGGTTTCGAGGGCTATATGGCAAATGCTGGTAAATGCAACTAGATTAATTTAGGATATATGGTCGGTATGGACGTGTTGGACCAAAACATCTGTTTCCATGTTGTACAACTCTATGACTCTATTTCCAGACATTCACTACCCTCTGGGAGAAAAAATTGCTTTGCATCTCAGTTTTCAAAGAATGTCCCTTTGTCCTGTAATGATATCTCGTAGTTTGATACTCCTCCACTATTAGGAACATCTTCTCAACAAGTATCCTGTCAAGCTTCTTCAAAATCTCGTATGCTTCAATAAGATCATTCTTCTAAACTCTAATAAATAAAGGCCTAACCTGTTTGACTATTCTTGATCAGTCAACCCCTTCGTCCCAGGAATCAGCCTAGTGAACCTCGTTTCAACTCCTACCAATGCTAAGACATCTCTTTTTAAATATGGAGAGCAGAAGTACACAGTACTCATGGTGCAGCCTCACCAACAATTAGAAAAAGACATCCCTATTTTTAAACTCCCACCCCATAGCAATAAAGGCCAAAATTTTATTTACGTTCTTATTTACTTGCTGTACTTGCATGTTAAATTTTTGTGTTTCAACAACAAGAACATCCAGATCCTCTGTGCTGCACTATTTTGGAGTTTTTCCTCAATTATAGTCTGCCTTTGAATCTTCCTACAAGTGCATGATCTCACACTTTCCTACATTAAACTCTTTCTCCAAAATTGTTGCCCATTCACTCAACCTATCCATATCCCCTTGCAGTTTTCTTAAGTGCTCATCACAACTTGCTTTTGTGCCTATTTTCGTATTATCATAAAATTTGGATACATTATATTCTGCCCCTCCTCCGAGTCAATAAGATAGACAATAATATAAAATAATTGAGGCCGTAGTACTGATCCTTGTGGCATTTCATTAGTTACACCTTTCCAGCCTGTAAAAAATTAACTAACCCTAACTCTTTGTGTTAACCAATCATCAATCCATGCGACCACATTATTGCAATACTGTGAAATTTTATTTTGCGGATATAGAATGAATAGAATTCCTACAGTGTGGAAACAGGCCATTCTGCCCAACAAATCCATGCTGACAGTCCAAAGAGAATCCCACCCAGACCCATCCTCCTTCCCTATCCCCGTAATCCTGCATTTCCCATCGTTAGTGTACCTAACCGACACATCCCTGGACACTATGGGGCAATTTAGCATGGCCAAGCCACCTAGCTTGCACATCTTTGGCCTGTGGGAGGAAACCAGATCACCCAGAGGAAACCCACACAGACACGGGGAGAACATAAAAACTCCACAGAAGGCGTCCAAAGTTGGAATCAAACATGGATCCCTGGCGCTGTGAGGCAACAGTGCTAACCACTGAGCCACCATGCCACCGGTATCTAATCCCTTCTGGAAATCAAGATATAGTGCATCTATCAGCTGTCCTTTATCAACGCTACTTGTTATATCTTCAAAGAATTCTACCAAATTTATCAAATATGACTTTCCTTTCACCAAACCATGTTGACTCTGTTTAATTGAGCTAAGCTTTTCTGGATGTCTGGCAATTCCTCCTTAATAATGGACTCTAGCATTTCCCCAATGACAGATATTAGACTAACTGGCCTATAGTTTCCTGCTTTCTGTCTCCCTCTCTTCTTGAACATGGGTGTCACATTCGTGGTTTCCAATCAGCTGAAATCTGCTAAGTTCTAGAATATTTGACCAATGCCTCCACTATTCCTGTCATCAGGTCCTGGCAACTTCTCTTTTCTCTTTAGGCCCATTACTTTGTCAAATATCTTTGTTCCTCATGACACAGACTATTACAGGATCTACCCCTAACCACCACCACCACCACCACCCTCCCCCCACTGTTAGCACCTTTCTTCGGGATTGTTATAGTGCCTTCCATGAAGACTGATGCCAAATATGCACATCTTCCCTTTCTGTGTACCCCATTATCAATTCCCCAGTTGCAAGGGTCCTTTTACTTGTATTAGCTACTGATTTTTTTTTTCATATGGCCTTAGAAGTTCTTGCTGTTTTTGCTTATATTTCTTGTTAGTTTACTTTTATGATCAATTTTCCCCTTTTTATTAGTTCTTTAATCATCCACTGCTGGTTCTAAAAAGAATCCCAGTCCTCTGGCCTACCAATAGTTCTTGCAATTTTGTATACCTTAGTTTTTGATTAGATACTCTCCTTGTCTACCTTTGTTAACTATAGGTAGTTCATCCTTCTCATTAATTCTTTTTTTGACCGGAATAAATTTTTGACGAGCATTATGAAATATCTTCTTAAATGTGAACTACCGCCCATCTACTGAGCTTCCCCTTAGTTTATTTTCCCAGCTCAATTTAGCCAAGTCTCTCTTCATATCTCTGTAACTTCCCTTATTTAAGTTGAAGGCATTAGTATGAGACCAGAGTTGCCCTCCCTCAAACTGAATTTGACATTCTACATTTTATCAAGCAGTCACTAACCCCTAGAGGATCCTTAATTTCGAGACAGTCATAAAGTCATAGAGATCTACAGCACAGAAAAAGGTCCTTCCGCCCATCGTATTCATGCCAGTCAAAAATGACCACCAAACTATTCTAATCACATTTTCCTGCACTTAGCCCATCGTCTGTGAGCTTTGGCATCACAAGTGAATCTCTTTTATTAATCCATCTTGTTACACTTTACTGAATCTAAAAATATACTCTTCTAAGAAATAATTCCTGATACACTCTACAAATTTATCTTCCATATACCCCTTGCCCATCTGATTGGTCCAGTCAATTTAAATCACTCATAAAATTAAAGTGCCGTTCTTACATACCTCCATTATTTCCTGATTTTCACCTTGTCCTATAGAGAATGCCCACCTCAGACATCTTTCTCTTGCAATTCCTTATTTCCACCCAAAATGATTCCACGTCACAATTTATTGCACCCATATCACTAATCACCATTGCACTGATAGTTTCTTTTATTAACAATGCATCACCACTCATTTTCACTTTAGCCTATTTCTCTGGAACGTCATATACCCCAGAATATTGAGTTCCCAGTCCTGGTCACCCTGTAATAGGTATCAAGTGATATTCATTTATTTCTATTTGGGCTGTTCACTCACCTATTTTGTTATAAATGCTGCATGCATTTAAATAAATAGCCTTAAGCTTTGATTTTTTTACTTATTTTCGTTCTAATTTCACCAGTTCTCTTCTGCTTATACTTTCTGCCCCTTCTTGTCAGACTTGATGGCATGGTGACTCAGTGGTTAGCACTGCTGCTTCACAGCGCCAGGGATGTGAGTTCAATACCACCCTCGGATGGTTATCTGTGGGGAGTTTGCATGTTCTGCCCATGTCTGCAAGGGTTTCCACCGTGTGCCCTGGTCTCCTCCCACAGTTCCAAGATGTGCAGCTTATGGGGATTGGCCCTCCTAAATGCTCCATAGTGTCCAGGGATGTGCAGGCTAGGTGGGTTAGCCATGGGAAATGTGGGGTTACAGGGATCAGGTAGGGGGATGTGTCTGGGCATGATAGTCTTTGGAGGGTCAGTGTGGACTTGATGGGCCAAATGGCCTGCTTCCAAGCTGTAGGGATTCTCTGAAATATCTTTTTACTACCCAGCCCATCTACTCTCTCGTTTCTTTTTCATTTTTTAAATATCCCTTCAATTTACCCTTTCCATGCTCCAGCTCCCTCCAAAATTCTCTTTGGAGTTGAAAGATTGGTAGGTCTTTGTCTTGAAGACTATTGACCTTGATTCTGTTCTGGGCCCTACCATCTTGAACAGCAACGGAGCTCCACCACCTGCAAGTTCCCCTCCTGACCAGTCACCACTCTGGCCTGGAAATCTATCACCGTTCCTCCACTGGGACAAAATCCTGGAATTCCCTCCATAGGGGCATTACAGGTCAACTTTGAACACAGTTTAAGAGGGCAGCACCACTGCCTTTTCAAGGGCAATTAGGGATGGACAATAAATGACACCCACGTCCTAGGAGTGAACTTTTTAAAAATGTCAGTAGTGTCTCTGTCATTCTTCACGAGGATATCCTTCGCATTGAACCAGGCAATTGGTTCATTACCTCATTTGGTTAATTTGGGTGGGGGTCCAGGTATCAGGTCACCTCCTGTCTCGCAGTCAGGAAGGGGTTTCAGCTACAGTCCAGTCTGGCAAGCGGAAGGGAATAACAAACAAAAACAGAAGTTGCTGGAAAAGCTCAGCAGGTCTGGCAGCAACTGTAAAGAAAAATCAGAGTTAACGTTTCGGGTCCGGTGACCCTTCCTCAGGGGAATAAATGTTCGGGTCCAGCAGCGCAAGTGGGGGAAGGAAATGAGGGTTGGGGGTGTGGAGTTTGGGGGTTGAGTCAGGCCTGGCGGGTGTCCCAGATAGTCAGGTCCAGCTGCAGTGTAGGTTGGTCCAGCAAAAGGGTGTTCCGAAACAGATCAGGGTGACGGTGTCGGTCCCAGGGACTGGTTTCTGGGCTGGAGGGATTGGGCTGGGGGTGAGGGGCGGTGGATGCTGTAGTGGTTGGTGGGTCAAGATCTGGAGAGTTTAAAGGGTCTAGAGTTTGTGAGTGATTTAACTGCAGGGTCAATTTCTTACTTACTCAGGTATTTCGTGGTCTAAGTTTACATAATTTCATCTAAACCATCTGAAGTTTCAAATTTTTATGGAGACTTTGAAAGGGTTCTGCGTGTAAAAGAATTGCCCAGTGGAAAATTCAGTTTCCTAAGTAATTCTTTTAGAGAGTGCTACAATGGGATTGCACACGGTCCCCATGCATAAGGCTGGCCAAAGAAAACCCTATCTCATTGCTACTATTGGGAAACCCAGAATAAACGGTTTGTCCCATTCAACATCCTAAGAAGTTCTGCCCTTCTCCATTCAAGTCCGAATGAAATCACTAAATTAAAAATTGTGTGGAGCTGAATGCTTTCTTTAGCTTTGACCATTTCAGAACTATGACCTTACATAACAGTTCTCTGCTATATGGTCAATACTGGTCAATACTACCACCTGGTAATCCAAAGTAGATGATTGTGTCTTTTGCATATGCTCCTTTATGCATCTCCAATCTGCTCAGGAATAAACTGAGAAATCATATGTTGAGATGCGATCAGTTAAGAATCATCAACTTATTTTAGTTCAGGGCAGGTTGACAATTATGATGAGACTCACTTCTCTCAATTCATTAAAGAGAATTCCTAACCATCCTCCTGTGGGTTAACTATCTGAACCCATTAATAGCTTTCCTTTACAGTTTCCTGAGTAAAATACTGACTGACTTTGCAGACATTGCTGGACATGACTGAGTGGGAGTGTCTCTGGGTCTACTTTTATCTCCTTTTGTTCAGTCAGAAGGGGAGTCCTGCAAGGCAACTCCTGCTGATCCACCTTGACAACATTGGCATATCCAAAGGCTCATTCAAATTAATTCGTACTCAGTGGTGTTCTACTTTTAATGAAGTATTTTGTTATGTCAAAAAGGAGGAATAGGGCAAATTTAAATTATGATTGCTTTTCCCCTCTTAAACCTGAGACTGCGAAATATTGTTCAATTTAGTTCATTGCCAAATTTTTTCCTGTTCCTTACTAAGGGATGCAGAAGTGGGTCACCAAATCCTGATTTCCAGCTTGAAATAAACTTTTTGCAAAAATCCTTTAACATTGGGTTTAGTAAAAAAACGTGGGAGAATTTCTTCGCTACTTCAACCACACACAAAAGCACTCAAGAAATCCAGGAAGGCGTGACAAGAAAGGAGCTAGATTATAAATTGCACATTTTTGTGAATCCAAAAGTGATAAAAATCAACTCACAGCAGTTACAATTTCCAGGTTGTCAGTGTCCAATAATAGTCAAAATAATTTCTTTGTCAGGTGGGTCCAGTAGTTTTCCTTCTTGCAGGTAAAGTGTAGGCTAGTTTCCAGTCAGCAACTTGGACATAGAGATGGAGAGTCAGAGTCAGGCTGCAACTGGGCCTGGTGTCCTACTTTCCCTCTGAAGATCAAACAGCAACTGAATCCCAGCATTGCATGTTTGTTTTTGCTTTTTTATAATCAACCAATGCTATGACACACCTCTGGAGCATGTGGGGCTTGAACTTCCTGGTTCCAAGGTAGGGACACTACCATTTTACCACAAGAGCTCAATCCCAGCCTTGTATATTTAGGCATTCCACAAGCTCAGATTTCAGTCATGTGATGAAGACAAATATTTCTGATGCTGTAGGCCCACTTCACTGGGCTCATTGGTAGGTCATTAAGCTGTAGTTTTCTGTTCCCCATCACGAGTTTCCATTGTGAGGTAAAGAGGTAACTGTAAAAGCATTAGTACCTATTTTAACATAGTGGGTTTTGAGGTATCCCTTTGTTCAGAGTTGGCTGGAGGCAGATGTCTTCTTTTCTAGCCTTTGTGTCAGCTTTAACTGAAATGCTAATACAATGCAGGGGTTCAGAGCTTCTCGAAATAAGATGATGTGATCAGCTTGAGCCATTTTGTAACTCCAGCGAGGATGTCCATTTTTAAAAGAAACTGAAGTAAAGAAGACAGTGTAGTTTTCCTTGAAACTTCTCTCCGTGCCCTCTGGCCATGACAGTTAGTAAAACTGTTATGATTGTTGAGACTTCACTGTGTCTTATATATTGGAATTCAACAGATGATCCCTCAATAGTCAAGAAGTTCACATCATTATAAATGACCCACTTTCCCAACCATAACGTTCCCTTGAGAACACTCATCTCCTCACTATATTGATGCAAATGAAATTAATAATGAAATTCAGGAAGGCATGACAGGATGGGAACCTGGAAATTGTAACTGCTGTGAACTGATTTTTAACACCTCTGGATTTACAAAAATGTGCAATTTATAATCTAGCTCCCACCCTGTCACACCTTCCTGAATTTCTTGAATGCTTTAAGTGTCAATGGAGTAGCAAAGAAATTCTCCCCGGTTTTGTTGATAAACCCAATGTTAAAGGATTTTTGCAACAAGTTTATTTCAAGCTGGAAATTGGGATTTGGTGACCCACTTCTGCATCCCTTAGTAAGGAACAGGAAAAAAATCAACAATGGATTAAGTTGAATAATATCTGACTGTCTCAGGTTTAAGAGGGGAAAAGCAATCATAATTTAAATTTGCCTCAATAACCTAGATGTCACAGCAACTTTTAAAGTACGGTGTAGAAAATTTGTGCCACTGAATATGTTTTCACAAAAAAAGAAACCGAAATTTATCTTTGTAGCAGGAATTCAAACTTGAACAGTGTCGTAAAGGTGGATGATATCCTCCCACAATTTTCTATCAGTTTCAAAGTCTAATTAATTCAACTGAAGCAAAGTTGCTCAGTTCACTTTGCCAGTTCCCAAGTATGTAAGTGGTAGCCTCCTGTCCCAAGCTCCTGATTTAAGATTGTAGACATAAAGGAGAAACTGCTATCAACATCATGGCAGTGTTCAAATGAGAACCGCAGCAAGGGATCCTAGCAAAACTACAGTTAATAGATTGAAGTGAAAGTTCTTCAGATGTCCTTTCTAAAAAAGAAAAAAAACTCTGTAGTTGGTGGAGTCTAACCATCTTGGGCCCATGGATATTGCTGTAGGAGTACCTCAGGGAAGCATCTTCAACTTAACAATCTTTGAATGCTTTTATTCTTTTTGGAGATCTGAACATTGATGGAAAGACAAGCATTTATTTGCCTTCCCCTAACTGCTTTTAGAGCTGTTTGTGAGCTGCCTTCTTGAACCACAGTTCATGTAGTTATATCTACAATGCTGTTATGGAGAGAGACACAGAATTTTGAGTTGGCTACGGTGAAGGAATACAGCTATAGTTCAAAATGAAAGATTCAGAAAGCATTCTCTTGGTTGATTCCTGGAACGAAGAGGTTAGCTTTCTTTTCTCATATGGTTTGATGCCACACTATGAGTACAGATTTGAGATAGTTTGGTCGTCAAGAGGCAACATTAAAAACTGTCTTCAGGTTTACACTTCAATGTAACAGTATTAATATACATTAAAACTAAATACGATTGTACATGGCAATCATAGATATATCACTGTCTGATCTTATTAGATAGAGACTAATCTATCTTCCACGTATGTTCATGTTCATGCTGTAATCTGGTCTACTATAGATTACTCTAGAAGAGTTGCTGGACCCGAAAGGTTGACTATGCCTTCTCTCCACAGATGTTGCCAGATCTGCTGAGTTTTTCCAGCAATTTCTGATTTTGTTTTTAAGAAACATTGATTCCAATTCTTTTACAATATTTACTGTATTATTTCTTATCTTTCCTACATCTCCCAAGTCTTACACTTGATTCATGTACTTCTATAGATAGACCAGGAAGAGTTATGACCAGCTATGAAAACATATGGGGTAAACTTGGTGATTTTGCCTTTTTTTCTATTGTAGCAGAGGTTCAATAGCTCTGGTGGCCTGAACACATACCTTGAATGGATAATACAAACCAAGAGTTCCAGCTGGTGCTTCATGGCACACTGCTTGTGATATCTAATCCCTTGTTTCCAGTTGAGCAGGTGGCCCTGCAGTAAAGATGGTGGGATGGGATGATAAGATGAGGTGACAGTGGTTGTATCTAAAAGGTATGATCAATTCTGCCCAGGCAGTTGCTCTGTAACAGAATTCCACTAATGAAGGTCCTTTATCCAGACTGGTCATCCATGTTCTAATGTCTCCATGTCCTCAATATTTGGTGCAGTGGTTTTATATTAGTCCTGTGCCTGCTTGCTCTAGGATTGGTGTTCCTTCTGGGAAGCAACCTGAATTGGCCTTGTATTGTCTCAGAGAACCAAGTTACTTGGCAATGTAGGAGTTGAGTTTTAAATCTGCACCCCATCAGCAGTTCTGTTAGGACAGCCCTGAAGAGAATGAAGCGGAGACGTAAATAATCAGAGCAATGAGAAAACTTATATTTTCCCTCAGAAGATTTCTTCACTCTCTGAACAATTCATTCTGCCTCTCCATTGGACTGAGGGTGTCCAGGAGAACTTGTGATATGTTGAAAGCCAATTGTCACATGAAAACGCTCTTAACATCTCATCAGCGATCTGTGGGCCTTTGTCAGAAACAACAATATCCGGAACACTGTAAGTGGCAGAAATTTCCCAGAGAGCTCTCACAACTATTTCAGTAGTCATTGACAAGAATTTTTTAACTTCAAAACATCTTGAGTTGTAACCAGAGATAACACAGTATGGAGCTGGAGGAACACTGCAGGTCAGGCAGTGTCAGAGGAGCAGGAAAGTTGACTTTTCGGGGTGGGACCCTTCTTCAAAAATGGGGAGGGGGAAGGGAGCTGGGAAATAAATACAAAGGAGGGATGGAGCTGGGGAACATACGTGGGATGGTGATAGTTGAGTGCATTTAGGGAGTGGTGGGGATTGATCAGTGGGATGGGAGGGGCGGATAGTTGGGAGAGAAGGACAGGTTGTGTCAGGTCAAGGAGGCAGGGATGCGAGGAAGGGTCAGACATGGGATTAGGCTGGGGTTGGGGAGATTTTAAAACTGGTGAATTCCATGTTTAGGCCATCGGGCTGTAGGCTCCGAAGGCAGAATATGAGGTGTTGCTCCTTCAGTTTGTAGGTGGTGTCGTTGTAACACTGGAGGAAACCCAGGATGGGTATGTCACCCAGGGAGTGGGAGGAGGAGTTAAAATGGTTGGCAACCAAAAGGTGTTGTCATTTGTCACATACAGAGCACAGATGCTCTACAAAACAGTCTCTGAGTCTACGCTTGGTCTCAGCAATGTAGAGGAGGCCACATTGGGAGCAGCGGATACAGTACACCAAGTTAACGGATATGCAGGTGAACCTCTGTCTGATATGAAAAGTTTGTTTTGGGTCTTGAATGGAGGTGAGGGGGGAGGTGTAGCACTTCCTGCGGATGTAGGGATAGGTGGCGGGGGTGATGGGTTTGTGGGGAGTGTGGAGCAGACGAGGGAGTCATGGAGAGAGCGGGTTCGTACGAAAGGCAGGTGGGATGGGGAGGGAAATATCTCTTTGGTTATGGGTTCGGATTGTAGGTGGCGGAAGTGACGGAGAATGATATGTTGGATGTGGAGGTTTGTGGGGTGATATGTGAGGACAAGGGGGATTCTGTCTTTATTTTTGTTGGGGGGAGGGGATGTGAGGACAGAAGTGTGGGAAATACAAGAGATGTGGTCCCAACCCGAAATGTCAACTTTCCTGCTCTTCTGATGCTGCCTGGCCTGCTGTGTTCCTCCAGCTCCACACTTTATTATCTCTGACTCCAGCATCTGCAGTTCTTGTTATCTCTGATTGAGTTGTAACCAACCATGATGATGTAAGAATGATGATCATCAATAAAGTGGTCCATGCCCAACTGAGCCTATAGTCCATCAGGAAGAAAAATAGAGATAAGAGGTTCCTCTTGTTCATTACAGAGTATAGCATATGCATTAAAATTAACAACAAGGTCCTCTAACTGCTTTGAGATCCCTGACAATTAAACCGTTCCAAAAGCTCTAGCTCTGCAATTGGTTATGCCTCAGTGCCCTTGGTAAATCCTCTGAAGAATGCTGTTCCACAATGAAGGAGGAATTACCAGTCAATTGTAGAAAATGAGGGAGACAGACCCTTCAGTTAAATTCAATGCTGTATGACTCTATAAGTCTATAATAGGAACATAGGGAAGCTCCTCAAGCCTGTTCCACTATTCAATGAGATCATTGCTGATCGGTGGCCTAACTGCATATACCTGCCTTTGGACCATATCCCCTAATACGTTTGCTTAACAAAGGTTTATCTATCTCAGATATGAAATTAACAACTGATCTGGCATCTAGTGCCATTTGTGGAAGAGAGTTCCAAACATCTACCACCCTTTGTGTGTATATATGCTCCCTCACATCTCTCTTGAATGTTCCGGCCCTAATTCTCAGATATGGGAGAAGTGGATGCAATATTTGTACACAATAATGGACTCAGGATCCTTGTTTTGTTTCTCCCTGATAAGATTCATTTTGTTTTACATAGTCCACCAAGATAGTAGGTTTGCCTGAGTTTTACATTGCACTTCAGCCCAAAAGCTTCATTATCAGATATGAGCAAATTTATCATGGCTCTGCAAAGAGTATCTGTCAACATCTGATATTTTCATTGGACATATTGAGTCATGTGTGGGAATGTCATACATCTGAGGTGAAATCAATGTACACAAGGAGGTAATCTTGCCCACTCTGTTTCATCCAGGAAAGAGACCAAAGGTTTATGATCAGTCTCAAGTTGTTTCATTGCTGCCATTACATCTCTAGTGACCAAGTCAATCTTTAATCCAACTCTATACAAAGAGATTAGTGTGTAGCCTCTACATATACCTCCAAATAATATTTTCTCCTTCATTACTCGCTTCGGAAGTCAATTAGTATCATCAGCCATTTTCCCATTTTGAGATAAAGTATTCATAATTTCTCCAGCTACTGCCCAGACATCTGAGTCCATGCACGGTGACAGCTGGCAAAACCAGAAGTGGATGTGTCAGCACAGCACTAGCATGCTGGGCCCTCAGAGTAGCTGTGCAAACTTAGGGGAAATGTTGCTCAAAACCTCCAATATTTGAAGATGTATTCTCATGACTGTCCTGAGCATTTTCTCCTTTCTTAGTACGTTCTAAGAAACATGTTCTCTTTGTACTATCACTACATTTTTAACACGTTTTTTTCCTTTTCTGATACTTATTTTCCTAAGTTTTCCCACCTGTAATTATCTATGTTAAATATTATAGGTATATGCCAAAAGTGCTGCTTCTCTGACCTCTACTACTTGACACTCATCTGAATAAGTTTTGTAAATGTTATGCTATTTCTGAACTCTTCCGTGATCATAATTTACATTATATTCTAAAACATTTTCTTTAGATTATGTGATCCAAAGCATTCATTCCACAGTATTTCTTTTCCTTTTTCTCTTGCAAATTCTACATATGTGAGACTGGTTTGATTTCTTTGAGTCTGAAATTTTAATTGATAAACTTGATAAGCAGACTTTTGGATGATCCTATGTATTTAGAAGTAAAATGTGGCAGGCTGGATAGGAGGGGGCAACTTCCAGGCCTGGTGTGGTAGCCTCCTTGCCCGGCATGGCGGTCTTTTGACCCAGCGTGGCAGGCCCTCAGCCTGGTGCAGCGGATTCTTGAACCAGGATGGTGGTCTCTCAATGGCCCAGCGTGACGGTCTCTCAGCCCAGCAAGGCCTCACCATGGACTTCCGGTCTTGAGGTGATTCTTTGAAGTTCAGTCCCAGCGCGGCTAAGCACTTAAGAAAGACTGTAATGTTTGACCTTGCAGCTTTATTTCTTTATTTTCTACATAAAACTAAGAAGGCGTCACTGTACGAAAATTACTGCAATGTTTAACTTTTGACTTTGTTCTTTCTTTCTATCTTGTTCTTAAGATTCTGTACCTAGAAACATGTACATAAGTTGGTGCCTTGTATGGCGACATTATACAATTTTCACTGTTTTCCTGTACTTTTGTACTTGAGCACACACAACAATAAAATCAAATTAAATTAATCTTCAGTGATCTGGGTTCAAGTCCTACCTGTTCCAGAGGTCTGTATTAACATGTCAGAACAGGTTAATTCAAAATATCTATGCAGTTGCCTTTTTGGACAGTTTCTGAATCTGCAGGAGGTTCTTCTAACAAACTGGCCTATGCAGACATAGCTGTACCTCACGAAACATTCTATAATGTTAAGGTTGAAACATTTTTTGGCCACTTCACCCCTCCAGCTGACTTCTCAAATGAGATAAAATACCTTCCAAATCCACCCTCAGTAACTGAAGACACGAAGCATAGATTCTTAGGAAAATTAAATCCTCAATAGAACCATGATCATCCTCTGAGCTATTACCTCCTCCTTCCTTCATTACTCTAACATTTTCTATGACTAATTTATGTTGTCTAATTTTCCTATCTCTTTGGAGTCCAAGTTTTTTTTTTATTCCATCTCCCTCTGTTTTCCTTTTTCCTCACTTTTTATTATCCTGTTTTTCTCCTAATTCAAATCTTTCATTGTTCTTTCTCTGAGTCAAGTTTCTACTTTTAATTTCTGACTGTATTATGGATAATTCTAGCTGTGACATCTCAATTTCCTTTCCGTCCTTCCATTTCTAATTGTTGGATAATCTCTTAAACCATCTCCACTTTACAGGAACAAAAACAAAGTTGCCGGAAAAGCCCAGCAGGTCTGACAACATCTGTGAAGGAGAACATTTCGGGAATGTTAACTCTGTTTTCTCCTTCACAGATGCTGCCAGACCTGCTGAGCCTTTCCAGCAACTTTGTTTTTGTTCCTGATTTGCAGCATCCGCAGTTCTTTTGGTTCCTCTTTACAAGATCCTGCTGTTTCTTCTACCTTCAATTTCTCTGCTAACTCAGTTTAGCTTTGGACTAGTTACATCTCTGTTATATCTTCCACTTCCTGAAAACTCAGCAACATTCAAAGCCATCTTCAAATTCAATGCAATAAATTTCACCACAACCTGTTATGTAGACAGCCTCCACATACCTATTGCTTCAAAAACTGTTGAGTATTTCTGTAAAGTTATAGACTGGAACTTTAAGAGTCCAGTCACATGACATCCTGGTGACATTATCAACTATTCTGGGCAAACAAGCCAGTCTCTCTAATCTTGCTACTTGCAGAGTGAACACCTCCATAATAACGCTTCTGCTGCTTAACACTTCAGCTTCCTGGTCCTTCTTAGAATTTAAAAATAAATACACAGGTCTCTCTTAAATCCAGTGAATTCAAATGCCACAAGGGCCCCCAGTTGTTTTGATCCTAGCTGGATAACTTAGATCCCAGACTACATATGGTTTGATAGATTTGTTTTAAATTTAATGTAGCAGTCTTTCACAAAAACAGAATCTTGCAATGATGCAGCTTTGGTTTTGACAAGAGAGCAGTTTATTATACAAAAGAGATTAAAATGAGATGGGATAAACCAAGCTATTGACATGTACCACAATTTGAAAAAAAAAATTTAAAACACAAGACAAAACAAAATCCTACCTATGCTAACACCATCTCCCCGCAGTACTCAAAACTGAAGAGAGTTCCCTTCTTTATCACGTCTGAAGATTTGACTTAACTGTTCTTTTCAATTCACAGTCTTGAGAACTTGACAACCTTTCCCTTGATTATTCACACAAACAAGCTTAAACTTTCTCAGTTTCAAGTAAGCCCTGCAGTTTCTAACCAAATATTTCCAATCTGCAATTTTTAAAAATTCATTTAAAGGAAGTGGGTGCCATTGGCTGGACCAGTATTTATTGCCCATTCCTAATTCCCCAGAGGGCAGTTAAGAGTCAACAATGTTGCTGAGAGTCTGGAGCCATATGCAGGCCTGACCAGTTGAGGATGGCTACACTGCTCTCCTTTTAAGAACAATGCAAATGCATTCTTAATCATCACAGGCTTTTATCTATTTTACACATCTATTTCCCTCTCACATGCAGGCACTAGCAGCACCCAGAGACATTCTGCTAAGGAAACAGCAGTGCCAGAGTTCATTGGCTCCATCTCTGTTTCTGAGGAGAAAGCCACTGAATTTCTTAGAGCACGTGGTGACAAGGCTTGCATCCCTCGTGTTTTCTCAATGTCTAGTTTTTTTCGCAGGTTTAACAAGATAGAAAGCTGTATATTAGTGAGGCGAGTGCAGCCATTAATGAGGTATTTAGTAAGCTTTAATCACTGTCGATTGGCAACTTGGTGCTGCCTAGTGAGAATCTCACCACACTGCCCTGAAAAGCATGAAACTTGGAACAAGATGCTCCCGATGTCAAGATGTCAACTTCTGTGACTCTCACCTCATCTCTGGAATTCAGCTCTTTTTTCCAAGTTTGAACCAAGGCTATAATGAGCTTAGGAACTGAGCAGCCCTGGAGTAACCCAAACTGGGTATCACTGAGCATGTTATTACTGAGCAGGTAGCATGACAGCATTGTTGATGACACCATTCATCACTTTAATGATGGGGAGGTGATGGCCTAGTAGTTGTTTTCTTCTTGTTTGATTTTTCCACAAATCTCAACATGGCCCACATCACTCAGCCTCCTAAAACATACACACAGCCAGTCTCTTCTTCAATGTAATAAGTTTCTACCCTTTGTACCCTTCTCTCAACTTAATTACCCATTTATCCTTGTATCATCAGCAGATCTGGCTACAATACACTCTGTCCTTTCATGCAAGTCATTGGTATAAACTATAAATATTTGAAACCAACATTCTGTCTAATGTGCATGGCAACAAAGCTGGTGGGAAGCCTCATGCACATCAATCATCATACCACTGCATGACTTCTGCTTCCAGAATCCAGTGCCATGAGTGGATCATGAGACTCTGTGGAGGAGGAAGAAAAATTAAAGGAAACAGTTTTTGAAGCCCAAGCTCTGATGCCTGTATTGTCCCATTAGTTACAGTTTAAAAAGCTGAAAATGGCCTAATTTTCCTGTCTTTTCCTGTCAGTCACCCACTCCTGTGTCCATCCTAACATATTACCAGCAACACGATCAGCTCTTGAGAGCCATTTAGGACTGACATGAGAAAGAATTTCTTCACTCAGAGAGTTATGAACCTGTGAATTCTCTCTCGCAGGAAGCTGTTGAGGCCAGTTCATTAGACATATTCAAGAGAGAGCTGGAAGTGGCCCTTGCGGCTAAAGGGATCAAGGGGTATGGGGAGAGGGTGGAGATGAGATACTGAGACTGTATGATCAGCCATGATCATATTGAATGTTGGTGTTGGCTCGAAGTGCCGAATGGCCTACTCCTGCACCCATTTTCTATGTTTCTATGTTTACATATGGCAGATTCAGATATTCACATTTGCGAAAATCTAATCTGTTCTTCCTCGGACCATATGTTTCTGTGTGCCAGGTAAAAATCTGTTGAGATCTGTCGATTAATTTTTGACATGTATTGTTCACAGACAAACAGACTCACAATCAGAGAGAAATCATGACCGCTTCCCATCTTCAGTAGTGGAAGTAAAAACCTATTGATAGACATAGCTTTCTGAAGGCCTGCAGATTGTGCTGTTTGATGCTGGTCTCTGACAATAAAGATTGATTTTGTTCTGAAATTGTAAAAGGTACGTCATGTGCACTATTTACTTGAAGCAACTTCTATTTTCATGTCACTACACCTTCACTCACCATTAAGGCCAGAACATGCATGGAATAGAGTCAAAGTTAGTCAAATCTTCAGTGCTGCATTGCTCTGGTATTAGAGAACAATCCAGACGGTTCATTATTTTGGATACTTCTCTATGGTCATATTGACAGAATTCGATTGGCTTTATCTCTAGTTCGGCTTTCCAGCCTTACATTGGCCAACTGTAAAATTAAGAGGTAGGCAATGACATAGCAGCATCCTCATTAGACTAATAATTCATGGAGATGCCCTAGGAGTCCTTCATGTTGATCTCAAGACTCCATGAAATTTCATGGCATCAAGTCAAAGACAGACAAGGAAATCCCCTACTAATTACTATGTACCACTTGCCCTTGGCTGATGAATTATAGGAGGCTCTGAGGGTGGTAAGGGTATCAAATCTACTCTAAGTGAGGATATCAATGGCCACTACCAAGAGTGGCTCAGCAGCACCACCCACTGGGCAATCCGGCCAAGCCCTAAAGGACACGGATTCTAGATGGGGTCTGTGGCAGGTGGCAAGGAAATCAACAAGAGGGTCCTCAGCGATCGTCCTGTTGCAGATATATATGACCATGCCAGTATTTATAGAATTGATCACAGCCAAATTCTTATGGAGGTGAAGTCCTGCTACCATGAAATAAAGGCCAGCATTCCATTTCCCTTCCCTATTAGCTGCTGAAATTGGTTTTTTTTTGTGACTTAAACATTAAGACTCCCAATTACCTTTGTTCTGTAGTTTTCTGCAGTCTTCCTCTGTTTAGATGTTACATGTCTCTTCTATTCTTACTGCCAAATTACATGACCTTATATTTCCCACATTTTATTCCATCTGCCAAGTTTTCACCTGCTCACCTAACCTGTCTATATCCTTCTCCACACTCTGTATGTCATCCTTACCATTTGTGTTCCCACCTATTTTTATATCATTCACAAACTTGGTGATAATACATTCACCTCCATCATCCAAATCATTAATATGTATTTTAAACACTTGCAACCTCAGCACTGCTCCCTGTGGCACACCACTAGTCACAGGTTGCCATCCTGAAAATGTTCTCTTTATTTTAACTGTATGTCTTGTATTAGTTAGCCAATTCTCCATTAATGCTTATATATTACTGCCAATACAGATAACTAAAACCATTGGCTGTTGACTTATTAAACAGTCTATCATGCTGTACCTTATCAAACACCTTCTGGAAATCTAAATGTATTACATGTACTGATTCCCCTTTATCTAACCTGCCCATTTCTTCCTCAAGAAATTCCAGTAAATTTGTCTGGCAAGAATTCGCCTTCATGAAGCCATGCTTACTTGACTTGATTCTACCACATTTCTAAATGCTCTGCTATTAAATCTTTATGATGGACTCTAAAAGATAACAGATGTTAATCTAACCATCCTAGTTACTTCTTTTCGCTCCTTCACTTTGTAAATAAAGGCATACACTGGCAGTTTTCCAGTCCTCTGGGACCTTTCCAGAAGTTAATTATCTTGAAAGATTAAAGTGCATCCACTATCGCTGTAGCTACTTATTTTAATATTTTAAAATATAACCCATCAGATCCAGGGTATTTATAAGCCTTTAGTCCCATTAGTTTCCCATGGACATTTTCTCTAATGATAATTATTGTGATTATTCCCCCTCCACCCACTATTTTTGCCCATTGATTATTTAGTATTTTTGGAATGCTTTTAGTGTTTTTTTAAATTCACATGGGACATCGGCATCACTGGTTGGTCAGCATTTATTCCCCATCCCTAGTTGCCTTTGAGAAGGTGGTGGTGAGCTGCCTTCTTGCACTGCTGCAGTCCATGTGCTGTAGGTACAGCCACAAGCTATTAGGGATGAAATTCCAGGACTTTGTCACAAAAAAACTGAAGGAGCGGCGATATATTTCAAATTTGGGATGGTGAGTGGCTTGATGGGGAACTTGCAGATGGTACTCTTCCCATTTATCTGCTGCCCTTGTCCTTCTAGATGATAGTGGTCACAGATTTTGAAAATGCTGTCAAAGAATCTCTGATGAATTTCTGCAGTGCATCTTGTAGATGGTACATGCAGCTGGTACTGAGGGTTGGTGGTAGAAGGAGCGGATTTTGTGGATGAGGTGCCCATCAAACAGGCTGCTTTGACATAAGAGTTTTGTTTGAGCTGCACCCATCCGGGCAAGCGAGGAGTATTCCATCACATTCCTGACTTGTGCCTTGAGAACTGTAGCCTGGGGAACCAGAAGGGGAGTTCCTTGCTGCAGTATTCCCACCTTCTGCCCTGCTCTTGGAGTCATGTGTTTATATGGTTAGTTCAGTTCAGTTCAGTTCAGTTTCTAGTCAATGGTCAAAATGGTCACCCCCTGGATATGGGGTGAGTGGGGGATTCAGTGATGGTAGCACCATTGAATGTCAAAAGGGCGGTACTTAGATTGTCTCTTATTGGAGATGGTCATCGTCTGGCCTCGGTTTTCTGCAAATGTTACTTGCCACATTTCCCTTTTCAGATAATGTCCAAACCTTTGTTGCATTTGGACATGGACTGCTTCAGTAGCTGAGGAGTCATAAATGATACTGAACATTGGTGAATGTTTACACTTCTGACCTCAGGATGGTGGGAGCGACATTGATGAAGTAACTAAAGATGATTGGGCCTAGGACACTACCTTGAGGAACTCCTGTAAAGATGTTCTGGAGCTGAGGTAACTGACCATCAACAACCATGATCATTTTCCTTTGAGGTATGACTCCAACTAGTGGAGAGTTTTCCCCAATTCCCATTGACTCCAGTTTTGTTAGCACTCTTTGATGCCGCATTCAGTCAAATATAGTCTTGATGTCAAGGGCTGTGACTCTCACCTCATCTCTGGAATTCAGCTCTTTTTTCCAAGTTTGAACCAAGGCTATAATGAGCTTAGGAGCTGAGCAGCCCTGGAGTAATGCAAACTGGGCATCACTGAGCATGTTATTACTGAGCAGGTAGCATGACAGCATTGTTGATGACACCACTCATCACTTTACTGTTGGGGAGGTGATGGCCTAGTAGTATTATTGCTGGACTGTTAATTCAGAGACCCAGATAACATTCTGGGGACCCAGGTTCGAATCCTGCCACGGCAAATGGTGGAATTTGAATTTAAAACATCTGGAATTAAGAATCTAATGATGACTGGTTCACTAATGTCCTTTATGGAAGGAAACTGCCATCGTTACCTGGTCTGGCCCACATGTGACTCCAGACCCACACCAATGTGGTTGACTCTGAATTGGCCTCTGGGCAATTAGGGATAGACAACAAATGCTGCCTAGCCAGTGACACCCTCATCCTGTTAATGAATCAAGGAAAAAACATATCAAGAGGGGGCTGATGGAGTGGTTATTGGCCAGGTTGGAGTAGGTTTTGTGTACAGGACTTACTCTCCACATAAATGGTAAATGCCAGTGTCATAAGCTGTACTGGAACAGTTTGGCCAATCGTTTCTTGATCTCACATGGAGTGAATCCAATTGGCTGAAGACTGGCATCTGTGTTGCTGGGAACCATTGGAGGAAGTTGCACTGGATCACCCCCTCAGCAGATTGATGCAAAGGCTTCAGCCTCATCATTTGCACTGATGCACTGATCTTCCCCATTATTTGGGATGAGGATATTTCTGGAGCCTCCTCCTCCAGTATGTTATTTTATTTGTTCATCACAATTCACAACTGGATGTGGCTAGACTGCAGAGAATAGAATTTGGAGCTCTTGCTAAAACTAGACAAAGCACCATATTTTGATGGCTTTTAAAACTTTCCCAATCCTCTAGCTTGTCACTAAACTTTTCCTCATTGCATATTCATATTCAGTTTGATGCTGACTTTCTCTTATTTGGCTATCCATGGTTGGTCTACCCCTTCCTAGAATCCTTCTTTCTCACTGGGATTTAAGTTCGCTGTGAATCATCAATTATTTTCATTGAATATCTGCCATTGTTCCTCAAATGTCTTTACTGCAAAATTCTTTTCCCACTACAATTTAGATAGCTCTGCTTTTAATTACCACGATTCAAGATCAGCAAAAGTGTCTTTATGAGTGAGTTTATCACTCTCAAACTGAAACCTAAATTCTAACATGTTAGGGTCAATGTTTTCTAAGGGATCGTTACACTGACATTATTTATTAAACATGCTTCATTACTGATAACCGGATCCAAAACAGCCTCATTCCTGGTTGAATCCACAATATATTGTTCTTAGAAACTGCCCGAAGTAGAATCTATGAATTCTTCCTTGTGGCTATCACTGCCAATTTGATTTTTCCAATCCACAAGCAGATTAAAGTCACTCAGGATTATTGTGATGCATTTTCTGCATGTCCTCATTATCTGCTGATTCATTCTCTGTCCTAAAAGTGTCTTCTCCCTCTTGTTATTTCTTACCTCCATATACTTGGATTCTACATTTTCTAATCTAAGATCATTTTTTGCTATTTAATTTATTCCATCTGATACAACAAAGCTGCCCCATTACGTTTTCCTTTCTGTCTGCTCTTTCAAAAAGTCACACACCCCTGAGTATTTTGTTCTCCTTGTAACCATGTCTCCATAAAATCAAATGCTGGAAATCTGAAACAAATACACAGAATGCTTGAGAATCTCAGTAGGTCTGGCAGCATCTGTAGAGAAAGAAAAGTCTGGTATGACCCTTCTTCAGAACATCTGTAGGGAATATTAACATCATTACGCTAACCATGTCTCCATAATCGCTGTTAGATCATACCTTTTAACCTCTGTTTGGGTAGGCAATTCATTTATTTTGTTCCAATATTTTTCCACACTGTGGGGTAAATGCCACTGTCTTAGCTGTTATAAAGCATTTCAGTAAAGGGCTATTAATTTTGCCTTTTTACCATTTTTCTCCATTTAACTCTATTTGCTGCTTTTTTTTTTCTTCATTTGTACATTCTGTTCCTTCCATTCACACTCTAGTTCAACACTACTCTCACAATCATCAGCAAAGTATAGAAAGGGGTTTTCAATGTTTCTATCAATCACAATTATTCAACAATAACCTGCTCACTGACACTTAGCTTTGGTTCTGCCTGGTCCACTCAGCTCCTGACTGCATTATAGTCTTGGTTCAAAAATGGACAGAAGGGCTGAAGTAGAGGTGAGGCGAGAGTGACTACCGTTGGCATCAAGGCACCATTTAACCAAGTGTGGCATCATGGACCCCTAGTAAAACAGTGGAACATTCTCCACTAATTTGAGTCATACTTGACACAAAGGAAGGTGGCTTTAGTTTTTGGTATCAATCATCTCAGTCACAAGACATCACTGCAGGAGTTCCTTGGGGTAGGGCTCTCAATGCAACTATCTTGACCTGTTTCATCAATGACCTTCCCTCCACCTTAGACTCTGAAAAGGAGGTGTTTGCTGATCATTGCACAGTGTTCCAGCACCATTTACAACTCTTCAGATACTGGAGCAGTCAGTGTCCAAACACAACAAGAGCTGGACAACATTCAGGCTAGGAATGATAATTTGCAAGTTATATTCACAGAATACAAGTGCCAGGTGAGGACCAACTCCAAAAAGAGGGAAATCCCTTGAAATAATATGCCCTATTACCAACATCCTGGGTGTTGCTGCTGATCAGAACTGCCATAAATCCTGTGGTTACAGCAGCAGGTGAGAGGCTAGGAAAGTGTGATATGTAACTGGCCTCCTGACTCCTCAAAGCCTATCCACTGTATAAAGACACTAGTCAGGATATTTTTTTCTTTATTCATTCATGGAATGAGGGCATCACCACCTAAGAAGCATTTATTGCCCATTCCTAATTACCCAGACAGCACTTAAGATTCAACCACATTGCTGCAGGTCTGGAGTCACATGTAGGCCAGACCTGTTAAGGATGGTATTTCCTTCCCCAAAGGACAATAGTGAACCAGATCGGCTTTTCTGGCAATTGATAATAGATTCATGGTCATTATCAAACTCTTAATGCCAGATTTCTTTTTAACTGAATTCAAATTCCAACATCTGTCATGGCAGGATTCAAACCCACGTCCCCAGAACATAATCTGGGTCTCTGGATTAACAGTCCGGTGATAATATCACGAGCCCATCACCTCCCCCCAAATTTGTTGGAATATTCCCCACTTGCCTGGATTAGCGCAGTTCCAACAACACTCAAGAAACTCAACACCATCCAGTCAAAGCAATCCATCAATGTGCTTCCCATCCATCTCTTCATCGTTCACTCCTTCCACCACCAATGAACAGTAGAAACAGTAACTCACCAATGCTCCATCGACTGCTTCTTCCAAACCAGTGAGTTCCACCATCAAGACAGATATCAGATAAACTGGAACACCACCACCTGCACGTTTCCTCCAAGCCAGACATCATTCTGACTTTGAACTATGTGTTGAAATCTTGGAACTCCCTTCCTGACAACACTGGAGGTGAATCTACACAACACGGACTCAGTACTCCAAGAAGGTAAATACCCAGCACCTAACCAGCAAGTCCTGTGTCCTGTGACTCAATGAAAAGAATGACATTTATGAGGTAATTGAAACACAGCCAAGTAGGCTCTTGGTAAGAGGATTTCACCTTGATAGCAGCTGTGCCTTCATCTGTAATGTATTGACTAATCAGCAAAATGGTGTTTGTAAGGGAACAGACTACAGCCTGAACAATATTGTAAAAACCTATCATTCAACTTAATATTGCTGGCTCTTTCTGAAAGATAGTACAATGAGAGTCACTGGTCTGCTCCCTCTGTTTTAACAAATGTCATTTTTACCAACTAAAAAAAAAAGACAAGCTTCATTGAGACAATACGTATTTTTATAAAATCTCCTAAATTGAAAATCTGGTCGATAAAATTTGTCTGCTTTTAATCAAGTACACCTTATTCAAATGTGGCATCCCACTTCTGGGAGTAAAACTCAATACTGTGGATTTAGGCGTGGAAATTTCCAAAGGAAAGTGAACTCACAGTCCTGCAGTTTGGAGGCCGAACTCAGAAGGAAATCATGGATTCTTACATTCAGAAGACAGCAGAAAGTAACTAATGAGGCTTTGTGAAGTCCGCAGTTGGGAATGAAGTAGTGACACCGACGGAATATTCCCAGTGGTGGACAGATGTCCCTTTGAGGCCAAAGTATGACTGTAGTGATTGTGAAGAGGTCAGCCAGGTGGACTTCATAGAATATGAGTTCTCCTATTAGGGCTGTTAATCTGGTCCAATCAGGGAGCCCTGGCTGATAGATATAAACAGGAGTGTCAGTTCACTTGAGAGCTGGCTCTGAGGGAGCTGGATCAGTGTCAAGGACTCTCCATGTGTAAATAAAGGGTGATTTGGTGACAAGATATTGGCTTCTGCAGAGTTATTTCAATGACCACCGTCTAGACATGCCCTCCAGTCAGCAAGTGGGGGAGGGAATGGTGGCGGATCGAGTGGTGGTTCAGGAGGGTTGCTATGAGTGCAATTTTAGATCCAACTTCCAGTGATATAGGGATCGCTGGATCACAGCTACAGCCACAATGATGGTTTGACAACTGTAATAACTATATTTTAACAAGGTCAGAATTCTTCAAGGGGTTCTTCCATTTTGATGTCCCCTTAATTGGACATAGTTTCTGGAAGAAGGTTCTTAATTGGTCAAATCAAGAAAGGTTATAACTAATTCAGAGATAGTAGGAACTGCAGATGCTGGAGATTCTGATGAAGGGTCTAGGCCCGAAACGTCAGCCTTTCTGCTCCTATGATGCTGCTTAGCCTGCTGTGTTCATCCAGCCCTGCACCTTGTTATAACTAATTACCCGCTAAATTTACTTACAGGTTGCAGATTCAGAATTGAAGCTGACATCCGGATTATGACCCAGCCGGGAAAATGCAATGCATTGTTTCTAAGGGGATTAGAACATTGTCCTTCTTCTTATTTATTTTTTTGTATATATATATAGTTTATATTTATTAGCAGATTACACAAACTAAAGGCAAAATAAAGTTTAACCACCATCCATTTAACATTGAACAGTACAGCACAGGAACAGGCCCTTCAGCCCACCATGACTGTGCCAACCATGACACCATTCTAAACTAATCCCATCCGCCTACACATGGTCTACATCCTTTATTCCCTGCCATTCATTGTCGGTTAAGTGCTTCCTAATCATTACTATTATCTATGCTTCTACCACGTCCCCTGGCAGCGCATTCCAAACACCCTCTGATTAAAAAAAACTTGCCTCACACATCTCCATTAAACTTTTCCCCTCTCACCTTAAAGCTATGCCCCCTAGTATTTGACATTTCCACTCTGGGCTATCCACCTTATCCATGCCTCTCATAATTTTATAGGCTTCTATCAGGTCACCCCTCAGGCTCCGACATTCCAGCAAAAACAATCGAAGTTTGTCCAACCTCTTCTGATAGCCTAATACACTCCAATCCAGGCAACATCCTGGTAAACCTCTTTTACACCCTGTCCAAAGCCTCTGCACCCACCCTGTTGTATGATGACCAGAACTGCACGCTATACTCCAAACGTCACCTAACTGAAGATTTATACAGCTGCAACATACCTTGCCAACTTGTACACTTACTGCCCCGACCAAAGAAGGCAAGCATATCATTTGCCTCCTTTATCACCTTATCCACTTGCTTTGCCACTTTCAGGGAAGTTCATAAGACGAGTAAAGATCACGCCTCCACTGAAAACTACAGTGTTGTGATAATAGTTATGCAGTTCATCTTAAAGAACACATTTTTAAAATGTTGGTGCTTTACTGCCATGTTAGTATTGTCTCAAGAACAAAAGAACTAAAGTTAATTATGGCTAGAATAATTTTTACAAACATAAAAGAACATAATTTTAAACTTGGGCAACTTTGCACCGTAAGTACATGTGACAAAGATTATGTCTCATGGTTTCAGAAGCTTACATACTGACCCACAAAGCCCAATCCTGATGTTATAAATACTCAGGAATTCCACGTAAATTACCTTTCATACAAACTTTGCAACCTTCAGAACAGGGAAAATAGTCTGTAAGGGAAGATTGACCTTCTGTTCTTCGTAATAAGCAAGCACTTGTTAATACTCAAATAGCAATGAAGTGTAAGATCAGTTAAGCACCGGTTCATCTGTTGCTTAATTTCTTGACAATGTTGCTTAAGGTTCCATTCACATATTATCATCGTTTGCTGACCTACACAGGCATCCAAGGTAAGCAATCTAAAGTTTTTGAGAAGACTTGTAGCTCAGGTTGTGGATGAAGTTGCAGACTTGCTGGCCGAGCCGGTGTGTTTGATTGCAGACCTTTCATAACCCTGCTAGGTAACATCGTCAGTGCACGTCCAGTGACGCATTGGTGTTCTGTCCCGCTTGTTACTTATATGCCTCGGTTTGCTGGGGTGGTTGGCATTATTTACGGTTCTGTTTTTAAGTGGTTTGTATATCAGGTCCAGTTCAGGGTGTTTGTTGATGGAGTTCCAGTTGAAATGCCAGGCCTCCAGGAATTCCCCGGCATGTCTGTTTGGCTAGTGCTATTATGGATGTGTTGTCCTGGTCAAATTCATATCCTTTTTCTGTGTGTATTGAGACCAGTGAGAATTGGTCATGTCTCTTGGGGGCTAGTTCATGTTTATGTTTTCTTATTGTCAGTTTTCTTCCAGTTTGGCCTATGTAAGTCCTTGAATGGTACTTTGTATATTACATTAGTTTTATTGGTTATGGGTATGGGATCCCTCATCAGTAGCTGTCACAGGGTGGATGTTGGTTTGTGGGCTACCCAAATACCAGGGGGTCTGAGTGGTCTTGTGTTCATCTCTGATATGTCCCTGATGTACGGTAGGGTGACTAGTGTGTCTGGCCGTGTTGTGTCTTCTTGTTGTGGCCTGTCGCAGAGGTGGCGGCAGATTGTGCTTTTTGGGTATCCACTCCCTATAAAAACTACATATAAGTGCTCTTGTTCTGCTTTGTGCAATTCCGGATTGCTGCTGTGTGTTGTGGCCCATTTGAATAATGTCCTGATAAAACAGAGCTCTGCACGGCGGGGGTGGGGGGGTGGGGGGAGCTTCTGATTCTGAGAGGCTTACATGGAGTGCGTGTGGAGATGTTTCCAATTGTAGGAAGACCAGGTCCCGAGGGCTGATCCTCTAGAACTGATATGAGCAGGAATTTCTTCTTTTTCTTCTTTATTCATTCACAGGATGAGGGTGTCGCTGGCTAGGCCAGCATTTATTGTCTATCCCTAATTGCCCAGATGACAGTCAACAGTCAACCATGGCAGTTTCCTTCCCTACAGGACATTAGTGAACCAGACAGATTTTTCCGGACAATCAACAATGGATTCATGGTCATCACTAGATTCTTAATCCCAGATATTTATTGAATTCAAATTCCACCATCTGCCGCGGCAGAATTCAAACCCAGGTCCCCAGAACGTTATCTGAGTCTCTGGATTAACAATCCAGCAACAATACCACTCGGCCATCGCTTCCCCTTTAGCCAAAGGGTGCTAGATCTGTGAAACTCAAAGCTGCAGAAGGCTGTTTCCTATAGCCTAAGCTAATTTTGCATCAATGTTACTACTGTCTCTTTTATTCCATGGCCTGTATCTTTCCGCACAAATCTGCTGGCACTGTACCAAATACGCTTTAATAACATCTTTAGGAGGTCCATGTGCATCAACCTTCCTTTCATCAACCCTTTCTGTTACTCTTCAAAAAACTCCAGCAAGTTATTTACTGGTTATTTTCACTTCACAAATCCATGCTGACTTTCCAAATCAATCAATTTGTTCCATGTGATTAATAATTCTATCCCAAATAGTTGTTACTAAAAGTTGAAATGACTGATCAATAATTGCTGGATCGATCTTAACATCCGATTTTGAACAAGTGTGTAATGCTTGCAATTCTCCAAACCTCTGACGTCCTCACACCCATTGAAGATTGAAAGATAATTGCCAGTGCCTCTGCAATTTATGCACCAACAGCTCATCCAATACCACCTCTATACCAATATTAAACTGTTCTGGTGACTGAGCTCCTTCCTCTGTCACCATGCCCTGGACAACACATCACTTTTTTGGGTAAAGACAGATGCAAACTTTTCATTTAATGCTTCAGTTAAGATTCTTGCTTTGATGTGTAAATTCCCTCTATGGTTTCTAATCAGCTCTACTTCTCCTTTTAACACCCTTACTCATGTGCTTGTAGAAGACTTCAGGGTTTCCTTTCATATTAGCTGCTAATCCCTCTTTGCTTCCTGTATTTGCTTTCTCATCTCCCTTCTGAACTTTCTGTTAAAAGTTTGGCTCTTAAATGTATTTACTACTTAATACCTGTCAGAAGCACACTTCTTCTTCTTTAACTTAATTTCTATCTATTTTATCATCCAAGGAGCTCTGGATTTGTTTGTCTTGTTTCCTTTTTAAAGGAATATACCTTGACCATGCTCAAACCATCCCCTCAATTTTCCTTTCAAATCATTTTATGAATCCACTGGATGCCTTGTGATCTAGATTATGAGCCCAGGTTCTTGGCTTGATCCCATAAACTTCTGCCATATAAGAAGCAGTGGAGGATCTGGGTCTGTACTCAATAGAGTTTAGAAGGATGAAGGTGAATCTCATTGAAAATAACAGAATACTGAGAAGCCTGGATAGAATGGACGTGGAGAAGATGTTTCCACTAGTAGGAGTGACTAGAATGCAAACACACCTTAGAGTGAAGGGATGATCCTTTAAAACTGAGATGAGGAGGAATTTCTTCAGCAGAGGATGGTGGATCTGTGGAACTCATTGCCTCAATAGGCAATGGGGGTCAAGTTTTTGAGTGTCTTTAAGACAAGAGATAGATAGGTTCTTGATTAGTAAGGGGATCAAGGGTTATGGTGAGAAGGCAAAAGGATGGTGTTGAGAAATATATCAGCCATTATTGAATAGTGGAGTGGACTCAATGGGCCGAATGGTTTAATTCTGCTCCTATATCTAATGGACCTGAGGCAAAAATAGTACCACAATGCACCAAAAAACCAGAAAATACCACATCCAAACAATTGTGATATTGAACACTCTTCTATTGTCTCCATAGATAATTCAATCTGAGTTCAGGCTGGTAATCAAAAGGAGGATCTCAACAAGGTAGTCACTGAGAGATAGAATCCCCTGGCTAGGGACCCTGGCACTGTCTCAACATAAGGAATTGTTCATTTAACACTAATTTAAGTGAGATTTCACTCAAAGGGTTGAAAGCCTGTATGATTCTCAACCCCAGACAAGGGTGTGCATTGGGATAGATTAATTCATGTCCTCAAAGTAAAGGAGGTCATGGATTATAACATGATAATACTTAAGATTCAGCTTGAGGGTGAGTAGTGTTGTCAAAGACTTAAATCTAATTAAAGATAATTACAAGAATATGTGAACAGAGTTGGCTAAAGTGAACTGAGAAAATAGGTGAAAAGGTAAGACAGTAGAAAAATAGTGGCAGTGCAAAGCCAACAGTGAGGGTTCAATTCCCACACTGGCTGAGGTTACCATGAAAAACTCTTCTTCTCAACTTCTCCCCTTGTCTAAGTTGTGGTGACCCTCAGGTTATACGACCACTAGTCATCTCTCTCTAATGACAGAGAAGCCCCATGGTCCTCTGGAACTAGGGCAACTTTACTTAAAGACAGACATTTAAGACATTCAAAACTCTCAACAATGATACAAATATATGAATATATGAAACAGGAGCAGAAACTGACCATTTGGATCCATGTACCTATTCAGTCATTCAATAAGATTATGGCTAAAGCAGTCCATGATGATAAGGGAGATAGACAGGGTGAATAGAAAGCAGCTGTTTCTCTTATTCGTAGGGTCAAGAACAAGGAGGCATAACTTCAAAGTGAAATGTTGAGAGGGGATTTGTGGAAAACATTTTCACCAAGAAGGTGGTGGGGGATCTGGAATGCACTGACTGAGAATATAGTTGAGGTGAGTAATCTTACAACCTTTAAAAAGCACTTGGATGAGTATTTGAAGTGTCATAACATTCAAGGTAATGGGCCTAGTGCAGGTAAGTGGGACTAATGTAGATAGATGGTACACATTCAATGGGCTAAAGGGGCTCTTTTGTACTGGATGATTCTATAATTCCCTCTATAACAGTATGCCTACACAAAACAGACTGTAGCAGTTCAATAGGCATCTCACCACCACTCTCTCCAAGGCAACTAGGGATGGTCAACAGTGCCCAGCCAGTGGTGTCCACAACATATAAATAAATTTTAAAAGTTATATTGGAAAATCATAACACAGACACAGTCAACATGGTTTGAAAAAGGAGTCTATTGCAATGGAAATGGAACATAAAAATATGAAAATATTGTTGCAACTGTACAACACCTTAGTTATAGGAACAGAAGTTGGCCATTCAGTCCCTCGAGCCTGTTCCACCATTCAATGAGATCATGGCTGATCTGTGGTCTAGCTCCATGTACATGCTTTTGGTCCATATTTCTGAATACCATTGCTTAACAAAAATTTATCTCAGATTTAAAATTAACAAATGATCCAGCATCCACTGCCGTTTGTGGAAGAGAGTTCCAAACATCTATCACCATTTGTGTATAGATGGGTTTCCTGAATACTCTGGCCCTAATTCTCAGACCATGCCCCTAGTTCTTGAATCCCCAAGTTTTTCTACCCTGTCTTTTCCTGTTAACATCTTGAAGACTTCAATCAAATCACCCCTTAACCTTCTAAATTTGAGAGAAAACAGGCCTAATTTGTACAAGAGATAGTAGGAACTGCAGATGCTGGAGAATCCGAGACAACAAGGTGCAGGGCTGGATGAACACAGCAGGCCAAGCAGCA
>NC_063332.1:30806517-30924040 GCF_021869965.1 Rhincodon typus | reverse complement strand
TGCTGCTTGGCCTGCTGTGTTCATCCAGCCCTGCACCTTGTTGTCTCTAATTTGTACAATCTCTCCTCATAACTTAACCCCTGAAGTCCAGGTATCATTCTTGTAAATATATGTTGTATTCTCTGCAATATCAATATATCCTTCCTAAAGTGCGGTGTCCAGATCGGCTCACAGGACTCCAAATGGGGTCTAACCAGGGTTTTCCAGAACTGCGGCATTACTTCTGCATCCTTGTACTCCATTCACAGAGACACGCAGCACGGGAACAGACACTTTGGTCCAACCAGTCCCTGCCAAACATAATCCCAAGCTAAACTCGTCCCACCTGCCTGCTCCTGGCCCACATCCCTCCAAACCTTTCCTATTCATGTATTTATCTATGTGTGTTTTAAATGTTGTAACTGTGCCCATATCCACCACTTCCTCAGGAAATTCATTCCACACACTAACCGCCACTGTGTAAAAAATTTGCTCCTCATGTCTTTTATAAGTCTCTCTTGTCTCACCTTAAAAAAGTGTGCTCTAGTCTTGAAATCTCTTTTCCTAGGGAAAAGACAACTACCATTAACTCTATCTATACCCTCATTATTTTAAAATCTTCTAAAAGGTTGCCTCTCAACCTCCTACGCTCCAGTGAAAAAGTCCCAGCACATCCAGCCTTTCTCTATAACTCAAACCTTCCATACCCAGCAACATCCTGGTAAATTTTTAAGATATAAAGGCCAGCATTCTATTAGTTTTCTTGATTATTTTCTGCACCTGTTTGTGACATTTTAAAGATCAACAAGAAATTCTTTGTGTTGAACCCCAGGAGATGGGAGAGATATTAATATTTTGTGTTAGTTTTTACTGTGAAAAAAGAAATGGAAGCTAGAAAACACAGGGAAATAAATACTGATGTTTTGAAAACAGTTCACATTACAGAAGAGGAAGTGCTGGAGGTCTCAAAAAACACAAAACTGGATAAATCTCCAGGACCTGATCAAGTGTATCCCAGGACATTGTGGGACGTTAGAGGGGAAATTGCAGGGTCTCTAGCAGAAATATTTGTATCATCTATAACCATGGATGAGGTGCCGGAGGCATGGAAGATGGCTAATGTTGTGCCTTTATTTAAGAAGGGCTGTAAGGAGAAGCCTGGGAACTATAGACCTGAATAAAAACAGAAGCGACTGGAAAAGCTCAGCAAGTCTGGCAGCATCTGTGAAAATAAATCAGAGTTAACTTTTTGGGTCCAATAACCCTTCCTCAGAACTGGAACTCACAGCTGTTGCCAGACCTGCTGAGCTTTTCCAGCAACTTCTGTTTTTGTTCCTGATTTACAGCATCAGCAGTTCTTTCAATTTTTATTAACTAAAGACCTGAGTCTGGCATCAGTGATGGGTAAATTACTGGGGGTGATTTTGAAAAATAGGATTTACATGCATTTGGAGAGGCAATGGATGATTAGGGATAGTCAACATGGTTTTGTGCGAGGGAAATGGTGTCCCACAAACTTGATAGAGTCTTTTGGGGAAGTAGTCAAAATGATTGATGCGGGTAGAGTTGTTGTTTACTTGGACTTCAGCAAGGCGTTCGACAAGGTTCCGTATAGTAGACTGGTTAACCACATTAGATCACATGGGATTCAGGGTGATCTTGCCAACTGGATATAAAATTGGCTTGACAGTAGGAGACAGAGGGTGGTGGTGGAGGGTTGTTTCTCAGACTGAGGCCTGTGACGAGCGGTGTTCCACAAGAATCAGTACTGCGTCCACTTTTGTTTGTCATTTACATAAATTATTTGGATCAGAGTATAGAAGGCATGTTACTAAGTTTGTATATTGGACAGTGAAGAAGGTTATCTAAGATTACAAAGAGATCTTGATCAATTGGGTCAATGGGCTGAGGAGTGGCAGATGGAGTTTTACTTGGATTAATGCGAGGTTTTGCATTTTGGTAAAATAAAAAGGGCAGGACTCATATTATTAAGGGAAGGGCCTTGGATAGTGCTGTGGAAGAGAGACCTAGGGGTTCAGGTAGATAACTTTTTGAGTTTGCATTACACGTAGACAGGGTGATTAAGAAGGCATTTAGCACGCCGGCCTTCATTTTTTTTCCTTTATTCATTCACAGGATGAGGGTGTTGCTGGCTAGGCAGCATTTGTTGCCTGTCCCAAATTGCCCAGAGGGCAGTTAAGAGTCAACCACATTGCTGCAGGTTTGGTGTCACATATCAGCCAGATCAGGTAAGGATGGCAGTTTCCTTCCCTAAAGGACATTAGTGAACCAGATGGGTTTTTCCTGACAATCAGCAATGAGTTCACAGTCATCATTAGATTCTTAATTCCAGATATTTATTGAATTCGAGCTCCTCCATCTGCTATGGTGGGATTTGAACCCAGGTCCACAGAATATTATCTGGGTCTCTGGATCAACAGTCCAGCGATAATACCACTAGGCCATCACCAACATCATGAGTATAGGAGTTGGGAAGTCATGTTAAGGTTGTACAAGGTGTTGATGAGACATCTTTAGGAGTATTGTGCACAGTTCTGGTCATCCTGTTATAGGAAGGATATATTATGAAACTGGAGAGGGTTCAGAAAAGATGTCATGGGGAATAGTGGATTTAAGTTATTAAAATAGGTTGAATAAGCTGGAACGTAGGAGGCTGAGGGGTGACCTTATAGAGATTAATAAAATCATGAGGGGCATAGATAAGGTGAATAGTATAGGTCTTTTCCCTAAGGTGGGGGAGTTCAAAACGAGGGGCCATATTTTAAGGTGAGAGGAGAAAGATTTAAAAAAGACATGAGTGGCAACTTTTTTTACACGTAGTGGTTTGTGTGTGGAATGAACTTCCAGAGACAGTGATGGATGAGGGTACACCGAGCTGGTTGGTTGTTCCGCAGACGTTTCATTACCCTGCTGGGTAACATCATCAGTGCAGCCTGCGATGAAGTGCTGTTATGTTTTCCTGCCTGGTATTTAACTCTGGTGTCTGTTGAACTCGATTACCTCACTTCCGGTTTTCCTTTGCAGTGGAATATATATAGGGTCTAGCTCACATAGACCCTATATACACTCCACTGCAAAGGAAAACCGGAAGTGAGATAATCGAACTCAACGGACACCAGAGTTTAAATAATAGGCGGGAAAACACAACGGCTCTTCATTGGAGGCTGCACTGATGATGTTACCCAGCAGGGTAATGAAACGTCTGCGGAACAACCAACCAGCTCGGCGAGCCAACCAACCACAACATCCACACCTGAGCTACAAATCTACTCAAAAACTTTGGATGAAGGTACAGTAACAATGTTTAAAAGACATTTGGATAAGTGCATGAATAAGAAATGCTTAGCAGAGTTGGTCCGAGCGCAAGCAGGTGGGACTAGTTTAGTTTGGGATTATGGTTGGCATAGACTGGTTGGACCGAAGGGTCTGTTTCCTTGCTGTATGACTCTATGACTTGAAACAAGGGCAGGACTTATACAATTAATGGGAGGGCCCTGGGTAGTGTTGTAGAACAGAGACATCTGGGGGTTCAGGTACTTAATTCTATGATATTTGCATCACAGGTAGATAGGTTGGTTAAGAAGGCATTTAGCACATTTGCCTTCATTTCTGAGACCTTTGAGTATAGGAGTCGGGACATCATGTTGAGGTTGTACAGGATGTTAGTGAAGCCTCTTCTGGAATACTGTATGATATTTTGGTTGCTTGTTATAGGAAGAGTATTATTAAACTGGAGAGGGTTCAGAAAACATTTACCAGGATATTGCCAGGAATGGAGGGTTTGAGTTATAAAAATAGGCTGGATAGACTGAGACATTTTTTCACTGGAGCTTTGTAGGTTGAGGGGGTGACCTTCTAAAAATTTATAAAATCATAGGGGCATAGATAAGATGAATAGCAAATGTCTTTTCCCTAAGGTGGGAGAATTCAAAACTAGGGTCATATTTTTAAGGTGAGAGGAGAAGGATTTAAAAAGGACATGAGGGGCAACTTTTTTTACAGGGAGAGTAGTTAGTGTGTGGAATGAATTGCTGGATGCAGGCTCAGTTACACTTAATCTGAACTATCAACATCTTTTCTGCCTCAGCACTTCAACCAACCAACTCCCATTGCATAAACGCTGCCCCCTCCACACTTCACTTCAGCTCTGATGAACAGTCATCTCGACTCAAAGTGTAAGCTTGCTTTCCCTCATTGATGCTGCTTGACCCACTGTGATCATCATTATTTTTTGTTTACAGTTACAAGATATTTGGATAAGTACGTGAATAGGTAAGGTTTGGAGGAATACGTGCTAAACACAGGCTAGTGGGACTAGTTCCATTTGGGAACATGGTCAGCATGGACTAGTTGGACCGAAGGGTCTGTTTCCATCCTGTATGACTCTATTCTATGCAACTGAAGTCTCTTTGGACAGCCACTATATTTAACTTCATACCTTGATCTATCTTTTTTCAGTCTAAAATGGATAATCTCACACTTGCTTACACTGAATTCTATCTGCCACAGTTTTGCCTATTCACTTAACCTAGCAAAATCCCTTTGTAATTTTATTCTATCATCTACACTGTCTACAATGCCACCTAACTTTGTGTTATCAGTAAAGTTGGATACATAACTTTCTATGCCATTATCCAAGTCATTAATATGTAATGTCAAATATTGAGGCCCGATTACAGATCCTTGTGGGACATCACTGGTCGTATCGTACCAATTTGACTATCTACCTTACTTCCTGTCACCTGCCCCTCAACAAATTTCCCAACCATGTCAGTAATTTGCCCTCAATTTCTTGGGCTTCTACCTTAGTTAACAGTCTTTTATGTGGAACTTTATCAAATGCCTTCTGGAAGTCCATATAAACAACATAAATGGACATTCTCCTGTCCACTGCCTTAGCGATCTCTTCAAAACAGTTAATGAGGTTTAAATTACCTACCTGTCATGAATCATGTTGGTTCTCTGATTAACAGGGAATTTTCAAGGTGTTCAGTTTCCCATCCTTGATTATAGATTTCAACAGTTTCCCCATCACAGACATTATACTAAGTGGTCTGCAGTTCCCTGGTTTTCCTCTTTTGTCCTTCTTAAAAAGTGCAGCGACATGCAATTTTCAAATCCAGAGAACTCTGAAAGATTATTTAGACTACATCTGTGTACTGTTTTGGTCTTCATCTTTAAGAAAATATATAATTGCATTATAAGTAGTTCAGAGAAGGTTTACTCAGCTGATTCCTGGGATAATTATCTTATGAGGAATGGTTGAGCTTATTGGGCCTTTAAACTTTGGAGTTTTGAAGTATAAATTTTGATATATTCAAGAATGTGTTAACTAATTTTTTGATCAGTGAGGGAGCCAAGGATTGTGGGCAGAAGACAGGAAAGTAGAGTTTGGTCTCAATCAGATCAAGCACATAAACATAGAAGATAGGAGCAGGAGTAGGCCATTCGGCCCTTTGAGCCAGCTCTGCCATTCTTCACAATCATGGCTTTCCGTCCAACTCAATAGCCTAATCCTGCTTTCTCCTCATAACCTTTGATCCCATTCGCCCCAAGTGCTATATCTAGTCGCCTCTTGAATACATTCAATGTTTTGGCATCAACTACTTCCTGTGGTAATGAATTCCACAGGCTCACCACCTTTGGGTGAAGAAATGTCTCTTCATCTCTGTCCTAAATCCTCATACTGTGACCCCTATTCTGGACACACCCACCATCAGGAACATCCTCCCTGCATCTACTCTGTCCAGTCCTGTTTGAATTTTACAAGTCTCAAAGAGGTTCCCCCTCATTTGTCTGAACTCTAGCGAAAACAATCTCAACCTAGTCAATCTATCCTCATACATCAGTCCCGCCATCCCCGGAATCAGCCTGGTAAACCTTTGCTGCACACCGTCGAGAGTAAGAGCATCCTTCCTTAGAAAAAGGGACCAAAACAGCACACAATAGGTGTGGTGTAGCCTCACCAAGGCCCTGTATAACTGCAACAACACATCCCTGCTCCTGTACTCAAAACCTCTCGCAATGAAGGCCAACATACCATTTGCCTTCTTTACCGCCTGCTGCACCTGCATGCTTATCTTCAGCGACTGGTGCACAAGGACACCCCAGATCCTACTGCACTCTCCCCTCTCCCAATTTACAGCCATTCAGGTAGTAATCTGCCTTCTTGTTTTTGCTTCCTCAGTGAATAACCTCACATTTAGCCAAATTATACTGCATCTGCCATTGATTTGCCCACTCACTCAACCTGTCAAGATAATGCTGAAGGATCTCTGCATCCTCATTACAGTTCACCTTCCCACCCAACTTGGTATCATCTGCAAATTTGGAGATGTTACATTTTTTTCTCTCATCCAAATCATTAATATATATTGTGAATAGCTGGGGTTCCAGCACCGATCGCTGTGGC
Source organism: Rhincodon typus (assembly GCF_021869965.1). Classification (NCBI taxonomy): domain Eukaryota; kingdom Metazoa; phylum Chordata; class Chondrichthyes; order Orectolobiformes; family Rhincodontidae; genus Rhincodon; species Rhincodon typus. The sequence continues at coordinate 30,917,628 of NC_063332.1, read as the reverse complement.
ACCCCACTAGTTACTGCCTGCCAATTTGAAAAGGACTCATTAATTCCTACTCTTTTTTTCCTCTCTGTCAACCAGTTTCCTATCCATCTCAATACACTTCCCCCAATCCTATGCACTTCAATCTGGCACATTAATCTCTTATGTGGGACATTGTCAAATACTTTCTGAAAGTCCAAATATACTCCATCAACTGGCTCCCCCTTGTCAACTCTACTAATTACATCTTCACAGAATTCCAACAGATTTGTCAAGCATGATTTCCCTTCATAAATCCATGCTGACTCTGTCTGATCCTGCCACTGCTTTCTAAATGCTCTGCTATAACATCTTTGACAATGGATCCAAGAATTTTCCCCACTATGGATGTTAGGCTCACTGGTCTATTATTCCCTGTTTTCTCTCCACCGCCCTTTTCAAATATTGGAGTGATATTAGCCACCCTCCAATCTATAGGGACTGTTCCTGAGTCTATAGATTCATGGAAGATGACCACCAATGCATCCACTATTTCTAGAGCTATTTCTTTAGGCATTGTGGGGTGTAGATTATCAGGCCCTGGGGATTTATCCACCTTCATTCCCAGCAATTTTCCCAGCACCATTTCTCTACTAATATTGATCTCTCACAGCTTGTTCCTCTCACTAAATCTTGCATCCTCCAACAATTCTGGTATCTGGGATAGTAGGAACTGCAGATGCTGGAGAATCCGAGACAACAAGGTGCAGGGCTGGATGAATACAGCAGGCCAAGCAGAGAGGCTGACGTTTCGGGCCTAGACCCTTCATCAGAATTCACAATTTCACAATTTCTGAATTCTGGTATCTGATTTGTGTCCATTTTTGTAAAGACAGAACCAAAGTATGTACTCAGTTCCTCAGCCATTTCTTTGTCCCCTATTCTACATTCCCCCATTTCTGTCTGTAGGGGACCTACATTTCTCTTTACCAAACTCTTTCTCTTCACATATCTATAGAAACTCCTAGCATCAGTCTTTATGTTTTCTGCAAACTTACCTTTATACTCTATTTTCCCCTTCTTAAACAATCCCTTGGTTCTTCTTTGTGAATTCTAAACTGCTCTCAATCCTCAGATGTATTATTTTTCTCGGCCAATCGGTATGCTTCTTCCTTGGATCAGATACTATTTCTAATTTCCTTTGTAAGACATGGATTGGCCCTCTTAACCATTTTGCTTTTGCGACAGACAGGAATAAACAGTTGTTGCAGTTTCCCCGTGCATTTCTTGATTGTTTGCCATTGCCTACCCACTGTCATCCCTTTGAGTAACTCTCCTCAATGTATCAAGGCCAACTCACGCCTCATATCCTCATAGTTTCCTTTATTTAGGTTCAGCACTCTAGTCTCTGAATCAACGACTTCACTCTCCACCTTGATAAAAAATTCTATCATGTTATGAGCGCTCTTCCCCAAGGGGTCTCGCACAGTTAGATTGGCGATGATTCCTTTCTCATTACACAGTACCCGGTCTAAGATGGTCTGCTCTCTAGTTGGTTTCTTCACATATTGGTCAAGAAAACCATCCTGTACACACTCCAGGAAGTCCTCCTCTACGGCGTTGTGGCTAATTTGATTTGCCCAATCTGTGTGTAGATTAAAATCACCCATGATCACCGATATTCCCTTATCACATGCATCTCTAATTTCCTGTTTAATGCCATTCTCGACATCACCACTGCAGTTTGGGGGTCTATATATGACATCTACTAATGTTTTTTGCCCCTTGGTATTTCTTAACTCTACCCATACATATTCCAGAGATAGTAGGAACTGCAGATGCTGGAGAATCTGAGATAACAAGGTGTAGAGCTGGATGAACACAGCAGGCCAAGCAGCATCAGAGGACCAGGAAAGCTGACGTTTCGGGCCTAGACCCTTCTTCAGAAATGGGGGAGGAGAAGGGGATTCTGAAATAAATAGGGAGAGAGAGGGAGGCAGATAGAAGGTGGATAAAGGAGAAGATAGGTGGAGAGGAGACAAACATGTCAAAGAGGCGGGGATGGAGCCAGTAAAGGTGAGTGTAGGTGGGTGGTTAGGGAGGGGATAGGTCAGTCCAGGGAGGACGGACAGGTCAATGGGGCGGGATGAGGTTAGTAGGTAGGAGATGGGCGTGGGGCTTGATGTGGGAGGAAGGACAGGTTAGGGAGGTGGGGACAAGCTGGGCTGGTTTTGGGGGAAGTTGCGGTTCTTGAAAAGCGAGGACATCTGAGATGTTCAGGAGTGGAATGCATCATCCTGGGAGCAGATGCAGCGGAGGTGAAGGAATTGGGAATAGGGGATGGCATTTTTGCTGGAAGGTGGATGGGAGGAGGTGTATTCTAGGTAGCTGTGGGCTAGCTGACGGTAGGCTTGAAATGGATATCGGTTTCCAGGTGGTTGCCAGAGATGGAAACAGAGAGGTCTAGGAAGGAGTGAGGGGTATCAGAGATGGTCCAGGTGAACTTAAGGTTGGGGTGGAAGGTGTTGGTGAAGTGGATGAACTGTGGGAGCACGAGGCGGCGCCGATACAGTCATCAATGTAACGGAGGAAGAGGTGGGGCTTAGGGCCAGTGTAGCTATGGAAGAGGGATTGTTCCACGTAACCTACAAACAGGCAGGCATAGCTTGGGCCCATGCGGGTACCCATGGCCACCCCCTTTTTCTGTAGGAAGTGGGAGGAATTGAAAGAGTTGTTAAGGGTGAGGACGAGTTCAACTAAGCAGATGAGGGTGTCAGTGGAGGTGGACTGGTCGGGCCTGCGGGACAGGAAAAAGTGGATGGCCTTTAGGCCATCTGCATGGGGAATGCAAGTGTATAGGGACTGGACATCCATGGTAAAGATGAGGTGTTGGGGAGCAGGGAATTGGAAGTTTTGGAGGTGGTGGAGGTTGTGGGTGGTGTCACAGACGTAGGTGGGGGGTTGCTGGACCAAGGCGGAGAAAATGGAGTCGAGATAAGTAGAGATAAGTTTGGTGGGGCAGGAGCAGGCGGAGACAATGGGTCGACCAGGGCAGTCAGGTTTGTGGATTTTGGGAAGGAGATAGAAGCGGGCGGTGCGGGGTTGGGGAACGATGAGTTGGAGGCTGTGGGTGGGAGGTCACCTGGAGTGAAGAGGTTGTGGATGGTTTGGGGGATGATGTTTTGGTGGCCGGGGGTGGGGTCATGATCAAGGGGGCGGTAGGAGGAGGTGTCGGAGAGTTGGCGCCTGGCCTCAGCAATGTAGAGGTCAGTGCGCCATACTACAACTGCGCCTCCCTTGTCCGTGGCTTTTATGGTGAGGTTGGGATTGGAGCAGAGGAAGCGGAGGGCTGCACGTTCTGTGGGGGAGAGGTTGGAGTGGGTGAGAGGGGTGGAGAGGTTGAGGCGATTGATGTCTCGACGGCAGTTGGAGATGAAGAGGTCGAGGGAGGGTAGGAGAACTTGGGGTGGTGTCCAGGAGGAGGGGGTGTGTTGGAGGCGGGAGAAGGGGTCAGTAGGGGGAGGGTTAGGCTCACGGTTAAAGAAGTAAGCGCGGAGGCGGCACAAAAACTGTTCAACGTCCACGAGTGAGCGGTATTCGTTGATGTTCGGGTGGAGGGGGATAAAGGTGAGCCCTTTACTGAGGACTGACCGTTCGTCCTCAGTAAGGGGGAGGTCTGGGGAGATGGTGAAGACCCAGCAGGGCTGGGTGTTATTGTCTCCTCTGGAGCTGCTGGCTGTGGAGGCGGTGGGCGGAGCAACGTCAGTGATGGGCGGAGCGACGTCGGTGGTGGTCAGTTTTCAAGGACCGCAACTTCCCCCCCCTCAGTGGTCGAGAATGCCCTCGACCGTGTCTTCCCCATTTCCCACAACTCATCCCTCACACCCCCTCCCCGCAATAAAAACCAAAACAGAATCCCCCTCATCCTTACGTACCAACCCACCAACCTCCGGATCCAATGCATCATCCTCCGACACTTCCGCCATCTGCAATCCGACCCCACCACCAAAGACATATTTCCCTCCCCACCCTTATCTGCTTTCCGGAGGGACCACTCTCTCCGGGACTCCCTTGTCTGCTCCACACTCCCCTCCAGCCCCACCACACCCGGCACTTTTCCCTGCAACCGCAGGAAGTGCTACACCTGCCCCTACGCCTCCCCCCTCACCCCCATCCCAGGCTCCAAGAAGATCTTCCACATCAAGCAGATGTTCACCTGCACATCTGCTAATGTGGTATACTGTGTCCGCTGTTCCAGATGTGGCCTCCACTACATCGGGGAAACCAAGCGGAGGCTTGGGGACCGCTTTGCGGAAGATCTACGCTCGGTTCGCAACAAACAACTGCACCTCCCAGTCGCGAACCATTTCAATTCCCCCTCCCACTCCTTAGACGACATGTCCATCCTGGGCCTCCTGCAGTGTCACAACGGTGCCACCAAAGGTTGCAGGAACAGCACCTCATATTTCGCTTGAGAACCCTGCAACCCAATGGTATCAATGTGGAATTCACAAGCTTCAAAATCTCCCCTCCCCCTACTGCATCCCAAAACCAGCCCAGCTTGTCCAAGCCTCCCTGACCTGTCCTTCCTCCCACTATTCCCTCCTCCCACCTCAAGCCCCACCCCCATCTTCTACCTACTAACCTCATCCTGCCCCCTTGACCTGTCCATCCTCCCTGGACTGACCTATCCGCTCCCTAACTCCCCACCTACACTCACCTTTACTGGCTCCATCCCCGCCTCTTTGACCTGTCTGTCTCCTCTCCACCTATCTTCTCCTTTATCCATCTTCTATCCGCCTCCCCCTCTCTCCCTGTTTATTTCAGAATCCCCTTCCCCTCCCCCATTTCTGAAGAAGGGTCTCGGCCCGAAACGTCAGCTTTCCTGGTCCTCTGATGCTGCTTGGCCTGCTGCGTTCATCCAGCTTTACACCTTGTTATCCCATACATATTCCACTCTGTCAGAGCTAATATCCTTTCTCACTATTGTGCTAATTTTCTCTTCAACCAGCAATGCCCCTCTGCCACCTTTTCCTTTTTGCCTTTCCTTTCTAAGTACTGAATATCCTGGGATATTCAGTTCCCATTCCTGGTCACTCTGGAACCATGTCTCCGTAATCCCAATTACATTATAGCATGATTTAATCAAAATATGCCACAGGCTCATGGGCTGAATGGTCTACTCCTAATTTTTGGGTTTTGTTGTAAATGTTCAATTATTGAATATGTTTAAGGCTGAGATAGGCATGTGGTGTGCAGGTAGAAAAGTCACATCATGGCCAAAGATCAGCCACAGTTGTATTTTAATGAAATAGCAGGATTTCCTACTACCTATTTCTTTCATCCTCAAATTCTAATATAGCAGTATGTTGCTTCCACATTACTGTTTGAAATAAAAATAGGAATACAAAATATTCAATGCATTGAATCCATCCTTACTGAGTTTTAAAAATTCACTCGAGGCAAATTGGTGTTGAACCCCAAACAAAAACAGAAGTTGCTGGAAAAGCTCAGCAGGTCTGGCAGCATCTGTGAAGAAAAAATAAGATTTAACGTTTCGGGTCCGGTGACCCTTCCTCTTTGAAAGAGACTGGAGAAAGGAAGGGTCACCAGACGTGAAACGTTAACTGTGACTTTTATCGACAGATGTTGCCCGACCCGCTCAGTTTTTCCAGCAACTTCTGTTTTTGATCCTGATTTACAGCAGCCCCAGTTCTTTCGGTTTTTGTTAATATAGTATTGAACCCCAGTTGTCATCCCAGAGCAGAATTTGAGTGCGTCTCACATTCGTAACATGTTATTGAAGTGTAAAGATGAAATTCGGGGCATACAATAGCAATAGATGCTCCCAATTTTGAACCACGTGCGTTGGCAAAGATGCTCTGCAACGACTGGGGATATAAACCATCTCCATGACTTTTCAAGCTTGCCCCATGGTCTGCCCTGTGTTGATAGGACGGGTCAGGGATCGTGCTCGCGGTCACATGCCTCCAGGTCCTAGTTTCGTAACGAACTAAATCAGCACTCGAGCGGGATCAGCCGATCCCTAGTGATTCTTTCTTCTCCCTGCGGTCTAACATTAACCGAGGACTTACGAACGTCACACACTACTGCCACAACCGCGTTCTCTAACTTCTGAAGAAACAAAACACCACCGTTTCACCCCGTGAGCAGAGGACTGGCTCCGAAGGGGCGGAGGAGACACGTGGGGAAGAGGCGGGGTCAATGGGTGAGGGACAACGCTCCCAGCCAATCGATTCAGCGGTACTGGGGACCACGTGGCAGAAACTGGGCGGAAACCATGATTAGGCGACAGCCTGCCTAGCCAATCGTTGTGAGAGGGCGGGGAAGGAGATCACGTGGGACGGCAAGGGGCGTGATCAATTTATAAGTGACGGTTCAATTGGCCAATGAGCCTGCTTGGATCGCGGGTCAATCTGAATGGGCGCGGGCAGGGACGAACCTGACTGGACTGACGGATGGGGTGGGGATCGATCCTGCACGCACGTAGCCATTCGGATCCCGGGTGCGGGCAGTGAGGGGCGGGTTTTCGATGGGGCTGAGCCAATCGGATTCGGCCGCCCGGCAATAATGGGCGCGGCCTCGCTCTTTTCGACGATGGACTGAAAGAACAAAAGAAACAAAAAAAAACCCAGGGGCGCTGGCGCTTTTGTAGAAAGAAAATTATTTTTTTTAAAAACGGCGTAAAAAAAATCAAAAATCTTTATTATTTAATGAGGAACAAATATTTAATGTTAGTCTTGCCCTGTTAACATTATAACAATGCCGAGTAGTACAGTGTTTACAGACATGGAGCGGGACGACGGCGAGTCTGGGCCTCTCCACATCGCCATGGAGCAACTCACCGTCTTCGGCCTGGACGATCCCTCGCTGTCGTTGCCGCCTCCCCCTCCTCCGCCGGTGTCACTAGCTCAGCACCTCCGGAACCTGGAGTCGGATGCTTCCTCCTCGCCTCCTCCTTCCCCCGCCGCTGGGCCTGGGCCCGTGCCCGGGCTCGAGCCGCTGGCCGTGCCCGGGCCACCCCTCCTCCTGCAGGGCCCGGTGAGCGGGAGTCAGCAAGGAGCAGTCCCGGCTCCGTGTCCTTGCCCGACCACCGCTCCTGGCGCCGCCGCCGCAGCAGCAGCAGGAGGAGGTGGTCTGCCCCTTGTTTCTTCTGTCCTGGCTCTGTTCGAGGCCGAGCAGATCCAGCTCCAGCAACAACAACCCCGAAAGAAGAGCGTTAACATGACCGAGTGTGTGCCGGTGCCTAGCTCCGAGCATGTCGCCGAGATCGTGGGCAGGCAAGGTGAGTAAGGGAGCAACTGGAGCTGCCTGAGCTAGTTCCTGCACCTCTCCATCTTTATCTGTGCTCCACTCTGTCTCCTATCCAACGTTTCCCGTTCCCATTCAATGTTTTTATTTTCCGTCCATATCTCCAATCCTATCATCTCTGTCCCTGCATTTCTCTCTTTTTTCCCCATCTTATTTTGTCTTTTCTCCGCCTACCAATGCCTTCGCTCTTTGTTTCCTTGACTCTCGTCTCCACCCATCTTTTCCTTATCTCACCGAGTTCCCTTTTCAGGTTTCTTTTATTCCTCTTTTGCTCGTGTGTACATGAGCAAGGTTAATATTTTAAATTCTCAATAGTGACACTTAAATTTTTGAGCATTCTTTGAGTTGTCTGCATTCTTTAAGTGAGATTCACTCGTATAGGTTTAGATCTCCTACTCTGCATTTTTTTTAAACTAGATAGTACCTGGCTCTTGTTATTGTTATTTGAAGCCATTTTTCTGACTGCACTAATGCTCTGAAAATGGTCCAGATAAATAGCCGAGCAAGCATCCAAAGATGTTGTGTGTCTATGTATACGTTTTCTGTATCCATAAATTGAGTGGAACATAAAAGAAGTTATGCCAAGGATACAGTGATCGTGAAAAAGATCCCTGCCAAGTAAAAGTGTTAATATAAATTCCAATGTGTCTTTGAATTTGAAAATGTTAACTGGTCACAGAATTTTGAGGTGTGAGGCTGTGTAAGTATTTGTATAACCTGCTTTTGTTTGCAGTGATTTGATAAGAAACACCGTAACTTGCAAAATAACAAGGGTGCATATGCCAGTAGGTCTATCCTCAATATCAGAAAGAAAATCTGTGCCCCGAAGCTTAGACTGTAAAGTATCAGATGTTGAGAGCAAAATTTTAACTTGAAATCATTCCCTAAATTGAAAACACATTTGGTGTGCATTTTTTGGTGCTAACCTCTGACTAACAGGTGTGTTAAAGCCATGTTATCTCTTTTTAAATTATCTAAACTTCATTTTTTGCTTAAAAAAGAGCAAGTGCCTCAGAATATTACCTAGTTTCCTGTACCCTGACAAGTCAAAATGTGTAAAGCAATTATTTTCACAATTTAGGATTTGATTATCTCAATGTATATTAAGCTTTTTGTTGTATCCAAACTTTATCAACTGTGTTAATTACATTTGGTGTCTTCAGCCTACATGATAGGTATAGATAGCAATTTGCATGTCTGCTTTGAATCATTCGTGCCTCAATATATAAAACTCATCATTACCTGCTGTTGTCCCTAATTCTATTACTACACGATCTTGATATTGCCAAACCATCACAATTCAATGTGTATAGAGTCATAGAATCATACAGCACAGAAGCACAGCAGGTGCTGGAAACCTGAAATAAAACAGTGATGGAGAAATTCTGCAAGTCTGGCAACATCTATGGAGAAAAGCAAAGTTAAAGTTTCGAGTCTAATATGACTCTTCAGGAAGGTCATTTCAGCAGAGTGCAGTACATACCAGATGGGTTCTCAATAGGGAATGATTTAAATTTAAAATTTTACCAAAAAAGTGCTCAAAATCCAATATTTTGCAGGGTAAATTTGGGGATACAGATTTCCTTTCTCAGATCAAGAACAAGATCCACTTTTAGGTGCACCTTTTTTTTTCATGCAGTTCAATGTTTTGTTCTTTCAAACATAGATTTCCCATTTCAAATGTGGTTTCTGAACCTTTTTAAAAAAAAACTTACATATCTTTGTATTTGTAGGAAGCCATGAATTAAGTCCTTTTGTAGTTAGTAATCCTTTGCAACACATTGACCCTGTATTTCCTCATCCAATGTTGCATTCCCACTCGTGTTCCCCTTGTGCATAGAAGTAGCCTAACGGATCAATGTGAAACTTGAAAATTTGCAGCTTAAGTTTGCAACAAGGTTCAAAGTTTCCATTTCAATAGAAACTCATGTCATTGAATGTGGAAGATGTTGTTTGTCAGAGACATTAAAAATTATCCTAATTCGGGAGGTCAGTCTATTGCTCAGTTACACTCTCTCAATCTGATTAATTCCCTTACAAGGAGCTGCTTATAAATATAAATGGAGTGTATTTAAGTTTCGTGTTCTGATTTAATTTTTAAAAGTTTGTTGGTGTTGATATAGTGCCTTTACATGATCACAGATCTCGGGAGGCTTTACAGTCAATTAATTACTTTGTGTGGCCATTGCATGAAATGTGCTGGTCGGTTTGCCCGTGCCAAGTTTCCATAGAAAGTGGTATGATAATGACAAGTTAGCCTGTTTTTTAGTGATGCTGATTGAGAGAATCATTAGCTAGAGCACTAGGATATGACCCCTGCATGTTTATGTAGCAGTGACATGGGATCACTTGCATTTATCTGAGAATGCCCCAATTTAACATCTTGTCTGAAATATGACAATACCAATGCAGTCCTCCATCAGTATTGCGCTGGTGAGTGAACCTTGAATTTTGAACTCCTGTCCCTGGTATGCTGCTACTCTCGTTTAAACCCATTATTTGGTTGCATCACGTCATGTGCAACAAAGTTGACGTAAAGCCACATTTGTGATGTGATAGTGTGGCAGTCCTGGCAAAACAGGAAGTAGAGGGGATCAAGGGGAAGATTTTTCTACTTCAAGTCATACCTGGCCCAAAGGAGGAGGGTTACCATTGTTGGAGGTTAATCATATCGGTACCGTAACATCTCTGCATGAGTTTTTCACAAGCTTCTAATATGTTCTACCTGTTCAGAGATATTACTACATTTCTCTGGAACAGATGGGACTTAAACTCGGGCCTCCTAGCTCGGAGATAGGGACAGTATCCCTGCACCACAAGAGCCCCAGTAGTTCAGGGCTGTGCCCTTGGCTCAGCCACTTTCGGCTTCTTCATCACTGACCTTCCTTTCATATAAAGCCCGAAGTGGGGGTGATTGCAGGCCAGAAACTCAACTGGACTATCCATTCAAATACAGACTACAAGAGCAGGTTAAAGCCTAGGAATCCTGCCGCAACTAACTCCAGCACCTGACTTCCCAAAGCCTGTCCTCCATCTAGAAGGTACTAGTCAGAAGTGTAATGAATGGATGAGTGCAGCTCCAACAACACTCGAGAGGCTTGACTCTGACAAGGACAACAAAGTCACATTGCTGGAAAAGCTCAGCAGTTCTGGCAGCACCTGTGGCGAGAAATCAAGATTAATGTTTCCAGTCCAGTGACCTTCCTTGAGAACTGATCATAGCTAGAAAAAAAGTTGCTGCTTTTATGTAGAAGGTAGGGTGTAGGGGAGTGGGTAAAGGGTAAACAATAGGTGAAGATAGAGTCCAGAGGGAGAGAAGAACAGTTGGACAAAGGAGTGGATAACGGTCAGTCGAGGAGAATGAATGGGGGACTAATGGGTGCTATTAGTGGCTAACATTGGGTAGGGTGTAATAGCAGGCCATGTGTGCAGACGGGGGTGTGGGATGTTGGGGTAAGGACACGAAAGAAGGTACTTCAAGCCTTAAAATTGTTGAACTCCATTTTTGAGTCCAGGGGGCTGTAAAGTTCCCAAGTGGAAAATGATGTACTGCGAATACTGCGGCGAGTAACTCCCCTCCTGACTCCTCAAAGCCTGTCCACCATCTGCAAGGCACAAGTCAGGAGTGTGATGGAATACTCCCCACTTGCCTGGATGAGTGCAGCCCCAACAATACTCAAGAAGCTTGACATCATCCAAGACCAAACAGCCCGTTTGATTGGCACTACATCTACAAGCATTCACTCCCTCCACCACTGACGCTTAGTAGCAGTAGTATATACTATCTACAAGGTGCACTGCAGAAATTCACTAAAGATCCTCAGACAGCACCTTCCAAACCCACAACCACTTCCATCTAGAAGGACGAGGGCAGCAAAATCCCAGTGTATCGATGGTAGAGAATTCAGTGGTAATGTTGTTGAAAGTCATGGGGAAATAACTATCCAGGTGAAGACTCAAATTTTTAAGTACTTAACAAGAAAAGGAAGAGATTTCCTTTTCAAATCCTTGCTGTTGGTACATAGGACTTGGCTATAGAACTGAGTAAATTCGTGTGTTGCTCCCCATTTTATCCTAGAAAGTATTAAATATTTATACCTGAGCAGATTCTATAACACTCATACAATACTACCAGGGGTATAGAATGCTGGTTGTTGCTGGATAACAGCTTGCTTAATTGCCTGGGAGTTGAGATGTCATGTATCATGTAAAGGGTGAAATTGAAAGCATAAACTGTACCTTCTGCAGATGCCTTATTTTCTCAGCTTGAAAATAATTATGGGACAAGTAATTCTATTAATTAACAATTGGGCATGTTCTGTAAAATAAATAGGGAGAAATGGGGAAGTTAGTATTTGAAGTGGAAGGAAATGTGATCTATAACATTGTCTTTCCCTATGTGAATAAAGTGGATTAATTTTCATACTGTTGGCTGAGGGTTGTTGAATGAGTTGCAAGTTTGTATTCCGCACGGAACAGATTGAAACCAGTGCATTGCTATTCTGCCTATCTGAACGGAATGATTGGATCATTTTCAGGATGACAGGCTGTTACTATTTGGGGTACCAAGGATCAGTGCTACGTTCACAACTATCCGCAATCTATATAAATAGTTTGGATACGGGGACCACTTAGAAATATTTCTAAATTTTGTGACACCAAGTTGGATGGGAACCTAAGTTGACGCTTCAAAAGAACTTGGGTAGGCTCAGTGCATTGGCTACAAAATGTGAGCTTCTTTCATTTCTTAAGCAAAAACAGATGCAGACTATTTTAAATAGTGAGAAGTTGGGAAGTGTGGCTGTCCAAAGGGATTGGGTGTGCTGGTCTTGCTGCAGTTGTTTCGAGCCCGAGGTCTGGTATACAGTTTTTATCCCCTTCATCTAAGGAATTATATACTTGCCATGGGAGGAGGGTTCTCTGGTAATATCCATATCACTCGGTGAATATGTCCATGTTCAAGTCCCACTACACCTCAGAGGGGTGTCTTGACATACCTAGGCAGGTTGACAAAAACTACTTCCTGTGAAGCAAGCACAATGGAGGTCTATCAGATTCATTCCTGCAATGGTGGGATTATCTTTTGAGGTTGCTTAATCTGTGTTGTCGAGAGTCTGAAAGAACGAAGGGACAACTTCATTGAAACTTGTTACAGTAATCTCCCCCAATATCTAGTATGCATGGGGAATGGAGGATGTCGGTAGCTGAATCTGCTGTTTGCATTTGGGAGAACCCAACTTGTCACTGCCACAACATGGAACTGTTTCTTAAAAACGAGTTGTCAGGACTGCTCGTAAAAACAGGTATATCTGACTGTGATGGGTGATTATTTGTAAATCAATTTATGCTTAAAGAAAGCTAGTTCAAGACTGTGATCCACTATTCCCTGCCAATAGCTAATATCAGCAAAGCCATATCCAGGCACCAAGCATCTTAGATTCTCACTTAAGCAGCATTTGCATTCAAAGGGAAGTTCTGAATGCTTAGGATCTGGAAAATGGGACTTTACAGTAAATTCTTGCAGGATGTAACAGGTTGCTGTACTTAAGATGTTTCCCCCGACTGCTAAGTCTAAAACCCGTGGGCAAATCTCAGCATAAGGGATAGGTTGTTTTAAAACTTGAAGGGTAATGAATCTTCAGAATTATCTGCCCTGGGGGATGTTCAAGACAGAAAGCAATTGATTTCTGGGGAGTAGTAACATTTGACAAAAGTGGCATTGAGGAAAATGATCAGCTTTGATCTATCTGAATAGGGGCATGGGCTGAATGGCTGACTCCTGTCCTATACCTTAAAATCCACCTCCCTGGACTAAACCTTTGATAATCCATCTCTCTCTTTCAATATGGCTTGGTTCCAAATTTTGTTTATTTGCATCTGAAGTGCCTTGGGATATTTTCATACATTAAGGACAGTATGATGTCTCAAGCTATTGTACACCATGCAGGTCCACACATTTATCTAGAATTGTAAATGGAGCTAAATTATCAAATATTCTATGTCTGCCTTACCCTACTGTTTTAAGAAAGATCATTGACGGAGCAATTGAAGGAATTGTGCTGAACTAGTGTCTTGATATTTCTGCAACAATTGATCTCTGGCAATGCATAGATATCTGTCTTTGTCAGGTAATGACTTCAGCCACTGAAGGGTTTCTCTTCAGTACCTACTGAAAGTTTTAGAAAGAAACTTGGGATGTTTTTCAACACCGGATGTGCTGTATAAATAAAAGTTGTTCAGCTCCTTGTTGCCATATGTCTGTCAAATATGATTTTTGAGTTGAGGGCATTTGTGGTTGCTCTTTAGCCTCTTGATTGCCCATGTCTGGGCTGAGATTTTAATTTGGAGCAATGGTTGGCAAAAGTGTCTTAAAATATGATCAATGTAAGCTTTCTAGTTCATTGCTTTTGGGGAATAGCAATTCACCCTTTAAACTGTACAATTTATCGACTGAATTTTTTGGATACATTGCTATTATCCTTGGTGTCTACCAGGCCATTTGGAAGGATGAAGTATTTATATGTATCTTCATTAGCAAACGGTCTTCAGTGGAAGAAGCCCATCATTAAGGGCCTGTCTCTAGTAGGAATCTGGCATATGAATCATTTCAAGCAACTGCTTTAATGCATTGTTTAATGGAAATAAGACTGCAATCAATATTGGCGTAGCCATGTAGGTTTTATGCGATGAAGTGCTCTAATAGTTCAGTGACTAAGATTTAGGAGTAGAATTAGGCACTTGGTCCATCGAGTCTGCTTTACCATTTGATTGTGGCTGATACTATTCTCAATCCCATTCTCCTGCCTCCTACCCATAACCTTTGATTCCTTTTACAAATTAACCTATCTGTCTTAAAGATTCTTATTGAGATGGTCTCCCCAGCCTTCCATGGCAATGAGTTCTGCAGCGGCACCACCCTCTGAAGCAAATCTCCTCATCTTAGTTTTAAAGGTTCATCCCTTCACTCTGAGGCACACTTCTCACCAAAGTGCATAACCTCACACTTTCCTTTAATTGCACTTCCATCTGCTACTTTGTGCAATCCTCTAGCCTGTCAGTCGTCCTGCAACCTCCCTGCCTGAACACCATCTGTATCTCCACCTATCTTTTTGTCATCTGCAGCAATGCCCCCAGTTCCTTCATCCAGATCGTTAATGTTTAAGGTGAATAGTTGTGGTCCCAATACTGCATAGCTCTACTAGTCACTGGCTGCTATCTTGAAAAAGACCCTCTTTATTCCAACTTTGTTTATCGTACCTTACCCCTAAATATGAATCCTTATCTAAGTTAGCAAACTCCGATGCATCATAGTGTCAAAGATCTGGAAATCCAAATAGATCATGACCACTAACTCTCCTTTGTCAAACTTGTCATTTATCTCCTCAAGGAATTCTAACAGATTTTCTCAGACATAGCTCCCCTTGCTGAAGCCACACGGACTCGGCCCTGTTTTACCGTGTACTTGCAATTCACAGTCTCATCCCAATAATAATGGACTCTAAGATCTTACCAATGACTGCGGTCAGGTTAACTGGCTTATAATTTCCTGTCTTCTGCCTCCCTGCATTTTAAAGAGAAGTGTTACATTAACCATTTTCCAGTCCTCTGGGACCCTCCCTAGGATCATAGTGTCCCTACAATGTGGAGGCAGGCCATTCGGCCCATCGAGTCCACACTGACCCTCCAAAGAACATACCCAAACCCACCCTGCAACCCTCTATTTCTCATGACTAATCCATCTAGCCTGCACATCACTGCATACTGTGGGCTAATTAGCATGGCCAATCCACCTAACTTGCACATCTTTGGACTGTGGGAGGAAACCAAAGCACCTGGAGGAAACCCACGCAGATTCTGGGAGAATATGCAAACTCTACACAGATGGTTGCCCAAGGGTGGAATCGAACCTGGGTCCCTGGTGCTGTGAGGTAGCAGTGCTTATCACTGACTCTAGTAATTCCTGAAAGATCAGTATCAATGCCTGCACAATCTCCTCCACAATCCTGGGGTGTAGTCCTTCTGGTCAAGATGACTTATCCATCTTCAGGACTTTCTGCTTCTCCATCATCTTAGTGATGGCCATTACACTTGCCTCTGCCCCTGGACTCGCTTGAAGTTCTGGTATGCTGTTGGTGTCATTCACTATGAAGAATGATGCAAAGTACCTGCTCAGATTCTCTACTTCAGAAATCTCCTCTTTGTCCCCCATTACTACTACTACTGTCTCACTTTCCAGCAGTCCAATATCCACTCTTGCCTCTCTCTTTATATCTGAAAGAACTCCTTGCAGTCTTTTATATTACTAGTTAGCTTACCCTCCTATTTCATCTTCACGTCCTCTTGCTTTTTATAGTCCTCTGGTTTGTTTTCACAGGTTTCCTAATCCTCTGGCTTTGCACTAATCTTCATGTTGTATGCTTTTTATTTTGTTTTTCTGCTGTCCCTGACTTCCCTTGTCAGTCATGGTTGCCTCGTCCTTTTCTTAGTATGTGTGAACAGTCTGTTCTAACTGACGAGTGATGTGTTCGTCCTTTTATTCCCTAAAATGTATTGTTATGCTTGGTTCCTGACTTCCTGTTCTGGCTTGCAGTATACCTCCCTCGATCAGGTGCCAGAATTGTGCTGTTTGTGAATCAGTTAAACAGCATTCTTGTGGTTTATCATCTGTTGGTTTAGTAAACTGTTTTCATTTTTTCTGTACTTGCCCCCTCTTGGGAGCAATAGGGAGAATTACACTATTACTATTATGGATATTGGTTGATAGAGGAAGCAAAACAAATATGGAAAATGTTTGGACAGTTCAGAGAATGTTTCTATATTTAAGCAAGTTAACCTGAATGCGCTGTTTCTCATTTGAAAGAGATTATGACTAGAACTTGCAGTTTGGATCCCTATAAAACTGAATTGTATTGTGTAGTTCAGTCAGCAGCATTGAGTTTTATGCTACTGTTGTACCTTGCTGATTCAATTAATTTTTATACATAGATGTGTTTTAGCAAGACTGTGAACCTATTCAATAGCAAAAGCTTGTCACAGAGAATATCATTTTCCAAGTTATTGTTTCTGATGTCTGCGTATGGTTTGTCTAACTCATCTAAGCCTGATTCATATATCTCCTCTGGGCTTACTGGGAAATCAACATAGCTCAATCTGGCAATTTAGTTGAATTCTCACTCGCATTTCTTTGTTCCAGCTTTGAAAGCTATACCATTTGCTGCCTAGACTCTGATCTCTGAATATTTTTATTTGACTTTTTTTTATTTCGTTCTTTTTTAAAACTCTGTCCTTTTGCCCAATTTAAATGTTTCAATTGATGGCCCTTTCTCAATAGTGACCAGCACTGCCTTGGAGGATTACCAGTCCTCACTGGTGACCTGGTTTATGCTGAAATCTGGATGTTGTGGTGCAGCACCTGTGTTGATAATCCCACTGTTATGGTGTTTTATAAGTGACCATTAGTTTATTATTTGCAACAATTAGTGCTTAAATGTTGCTTCTGCCACTTTGATACTCAAGTTTCTTTCAAGTTGATCTGATTAATGATCTGTAGGTTGGCACAGATAAATGTCTCATTAAATCTATTAAATGAATTATCTACTAAATTGACTTCTTCCTCAAAATATTGCCTGACCTGAGTGTTTCCAGTTTTCTATCTATCCTCAATGGTTTTATCTATACAATCAAATTTGAATATTTCGAGAAGATGAATAAAAATAATTGCAAATGAGCAAGCAGCAGCAGTCATCTATTATCTGTGAGGAATATTAACCAAATTACTCAATTTCTGGTTTTTTAACCCATGAGTCTACATAGGAAATCAGGTTTTATTGTTTATCAGAGCAAATAGTGCTATTTCTTTTTTTTTTTGTTCCTTAACCCTTTATTGTATATGCATTTTGTTCTGGGGTGCAGTGATGCCAACAGCACAGTTCAGTTTCTGCACCTACTGAGTTTACCGTGTCTGTTCATTTGTGGGGCATGGGTGTTGCTGACCAGCCAGCATTGTATGTTCCCTAGTTACCCTTGAACTGCTGCAGTCTGCATGCTGTAAGTTGACCCACAGTGCCACTAGGGAGGGAATTCCAGGATTTAGACCCAGCAACAGTGAAGGAACAGCGATTTATAATTGAGTCAGATTGGTGAGTGGCTTGGAGGCAAATTTGCAGATGGTGGTGGTCCCATGTATCTACTGTCCTTGTCTTTCCAGTTGTAGGTTTAAGGCACTGTCTACAGATCCTTGAATTTCTGCGTCGCATCTTGTAGGATAGTACACACTACTGAATTACGTTTATTGTCGCATGTACTCACTTTACTAAAGGACAGGAGTACAGTGAAAAAGTGTACATATTGCCAACACAGCTCCATCTTGGGTGCAAAGTACCTACGTACTAATCTTTGGTACAAAAATAGAAAAAAAAAGAAAGTTACACCACAGATATATATATTTTCTAACTTGTACTAAGAAATAAAGCTAAAAAGATGGACGGTACAACCTCTCTATAAGGGCTTACATGTGGTCTGACCAGGCTCCGCCCATTCCCAACCAATAACCACCTTCGCTCCAGGCCTGCTGGCTGCCAAACCCGCTTCACTCCAGGCTTGGTGACTGCTGAGGAAAAAGGCGTAAGAAGAAATAAAAAAACATCAGGGGAAAAATAGAAAAGGAGCAGACAAGCTCAGGCCAGAGCATCCCACTCTCGCCATCTTGAATATGCTGTTACTGTCCGTGGTGGAGGGAATGGATACTTGTGGATGTGGTGCCAATCAAGCAGGTTGCTTTGTCCTGGATTATACCAGGCTTCTTGAGAGTAGGTGGGTGTAGCCCCAACAATACTGCCGCCTTGAGCTTTCCACTTACCAGTTATCTCTTCGTAATGAGTGTGCAACCCTGTGGTCCTCTGGGACTTTGGTGTGACTTTACAATAATGCATTATGTTTTACATGGCTAGGTGTTATAACTGTAATGACATTCGGGAAATCGACTAACATTCTAGGGTTGATAAGTATTGGTTATAGTAGTTTTTCTACAAATGTAATTTAGCCACTAACATAAAAAAATTAGCATGTCGGTAGGGATGGTATACAAATTTTAGTCGCAGGATTTATTTTAATATGTTTAAATACTACCATAGTTGCAGAACTTGATGTGTTTTGCTTAGTGTTTGTAAAAGCAGCCACTGAAAGCATCCAACTAATATACTTAAGTAATTTTAACAAAATAAAACCTACCCTTGCCCAATCTGGCCTACGTATAAATGTGGTCCCATCACAGTGTGATTCTTAATTTCTTTATAAAGTTGCCCAGTAGCTGTGATAGCTTGAATGATTTAAAAGTGGCATCAGGAAGTAGGTATTAAAATGCCAGTGGATTGTTTTAAATTGTTTCACAAGATTTCATCAGATGGGAGGTATGGTTAGTAATTTTGCAGATACCACCAAAAGTGGTGGTGTAGTGGGCAGTGAAGAAGGTTATCTCGGTATGACGAGACCTTGGCCAGATAGTTCAATGTGCTGAATGGTGGCAGATGGAGTTTAATTTGGATAAATGTGAGGTATTGCATTTTGGTAAGGCAAATCGGGGCAGGACTTGTACAGTTAAATGGTAGGGCTCTGGGGCAGCTTAACCAAACAAAGAAACCTAAGGGTACAAATGCGTTGTTCTTGAAGATGGAGTCACGGGTAGACAGGGTGGTGAAGAAGGCACTTGGTCAGTGCATTGTGTAGGAGCTGAGATGCCATGTTGCGGCTGTATAGGACATGGGTTAGGCCACTTTTGGAATACTGCATTCAGTTCTGGCCTCCCTGCCATAAGAAGGATGTTGTGAAACTTGAAAGGGTTCAGAAAAGATTTACAAGGAATTTGCCAGGATTGGAGGGTTTGAGCTATAGGGAGAGCCTGAATAGGCTGAGGCTGTTTTCTCTGAAGAATTGGAGGCAGAGAGGTGACCTTTAGAGGTTTATACATCATGAGGGGCCTGGATTAAGTGAATAGTTACCCTTTTTCCCATGGTAAAGGAGTCCAAAACTGGAGAGCATCAGTTTAAGGTGAGAGGGGAAAGATTTACGAGACTGAAGGAGCAGTGTTTCCACGCAGAGGATGGTGCATATATGGAATGAGCTGCCAGAGGAAGTGGTGGAGGCTGGTACAATTACAACATTTTAAAAGGCATCTGGATGGATATGTGAACAGGAAGGGTTTAGAGGGATATGGGCCCAGTGCTGGCAAATGGGACGAGATCAATTCTGATTGTCTGGTTGGCATGGATGAGTTGAACCAAAGGGTCTGTTTCCATGTTGTATGACTCTGACTCTATGTAGGTATGACTGGCTTGGCTAGACCAGAATTGTTCTTTGGAAGGGGATGATGAGCTGCATTCTTGCACTGGTGCAATTCTTGGTGTATAGGGAGTTCCAAGATTTAGAACCAGCAACAGTGCCTGTAATAGTATATTTCCACACCAAGATGATGTATGAGTTGGAGGGGAAATTTACAGCCTTTGTCCTCCATGTGTTTTTGAAGGAGCCGTGGTGAGTTGCTGAAGTGCATCTTGTAGATGGCATACATTGCTGCCACTCTCGGTGGAGGAAGTGAATAATGGTGACTTGGAGTGCCAGTCAACAGGCTAATTTGGCCTGTATGGTGTCGAACCTCTCACTGGTGTCACATTTATCCAGGCAACTGGACAGTATTCCATCACCCTCCTAATGTGTGCCATGTGGATGCACAGGTTCTTGGGAGATGGGGCAAGTTTATTTTTAAAATTCACAATGTCTTATCTGTTCTTTACCACTATGTGTATATGGCTAGTCCAGAGGCCTAGGTTATTTCTGTGGGGAGACTTGTGCAAATCTCAGCACAGTAGCTTGTGTAATTATTTGTAATAACATCTGGAATAAAAGCTTCATTCTGAAATAATAGTTACTGATAAACTATTGTCGATTGGTGAAAAACACATCTCTTTCACTCCTTGTCTGTTTTAGGTATAGAAATCTGGCCTTCTGAGTTGGACTCTGAAAAACCCTCATAACTGGCTTAGCAGGCCACTTTCCTACTGCTCGCAAGTTCCCCTCAAAGCCACACTGTGACCTGATTTGGAAATGTCACTCTTCCTTTAACATTGTTGGGTCAAAATCCTGGAGCATTCTTCCCAAAGGTATTGTGACTATACCTTCACCAAATGGACTGCAGTGGTTCAAGAAGGTGGCTCATCACCCACTCCAGGGCAACTAGGAATGAACAATAAATAATAGCTGCTCCAGTCCCTCTTGCGTCGCATGACTGAATCAAATACCTGTGAAACAGTGAACAAGTTGCATTGAATGTTAGGTTTAGCCTTTGAACTTTCTTAACCAAATATTTTGGCTAAATATGTAAATTAATTGGAAAACAAATTTACAAGCCTCTGCATGGTGAGGTGTGAAGATGCAATTTTCTCAAGTCCTCAGTCTAACCTACCTTCTACAATAAATAGAATTCTAAAATTGTAATCTCATTTGATTTTGTTCCATTGGTTAATTTCTTCATTTTTCTGTCAAGCCTTGACACATAATAAAGCTATATTTTTTCTGTGTAAAAGTACTTATCGTCCGAATGACTTTGTGATGAGCTGATCAGAATTGTTCTCCCATATGACTGGGTCCCTTGCCTATGTAATGTGTATACTCCCAGCGAATGTCAAGCAATTGACTGAACCTTGATGTTACAAAGCATGTGACGAGCAATGTATCTTTTGTTTATTTTTGTCCTGTTAGATTTAGAACAGCCACCAAGGTCTGCTTACCTGACTGACCTATGTTTTCTCCACCCTCCTAAGCAAACATGTTTCAGAGCATTGTACCTGATTTAATGTTTTTCTCACCTGTTTCTTTTTCAAAAGACTGGGTCACAAAGTAACATGCTCAAAGCATTCTTTTTTAATCGGTTGTGATATGTATGCCTACATATACACGTCAGTGGCTGGCTGACCACTTATTACCTGTTCCCTAGTTGTCCATGAAGGTGGTGGTGAGCTGCCTTCTTGAACTGCTGCAGTCCACGTACTGTAAGTAGACACGCAAGCCACTAGGGTGGGAATTCCAGGGTTTTGACCCAGGAACAGTGATATATTTCCAAGTCAGGATGGTGAGTGGCTTGGAGGGGAACTTGCAGGTGCTAGTGGTGTTTCTGTATATCTGCTGCCCTTGTCCTTCCAGATGGAAGTGGTTGTGGATTTGGAAGGTGCTGTCTTAACGATGTTTGAATTTTTTACAATGCATCTTGTAGATGTGCAGTACGTACTGTTGCTACTGTAGTGGAAGGAGTGAATGCTTGTCGATATGGTGCCAGTCAAATAGGCTGCTTTGCCCTGGATGATGTCAAGCTTGAGTGGTGTTGGAGATGCACCCACCCTGGCAAGTAAGGAGTATTCCATCACACTCCTGACTTGTGTTTTGCAGATGGTAGACAGGCTTTGGGGAGGCAGGAGGCGAGTTACTTGGCACAGTGCTCCTAGCCTCTGATCTGCTCTTGTAACCACTATTCATGTGGCAAGAAGTTGCATTTGTGGTTAATGGTCAACTCAGGGTGTTGATAGTGGCTCATTGTTAAGGGGTGATTGTTAGATTCTCCAATAAGGGACCTGGTCATTGCCAGGCATTTTTTTGTGCGAATGTTACTTGCTGCTTTTCAACCCAAGCCCAGATGTTTTCCAAGTCTTGTTGCATTTCAGTGTGGGCTGCTTCAGTGTCGAGGGAGTTGTGAATAGTGCTGAATATCTTGCAGTCATCAGTGAACATCCATTTCTGATCTTTATGATGTGGGTAAGATCGTTGATAAAGCAGCTGAAGATGGTTGGGCCAAAGGCACTACCCTACCTAAGGAACTCCAGCAGAGATGTCCTAGAGCTGAGGTGACAGACCTCCAACAACCACAGCTATTTTCCCATGTGTCAGATATAGCTCCAACCAGCAGAGATTTCCCCTCTACCCATAAATTCCAGTTTTGCTGGGGCTCCTTGATGCTGCAGTCAGTTGAATGTGGCCTTGATGTTGTGGGCTGTCACCTCAACTCACCTCTAGAATTCAGTTCAACAAGGTGCAGAGCTGGATGAACACAGCAGGTCAAGCAGCATCATAGGAGCAGAAAGGCTGACGTTTCGGGCCTAGGCCCTTCATCAGAAATGGGGGAGGGGAAGGGGGTTCTGAAATAAACAGGGAGAGAGGGGGAGGAGGATAGGTGGAGAGGGATGAGGTTAGTAGGTAGGAGACGGGGGTGTGGCTTGAGGTGGGAGGAGGGGATAGGTGGGAGGAAGAACAGGTTAGGGAGGCGGGGACGAGCTGGACTGGTTTTGGGATGCGGTAGGGGGAGGGGAGATTTTAAAGCTTGTGAAATCCGCATCTGCTTCCAGGATGAGGCATTCCACTCCTGTACATCTCAGTTGTCCTCATTTTTCAAGGACTGCTACTCCACACACACACCGCCGCCCCCCCCCAGTGGTTGAGAACGCCCTCAACAGTGTCTCCCACATTTCCCGCAACTCATCCCTCACACCCCCCCGCAATAAGAACCAAAAAAGAAGCCCCCTCGTCCTCGCATACCACCCCACCAACCTCCAGATCCAACGCATCATCCTCCGACACTTCCGCCATCTGCAATCCAAACCCACCAACAAAGACATCTTTCCCTCCCCACCCTTATCTGCTTTCCGGAGGGACCACTCTCTCCGTGACTCCCTTGTCTGCTCCACACTCCCCTCCAGCCCCACCACACCCGGCACTTTTCCCTGCAACCGCAGGAAGTGCTACACCTGCCCCCATACCTCCTCCCTCACCCCCATCCCAGGCCCCAAGAAGACCTTCCACATCAAGCAGATGTTCACCTGCACATCTGCCAATGTGGTATACTGCATCCGCTGTACCCGTTGTGGCCTCCTGTACATCGGGGAAACCAAGCGGAGGCTCGGGGACCGCTTTGCAGAACACCTACGCTCGGTTTGCAATAAACAACTGCACCTCCCAGTCGCGAACCATTTCAACTCCCCCTCCCATTCCTCAGACGACATGTCCATCCTGGGCCTCCTGCAGTGCCACAACAATGCCATCCGAAGGTTGCAGGAACAGCAACTCATATTTCGCTTGGGAACCCTACGGCCCAATGGTATCAATGTGGATTTCACAAGCTTCAAAATCTCCCCTCCCCCTACTGCATCCCAAAACCAGTCCAGCTCGTCCCCACCTCCCTAACCTGTTCTTCCTCCCACCTCAAGCCGCACCCCCATCTCCTACCTACTAACCTCATTCCCACCCCCTTGACCTGTCCGTTCTCCCTGGACTGACCTATCCCCTCCCTAACTCCCCACCTACACTCACCTTTACTGGCTCCATCCCCGCCTCTTCGACCTGTCTGTTTCCGCTCCACCTACCCTCTCCTCTATCCATCTTCTATCCACCTCCCCCTCTCTCCCTGTTTATTTCAGAACCCCCTTCCCCTCCCCCATTTCTGATGGAGGGCCTAGGCCCAAAACGTCAGCCTTCCTGCTCCTATGATGCTGCTTGACCTGCTGTGTTCATCCAGCTCTGCACCTTGTTGTCTCGGATTCTCCAGCATCTGCAGTTCCTACTATCTCTGGAATTCAGTTCTTTTCATGTTTGAACCAAGGCTGTAATGACATCCGGAGTGGAATGGCCCTCGCAGAACCCAAGCTGTCTGTCAGCTGATTATTGCTGAGCAAGTGCTGCTTCATAGTACTTTATGATGACTTCCATCACTTTATTGATCAGGTAAACTAATGAGGGTGTAATTGGCTGGTTTGGATTTGTCTGCTTTTTCTGTGCCAGACATAACTGGGCAGTTTTCCACGTCTGATTCCAGTCTTGTAACTGTACTGGCACAGCTTGGCTAGGGGAATGGCAAGTTATGGAGCACAAGTCTTTAGTATTAACACTGGAGTGTTGTTAAGGCCCATAGCCTTTGCAATATCCAGTGCCTCCAGCCATTTCTTCATATGTGGAGTGAATCAAATTGGCAGTAGACTAGTATCTGGTGATGCTGCCTCTCAGCATTTCTGGCTGAAGATTACTGCAAATGCTTCAGCCTTATCTTTTTGAACTGATGTGTTGGGTTCTTCCAAATTGGAGCCTGTTCCTCCCAGGTGAGTTGTGAAAGGTGGAGCCCATTAAATGACTGCAGTCCTGCCACATTCAGAGTTTGGATGTGACCCATTGGTTGTGGGATTGCTTAGCTATGTCTATCTCTTGCTGCTTGTGCTATTTGGCATGTAAGTAGTCTTGTATGGTAGCGTTACCAGGTCGATGCCTCATTTTTAGATATGCCTGGTGCTGCTTATGACATGGCATCTTTGTTCAAGCAGGGTTGATCCCCTAACTTGACGGTAGTGGTTGAGTGGGGGATAGGCTGAGCCATGAGGTTGCAGATTGTGCTAGAGTACAATGCTGCTGTTGATTGCCCGCAGCATCTCATGCCCAGTCTTGAATTTCTAGATCTGTTCAAAGTCTGTCCCATTTAGGACGGTCATGGTGCTGCACAAATGGAGGGTATTATCAGTGTTAAGGTATGGCTTCATCAAGAACTGTGCAGTGGTCACTTTTGCCATGCTGTCATAAACAGATACATCAATAGTTGGCAGATGGTAAGGATGAGGTCATGCATGTTTTTTCTCTTTTGGTTCCCTCGCCCTCTGCTGCACACCCAGTCTAGCAGCTGTCCTTTTAGGACCCAACCAGTTTGATCAGTAGTGCCACTGCAGAGCCACTGTTGGTGGCAGACATTGAAATCTCCTATCTAGTGCATTTTGTCCCCTTGCCTCCCCCCTCACTGCTTCCTCTGTTGCTGAATGTGGAGTACTGATTCTTCATCCAAGGGCAGATGGTCTGTGGTCATCAGGAAGTTTCCATGTCCATATTTAACCTGAAGCCCTGAGACCTTTTGGGGTCCACAGTCAATATTGAGGACTCACGGGACAGTTCCCTCCCACTGCCGGGTGGTCTGTCTGGTTCCATTTCTCTGAGACTTTGTAGCGATTGATAACAAGCTGCTCCTTGTAAGGCTATTTCAGAGGGCACTTAGTCAACCACATTGCAGGTAAAGAGTCCCACGTAGGCCACAACAAGTGAAGATCGCAGATTTCCTATCCTGAAGGACATTCATGAAGAAATCATTTGGGTATGCAGCAAAACCATCTGCTTTGTGCTTCACCTGCACATTCACAGGAAGAAAGCAGATACTTGACTCTTAGCTATCACTTTATTGCTAATTTGTACCCTTCTGACCAACCTCAAACTTAACAAAACTGTTTGTCTGAACCCTCAATCCCATTTCATCACCCAATTTGAGCTTGGTGACCAGCCGTGCTGCCCAGTCCTACACAAAGTAGTTTAAGTGCCTTCGTGAACCTTGCCCTCCACTACTGGCCACTGGGCTTGTGGTCCGTGACGGAGCGCTTAACAAGAAGGACTGTAAAGTTATACATTTTCTTTATTCCTTCATTCTTCTGTCTTTATATTCTGTTATGGTTTATTTTTGTGTTTTAAGATGGCACCAAAGTGGCGACACGATACAACACTTCGCTATTTTGTAACCAGATACATCTGACAATAAATAAATAAATAAATGTAACATTTGAGTAACTGCGTTCCAAGATTTGACTTGATGATGAAACAAACTCTCTCTGCTTTTGTTCCCCATCCAGACTTACACAGTTATCATTCTGCATTGTTGCTTTCTAGCATATATAATGTAAACTACTGTTCACGAGGGATCGCTTCACTGGAATTGTTCTGAATTAAATTTACGCTTCAGCTTGCATATGTTAATCCCCACAATTCATCAGCTAGACAACACAAACAGCTGAATTGAATCTGAGCTCTAGGAGCTAACCTTCTACCAATGTATCTCTCGCAACACTAGTATTGGGCTGCTTTTAATTTTCTAAAAGCATAATTTTGCCCATTTTATTCTTGTTCTGGTTTCACAATTAACTTTCAAAACAGTAGTTTAATTTCTTTGTCATCTATTTGAAAGACAACACAAGTTTTTACACTGGTTTTACACAAATTCTGAATGTGTTTCCAAACTTGCCACATTGAGCAGGTGTTGTGAATGACATGCGTGTGCTAGCAGTCATGGACTATGTTTCACTTTCTAATGTGACTTCCTTACCCCTTAAAATGTAGCTTCCTTTATTTTAACTCCATCACTTCCTAACTCTGGTCTGTCATGCAGATTTCCTCTGAATATCTCAAACAGATGTCTGTTCTAGGAATGTGTAATTTGTTGAGACATCAGCCTCTACTTTGAGTTGCGTTTCTGCTGTTTTCCGGTGCAGTGAATCCATGCAAACTGATATACAAAGTGTGTAGTATGAAAATCAACTCCACAGCAGACTGAATGAATATTTCCTGACCATTGGTGTTAGACAGTTTCATTTCAAATAGTCATAGAGCTGTACAGCATGGAAACAGGCCATTTTGGTCCAATTCATTCATGTTGATCAGATAGCCTGAATTAATCTAGTCCCATTTACCATATCCCTCAAACCCTTCCTATTCATTAACCCATCCTTTTTAAACGTTGCTTATATAAGCCTCTACCACTTCCTCTGGCTGCTCATTCCATATACTCACCAGCCTCTGCGTGGAAAAAGTTGCCCCTTAGATCCCTTTTAAATCTTTCCCCTCTCACCTTAAACTGATGGTCCTCTAGTTTGAGTCCCCAACCCCAGGGAAAAGATAAAGAACAAAGAAAACTACAGCACAGGAACAGGCCCTTTGGCCCTCCAAGCCTGCACCGACATGCTGCCTGTCACAACTAAAATCCTCTACCCTTCTAGGGACTGTATCTCTCTATTCCTATCCTAGTCATGTCACAGGGCAGCACAGTGACACAGTGGTTAGCACTGCTGCCTCATAGCACCAGGGCCTTGGGTTCAATTCCAGCCTTGGGCAACTGTCTGTGTAGAGTTTGCACATTCTCCCTATGTCTGCATGGGTTTCCTCCCACAGTCCAAAGATGTGCAGGCAAGGTGGATTGGCCATGCTAAATTGCCTGTAGTGTTCAGGGATGTGTAGATTAGGTGGGTTATGCGGGGAAGGGTCTGGGTGGGATGCTCAGAAGGTCAGTGTGGACTTGTTGGGCCGAAGGGCCTGTTTCCACACTGTAGGGGTTCTATGATTCTATATGATTTGTCAAGATGCCCTTTTAAAAGTCACTAACATATCTGTTTCCACTGTCTCCTCTGGCAGCAAGTTCCAAGTTTCAGGCACCCACCACCTTCTGTGTTTTTAAAAAAATAAATAAATAAACTTGCCTCATATGTCACCTTTTTTAAACCTTGCCCCTCACACATTTTAAACTTGCGTTCTCCCCCACGCCCCCGTAACTGACTCTTCCACCTTGGGGGTGAAAAGCTTCTGAATGTCCAGTCTATTGATTCCCTTCATAATCTTGTAGACCTCTATCAGCTTGCCCCTCAACCTCCATCATTCCAGTGAGAACAACCCAAGTTTCTCCAACCCGTCCGCATAGCTAATGCCCTCCATACCAAGCAACATCCTGGTAAATCTTTTCTGTTCCCTCTCCAAAGCCACCACATCCTTCTGGTAGTGTGGCAACCAGAACTGAACACCATATTCCAAACACAGGCTAACTAAGGTTTGATAAAGCTGCAACATTATCTGCCAATGTTTAATTTCAGTGCCCCAGTCGATGAAGGCAAGCATGCTGTATGCCTTGTTGACTACCTTCTCAACCTGTGTTGCTACTTTCAGTGACCTGTGTACCTATACACCCAGATTCCTCTGCCTATCAGTACACTTAAGGGTTCTGCTATTTACTGTATATTTGCCATCTGGATTAGATCTTCCGCAATGTATTACCTCACATTTTTCCAGATTAAATTCCATCTGCCATCTGTCTGCCCAAGTCTCCACCCAATCTATATCCAGCTATATCTTCTGTCAGAAGATACAGTCCTCATTGCTATCCGCAATTCCACCAACATTTGTATCATCTGTAAACCTAATCAAACCAGTTACATTCTCCTCCAAATCATTTGTATAAATTACAAATAGCAAAGGTCGCAACACTGATCCCTGAGGAACGCCACTAGTCACAGCCCTCCATTCAGAAACTCATCCTTTCAGTGCTACCCTCTTTTCTATGACTGAGCCAGTTTTTTATCCATCTTGCAAGCTCACCTCTGACCCTCTGACTTTACCTTCTGTATCAGTCTGCCGTGAGGGATCTTGTCAAAGGGCTTACTGAAGTTCATGTAGACACCATCCACTGCTCTACCCTCATCAGTCATCTTCGTCACTTCCTCAAAAAACTCTAATAGACCTTGGCTATCCTTGTCCCTCACGATTTTATAAACCTCTCTAAGGTCACAAATCAGCATGTGATGCGCCAGCGAAAATAGCCCCAGCCTATTCAGCCTCTCCCTACAGCTCAAAAACTCTGGCAACATCCTTGTAATTTTCTTTATTTTTTTTGAACCCGGTATATTTCACAACATCCTTTCTATAGCAGGGAGACCAGAATTGAATGCAATATTCCAAAAGTGGCCTAACCAATGTCCTGTACGGCCACAACATGTCATCCCAACTCCTATACTCAATGCACTGACTAATAAAGGCAGGAATACAAAGTGCTGCCTTCGCTATCCTGTCTACCTGGGATTCCACTTTCAAGGAACTATGAACCTGCACCCCAAGGCCTTTGTTCAGCCAAACTCCCTAGGTCCTTACCATTAAGATTTAGGTCCTGTCCTGATTTGTCTTTCTGAAATGCAGCACTGCCAATTTATCTAAATTAAACTCCATCTGCCACTCATCAGCCCATCTGATCAAGGTCCCAGTCTACTCTGAGATAACTTTCTCGGCTGTCACTGCACCACCAATTTTGGTGTCATTTGCAAACTTACTAACGATACCTCCTGTGTTTGCATTCCCTTTTTATATATGATGAAAAGCAGTGGACCCAGCACTGATCCTTATGGCACACTGCTGGTCAAAGGCCTAAAGTCTGAAAAGCAACCCTGCACCTCCATCCTGTCTCCTACCTTTGAGCCAATTCTGTATCTAAATGGCTAGTTCTCCTTCTATGCCATGTGATCTAACTTTGCTAACTAGTCTACCATGTGGAACCTTTTCCGCTGCCTTACTGAAGTCCATATCGATCATATCCACCACTGTGCCTTCTTCAAATGTGAAACTTTTAATTGATTGTGGAAGGAATATTTTGTTCCTAGCAGATCAATTTAGTTTCTCACCTGATGCTTTCTCCTTGCCCCCAGAATAATGCTTTTGCTATTTTGATTGTCATCGTTCCTCCATGCTTCAAATCCTACACTCTTGATCCTCCTTGCTGAAATGAAGACTCTTTACAATTTTATAGCAAAAGTTTGATTTCTATATGTAAGTGACAGTAGTGGGCTAGTTGCCTGAGATGCCAGACACCTGATATGTGATTCCATGGCACCTTTAATCACCAACTGCAAGTTCTGTGCCTAATTACACACTCCTTATTTGGAACTCTGTTGCCATTCCTTTCATTGGACCTCCCTCCATCCCAACTATGGCTGTATTTAAACTTCAGTAGACACATCGCCCATCCCTAACTATGCTTGGGATGACAATAAACGATAATGATGATATTGAGGACCTCTTTTCATTTATTCTTGGATGTCAGTCAGTGTGCAGAGACATAAAAACAAGGAGTGGAGATAGGCTATTGGACTTAAAGTCTGCCTTATCTTTCAACAAGATTATTGGCTGGTTTACTCCATGCCTCAACTCTTCTTTTATGCCCCCTCAAATATTTCCAATGATCTATTCTCCCCAACTCTCTGGGGTAGAAAATTCTGGACATTCACTACCCTCTGGTAGAAGTTCCTTCGCATCTCTGTTTTAAATGTCTTTTTTTTTTCGTTTGGTAACCATGTCTTCTAGTTCAGGATGCCCTCTCGAGTGGAGCTAGAGGTGCCCTTTTGAATATCTACACTGTCAAGTCCCCTGCAGATCTTGTATCTTCAATAAGATCAGCCTTCATTACAGTTTAGAATAATAAAAGCCTAAAATGTTTGACTGCTCTTGATAAGTCAGTCCCTACATCCCAGGAATCAACCTAATCTTTCGAACAGCCTGCCATGTCGGTATATCCTAAATGTTAAGTACAGGGTCAAAACTGCAGAAACCCTCCAGGTGAGGCATCACCCATGCCCTGTACACTTATAACAAGACTACCCAATTATTAAACTCTAATCCCTTTAGCAATAAAGTCCAAAATTTCATTTGCCTTTACTTAGTGCACCGCATGCTAATGTTTTCTTTTGTATAAGAACACCCATATTCCTCTGTGCTTTTTGGGTGTCTCCACTTAAAGTAATAGTCTGTCTATTGATTCTGCCTAACAAGTGCTTGACCCCATACTTTCCAACATTAAACACCATTTGCCAATTTTTTTTATCCACTTACGGTGCTCAACCCCTTTTGTATGCCATATAGATATGTCCTAATTGCAACATAGCTTCCTACCTATTTTTGATTCATCAGCAAAGTTGGATACATTGTATTCTGCTCCCTCTCCAAGTCATTAATGAGCATCGCTCTAGGACTGAATTTTCTTAACTGATGGTTGTGGCACTCTAATTACATCTTTCCAACCTAACTCTTACTTATCCTCAATCCATGGTAATACATTATGCCCAAAACCACAAGCTCCTATTATGTGCTTTAAACATTTGTGTGGCACCTTTTTAGGCCTTCTGAAATCCAGAAACACAGCATCTACCAGTTTTCCTTGATCAACTCCACTTCTTTACTAGATCCCGAAACATGCTCAGGATAGAATCAGAGGCTGCAAGTGAGCCCTGTCTGAGCATGTTCCAGGACCTGGTTGCACCATCGGTAGCCGTAGAATCTGAAGCAGCAATGGCAGCAGGAGCAGATCGGAAGCGATACCAGCAGCAAGGGCTTCTGAGACTCCAAGCTATGGCTTATCCTGGGCACCTGTGTAGAGATAAGACTTCAATAAGACTTTAAGTATCTGGAAGTTTCTCATTCCTTTTTTTGGCTTTGTTCCTTTTTTATTTCTGCTGTTTTGATTTTATTCCAGTTTTGTAATCAAGTGTGTAACCAAGATGGCAGCAAGTACGCCGAAAAGTGACGACTTCTGTTCCTGCGGCGGCAGCGCAGCAAAAGGAACCCTTGTCTGGTCACCAGGCTCATGGCCCATGACAGAGCACTCAACAAGAAGGACTATAACATGGGACTCTTTCTTTCTTTATTTCTTCACCTTCCTGCCTTTTGTATTCTTTGGTCTATTTTGCTGTGTTTTAAGACTGTGCTGGAGAGTGGCAACACTATGCAACGCTTTTCACTATTTTGTAACAAGGTACACGTGACAAATAAATCAAATCAAACAATGGTAAATTCAATTAAATGCTGAAATGTGAGGTGATACGTTTGGGAGGACTAACAAGGCACTGGTATTCAAGATGTATGGTAGGACTGTTGGAAGTACATATGATTAGAGGGACTTTGGTGTGCTAGTCCACAGATTTTCGAAGGCAACAGGGCAGCTGGATAAGGAGAATAAGGAGGCAAAAGGAGTAATTTTAAGTTGTGCATTGAATACAAAAGTAGGGAGTTTATTTTGGAGCTGTATAAACATGTTAGTTAGGCCATAGCTATGTGCAGTTTCTGGTCATCACACTATAGCAAGAACTTGATTGAACTGGAGAGGGTGCAGCGAACTTTTGCCAGGTTACCACCTGCACTGGAACATTTTGTGAGTAGAGGCTAAGTAGGCAAGAGGTTTAGAGAGGATTTAAGAATTTTTTTTTTTGAGTATCTTGAGCGCCATTGCCTAAAAGGTTAGTAGAGGTGGGAGCCGTCATGCATTTAACTGGTATTTTCGATGATCACTTGAAACGCCATACAAGACTATGGGCCAAGTGCTGGAAAACGGGAGTAAAGTAATAGAGGTCACGGTGACTTGAAGGGCCTCTTTCTATGCAATAAACCTGACTGTATAGGGGAATGTTTGAGAAACTGGGGCTATATCTGAATTTTATTTTGAAGAATATGGGGCATCTTATTTGCTGTAGGTAATAGCAAATTACTGCAGTTCTTGGAAATTTTAGATTTTAAAAACAAAATTTGCTGAAAATACTCTGCTCAGGTAGTGTTAGTGGAGTGAAACAATTCACGTTTTGATGTTAGCTTCAAAACTGTCAAGATGGGAATGTCATAGTTTTTGAGGTATGGGAAATTAAGAATAAATGGGTACTCTAATGGGGTGCAGGGTGGGAAAGATTAATAAAAGATTGCGCCTAATGCAATATAGTAGATGAAATCTCAAGTTGTCCAGTACATTGCTCTTTCACTTGTGGCCTTAATGAGAAGGGAGGATGTCAACAAACAGGTTCTACGTTTTGCTTGCATGGTGTTATGAATATCTGGTGCATGTGTTTTTAGTACATAACTTTTTTAGTGTTAGGAATTAAATTTCAAAAATGGTGGCTTAAGAAGTGTGGAGCCTAATGCACTGAAAGCAACATGGGGAGGGGCGTAAATCTCAAACATATAAAATCCTCAGAGCAGTTAAACAGGTTAAACCCAGGAAAGATGTCTCCAGTGAACGGGGAGCCCAGAACTAGGGTCACAGTCCCAAGTCACTTACGACTGAGATGAAGAGAAATGACCTCATTCAGACTGTGGTGAGCATGTGGAGAAAGCAGGAACAGGGCACTGGGTTGGATGATCGACCATGACCATACTGTGAACAACAGAGCAAACTTGCTGAGCTGAATGGCCTACTCCTGTCTGTATTTTGTTTCTATAACCTCGTAAATAGTTGGTGTCAACTGCTTGAAAGATGAGATCAGAAACAGCAGATGGCTTCTGAGCTTCTACGCTGCTTGCAGTAATGATAGTCCAAAGAACATTTGTGTTTTGGAGTTGAAGCTAAATGAGCTAAAAGCATTCAATGAACTTTGAAGCGCTGTAAAACCCATGCTTCATCAGATCAAATAGGTAATTATAAATGAGAGACTTAATCTGAATGTCACATTAAAGAGCTCCAAACAAGCTCTGTCATCTTGGAGCTTGAGGTTCTCTGCAGTTTTTCTGGGTTTTGTTTTTGCTGGAAGGCACTTGCAGCCTGTAGTTGAGAGAATGTCTGTCTATTTTAGCAATGTAGCTCGGCAGCATGTGTTGCTGTTAGACTCCAGGTAGCTGGGGCTCAGGAGAAGTCTGAGTGGTGACTCCATGTCTTGAGTGGAGCTGAAATGAATCCCTAGGGGCCATGATACCTCAGTGCAGAGGAGAGTTGGGCAAAGGAAGTCCACAAGCAGCGTTTGCCTATTTAAGTTTGCTTAGCTTAGCAAAATTCAGCAGCAGTTCAGTGAAGCTAGCTTTTTTTATTACTGGCACCATTTTCTGTTTTATTAAACATTGAAGATGGGTGTTAGGAGTACTAAGGAACTGAATCAGAAAGCATGAACGGTCAATCTCCACTGCTGAAACCAGTCAGAGGCTTTGGAAAGACCTCAAAGCTAATCTTTGAAACTGCAGTATTGGAATCTCTTGCAAAGGAGACAGCACTAATAAGATTTGGTGATCCAGTGTCACTGACCTCTGTAGGATCTGTCTTGACCATTAGGATGGTCATTGGAATTTCTCAATTGGGACTGCCATGGGAAATAAGGCAGGGCAAGTGACAGAAGTGTTAGTGGGGCAGCAGTTTGGGACCAGTGACCATAGTTCCATAGTTTTAAAATAACTATGGAAAAAGATAGGTCTGGTCCGCAAGTTAAAGCTCTAAATTGAAGCAAGGCCAACCTTTTTTTTGTGGTTTTAGGCAAGAACATTTGAAAAGCTGATTGGGAGAGGCTGTTTGCAGGCAAGAGTAAGTGGGAGGCTTTCAAAAGTGTGTTAATGAACTTCAGGGCCAGTATGTTCCTGTTAAAGTGAAGGGTAAGGCTGGCAGGAGTAGGGAACCCCAGATGACTAGAGTTATTTAAAGTCCTGGTCAACAAAAAGGAGGCATATGATATGTATAGGCAGCTGGGATCAAGTACGTTCCTTAAGGAGCATAGAAGGTGTCAGAGTACACCTAAGAGAAATCAGGAGAGTTGAAAGGGAACATGAGATGGCTTTGGCAGATAAGGTAAAAGTAGAATCCCTTTGGATTCTCTAATGCATGATCAGCAAGAATAGGGCCTCTTAAAGATCATCAACGTAATCTAGGTCATCTATGTGCAGTGCCACAAGAGATGGTTGAGATCCTAAATGAATATTTCTTGCCAGTATTTACTGTCGATGAAGGCATGGATGCTAGGGAACTTGGGGAAATAAATTAGTGACGTCTCAAAGAGAGTCCACGTAGCAGAAGAGGAAGTGCTGGATGCCTTAAAATGCATTAAGGTAGATAAATCCCTGGGACCTGACTAAGTGTATCCCTGGACTTTGTGGGAGGCTAGGGAGGAAATTGCATTTGAGATATATGTATCATCATTAGCCATGGGTGAAAAGTGCCCAAAGATTGGAGGATAGCTAATGTGTGCCATTATTTAAGAAAGGCTGCAGGGAAGTGCCTGGGAACTACAGACTGGTGAACCTAATTTTGTGGTGGTAAGTTGTTGGGAGAGGATTCTGTAGGCATTTAGAGAAGCGAGGACTCATTTGGGCTAGTCAGCATGACTTTGTGCATGGGAAATCATGTCTCTCAAATTTGAGTTTCTTTGAACGGGTGACCAAGAAATTAAATGAGGGCAGTGTGGTAGACATGTCTGTGTGGACTTTAGCAAGGCCTTTGATGAGGCACGGCATGGTGGGTTATGAAAGAAGGTTAAATCTCTGAGGATCCAGGGAGATCTAGCCAATATACAAAATTGGCTTGAAAGTAGAAGATGGAGGAAGGTAGAGGGTTGTTTTTCAAACTGGAGGCCTACGATCAGTGGTGTGTCACAGGGATCAGTCTTGGGCTGTTACTTGCTATTTATGTAATTGGTTTGGATGAGATATGTCTAGTAAGTTTGTGGATGACACCAGAATTGGTAGTATGGTGGACAGAGAAGGTGGTTCACTGGAATACAGTGAGACCTTGATCAACTGGGCTGGTAGGCTGAGGAGTGGCCAATGGAGTTTAATTTAGATAAATGCAAGTTGTATTTTGGTAGGTCAGATCAGGGTAGGACTTACACAGTCAATTGTAGACCCTGAGGAATATTGTAGAGCAAAGAGATATGGCGGTACTGGTTCATAGTTCCTTGAAAGTGGAGTCACAGGTAGACAGGGTGGTGAAAAGTCTTTTGGCATGCTTGCTTTATCGTTCAAAGCATTGAGTATAGGAATTGGGACATCTTGCTGCAGCTGTACCAGATGTTGATAAGGCCACATTTTGGAGTACTGCATGCAGTTCTGGTTGCCCTACTATAGAAAAGGTCTTATTAAACTAGAAAGAGTGCAGAAAAGATTTACCAGGATGCTCTCTGGACTAGAAGGTTTAAGTTATGGGGAGAGGCTAGATATGCTGGGACTTTTATCCCTGGAGTGTAGGAGACTGAGGGATGACCTTTATAGAGGTGTATAAAATCATGAGGCACAGATAAGGTTGGTAGCCAACTGCTTTTCCCATGGAAGTGTTTTTAAAACTAGAGGGCATAGGTTTAAGGTGAGAGAGGCAATTTTTTCAGAGGGTGGTGTGTGTCTGTAATGGACTGCCAGAGATAGTGGTAGAGGAGAGTACAATTTTGCCATTTAAGATACATTGGACAGGTATATGCATGGGATAGGTATGGAGGGATATGTCCCAAAGCAGGCAAATGGGACTGTATTAATTGTGAAAATTGGCTGGCATGGACAAGTTGAGCCAAAAGGCTTGTTTCCATGCTGTAAACCTCTAATTCCAACTATTTGAAGTGTAGTCTGTGGGTGTTCCTCTGCATTAGAAGTGCATGAAACGTGTCCAACAGTGGAGAGCCCTGTGAAAACGTGCTAGATGGGAATCCTGAGGTGGGGGGAAAGACATTTCTAGACCGCACTCTTGATTATAACTGAATAAATGTGACATACTAGGAAAGTAGGATAGTCCACTTAATGGTGTTGGAAGGGTTAGTCAAGATTGGGCTTGTGGTGAATATTGGTGCATACGAGTGAATATAGAGAATATTTGGAGGTGTGAAGTTAGAAATATTTCAGTGTGAGAACAAGTTGAGGAAGGTGGTCATGGGTGGGTAATGGTTGGGTCTCTGCTCACAGAATAAGTAGGGCCACTTCATCCCATAATGTCCAGTAGTGTGGTTGTTTATGGTGAGAGGGAAATGTTTAAGAGCCAACAACTGTTGCGATGCAACAGGGCATTAGGAGAGTCATGGATATAGGTAAAGAGAAAATAAGCAATTGAGAGAGAAATGAGTCCAGTGGACCAGAACAGGTAAAAACAATGGATCTACCAAAGTAGTCTTGATTATGGAATTGGGAAGGAGGTAGGAGTGGGCTTCTTAGTTAAAGGGCAAAGGTTGGAGGCTGTGGAAGGAAGGTCTCCAGAGAAGATCAAGTCAGTGACACCCTTGGATACTTGGCTTGATAATTGGTGGTTGGTGTAATGGTTCAGGTAGAAGGAAGTGTCAAAGTTGGGGTTCAGTCTTTGCTAGAAATCAGTACACCAGATGATGCCAGTACCACCCATGTTAATGTATTTCATGTTTGATTGAACCCAAAAAAATTGCCATGCGGTCAAAAGAAGACCAATTCTGTGACTATAATTGGAACAAGGGGGACAGAGAAATTTTAGGCTGATGTTATGCTGACAGTTCTTAGTACCTGTAGGTGACATTTTTAAAAAGGCAAAGTATTCTTGGACATAAAACATGTAAAGGTGTTTTTGTAAAATGACATTCTGAGTGCTATCTTGTGCCTTATTGTACAGATAATAACACAGCTTTGACCTCGGCTGGGGTAGAGTTGGTGGCAGTGGAGCAGTGCTTACATAAGGTTCTAAGGAAAATAATTTCAATCTTCCCGATATTTTAATTCGACAAAATTTCTGGTTATCCAGTAAAGAGTGGGACAGGTAGTCTGATTTTTTTTTTTTTTTTTTTTTTTTTTCCCCCTGAGCCCTCTACTATTGGTAAATTAGAATACAGTAAAGTTGGGTGCATCAGTGTACATGCTGAAATATGATATGATTTCAGACAAGTTAATGAGAAATAGGACTATGTATGAATAGATCCTTGGAGGGCAGCAGAGATAACAGCAGGACTGGGAAAATCAGTAGTCGGTGTTTCTCTTGCTGTGATTAGGTAGGAGACATTGGAGAATGGTGTAATTAACTTTATCAAATTCTGTAAACAGGCCACTAAGGGCAAGAAGGGCTAGTTTTAACTTCCTTGCACTCAGGATGGAATTTGTAACTTTGACTTGAATTGATGGATTCGGATAGGTAGCTAGAAATGTGGGCACAAATTTGGCCCATTCATTCAAGGACTTCGAGGTGAGGAACTTTTAGATGGTACTGTTGAGGATGGATGGATCAAGGCTTGGCTTCTTTTAAGAAATCTGACTTCAGATTTGAAGGACTTTTGATGTAAAGCACCTGAGGTGACAAAGACTGCTAACATGGCAGCTAGGAAGGGAAATTGGCTAGTTATTTGTATATTAGGGCAGTGGGTGATGTGTATTTGGAGCGAGCTGCCAGAGGAAGTGATGGATGCAGGTACAATTACAGTAGGCATCTGGATAGGTATATGAATAGGAAGTGTTTAGAGGAATATTGGCCAAATGCTGGCAAATGGAATGTGGTCAGATTGGGATGTCTGGTTGGCGCAGATCAGAAACGGGTCTTTATGAATTAGGTCAAGAGCTGAGCAAGGCATTTAAAAGGCATTAGGGCAGATGGGAGAGAAACTAGTTGAGGGAAACCATAGTGTTGGTTTGGTGGAGGTTGCTTATCTCGGTCCTGTCACATTTGCACAAGAGTTCTTTAAGGTAGATATTTTTTTAATCGACCTGTTCACATATGTTTTGATGTAGCTCTGGAGCAGGTGGAACTTGAACTAGACCTCCTGGCTCAGAAGTAGAACTCTGTGGTATCCGAGGCCCAACCATCTTCAGCTGCATCATCAATGATCATATCTCCATTTTGCTGAGTGAACAATGTTCAGCCTTATTTGAACTGCTTCACTGAGTCATTCCGTATCCACATGCTACAAGACCTGGACAGTGTCCAGGCCTGCTCTGACAAATAGCAAGTAACGTTGGCTCAACAAATGCCAGGTAATGACCATCTCAAAGAAGGGAGAGTCTAACTGTTGCATCATACATTCAACAATATTGCTATCACTGAAACCCCACTGTCATCATTCCAAGGGGTAACCATTAACCAGAATCAGAACTATGTAATATTGCAGCTATAAGAGCATGCCTGAAGCTTGCAGTCCTGCAGCGATTAATGTGTCTTGTCTCCAAAGCCTGTCCACTAGCTACAAGCACAAGTCGGGAGTGTGATGGAACGCTCCTCTCTTGCCTCGGTGAGTGCAGCTCCAACAGTGGTCAAGTTTGACACCACCTAGGACAAAGTGGCCTGCTTGATGGCACTGCATCCACAAGATTTCCTTCTTCCACTGCTGACAATCAGGAGCAGCATGTACCATCTACAAGGTGCACAGCAAAATTCACCAAGGCTCCTTAGACAGCACCATCCAAACCACCACTATATCCAAAAAGACAATGGCAAAAAATGCATTGGAAAAACCACCACCTGTAAATTCTCAAGTCACTTCCTGTCCTCACTTAAAAATATACATCATTCTCCTCAGAACACAGACAGCAAGTAACTTGCAACTGCTGCTCAGAGTGAAGGTCTGAGGCTGCTATATGCTGAATTCACATATTTACTTGACTTGCAGTCTGTCTCTCGAGGCCTGTTCATGGTCTTCGATCGATCAGTTCTGAAATATAACCAAAAAATTCTGCAAAACTCAGCAGGTATGTCAGCATCTGCTGAGAGAAACGTGGTTTATGTTTTGAATCCATTGTGACTTCAGAAATGAAGTCAGTTTCTTTGAATTTTTCCAGTATCTTCTGTTTTCAGATTTCCACCATCGGCAATATTGTGCGTTTTGTTTGAGCGACCAGTTCTAAAGTTTGATTACCTATCATTGAGCCATTGCAGATCAATTTTAGGGGACGGTAAACAGCCAAGGGTCATTATATCAGTAGCAATGACAAGTACAAAAAAGATGAGAGTTTTTAAGCAAATTTTAAAAAACTAGGAAAGATATCTAAAAGTAGGAATTTGAAGGCTGTAATCTCCGGGATTTCTCCCAATGCCAAGTGCTAGTGAGTACAGAAATAAAGTATAACAAATGAATGCGTGTCTGCAGAGATGATTTAAGAATTGCTTTAGATTTCTGGGGCAGGTAAGATCTGTAAAATGATTACACTTGGCAGGAGTATGTCTCTTATAGTACAGTGATACCGTCTCTACCTCAATCAGGAAGCCTGGTTTCAAGTCCCTTCTGTTCCAGTCGTGTTGAATAATATCTCTGAACATCTTAGAAACACCTTGGCAGGACAGGACAGGACTGAGATCTTTGCAGAGAAATTTGTTATTCCTGTTGGAAAGAGCTGGGAGCCAGGGAGTAAATTCAAAGGGAAGAGGATCACAACTAGTAGTGGTGGAAAGAAAAGTAGTAAGCACAATTGTAAGACAGTAGAAACTAAGACCAGCATCAAGTGAGGTCAAACAAAAGTGATGAAAGGCAGCATTGTTGAATCTTAATCTACCTGCATGCATGCAACATTTTCATCATGATTAGATGAATTGAGAAAAGTATATGGATATTATCCAACTACCACTAGACAATCATGGTTGCTTGATGCTTCCAGCCTTGGTCAATGTTCAAGCGTATTCAGTGTTCGGGGAGAAGAAGCAAAATGGAAGAGTAAAGCTGTCAATACAGGTGGTTATCCTATAACATGATAGTTGCATTCTTGTGCAATCTCACAACTATAGAAAATCGCATTATAGGGAAATCGTGAGACTGTACAGTAGAAAGTTTGTGTTATCCAAACAGTGTCCACTATTCATCAGTTGTATTATAGCCAATTCGTGTGTTAATGAAACACGTGTTATAGCAGAAATACCTGTAAAGAATAAGATCACTGTGCTAGTAAGAGGATCTTGGTTATAAAGATCAGGATGGAGAGAAGCCACAGCTAGTCAGACTGTAGTTGTTGCCAAACAGTTTTATAGCATACTTTCACATATGTTGACTGAATCACTTCAAAAATTTAGATTGAGATGTGTACTGCTTGTATATGAAGCCCTGAGGAAGCAATGTTGACAGGTTGCAGTTATAACTGAGCATTTTCAATTAATTTTCAATGCAACTTCCTACTTTCCCACACTTCTGTCTTTTGTGTAAGTTTTCATATCATAGAATAATGCAGTGCAGGAGGGAGCATTTAGAATACCAGGCTTGTGCCATTGTTCTCAAATATCAATTCATTTGTACTACTTTTCCCCATGTGTTTTTATGTCTCCCAAAAATTGAAAGCCTCACAGGATTGACAACTTTATCATCCCAACTGTTACCTAAAAGTAGACTGTTATTTTGTGATCATGAGATAATAGTCCTTCTGAGAGTTCTCCCATTTGATTTTGCTTCATTATTTTATTTTCCTTTTTATACCTATGTCTGAAGTACTTTGCTTTCTTGATTCTAAAATTGCTACCTGAGTGGATGGTTTCTTGAGTTATAGGTTTTGATGAAACTGAGCAATCTTTTGGGATTTGTACAGTTCTTTTCTTTTTTTTTTGTCCTCCATTTTCCCCCGTTGTCTAATGACCTTTAATTTTACCTAGCTATTCCATAGCTTTGTGTTAGCTCTCTGAAAAGCTACTTCATCAAGCAACCTTACTTATTTGACCCAACATCTGGCAAGAGTTACACATCAAAATTGCAGACTAAGCAGTAAAACTTTTTTTTTGAATTTTAATATTTATTTGTCAACTTTATATCCTAACTTCATGTCACCTGTAACTTGTACAGCATCCAATCTATACTATAGAAATTTAATGTGTGATATATAGTTGTGCTTGAATTGGGTAATTAAAAATCCCTGACAGATATAATCCAGATGGTCTGGAGGTGGACATTTTTCTCTAATCATCCTATTGCACACCTTTTGGAGCAAGTGGAGCTTCAACGTGGGTCTCCTAGTCCAGAGGCATTGTACTTATAAGAGCTATAGCTCCTAAACTCTGCACTATTTAAATATTTTATGCATGTGTCATTAAGGGAAATACTATTTGTGTAAATGTGAAAGAACCACAAATTATTTAAGTATAGGAATTCAAAGAACTGAAAGTTGATCAATATAAATCTGCTGTCCTACTTTGACTTCCTCTATTTTGGAGATTCCATGTTAATGAGTGCTTGAGGTGGAAGATTCCTTAGTGAAGTATGAATGACAGGTCCTATTGTTCAAAAGACTTTGGAAGGTGACAGCCCCATCATTAGTATAACTGTTTCAGCACCTGCAAGTGGATCAACATTGACCCAAATGCTGTAATGATATAAAACAAAGAACTACAGGTGCTGGACATCTGAAACAAAAACAGCTGGAGAAACTCCAGTCTGGCAACACACATGGGTAGAACCGAGTTAATGCTTTGAGTCCGGTGACTCTTCACAACTAGAAAATGCTACAGCTTGATCACCTAACACAGCTATGTTTTTGACAAACATTGAGTTGTTGCTCTGTTAAACATTTTTTGTGTAATGCTCTATTTTATTGAACGCTGTAATGAATTGCAATACAGTAGTAAGATGGGGAGTTGAAATACCATTTGCCCACATGGATCTTAACTTGTCCTGAAACCAGTAAGGAGATGGTAAATGGAGATTAATGGTGCCTGGGTCAAAAATGCTCAGGGCTACACAAAGGAAAATGTGGAGCACAGATGACTCTTGCCTACATTATTTAAAAGGGAAAGTGAATTTAGATATCTGTGGCAGGGAAGGCAGTGTTAAAATTAGTCATTTGAGCACAGCTGTTGCAGATCCAGTTAGCTCTTTGATTTGCGTTTCCTGCCCTTCATCCAACTATTGTTGAAGGAACATTCCAACTGATCATAACTTCCAGGTTTCCAGCATCTACTGTAACTTGCTTTAATTACAACAACTGGTCCAAATTAAGATCTGCCTTAAAACTGGATGTATATTCAGTACTGCAAGATCTGATGTAAAAGTGGAATGTTTCCTCGCTGAAGAGA
This sequence comes from Rhincodon typus, assembly GCF_021869965.1. Lineage (NCBI taxonomy): Eukaryota > Metazoa > Chordata > Chondrichthyes > Orectolobiformes > Rhincodontidae > Rhincodon > Rhincodon typus. The sequence goes on along the minus strand of NC_063332.1, from coordinate 30,875,060 downwards.
AAACCCCCATTTAAAACATGCCTCAGATTGAACATAAGCTGCTAATGATGAGAAATATGTTTTAAGATGAACAATCAATAGCTCAATACTAGAAGCCACTATATAGAAATATAGCTTTTATAATGTCCCTAAAAATTCAGATCAATCTTTTTTAAAAAAAAAAGTTTCATTTTGTAGTGGTGAAACACTTCATTCTTAATTCCTTTTAATTCTCCAAAGTAAAGCAATGTGTTAAGAAAAGGACTTACCATTGTGCTGTATTCTGGAGGTAAATCGAAGACATGCTACCTAGGAGATATGGTTGGGCAGCATTCTAAGAAACCCATCCTTTGTTTAAGGACACTTGTACATTTCCTTTATTGATTCCGAAAGAATGCTAGAGTCTGTATACAAAATACCCCCTCCTCCTCAGACTTTTTTTTCTTTCCCCTCCCTTTAAAACATGAATGATTTGGGTACTGACTTTTTGAAATTTGAAGCTACAATCTTGGTCTTGCTGAATATATCTCCTTGATATAAGAGGTTGTCAGTACAAGGTAGCAACATGACTATCAAGGTCAGGAAAATGGCAAACAATCCAGATTTGCTAGTGTTAGCACTTTGCTACGACAAAGCCTTCTTCTCAGGTATGTTTCTCCAGTGACAGCATAGCAAATGTGAAGAGATAACAGCTGCATTAATGAAAACTATTTAATACCTCATTCATAAGTGGTGACTATCACTTCCTGACATCGACTTTTCAGAGCAAACAGCAAAATGACAGTTAAACTGGAGGGTATGACTAATATATCACAGGAAGTTGCAAATACTCTCCACGCAATAGAAATTTAAAACTGCTTTAAATGATTTCCAGAACAGGTGTTTTGGAAACAGTTGTCCTATTCTGTTAGTGAACTGTACAGGAAACAGCTTGCACCTCTGGGAAAAGTGTACAATGCAGTGTCAGCAACGTTGTATTTATGACATCCCTGAGGTTTGTCATACTTCCATTGTCATTAGTACTTTGCTGTATATGTTGGCCTTCCACCAACTTGTTCACAGCATACGTAATAGCTGCAGTAGAAATAACAAGAGTACTAGGGTCAGTTGTGATCATTATGTATAGAAGCAGAGATAAGTCATTCAGCCCATTTTGTCTACCAGAGTATACCTTTTTACTTTTGACAAGGGGACCTGAATTGCCCAATTGTGGTCTGACCAGTGTATTATATAGTTTTAGCAAGATAATCCTGTTTATATACTCCAATTTAGGATTGGGGTGTTGCGAGGGAATACTTTTAAAGGAAGTTTGAGCTAGGAAGGGAAGGGAGGGTATTGCAGTTAGAAAAGCAGCTCTGAGGAAGATTCACCGGACCCAAAATGTTAACTCTACTTTCTCTTCACAGATGCTGCCTGTCCTGAGTTTTTCTAGCAGTTTGATTGACAGCATTGGTCTGTAGTCATGTGTACTAAAACACAGTGAAAAGCCCAGTCCGTGAGTGGTACAGCCAGACCACAGCAAGCAGAGGATGTACATATCAAAAAGCCTTAAACTTCAAGGCATACAGCTTACATTATTTGAGGCTAGAGTCCATTCAACAGTCTGATAACAGCTGGAAAGAAGCTGTTCCTGAACCTGTGTGTGTGTACGTGTGTACACACAAGCTTCTGTATCTTCTGCCTGATGTAAGAGGTTGTAGGAGATCATCAACAGGGTGCAATGTGTCTTTTGGCTGCCTTTCCACAACAGCAAGCTATGTAAATGGAATTCATGAATGGAAGATTGGCTTCCATGATGGTCTGGGCTGTGCACACCACCTTCTGTAGTTTCTTACGGTCCTGGGCAGAGCAGTTGCCATACCGGGCTGTTATGCACCCAGACAATATGCTTTCAATGGTGCATCTGTAGAAGTTGGTCAGAGACCTTCTGGACAAGCCCAATTTCCTGAGCTGCCTGAGGAAGGAGACACATTGTGCCGCCTTGTCCGTTGTATTTACATGGGGAGTCCTGGACAGGTGGTCAGTTATCACGACTCCAAGGAACTTTCTGCTGTTCACTCTCTCAACCGTGTGGATGGGGATGTGTTCTCTTCCTTTTTTTCAGAACTCTACGATCAGTTCTTTAGTTTTGCTGTTGTTGAGAGACAGACTGTTTCCATTGCACTACGTCACCAAGGCCTCTATCTCCCTTCTGTATTTTGACTTGTCATTAGATATGCATCCCACTATGGTGGTGTTATCAGCAAAGTTGTAGATGGCGTTCGTTCGGAACTTGACAACACAGTCGTAGGTGTACAAGAATATAGTGGGGGCTTGGGGTGGGGTGGGGGGGCTGCGGATCCAGTGTTGTATTACTGGGGAGCAGGGGTAGTCACCTATCTTCACAAATTGCGGCCTATGGGTCAAAGCTGAGGATCCAGTTGCAGAGGGCAGAGCTGAGACCAAGGTCATGCAGTTTTTAGATCAGCCTGGAGGGGATAATGGTGTTAAAGGTAGTCAACAAGCAGGAGTCTGACATAGGTGTCTTTGTTGTCCAGATGTTCCAGGGATGAGTGTAGGGCTAGGGCTAACTGTAGGGGATCAAGGCAGGTTGGGAGACTGGAGTTGATGTGGGCCATGACCAGCCTCTCAAAGCACTGCATGATTATTAAATCCGAGCTATTGGGTGGTAGTCATTAAGGCACACTGCATGTGTTTTCTTGGGTACAGGGATGATGGTGGCCTTCTTGACGCAGGTGGGGACTTCACCCTGTAGGAGGGGGAGGTTGAAGATGTCACTGAGTACCTCGGCCAGTTGGTCTGCACAGGATCTGCATGCTCAGCAGAAGACCCCATCCAGGCCTATCACTTGGGTTGACTCCCAGGAAGACTGATCTGACTTCTGAAACGGTGACAGAAGGGAACAGGTGTCCTGGGCTGTCAGGGCAGGTGTTGTGACACCAATGGTCATCTGCTCAACTGCATCCGCAGTTCTTTGCATATAACAGTATTGTCGCATGATCTAACATCAGAAAATTATAATTTCTGGTTGTAACATGTTTGCATTACACGGCTGTGGAATTGTCCATCAATAATTTTTTTGAAATCCATTCAACAATCCCTCAAAAACTAGGGTCCCTCTACACCAGATAAGTGAAAAGGGAAGAATTCTGTGGCCTAAGTTAGAGGCTGACTCTCGCATGAGATCATCTATTACCTCTGGAATATACTAGTTACCAAATGCTTCAAGGAGCCAAAGGTGCATGAGCTCCTTGCTCATTGGAAGGGGCAAGAGGGGTTTATGAAGACTTGGTTTGTTTTTGTTGTGGTGAATTAGGCTGATTATCTTTGCTTCCAAGATTATCTTGGAGCAGTTGATACTTTTGTTGAATGAGAGCAGGAGGTTTATATACTTGAGCCAGAGTTGCTGGTGGTTATTGCTTTCTAATCTATGCTCTTGAAAAGTTTTATGCAAGAGATGCCTAGTTGATGGGATTTTCTCAATTCTGGGGAACGGCAGTGCATCCTTTGCATGGCCAGTTTGTGAAACAATGCAATGGCCCATTAGTGGTCTGCGCCAGCAGAACTTGAACTATCAAATGTGAGAATTCTAATGACTACGATCAATGAATGATCTCATTGTGAAGGCACCCCCCAAGTACCAGCAGCCAAAATTTTTATATTTAAACCCTGCATCAGGAGAGTGGGTGCAAGACCTTCTTTAAGCACTGAAATAAAGCGAATTATGAAGCATAAAAACAGCTTGCTAAAATGAATTGACAAACTAGGTTGCAGTGGCAGGCACTTAGAGGACATTATTCTGAAAACAAATAGATGCTGTTTGACAAAGAGTTGGCAGTTCTGATGATTGAACAGAGTATTAATTTTTTTAAATGACCAAACAATACGGAAAATAAAAGAAAAATCTAGCTAGATATATGAAAATAAGAATTTCTATAAATTTAGAGTTAACAAAATGGGTGTTTATCTTAGAATTTCTGACTGGATAATTGATAATGGAAAAAATAAGCATATGGCAGATGAATTCAACATAATTTTATCAGAGTTCATTAGAGGATACTAGTAAAATCCCAGAAACAGCAATTATTCAGAAAATTGGTGGAATACAGGAACTCTGGACAATCACGATCACCAGAGGAGTGGTAAAATCAAAGATCTGTACAGGAGACACCCTTTGGCACATCTGCACTTAGAGGGGATTTGCTGAAAATAATTTTCAGCCACAGGGTGACGGGAATGTGGAATGCACATCCTCCCAGGCAGTGTATTCCAGATTCTCACCATCCTCTGGGTGAAAACAATTGTCTTCAAGTTGCCTCTCTACCTTCTACCACTTGCCTTTTTTAAATTATGCCCTCTTTGTTATTGACCCTTCATTTAAATGGAGGAGCTACTTGCTATCCACCCTGTCCATGCCCCTTATCTTCCACACATTAATCAGATCTCCCTCTACCCTCGTCCTTCTCTCCTAAAGAAAACAACTAGAGCTTCTCCAACTACTCCCTCTGATAGAGCCATGCTGACCGACCCTGCTCAAAACTTGCCTGTCAAGTGGAAATTATTTCTCTACTTCAGAATTTTCTCCAATAGTTTCCCTACCACTGATGTGAAACGTATTGGTCTATAATTCCCTGCTTAATCTTTAACACCCATGTTGAAAAGTAGAAACACATTACCTGTACACGAGTCCTTTGGCACCTCCCCTCTGGTCAGAGAGGAATTAGAGCAGTTGGGTCAGATCCCCTGTAATTTCTTACCCCATCACCCATAGCACCGAGGGGTACAACCCATCTGGGGATTTGCCCATTTTTAAGCCTGCCAAAACCTCCAGTACCACCTCACTCCTTGTGTCAAACTGCTCAAGAACCTCACAATTCCTCTTCTTTGGGTATTTTCCTAATCAGCCTGTTCAGAGATGTTATTACACACCTCTGGAGCACATGGGACTTGAACCCAGGTCTCTTGGTTCAGAAGTAGGGGCACTGCCACTGTGCCAAGAGCACCTTTCTTCATGTTTTTAAATCGACCTGTTCTGATGTGTTATAACAGTGCTGTGGGTTAAGTGGGAGTTGAATCTAGACCACCTGGCTGAGAGGACACTACCACTATACCACAAGCTTCTGTACCTATAGATATTTTCATAATCAACCTGCTCAGAGTTAGGGATGCAACCATTGCACTACAAGAACCCGGTTCTGTACCTATATTATTTATTTAATTTCTAATCAACCTGTTCAGAGTTATCATTTGTAGGTTATAGCCCTACGTTTATTTTTTTTAAATTCCTTTATCTCTTCCCCATGATTCTTCTGCCACTCACTTGCACTATCCAAGTGAAGTGATTAAATTTGGATGTGCTAATTGTGCAATCAGTGTCCTTTAATGGGAATGGGCTGCAATTGTTTGTGCATAAATTTCTCCTTGGACTGTTATGAAGCCTTTAATCTACTTATGATTATGCGCTGTGAAATTAAAGAGAACTTTTTTTTTGGAGAAGCATATTTTGGTATGTTGCAAATGCAGACAACATTATCATATTGTATATTTAGAAGTTGTACTAACTTTTTTTTTTCCTTCGTCTTTCCACTCCCCCACCATCCTTTAATGTCTGAAGGTTGCAAAATCAAGGCCCTGCGAGCAAAAACCAACACTTACATCAAGACTCCAGTTAGAGGAGAGGAGCCTATTTTTGTCGTCACTGGGAGAAAGGAGGACGTTGCTATGGCTAAAAGAGAGATCATTTCAGCTGCAGAGCACTTCTCAATGATACGTGCATCAAGAAACAAAAACGGAGCAGTGCCTGGGACGACATCTGGTCTAGCTGGCCTCTCTGTACCTGGCACCCCAAGTCTACCTGGGCAAACCACCATTCAGGTACGAGTGCCCTACCGTGTAGTAGGTCTGGTGGTGGGGCCCAAGGGTGCCACAATTAAGCGAATTCAGCAACAAACCCATACGTATATAGTCACTCCCAGCCGTGATAAAGAGCCAGTGTTTGAAGTGACTGGCATGCCTGAAAATGTTGATAGAGCCCGGGAAGAGATAGAAGCGCACATTGCTGTTCGTACTGGCAATTATATTGAAATCAATGAAGAAAATGACTTCCATTCCAATGGCACAGATGTGAGTTTTGACAACAGTGCGTTTGATTCTGCTTGGGGGAAGATGAACTCCATTCCTCCTGCCCGCAATAGACTTCTGTCCAGCTACAGAAATGACAGCTCGAGCTCTCTTGGCAGTGGATCAACTGATTCCTACTTTGGAAGTAACCAGATGACTGACTTCAGTCCAACAAGTCCATTCAGTGCAGGTGGCTTCTGGTTTGGAGAATCATTTGCAACCATGAGTTCTGAAGATCTGGGGTTTGAATCGCCTGCCTTTGATCCCCTTCCAGCCACAACTCAGTCTGTGATCTGGTGTCCATTCGAACAAGCAAATCCTATTGGCTTTGGTAATGAATCAACAACTGGTACAATAGCCCGTGACAGCCAACCTACTACCCCACGCCTATCACCAACCTTTATAGAAAACATAGAGTTCCCCCTTGCAAGGCGGCCATGCAGTGACCCTTTGAACATGGCGAGTCAAGTTGAGCTTCCAGTATACATCTCTGCCTTCTCTAATGGTACAAGCTACTCCTCCTCTAATGGTAGCACTACTTCCGGTTCACCCACCAACTCGTCTGGCTCTGGTATGGCCCGGGGCAAACGTGATTGTGTGGTCTGCTTTGAAAGTGAAGTGATTGCAGCCCTGGTGCCGTGTGGCCACAACCATTTCTGTATGGAGTGTGCCAACCGAATCTGCGACAAGGAAGACCCAAAGTGTCCAGTGTGCAACACACCTGTTACTCAGGCCATTCGCATCTACTCTTAATGGACTATTGTTAGGGGGCGTTGTGGAGGGGTGGGGTAGAATGATTGGGCGAGGAGGGTAGAATGTATGTTGGTACTTGTCTGAAAACTTCCTAATGGTAAAATGTGACTGTTATGTAGTTGGATTCGTAGGATTAGGCTACGAGTATCCTGTAAATTTTAAAAAGTTGGTAGTACCTTTTTTCTGTTAAACTCATTTCATTTCATTGATCACAAAGCAAGATGTGTCAATTTATTTGAGGATATACATGCAGGATTTGAAAATGTACTTGACAGTGAAAGTGGCCCTTGAGCTTTTTAAGACTTTTTTAATTGTGCCACTTGCATCACTTTTTTTTGAGAGATGCGTGTTCTGGATTTTTGCCACACCTTCACCACCACCCCCCACTCCATTTGATTTACCAGTCTCTATCAAGTTAACAGATCTACCAATCTAGCAGTAGGATTCTAATGCAAATAAAATAGTTGTTTTTGTCCTTTTTTTCTTACTACTGGAAGTAGTTCATGGAAATTGTGATATCCAATAACAAGTAGTTTGACAGGTTGTTGACTTCCTTTTTCTTCTCCCCCCACCCCCTCTCATCCCTTGCCTCAATCCATGCAAAAGCACTTGGATGAGATACCAGAGGGTTGCTGGCACCATAGAACCCTATCCAGGGCTTTAAGTACAGCAGTGAAAATAGTTAAATTGGGGGTAAAATGCTTGAAATAGTGTAATGTATGTGAAACATCGAGTTTTTTGTTTAGTTTTCTGCTGGAGATTTGTAACTCTAAACTGTAACTCAATGAGTTATGAAAGGTTCACCCACTCTCTTACTCTTCCCCTCACTCCCAAATGTTTTATTACCTAACATTTTTGAAATGTTGAATAAATTGCATTTGTGGTAGTTACATTTTGCATTATGCATTTGAGAACCAAATTGAACCAGGTTTTTACAGCTGTGTGTTGTATTACTTGTCTTGTGTGTCATAATACATGCTATTTCTTTTCTAGCTTAAAGGTGACCAAGTGCAGGATGTGCAAACAAGTAATTTGCAGTGCAAAACCAAGAAATCTCATGTTAACTTTGAGACAAGGAGCACTTTTTTTTTGTTTTCAGTTCTTTAGGAGGAGGAGGTTGGAAGGGAGAGAAATGAGGAATCAACCTCTCCCTTTTGGGATCTCAATCGTCGACTAAGTAATTCGCACCCATTTGCATGGTTTGTTGGCACTCTGAGTGAGACTTCCTGTAGATTTGTGGTTCACTTCCTGTGGGGAAACTGTTACTGGAGTGATTGAAAGACTTCCATCGAGTGAGCAATTTTGAACTAACCAATGATGTGCTGCTTCCCCTCAGTTGTTGCAAAGCCCTGCTGTTAAAGGTTTCAAACTTTCAGCAACCTGACTCATTTGTCCAAGAATGACTCAGCTTCAGCTATAACTGAACTGTCTCTATACCCATAGGTAAATGCACAGTACTGCTTCATTTCACACCCTGTACACTTTACTACTGTTCTCATTATCTGTGTACCCAAGCTTATGAAGAGGCTGAGTATTTATTTCTATGGTGCAAGGTATTCGGAATCATGTTGGTGAGCCCCTCTTTAAAGGGAGCTTGATGTTCCTTACTGCTGAATCACCCAAGGCTGGCATCTAGTCAGGTGTAGAGAATCCATGTGGTAGAGTTATTAACTCAAATTCCACCACGCTTCATCTTGTAACATTGCTCAGAATTTCCTCATTCTTGCATTAAGGAAACTGCAGGAAATGTTTCTTTTTTTGGCAGTTTGTGAAAATATCTGAATCTCTCTTAAAAGTTCACAATCTTAAAAAGACCTTGTATCCATACCAAGATTTAGCCACTTGTATCTAAACTGAAATTATTACCACTGAAGGTAATTGATCTGCCAAGACAGCTGGAGTGCTGATCTCCTTGAACTGGTAGTTCTTTTGAGGGTACCTTTTTTAGGATGTAGGTAATACCAGCGATTAGAACACTCACTTGTGTTAAATTTACCTGATGTAAACTACTGCTTGCTTTAGCCGTAGTATTGCAGTGGACTTTGCTGTTGAATAGCAACTCTACTGATGAGTTAGCTGCTGAGAGGAAAAACAGTTGGTTAATTGGACCATTTCTGTGTTACTTGCAGTTTGGATGCATTGGGTTTGTTGTGTGACCTGTGGAAAACAGCATTATTTTACTTTGGATTTATTTTAGTACATAAAATGACTTGGCATGTTTATTGCCATACTTGAGTGATTCTCCAGCATTACACAATTTGCTGAAGTTCGATCTGTTCAGAGACCTATGTGCCTCATTGTTGTTATTACAGGACTAATTATGAAATCAGCCACACCCCTTCACATTTTTCAGAATTTATATATGGAGAGGAGTGCTTTCTACACAAATGGTGAATTTGGATTGGATGAAACCTGTACATCCAGTTGGTGGGGAGGGTTGGGGGGAAAGATGCACAAAAAAAGCATGTCTAGACTTGTTAGATGTTGACTAGGGATCACGTTTTAATTTGTCCTATATAGGAAAAATGAGCCTGACTGATTTACATCTGTAACAATCGGAGATCAACTTCGCTTTCTGACAGCCAGTTGTTGTATGGGCATCTGTCTGATTAGTATTAGTTGCTAAAGCCAAATTTGTGATTCATAATGGATTTCCTAGCAGCAGGACATGCAAGCTTAGTCTCTTTTTAATGTGCTCAATAATAGGTTTTGCATGTGGTATTGTGAAGTGTATGCTCAAATCAAGTTGGCAGCACAAGTAAAATGTGGAATGCATCTAATTTTGTAATTAATTGGAATGTTATTTTTCTAAATATTTCCTTGAAAATTTTGAAGTGCTACGAAACATACATGTCTAAAATTAGTATTACTACAAAATGCCCTGTACAATTTTCAGATCAGCATGGGAATGTCTTTTGCCTAGAGATTGGACAGTGCAGTTTGGAGATTCATTCATTATAGCTTTAAAACAGGCAGGCACTGGCCAAGTGGTTTATTAGAGGGAATATGCTTTCTAAGCTTTGTAGGAGCATCCTGCAGTCAAAATAGTAAATGATATAGTCTTTTATTTAAATTTTAAAAAAGTTTGTGTTCTCCATTTCTAGAGCTTTCCAGCTGCTCTATTAGAATATAGGTTTCTTAAGGTTCGCGCTACTTTTCTTTCCTTCTTCACCCTCCCAACAGAAGATCCCAGTATACTGTATATTCTCAGATAAAGTATTTTGTCAAACTTCCATGTGGGCAGATTGTCTTTATACAAGATTCCTAAAAGCTGTTGGTGGCTAGGTACATTTGAATTGTGGGTTTGCAGACTTTGAATATTTTTTTCTATCTGCATGACAAAGACTTGGACTTGGTTTCCAATCTCTGTGAAGCTCTGTGATATATGGGCCTTTACCTTACATCTTGGTCTACCAGAGAGGTAGGTGGTCAAAAGATTGTGATGACAGATTGATTTCATCCAACAGTTTGCTGGAGGGGCTGTCTTTAAACTGTGAAATGTAGGTTGGCACTATTTTTATTTTTATAATTTTCTAGATGTTTTTGCATTCCAGTTCCTGAAACAAATGAGGCTGTACCATTCTTCTGCTTCCCAAATCTCATTTTTTAATTGTGTTTTCAAGATGTTCATTCTGAGAGATTTGTTGTAAAAGGAGGTTGGAAGCTGGATATAAACTTTTTTGCTATTTCCAGCTGACAAAACTGAATTTCAAGTGAGGGGACCAAGAGAAGTGCTTACAATTTCTGGATTTAATTGATTCAAATTAGCTTGTAAATTTTAAACCTTCGGGGGAATAATGTAGCCTTCTCTCACTGATGTGGACATTGCTGGCCAGGTCAGTATTTATTGTTCATTCCTAATTAACCTAGAAGATTGTGGTAAGCTGCCACATTTGAATCACTGCGCTCCATATGGAGTTGATACATCTGCAGTGCTGTTAGGAAGGGACTCGTAGCTTACAGTTTTGTCCCAGAACAACTAATTGACTGCATCAGTTCAATGAACTTCTGTCCTTCGACCAGGCTAGTAATTTTAAATGCAATATGGATGTAATGTACCTTTGCACTTTGAGTAGGGGTTGGAATAATTTTGCAATGCAGATTATTCTGTCCACCTACCTGGAGCAAGATGCATTACAGCAAGAAGAAAATTAGGGGCAGGGATAACAAATCACTTCAATCAATTATTTGACTTGAATAAATGATCCTTTTGCGCTTAATGTAGAGGAAACAAAACCATGCGGAGGTCTAATGTCTCAGCAATTTGAGTAGTTGTGCCATACAGAGCAGCAAGATCAGTGCCTGTGTTGAGTTAACTGATTTCTGAAGTGGTGGCATTTGAGGCACTGTATTGGCATCTCCCATTTAGCTGAAAATTCAGCTGTGTTGGTGTAATTGCAGTTACGTAACACCAGATTTCTTGCCATTGAATAGCCTGCTAACATTCAGTGTTGAGGCCTGTACACGGTTGCTGGCTACTTGGATATGTTGGGAAGAAATCAGCATCTGTAAATCCAAACCTTGGCAAATAACCAATACCTTCAGATAATGGGAGGTGTGGAAATTGGCAGCAGAGGAATTGCTTAAAGGGAAGAAGACTGTCTGTCTAATAGATTTCATTTTGTGTACTGCCGTACAACAGCATTATTTCAATACAAAAATGGTTTTTGTTCTCCACTCAACAAGGGCAAGTTAACTTCTGTACTTGTAAATATAGATATATTCATCTAGTAGATATACAATTTTATTTTTATTTCCACTTGAAAAGTTACATTTCGTATTCAAAGTTTACAAAAATAAAGGTTTTTATTTCGAGATCTTTTCAGTATGAGAATTGCCTTGACGGCATCTATGATGTAATGCATAACTTCACTGCTAATTTTTGCTTGTAGACTAGTTGATGTCAGTATTAAGATTAACACTAGTTGCCATCTTGGAATAGATAATGAACGAATGTTCACCTGAGCATGTATTTTGTATCTATAAACCTTGAAATTGCATTGTACACTATAATTGACAAACCAAGGAGATAACCAGTGTGTGTACTGTTTCTATCAAAAACACAAACCGAGAATGGCAAAAACATACCAATAGAATTTAGTATTTGCTAATTTTACTACACCTCGTTTGTTATGTATATGTAGGGAAGTGATAGGGAGATGAATTCAATTTATTGAGTAAAGTTTAAAACCATATATTTTATAAAGGGCCTTTAACTTAATGTGGCCAAAGCACTGATATATATTTGCTGTAAAGAGAATTATAAGAGTTTTATTTTTCTGATATTAAAAGTTACTTAATAAAGACGGTTTCCATTAACGTTTTGTTGGGTTTTTTTATTGTGTGGTTTTCTCTTGGAATCAGTCACGCAGCTTATGTAATTATTGTTAGGTTGGCTACAACATAAGCAGAAGCTGAGGTGTGGACTGCATTTACTAAATCCTGAAAGTGCAAATTAAAAACCTGTTCATTGACTTAAACTTGTTCTACTCTTAAGTCAAATCTTCGATCTGAATGTGATCATATTAAGGTTTTATGAACTCCATTCACTTGCTTTTGCTCCATATACCTGATGCCATTACCTAACAAAAACCTTCAGTTTTATCTGGAATTTCAAAGCCCACCATACAGACATTTTGTCTTTAGGTTCCAGAAGTCTTCAATGTTCTTCCCATTTTATATAGCTGACCAGGAATCTACCTTGCCCAAAAAACCCACCGTTACCATGTGTTGTTACTACTGTCAGAGAGATCAACAGCATCTTTTGGCCCGTTCAACCCTCACCAGTCAAACACAACTGCCTCACTATTCAAATGCCAGTTTCCAACACTTTAATATACTTTGGCATCAGAAATGTACATCTAAATGCTACTTAAGTATTGAGAGTTTCTGTCTCCTCCACCTTCACAAGCACTGAGTTCAAGTTTCATAACACCCTGACCACTCTGTCCTTAAACTCTGTACCTTGATTAAGTGGTGAAAAAGGCAAATGTATTTATTAATCAGCTGTCCTGATACTTTTAAAGGATGGTATATATGCACACCAAGAACCCTCCAATCCTCAGTGCTTCCCAAGGTCCTACTATAGCATGTTCCTTTACCTTGTCCTGCTGAAGTGAATCTCCTCAATTTAACTGGTTTGAGTTCTATTTGCCACTGATCAGCTTGTCAATAAACTCCTGCAATTGAAGGCCATCTTCCTCCCCATTTAGCACCCCACCAGTTCTTGTATCCTCTGTAATCTTGTTGATCAACCTTCCATGTTCCACTGGAAATGATTTGTATAAACCATGATCAGCAAGGACCCCAAAACTGACCCCTACTGGACATAGACTTCCAGATTTGGATGGGGGTGGGGGGGAGAGCAGTCAACAATCACCCTCTGCTTGTTGCTATTCAGCCAATTATGGATCCAATTTGCCAAATTTCATTTGATCCCATGGGTTCATATCTTTGCCATCAGTCTCCTACAGTTTTATCAAAAGCCTTGCTGAAGTCCAAGCAGATTGCGTCCAAAGCATTGTCCTTGTCTACACACATGGTCACCTAAAACTTGAATTGAGCTGGCCAGACATGACCTTCCATTCACAAAATCATGCTGTCTGTCCTGGATTAAATCCTGTCTCTCTAAATGCAGATTAGTTTTGTCCCTCAGAATTGCTTTCCAATTGTTTACTCCCCCCACCATTGAGGTTACACTGACCTGTAATTTTCTGGTTTATCCCTTGCTCCCATCTTGAACAATGATGCTACGTTGGCTGTCTGCCAGTCCAGTGGTACCTCTTTTGTGGCCAGAGGGAAACTAAATTTTTGAAGTGCCACTGCTAGTTCCTCCCTTGCCTCACTGAGCAACCTGAGATATGTTTCATTTGGGCCTGAAGATTTATCTGCTTGCAACTGGCATACCACGTGGAACCTCCCCTCTCTCTATACCAATTCCTTTTATTTGTATTGCAGACCTTCTCACTGATTTCTCCAATATACCTGTTTCATTCTTCACTACAGAACATCACACCATATTCCTTTTTAATCCGATCTACATGCATGACTTGATGCACAAATTACTATGATCATCATTAATGAGCCCTACTCTTGCTCTTATTATCCTCACTACCCTTAATACAAATGTGAAATAACTTATTCTTTAATTTTACCTACCAGAATCATTTCATGTCCCCTTTTAGCTCTGCAAATAAAGCTCTCTTTTGCATATCCTGTTCTCTTCAAGGGCTTCTGATGTTTAGAGCCCTAAGTATCTGTCATTAGTCTGCCTCCACCCCCCCCCCCCAAAATCCAATGCTGCATATCTCTCTATGTAAGTTTTATAGGATTTGATGGTTCCACCCTTTTTCTTTATTTTTCTCCTTGAATGCATCCCACTGTTCTGAGACATATTTATTTGAAAGTATCTGCACCCAGTCCACTCTGGCCAAATCATATCTGATCGTACTAAGATCGGCTTTCTCCCAGTTGAGAACTTTGATTCAGGTTCATTCTCTGTCCTTTTCCATTAATAATCTTGAATCTTATGGAGCTATGATCACTCTGCAAATGCTACTCCACTGATATTTCGACCACTTGCCTGGGACTGTCCATGCTCTTGTAAGGACTTCCACGTATTGGTTTAAAAGCTTCTTGGATACGGTTTAAGAATTCCACACCCTCTTAAACCTTTCATACGATGACTACCCAATTAATGGTGGGGAAGTTGAAATCCCCTACAACCACTACCCTATAATTTTTACACTTCCCTAAATTTTGCCTACATACCTGCTCTTCTCTCAAGATATTAGGGGACTACGTGCAATGTGATTGCTTCTTTTTGGTTTTTAAGTTCTACTCAGCTTAATTTGAGGAGCCTTTTAAAATGTCATCCCTCTTACTGTTGTAATAGATTCACTGATCAAAATTTTGATATCTCCTTCCTTGGTTTGCCTGAAGACACTGTATCCTAAACTATTGAGCTGCCAATCCTGTCCCAACTTGTGCGCACCCCCCCTCCCCCACCACAACATGTCTCAGTGATAGAAATTATATCACAGAGGTTAATAGCCTGTTATTGGAAAGGTGAAATCACAATGCTTGGGGTATATGACAGGCCTCCCAACAGCCAGCACGTGATAGAGGAGAGAATATGTAAACAGATTTTTGGAAAGATGTAACAACAGCAGGGTTATTGTGGTGGGTGATTTTAACTCCCCCCCCCCCCCCCCCCAAAATTGACTGGGAGTCACTATGTGCCCAAGGCTTGGATGGTGCAAACTCATAAGCACCTTTCAGGAGAGATTATTGACACAATATGTAAACAGTCCAACCAGGCAAAGGGTTATACTGGACCTGGTTTTGGGAAATTAGCCCAGCCGGCTGAGTGAAGTTTCAGCATTTCAGGAGTAGTGTCCATAGTACTGCGAGTTTCAAGTTGCACGTGGATAGGGATAACAGCAGTCCTCAAGTGAAGGTGGTAAACTGGGTGAAGGTGAACGACAATATTATTAGGCAGGAACTGGAGAATTTTGATTGAAGGCGGCTGTTTGAGGGTAAATCTACATCAGACATCTAGGAGTATTTCAAATGGTAGCTCAAGAGTGGCACATTCCTGCAAGAATGAAGGATGGGTATGGCAAGTTATGTGAACCTTAGATGACCAGGGATGTTATGACTTTGGTAAGAAATGAAAATGAAGCATACCTAAGGTCTGGGAGGATGAGAACTGATGAAGCCCTTGAAGTATACAAGGAAAGTAGGAAAGAATTTAAACAAAGAATTAGAAGGGCTATAAGGGGTCATGAAAAAAATTGTTAGCAAACAGGATTAAGGAGACTCCCAAGTATTTTTATACATATATAAAAAGCAAGAGGGCAGCCAGAGAAAGGGTTAGCCCACTCAAAGACAAAGGAGGGAATCTACATGTGGAGCCAGAAGAGGTAGGTGAGGTCCTAAATGAATACTTTGCATTGATATTCATCAATGCGAAGGAATTGATGAACGATGATCTCAGAGAAGGGAGTGCTGAGTTTCTGAGCCAAGTTGCTGTTAAAAAGGAAGAGGTGTTGTGTGTCTTAAAAAGTATTAAGATAGATAAGTCCCCAGGTCCTGATAGGATCTATCCCAGAATATTGAGGAAGGCAAGAGAACAAATTCCTGGAGCACTGACAGACATCTCTATCCTCTTTGATCACAGGTGAAGTACCAGCCCCATTGTTTAAGGGTAGCAGGGATAATCCTGGAAATTACAGGCCTGAGAGTCTCATGTCGGTGGGAGGGAAATATTGGAAAAGATTCTCAGGGACAAGATCTGTGCACATTTAGAAGCAAATGGATTTACTTATTAGTGATAGCCAACTTGGTTTTGTACAGAGGAGGTCATGTCTCACTAAGTTGATTCAGTTTTTTCAGGAGGTAATGAAGATGATTGATGAGGGGAAAGCAGTTGATGTTGTCTACATGGACTTCAGTAAAGCCTTTGACAAGGCCCTTCATGGAAGACTGGTACAAAAGATGAAGTCACCTGGTATTGGGATGAGCTGGCAAGATGGATACAGAACTGGCTTAGTCATAGGAGACAGAGGTAGCGGTGGAAGGATGCTTTTCGTAATAGACTGAAGCTAACTTCAACAAATTGCTAGCAGCAGAGTGCAAACAATTTCTGAGATAAAAACTACAACTGAAAGCCGATGAAGTTGAAGTGCAGCTTGAGAAACCGTATTTTTCTTGATGATAATAAGTACTCAGGTACTTTGTTCAATTACCTGTACATTTGTTCCCTGATTTTAAATATCCACAGTAATTATAATTAATATGTTGTCTAATGAAAAATTTAATAGAAATGTTATGATAATAAAGTACCTTTCCTTACTCAAAAGAAACTAATAAAAATAAACACATTACTATCTGAATGGCCGTAAATGGGAGAGGGGAGTGTGCAGCGGGACCTGGGTGTCCTTGTGCACCAGTCGCTGAAGGTAAACATGCAGGTGCAGCAGGCGGTAAAGAAGGCAAATGGTATGTTGGCCTTCATTGTGAGAGGTTTTGAGTACAGGAGCAGGGACGTGTTGTTGCAGTTATACAGGGTGATGGGGCCACACTTGGAATATTGTGTGCAATTTTGGTCTCCTTTTCTGAGGAAGGATGTTCTTGCTCTCGAGGGAGTGCAGCGAAGGTTTACCAGGCTGATTCCGGGGATGGTGGGACTGACAAAAGAGGAGAGATTGACTAGGCTGGGATTGTTCTCGCTAGAGTTCAGACGAGTGAGGGGAGATCTCATAGAGACTTATAAAATTATAACAGGTAGATGCAGGGAGGATGTTACCAATGGTGCGTGTGTCCAGAACCAGGGGTCACAGTATGAGGATTTGGGGTAGACCATTTAGGATGGAGATGGGGAGACATTTCTTCACCCAATGAGCCTGTGGAACTCATTGCCACAGGAAGTAGTTGGTGCCAAAACATCAAATGTATTCAAGGGGTGACTAGATATAGCATTTGGGGTGAATGAGATCAAAGGTTATGGGAAGAAAGCAGGATTAGGTTATTGAGTTGGATGCTCGAAGGACCGAATGGCCTCCTCCTGCTCCTATCTTCTATGTTTCTATGTAAACACACCTTAATCAGGCAACTTACTCATATCCAATTTACCAATCAAATCAAACTTTGAAGATGACCACCAATGCATCCATTATCTCTCTAGCCAACACTCTGGAATGTAGATCATCAGGTCCTGGAGATTTGTCAATTTTCAGTCCTTATAATTCCTCCAAACAGACATTTTTACTAATACTAATTTAACTCACTTTCTGATTCTCACCAGTCTCTTGAAAGTGTTATTTCTCTGAGATTTTTAATATCTTTCTCCATGAAGACAGACATAAAGGGCTGAATCTAACGCTTTGTTTTTGCGGCTATATAAGTTGCGTTGAGTTTTTTGAAGGGCATTCTCACCATGAAGCCCAGATGTTTTCTTGCCATATCTTACCAAATGGACCACATTTTCATTTGATTTAAGCTAATGTAAGCTTATTGTCACATGTACTCAAGTACAGGACTACAGTGAAAAGTGTATAATGTCACCACACACGGTACCATCTTAAGTACGAAGGTACCTTGGTACAAAACTTCAGTACAAGTCGCCACATAGAGAAACAAAGTTAAAAGTAAAGCATTACTGTTGTTCTTGGTCTAGCTAGTAAAATAGCGAAAAACGTTAAAAGTTAACAATTTGACAGGGAAGGCAACTGATGAGTGTTTCATTACATTCCAAGTCCTCAGACAAATTTAAGACTCTTTCACAACATTTCATACATACCATGTAGCCAAAAGGCAACTTACAATTTAACAATGTGTTATAATTGCACCTTGCAAGGGTTTTACATATCAAACTATTTGAACATCAAATGTGATCACATTTAGTGAGGGGTTTAAGGGAGATAATTAGCCACATACACAAACAGAAGTTGCTGGAAAAGCTCAGCAGGTCTGGCAGCATCTGAAGAAAAAATCAGAGTTAACGTTTCGGGTCCAGTAACACTGTAGTTACAAGAGCAGGTCAGAGGCTAGGAATACTGGGGCAAGTAACTCACCTCCTGATTCCTCAAAACTTGTCCAACATATGCAAGGCACAAGTCAGGAGTGTGGTGGAATATTCTCCACTTCCCTGGATGGGTGCAGCTCCAATAACACTCAAGAAGTTTGACACCATCCAGGACAAAGCAACCTGCTTTATTGGAACCACATCCACAGACATCCACTCCCTCCACCACCAATGCTCAGTAGCAGCAATGTGTACTATCAATAAGAAGCACTGCAGAAATTCACCAAAGATCCTTAGTCAGCTTCTTCCAAATCCATGACCACTTCCATCTAGAAAGACAAGGGCAGCAGACACATAGGACCACCCCTTCAAACCACTCACCATCCTGACTTGGAAATATATCGTCATTCCTTCACTGTTGCCGAGTCAAAATCCTGAAATCCCCTCCCTAAAAGAATTGAGGCTCAAACCACAGCACATGGTCTGCAGCAGTTCAAGAAGGCAGCTCACCATCACTTTCTCAAGGGCAGTTAAGGATGGGCAATAAATGCTGGTCCACCAGCAATGCCCACATCCCACAAATGAATAAAAAAAAAGTCCCACTCACTGATGAAGTCCTCCTCATTCTATTGTGATTCTTCACAGCAACTCCACTGTCAGAATCATTCATTGCACAACACTTCAACATTGGCCACGTTGTCTTCTCACACTTATATCTTATGGAAATCATCAGAATATTCAACAGCTCCACAGAGAAACAACCAGCTGCCTCAGAAGCCACCACCTCAACCTCTGAGGACGAGAGTACCTAGGCATCATGGGCACCCTCATCGAGGTTGGTTCCTGTAGCCCCCACCAGCTCAAATACAGACACCTCAGTGGCAATGCCAGTGTAGAACGTCTGGTGAGCCCCTCACTGCAACCATTCCACAACTGGCTGAGGAAGATATACTCCCAGCCACTGGCACTTGGAGGACTGCCTAACCCTAAGCAGCTGCTCAACTCCAGGCAGGAGAGGACCCTGTGGTGCTATGGTCTACATGGAGGAATGGCAGGCAGGTATATGGGACACAATGTCATTGTCCAGAAGCTGTCGCAGTGCAGAGAGTCACACTGCTGTGGAGAACCAGGTCCTGCACCCTCTGGTGGTGTTGGAAAGGTGCACACACTTCAGCACTGAAGGCACGGCGTCAGAGGATGAAAATTTGGCGAGCATTCCGTGTTCCTCAGGAGGTACCAGCCAGAGGAAGAAACAAGTTTGAGTGTCTCAGAAATTTCCACTCAGAACACTCCAGAGGTGCCTGGTCTGCACTCTCCACTCCATCTGCTCCTCTCCAACGTTTGGAAGTTCAAACTGAGGACAGTTCAGGATATCTGGCCCTCCAGGGGTTACCCAACCAAACCTCCCAGGCCAACGGGCTCCAGGCCCAAGCAGCCCAGCTGTGGAACCAGGGACCACACTGTGACATAATCAGAGGAAGAGGAAGAAAACTTGATGCAGACACTATAATGGTACAGCTGACAATGCATTGTCATTATTTGTTATGTTTCCAACCTACTACACTAAAGTACTACTTCGACCTTACAACTGATTGCCAACATAGTCACGTTCAGCATTAAAAGCAATGTGCATAGCTTAACTTTCATACAGCATGTACCATGGATCAATGTTAGTATTGAGGGCCTCTGCAATATCTGTAAGCAAGAGGACCAAGGTATATACAGAACAATGGGTACTGCTGACACCATTACGCCCCATCCTACAACATCCCTATTCTTCACCTGGCCTCAGTATCGGTGTGAATGAGGTGGTCTGCATTGTCTCAGGCTGCAAGGTGCTCCTAGAGGGAACCACACATTGCATTAGGATGGCTTGGGATTAGAATTCCCTGCAGTTTGGTGCCCTGTCCAGAGCATGGATCTGTGTGCAATGTTGTTTCCTTTTAAAAACTCTAACATTCGTGGGTCCTGCATCCTCTTCCCTCACAGATTGAATCAGTTCCCTGCCCACTCACAGTGTTGTCACAGTCGTTTCCTTTCCCCTTGTACTCTTTCAATTTCCAGCACAATGGAAGGTAACAGGGAGTGCTCCTCAGCCAAAGCCTTCCAGCCTCTGCCTCTACATGTTGGAGAAACCCTGAACAACCAAATCCCCTTCCTGGTCACCTTTTCTGTAAACTCCATTGTCTTTGTGCCTCCTCAGGTCCCCATCCAACCAGTTCACATGAACTGCACCTGCCCACCTTGCCCCCAGAACTTGGCATACCAGGTGGCTATGCCAGGTGTGGTCTTCTACTGACTTCACTCCCCAGCCTGAAGCCTTTTGACTGTGAGTGGAGCCCCCGTCCTGCATGAGTAACAGACCCCCTGACAGTGGCCAATGACTTGGACTGATATGGGAGGCTGCCCTTGAGTTTTGTGCAGTGGCCCCTAATGAACTTTGACAACTGCCTTGAGACTTGATTGATTTTAATTGATTGTTGGTCATGTATACCAAAATACAGTGAAAAGCCTTGTCCACAAGCACATCACAGCAAGCAAAGGATGTACAGATCAAAAAGACTTAGAGGCTTACAGGTTACATTGCAGGTTACATTATTTTAGGCTAGAGTCCATTCAACAGTCTGATAATGGCTGGAAAGAAGCTGTACCTGAACCTGCTTGTGCATATGTTCAGGCTTCTGTAGCTTCTGCCTGACGGAAGAGGTTGTAGGAGGTCATTCCCAGGTGCGATGGGTCTTTGATGATGTTGTCTGTCTTTCTGCGGCAGCAAGCTGTGTAAATAGAGTCCATGGATGGAAGGTTGGCTTCTGTGATGGTCTGGGCTGTGCACACCACTTTCTGTAGTTTCTCACGGTCCTGGGCAGAGCTGTTGCCGCACCAGGCCATTATGCACCCGGACAATACGCTTTCAATGGTGCATCTGTAGAAGTTGATGAGGGACCTTACGGACATGCCAAATTTCCTGAGCCACCTGAGGAAGAAGATACGTTGTTGTGCCTTCTTGGCTGTTGCATTTACATGGAAAGTCCACGACAGGTCGTCGGTTATCATCACGCCAAGGAACATGATGCTCTTCACCCTCTCAACCTCAGTTCCATTGATGTGGGTGGGGTGTGTGTTCTCCTCCTTTCTTTCTGAAGTCAATGATCAGTTCTTTAGCGTTGCCAACATGGAGAGACAGATTGGTTTCATTGCACCACGTCACCAAGCCCTCTATCGCCCTTCTGTATTTTGACTCGTCATAGTTAGTAGACTTTGAGACATAGCTGCCTCCTTGCTGCAATGCTGTGTAAGCTGCTACGTGGTGCAGTGTGAGATTGATGTAGCACGCTGCCCCACAGCAAGATGGACTCGAAACATTAATTCTGTTTTTCTCTTCTCAGATGCTGCCAGACTTGCTGAGTTTCTCCAGCATTTGCTCTTTTTATGTCTAATATCTTTAGTTGGCTTCAGAAAGAGACAGCTTTTTCCATTGGTCATGCTTCACATTTATTAGTTTCCAGAGTCATGTAAAGGTGTGAATGTCTCAGCCAGCAAAATATCCCAAACAGTGTTTCTCTCTGTAGTGAGACACCTGACACACATTTGGCTCCAAGCTGCCAGTGCCACGTTAGGAAACTTAACAGATTAGAAATTAAACAACCATCAGTTTTACTGCCTCACACTGCTGCTTGAAACACAAACAGTATCACCACAGACACTGTTGAGGGTTATCCTAAAGCATTTGTAAGAACATGGTGTCAAATAAGGTCATAGTTAACATGAAAGCACTTGATCACATTGAGCAAAATCTAATCAAACTACATCCAAAATTTATTTGTGGTACATACTGACACGGTAATAGTAATTAAGACTTCACATTATGATACTGCAAAGTTTGAAATCCTCTTAATTAGAAATTAAACTTATTACAGTAGACTTTAAATAAATCATGAATCCTTAAGGAGCCAAGGATATGATTGTCAGTGCCCCAGATACAAAATCTCTTCCAGTGTTTCTGCAGCACACCTTCCAGGTTGTATAATTAAACAGAATGATGGATGAATATATTGCACACAGTTTTAACTTGCAAACAGCACTGCTACTAAGGCTGCCACTGGATGCTTAACGTGCATTACTTATAATAGGAGCATAAAGAGATACTGATTTGAATTCAGTTTCTTTACCAGATCTACATCTTCATCACACTTTTTAGAAACTGGTTTATGCATAACTATATTAGTAATTAAAGTTAGATTCTCAGTTAGTGCACTGTAACAACCAAGTTAGGAAGGCATGAACTGATTCCTTTCCACATCTCAACATTTTGATCACAACAAAATGTTAATTTAACAAGTGTAAACATCCACATCATTTTATTTTACTTTATTTTTGGTTGTGGACTGAATTGGGAAAAGGGCTTTCACAACAAAAGACAGAAGAAAGAATTGCTGTACTTTTAAAACACAAGTCACTGAAACTCATCATGGGTCATGTGTAGACTGTTGCTTTGTTGAAGCAGTGGGGAGGCTGATTGCTCACAGCTCCTGGGGCTAGCCCATCTGCAAAGTGAGACTCAGCTGGCATCAGGTAGCTGATTGGAATGTGGACGCTAAAGGCCATCAGACTGAGAACAGCTAGCTAATTGGCTCCTGGGTAGCTGAACAATTTGTGGGTGTGAACGATACTAGCAGAAGCTTTTGGACTGCCCCAAAAGCTGTTAGTATAGGATTTCCTTTGAGTCAGATAGGGCTAGCTGAATTCTATCTGGAGACAGTCGAATTAATTCAGAATTCTCCCCATAGCTGTCTCAGGTTGCAGCAATATATACCTCTCCTTTTAAGAACCTTCCAATTGCAGCTGTGTAGTTTTCCAGTGTTTCAACTCTCAAACTTTGACAAGAGGAGCTTTAGACAAAAAAAGGTAAAGGCTATCACTCTTCACAAGTTAGTGTTCAAATGCAATAACTTTATCACACCCACAAACAAGGTCAAAACTTTGCTCTGAAAGTAGTTTAGATTCAGTGACTTCAGTCATGCAGTTTGTGTTCTTAATAATTTTCCTGTAGCAGCCTTAGCAGTGTGAAGTGTTGATTCCAAAACATCCAGGCTATACCTCCAAGTACAATGATATTCTAAAGTAATATTTCAGTTAACACATCTGCTTAACGATACCCAACTGAGAATTCTCTGGTTTTCAAGATTCAATTTTTCTTAGAAGTTATCTGTCAGTCTCGGCGGAGCATCTGAGCTCATTGTCATTGTGACACAAACACTACGTTAATGGCCAAAAGGGGAATGGCAGATTACGAAGGGGATTGTATCACTGAAGGACTGATGTAGAAAGGAGGGTTCCACTTCATAGGATGCTGTGCGAGTACTGGGACAGGAAGATAAAGTAGCAGTGGGACAGGCTGCCCAGATACCAAACTAGCAGAGAAAGGATAATTAGTGCTGCCATCAGGACTTCAAGACAGTAATTTACACACAGAATTGGATCAGAGAAAAAAAAAATTGGAAAAATTAACAAAAAAGCAATCGAACTCATGTAAAATCATGCACAGAATGAAATATGGTTCACTAAAAGAACAAACTGGCCAAAGGTGACACAAATGAGAGATGGTGGCAGTACGGTGTAGTCACTGGCGTACTTCTATCAGACTAGCAATCCAGGCTAATGTTCTGGGAGAACAACTCACTCAGAGATAGTAGGAACTGCCGATGCAGGAGTCTGAGACAACAAGGTGTGGAGCTGGAGGAACACAGCAGGCCAGGCAGCATCAGAGGAGCAGGAAAGCTGACATTTTGGGTGTGGACCCTTCTTCAGAAATGGGGAAAGGGAAGGGGGCTCAAATAAATAGAGGGGGGGGAGTGCAGTGATAGCAGGTGGATAGTGGAGCGGATAGGTGGGAGAGAAGATGGACAGGTCAAGGAGGCGGGGACGAGGCTAGTAGGTAGGGAGTGGGGGGTGGGGGTGGGGGTTGAAGGTGGGAGGTGTGGATAGGTTGGAGAAAAGACAGACAGGTCAAGGAGGCGGGGACGAGAGGAGGGACTGGTCTTGGGATGAGGTTGGGGGTGGAGAGATTTTGAAGCTTGTAAAGTCCACATTGAGACCATTGGGTTGTAGGGTTCCCAAGGCAGAATATGAGGTGCTGTACCTCCAGTTTTCGGGTGGCATCATTGTGACACTGGAGAAGGCCCAGAATGGACATGTTGTCCAGGGAGTGGGAGGGGGAGTTGAAGTGGTTCGCAACTGGGAGGTGCAGTCGTTTGTCGCGAACCAAATGTAGGTGTTCCACAAAGCAGTCTCCGAGCCTCCACTTGGTCTCCGGAGCCTGGGCTCAAATCCCACTAAGGCAGTTGGTAAAATTTGAATTTAATAAAAACCTGAAACATAAAGCGAACATAATGGTGACCATTAACTACCCTTGACTGCTGTAAAAATCCAATCGGATTCACTTTAGGTGTCACTTAAGTTTTGCCTTCAGATCCACAGCAAATCCTTTTAACTGCTTTCTGGACAATTAGAGCTAGGCAATAGATGCTGGCCTAGCCAGCAATGCCTACATCCCATACATCCCAAATAAATAAAAGCACCAGGGATGAATAAATTGAAACTAAGAAAATGCGTCACTAAATACAGAGATAATTTTCTTCTGAAGGGGTGAAACATCTCATACGAAGTCAAATTGGCGTCAAGTTACACACAGGAGACAGCAAGCACTGCAGATGCTGGAAGTCAGAGTCGATAAACGGAGGAGCACAGCAGGTCAAACAGCATCAGAGGAGCAAGAAAGTCATCAGGACTGATGAAGGATTCTGACCTGAAACATTAACTTTCCTGCTGTGCACCTCCAGCTCCACATTTTATCAACTCAGGTTACACCCAACCCATTTGTAGGAGCTTACCGAGTGAAAATTGGTTGCCTGAGTTCCTAAATGATGTAGTGACTACAGTTCAAAAGTACTTCATTGGTTATCAAGTGCCTTGGAAGATCCTATGGTTGTGAAGAGACCGATAAATATACAACTCTTTCTTTCATCATTAATTTTCAACACTGTTGCCCTCACCTGTCCAGTCTCCTGCATTCTCTTTTAATGTGGACTACTAATCAGCATCAGGAGCACAGCAGCTCCTCAGGGAATGCTGCTAGACACAGAGCAAGGGGTTGGGAATGTGGTAAGTTTGTTTTAAAGGTTTTAACGTTTAACTCTTTCAAGCGTCTACATTGAACTTTAAAACTCAATTGTGGTTAAATGCCAAATTTCTTCCAATCTACTCAAGAGTTAGCTTCAGTTAATTAACTAGGTAGCTTGTTATTTTAACAGCAGTGCTATTTCATCCCTGTATTATTTCAATGCATAAATGCAGGTGATTGTTCCAAGTGCACACAGTCAGCAGCACAATGACAGTAGCTTGTCACTGAGTGTAGTTAGACACAGAAGGATAGCCTAGGAACTTGGTCAGGGAATTTAGTGCAGTGATGGAGGAAACAACTGGCAAATTAACTAGCCATAAAGAAATAACATGAGAGTAGCTGGTGAGAGTGGCAGAAGGTCACAGACTTCAAAAAGTGCAAGTGGGAAGAGAGGGCTATTTAGTCTAGACTTTTGCTTGAAAACCGTCACATCACAGAAAAGCAATTTTGTTGATGAGCATTTTGATTGTTTCCTTAAAAACGTCCATAATTTATTAATGACCACAAAGAGGGAATGGTGAGAAAGTCATAATTGATTGATTTAGAGTATCTACTACAAAGGTCTGCATGCAAATAGCTAAATTAATTCACTATTTTTAAAAAAGTTACAAGAAAGAAGAAAGATGGAACAAGAAAGAGCTGATTGATGGGAAAGGCTGAGTCACTTTACTTCCCTCTCTCCAGTTTATAGTAAATAGTTCAAAAGTAAAATAAAGGCATGGCAGACAGCTTGATCACATGAAACCCCAATTCAGTGGCATGAGGAGTCATGGATGCTTTATGTGACTTAGGCGAACAAGTACAGAGTGTCACCACCTTCAAAATCTTTGAGGTCCATGTTTCAGACTTTGTATGACAACTAGAGCCATTATGGCACATATGAAAGGCATATTCCAGGAGGTGCTCACACTGCAGGTGAGGAGCATGTAGACAGAGAATCGTGATTGCCAGAGATAGGAGCCTGAGTCTATCTGCCTCACTAACATATTTTTCATTTTGGATACTTGTGAAGGGCAATGATTCCTTCGAAGAGCCAAATCAGTGGCACCACGAGTGGCTTCGTGAGGCTTGTGGAAAAAGGAGACAGGCATTTACGTGGACATAAACATGAATCAAGGATGATATGTTGCCTCTCCAGTGTCAGTGTCAAGGATGTCACAAATCTAATGCACGGCATCCTCTTGGGTGAAGGGTGAGCAGGGCAAACAGTAAGGGTAATGTAGGGCATGGGATAAATCAGGAAATTAGAGATTCTCATAATAAGAGTAATGCAGTAATCACTGGTAACTTGGGAACAGGCTATTTTAGTTCTGGCATTTCTCCCTCGCATTGTGTAATTAATAATCTCGCTGTAAAAGGAACATTTAGGGAACAGTGACCATAATACACCAATTTTAGATTAAGTTTGAAAGTGACGTAGTTCCATGCAAAACCAGTCTTAAATAAAAATAAAGGAAATTATGAGGTACCGGGTGGCTCTAGTGGATTAGGAAAACATAATTGAAAGATATTATAATAGGCAAGCAATTGTCAGTACTTAAAGAACTAAGTGATTTACAATAAAACATACATTGACTGAAGGCCATAAACACCTAACAGGTAAAGTGAGCAACCATAAGTAACAAAGAAAATTAAAGATCATCTTAGATCAAATAGGAGACAGTTTATAAGTTGCCAAAACAAAGGTAGTAAGCTTAAGGACCAGAAGCATTTTAGAATTCGAAGTTCAAAGAAGAAACTGAGAAAAAGCATAATGCGAGTGTAACTAGCAAAACACTAAAAATGTAATCTAATTTGGGCAGCATGGTGGCTCAGTGGTTGGCACTGCTGCCTTACAGCACTGGGGACCGGAGTTCAATCCCATCCTAGGGCGACTGTCTGTGTGGAGCTTGCACATTCTCCCCATGTCTGTGTGGGTTGACTCCCACAGTTCAAAGATGTGTAGGTTAGGTGGATTGGCCATGCTAAATTGCTCAGTGTTCAGGAATGTGCATGCTAGTTGGATTAGCCATGGGAAATGCAGGGTTACAGGGGTGGGATGTGGGCGAGTCTATGTGGGATGATCTTTGGAGGGTTGGTGTGGACTTGATGGGCCAAATAGCCTGCTTTCACTCTGTAGGGAATCCATGAAAGGATTTGGAACATATTTAAAAACAGAAAGACAAATGCAGGCCCATTACAAAGATGGGAGAATCTCTGATTGATACGACAGAGAAGTAATTGCTTTTTGCATGTCTTCAGAGGAACATACCGTCACATCCCAAAAGTAATAGATTCAATTGACTATTGAGAATGAGGAAGTGAAAGAAATTAGCTTTAATAAAAAGAAAGTGGCTTTGAAGAAGTTAATAGCGTTGAAAGCTATCAAATCTTCAGGACCTGATGATCTACATTCCAATGTTGGCTTGAAAGATGCATTGATAATCATCTTTCTAAATTCTCAACTTTCCAGAATGGTGCCTACAGACTGGAAGGTTGCCAAAATAAAAATGTTTTTAAGAGTGGGGGAGACAAAGACAGATATTTGTAACTAAATTCCAACTTTGCAGATAACACAAAACTAAGTGGGAATGTCAGTCATGAGACAGATGTCAAGAAGGCTTGGACAAGCTGAGTGTGTAGGAATATGGTCGATGGAAGAAAGTGCGGCTATATACGAGGTTATCCACATTAGGAGGAGGAACAGAGGAGCACAGTATTTCTTAAACGAAAAGGGATTTGGAAGTGTTAGTCTCTCAAAGTTAATGCTGGTGCAGCAGTTAAGTAGGAAAATGGCA
The DNA here is from genome assembly GCF_021869965.1 of Rhincodon typus. Taxonomy (NCBI): domain Eukaryota; kingdom Metazoa; phylum Chordata; class Chondrichthyes; order Orectolobiformes; family Rhincodontidae; genus Rhincodon; species Rhincodon typus. Next base: position 30,846,724 of record NC_063332.1, on the reverse strand, counting down.
TGTTGGCCTTCATCACAAGAGTATGAGTACAAAGTAAGGACATCTTGCTTCAATTGTATTGTGACACTATGAGACCACACGTGACTAGTGTACAGAGTTTTGGTCATCTTACCTTAATAAAGGCATACTTCACATAGAGGGACAGCAGAAGTTCACTAGACTAGTTCCTGAGGAGGCACTACACTCATATGAAGAAATATTTAGAAGATTAGATCTGCAGAGTTTAGAAGAAAGAGAGAAGATCTCACTGAAACTTACAACATTCTTAAAGTTTAGACGGGATAGATGTAGAAGGGATGTTTTCCATGACATTGGTAGGAGTCTGGAAAGTGATACAGAATAAGGGTCAAGTCAATTAGGAACAAGCTGAGGAATAATTTCTTCATCCATAGGATAGGTGCTCTTTGGAATTCTCTACCCTAGCGGACTGTGTAAGCAATGTGATCAAATATGTTCAACATAAAAATGAATAGATTTCTAGATAATCATAATATCAATGGACTACACAGGAATATAGTCTGAGGTAAATGTTAAGCTATCACCTACCCCAATAAGGACATCATAGTATAAGGCTGTGATTAGATTAGACTTGTATCTATGAATTTTTTGCAGGGTTATGGACTTTTTAAGAATCCATTTAAGTGATGTAGACACATATTCATTGCCCAACCCTAACTGTCTACTCAAGTAGCTGCAATCCATTTTGGTGCAGGGCCACATACAACGCTGTTAGGGAAGGAATTCCAAGATTTTGACCCAGTGACACTGAAACAATGTTGATATTTTTCCCAAGTTACCATTGAGAGATGCTTGAAGGGTAACTTTCAGGTGGAGATTTTCTTATGTATCTGATGCCCTTATCCTTTTAGATGTCAGTAGTTGTGGGTTTGTAAGGAGTTATCTAAGGAGCCTCTATGAATTTATGCACTGCATCCAGTAGATGGTGCATACTGCTGCTACTGAAAATCAGTGAAATTAGTGGATATTTGTGAAATGTGGTGCCAACGAAGCAGGCGACTTTGTCCTGGATGTTGTTAAACATCTAGAGTGCTGTCGGAGCTGCATTCATCCAGGCAAGTGGGGAAGTCAGATGGGGGGTTACTTGCTGCAGTAATCCTAGGTTCTGACCTGCTCTTTAGCCACTGTATTCATATGGCTAGTTCCACAAGAACAAGTGGTTAAATTGAACTTAAACACACAAGATGTAAGGTCTAACTAACCAGTTTCCCACACCCTTGCAGAGTATTTGCAGCAGAGAAACATCTTTTGGCCCACCTGATTCATGTCAGTGTTTATGCACCATACTAATATCCTCCCAAATTCCAGCTGTATAGAGATGGGGTGTATCAATCTATGTCTCACATGCAATCCTCCATCGAGCAGAAGGACTCAATTCACAATCTTTCCCATATAATATTCTACAATTGATCATTAGTAATAAAAGCATGGCCTGAAATATGCATCTAGCCTCTAGTCAACCCCCTTCCTCAGTGGAGATACTAACTCATGAAATGAAGCATGCAAATACATGTTCACATCTCATGACTGAGGCACTGAAATATAAATTGTCACAGCCAAATTTTTAAAAATGATTTTCTTGCCCCCATCATCTGCTGAATCATGCTTTAAACCCTATTAAGAATGATAGTCCAATTATTGAACTTTTTTTGCACCATTTCCAAAGTATATCAGAATGAGGTCCATCTGTACTTGCTGCTCACTTAAAACATTTCTCTAGTACTGTACCTGAATGAGATAATTATCTTAATCACATTTCAGTTCGAGTGTACAGAATCTATTCTGCATACTTTTAAACTGCTTATGTATTTTGTGTACATTTAAACTAATAAAAAATGAAGCAGCATTAGGGAATACTTGCAACTTTGCTCTATTAATGCAGCCAAAACAAATCAAGTAAATCAAGAGTTAAAATGCAGCTGCAAAGCATTTATTGCAGTCTACACCTGAACAACATAATTGCATCAGGCCTTTTCACGTGAAAGATTTATAATGTTTCAACTTAAACAGAATTATTGACTTCAGATACTACAACACTTTTTAAAAGAGAACTATGCTAGGCTATAAAATAAAGGAGGAAATAGTATACTTTGCGAACATTTTATTTATACTAGTTGCTTAAAAGATAAAATGCATACATTACTTGCTCCATTCAGAACTGGTGACATTTTGTCAAAAGTGTTCTACTCCAAACAGATTTCCATTGCTGTCACACAGAGTCAATGCCATTCCCATCATCAATCCAACAGGGGCTAAAAACATGTCAGATTGCCGGACTCACAATGTGTCTCATGTTAACATCTTGCTACTTCAATAGCATAAATTTAAACAATTAGTTGGTCTTTGTTTGGATAGCATTTAATTGATTAATACAGATGAAATTTTTCACATCTACATGTAGTAACTATTTTCACATCTTTTCCCTTTGATCTTAAGTGAAGTGCTGTCACTCATAGCTCTCCTGCACAATTCAATCTTTCATTTCCAAAGGATTATATTGCAGATGCTATATTTTTTCCATTGTTTAAATTTAAAAGGTCAGTTTTCCAAGCCTACTTTGTTATTTTGTTCAGACAATATGAAACAAGGTCTCAAAAATCTGACAGGATTGAAGTAAAAACTGAGATGTGTCATGTGTCAAACTGGAAGTTTGTTTTTAAATCAGATTTTCAAGTTGGATGCTTTTAACTTTTAAAGTAAAAACATATCCTTGAATTTAAATGTAGATTGAGTAAGACATTTATAACTCTCAAAACATCCACAATGCATAATACAATTTTTACAAATCAGTATTTTTTTTCCCCAATTCAAAGAATTAAACTATTTCTTAGTAGCATGAGACAGGCACTCAATTATTTTAACCTCAACATTATTTTATCCTAACCCCTGCAAAGTCAATGCATGATCTCTTGCACATTAGTTTTAATAAATAGCATATCCAATGCAACTCTACTGTAAGAAAAAGGGCTGTCTTTACTATTCCTAGATAGGCATTTCAGATTTTTATTATATACTTTTTGTTTTTAACTATCCTAATAATACTTCATTCCTAGTAGTCTCTACAAATGGTGCCGAAGCATATAGTATAAAGATTTGCAAAATGTGCACACACATACATCAAAAGGGAGAGCTAAAAAAAAGTTTATCAGCAATTTCCCTGCCTCTCCCCGCCACCTTAGCAAACCACCTTAAAAACTTTACAATAGTATGTCACTTGCAGCAATAGCTAGTAACCAGAAAGCAGAAGTTAATCCAGATTCAACTTAGATGAAGAGGAGCAAGCAAGAAAGAAAATCTGTACTGGTGTTATGATTCACTACATTCCTAGATTCCTAAAGTTCCAACACTACAGACCTTCCATCTGGCAGACAAGCATTTCAAAGGCATAGTAATTGGTTTTGTTATTCAGATTTAAAAAAAATCAAAATTGGTAGCTCCTGATCTGCATTTTTAACTCCTGTAAAAATTACGAACACGTGTTTCATAAAAGATGCAATTTGATTTACATTTGGTTTCAACAAGAATTGGGACATTAATACATTTCACAGAAACCAATCAGCAGATATGTTGAACAGCAGCAAATACAATAGTACTCCTAAATGAATACTCAGAAGTTGTCTCTAGAATTTCATTAACCTGAAATGTTCACAGGCACACAATCTTGGTGCATCTTCCCTCTTGTCCAACTCGGATCTCAGCAAATAATGGTAAGCATATGAAACCATTGTATAATGTCCACCTGTACTGTGAAAAGATTTAACGGCACAACCACAAATTTTTAACCATTCTAATTTGGGCTCCATGTGCTCAGATATTTGCATTCTGCAACACTGATGGTAATAATAGTGAAAGTAATTTCAGATAATGACATACAAGAAGCATTTTGGTACTCAATATATTAAATAAACCAAGTAGTACAATGCAGATGGTCTTTTAAAAAACTCAACCTACCATTTCTACAGTTTAAGAATGTGTTAAAAACACATAGGGTAAAGATAAAATTTGATCTGGCTACAAAACACTGGTGTTGATCTTAACAAAATGTAGTCATCTAATGCCAAAAAAAATGCATTCCTCACAGGAAATATCATGACAAAAAAAACCTTTTATCATCCCTAACATAGTATACACAAATTTTTTTTTTTGGGGGGGGGTGTGTGTGTGTGTGTGGAGGGGTGGAAGAAATGACACCAAGAGAAACGAGCAGATGTTTCAGCATCAGATGCACCAGAATAGCATAAGAAAATGTTCCACGCTTTTAGTGTTATGAATAAGATCTGGAATTCTGTAAAAAAATATACGGCTTTTTAAATTTTTCTTCCAGATCAGAAACAAGCATTTCTTAAACCTCCCATCTCTGGTCATAAGCTGTGCGTAATTTGAAAACTTTGGCCAAAGCAGCCGATGTTAGTAAACAATGGCTAGACCCACATGCAAAAAAAGAAATTTAAAGAAAAATAAAGAAGCGAAGTACATTATTGAAGGTGATGAACAAACTGTACAATACAAACGCCCCTCTGTAGAGGAGCTCTATCTTAAGGGTGCACTATAAAAAGAAAGTCTTTTTTTGAATAAAGTGCAAATACAGGTGTTCTTTCAAATAAAGAAAGCCTGGATCTGTAAAGTGTGGCTAAAGAGAGGCCACATAGCTGTAATGCATGTACATTTTTCAAAATGAGGTTGCCATCCATCTATTTTACAACCTGTGTTTGACTGCTCTGGAAATTTCAAAAATGTAAACCAGAATACAGTTTTTTTTCTAAATCAAAACAAGTATGTTCCCCCACTTAGTTCTGCTTTTTCTGGCATGGAGGTATTAGTTATTAAGGTTTTCAATGCATTACGAGCAACTTGATCAGAACTTAAAACAATGATACCCTCACACTGCCCACATTTTAACCCAGCCCTTCAGTTCAGTTTTGGGCTTGGAGAAAGGTGGCTAAGCTAATCACCTAAATAGCTCTGCGCAGCACCAAATTAAGCAATTTCACAGCATTTGAATGTAGAATAACCATTATTGGTAACTACTACAGTCTCGATTATGTAATACAGGCTGTGAATCATACTGTGGAGTATCAAAGTGATGAACAAAGACACAAGCTTGAATACTGAGTTTTTTTTTTGTCAAGAGAAAATAAACAGTAGTTTTGCTGTTTGCTTTTTTTTCCTCCCATATCGACCAAAAAGTTTATGTTCTCAAAGAATATGCTGAACAACGGTAAAATACATCACTTTATTAACAAGGTTGAATTCTAGTCTTCTCCCCACCCCACCAAAATAAGACAATGGTTGTTGCAGAACAACTCAGTCCAGAGGCTGTGGTTCTGCAATCGGCATGGTGTGAAGTACTTCATCCAGCAGCTGAAGGGCACGATGTAGGTGAATTTCAATCCAACATGGGGTTTCTTTGATGCTCTGCCTTGGGTAGTCAGGTCCCCAGCCTTTAACAAAACTCATCCTGAGAATACAAAGCCGGCGCAGGTCATCGACTCCGATTCCCGCTGCAGCAGACAAACCTGAAAATGAAACAAAGATTAATGCAACTGCTTTAACTAAAGGCTTCACAAAATTTAATTCATTAGGATTAAGATTCTTGGAAATAAAAACACAGAACTTGAATGAAATCATGTTGGGCAACACATGAAAAGAAAACATGTTTTGTGTCCAAAATCAGAATGGTTACAGCAGTAAAGGAGGTCATTTAGCTAATCATGTTGCTGCCAGAAGAGTAACATTCCTAGCTAGTCCTACCTCTTTCCTATAGTTCCCCTGCAACACACACCCTACCCAAAATAAACAGTTTCTCCACTTTTGCTCCATCCAGAACCATAAAGTTTGAAAACCTCTGAAATATCCTCTTAATTTTTCCTTCTGTTCTGAACCCAACTGATGGTAATATAACACTAGTCAGATCCCAGAGTAAAACCTCTTGTTTACCACAGTTTTCAGACACTGAAAATATTCACGACAGGCTGCCAATGTACATTTGAGAAAAGAACAAAGTTTATTACACACAGAAAACATTATCCAAGAACTAGTTGGAAATCTTTACAGAAACTTAAACATGAGTGAAGGGTCATCCATATCCACACGACAGCTTCCAGTTCAGCTGGCATGGCTGTGATCAGTTTCTTTTTCAATAAGGTTTCAACATTCACGTCGCACAATTTTCTTTAGTTAATGTCTCTAACTAAGATCCTTAATTACGCTGCAAACCATAAAGGGTTAGAAAAGTAGGCCATTCAGCTCACTTATTATTTAATACGCCTTCCTAGCTGATACCTTCCCCTTTGACACCTCAAAAGACTTTGGCTTCTGGCTTTTTCTTTTCAGCAATGCAGGACTTCTCCCCTTCTGCTTTAACTGTTTTGGAGACTGCTAAACTAACAGTACCTCTATTTTTAAAGACCTTTTCTCTCTGGCTGAAGTGATTTCTGGCTGAAAAAATCAATTAGACTGACTAAAAAGCGACCTAGAAATATAAAAACAGAGAACAGGAGTTTCTATAAGCATTTGAAAATAGAAGAGCTAAAGTGATGCCGATCCTATCAAAAGTGAGTCGAGAGAATTGATATGGAAAATAAGATGGCAGCAAATGAACTGAAGAGGTATTTTTTACCGTTCTCCACTATTGAGGATAGAAGTAACACCCCAGAAACAGCTATAAATTGGGAAATGGAAAGGAATGAGGAAACCAAAAACAAAGTCGATTGGAAAAGTAAATTTTGGAGCTGCAATTTAATAAGTATCTTGTCCCTGACGTCCTAGGGTCTTGAAAGAAGTGGTTAGTGAGATAGTTAATGCATTGGTTTTAATTTTCCAAAATGCCCTTGATTCAGGGACAGGCCTATGAGATTGGCTTTCAGTGAACATAATTTGTATGAAAAAGTGAGGGGGACAATAACCAGGAAACTACAGGCAGTTACCTTAACATGCGTCATAGAAAAAAATGTTACAAGGCATTATTAAAGAAATTATAGCAGGATACATGGATAAGTTCAAGGTAATCAGGCAGAATTAATTTGGATTTATGAAGGGGAAATATGTTTAACCAATCTATGGAGTTCTTTGAGGCAACAAAGGGCATAGGTTTAAGGTGAGAGGGAAAAGATTTAATAGGGACCGGAGGGCAACATTTTCATGCAGAGGGTGGTGCGTCTATGGAACGAGCTGCCAGAGTTGGTGGTGAAAGTGGTTGCAAATACAACATTTAAAAGGTATCTGGAAGGGTGTGTGAATGGGAAACGTTGAGGGGGATATGGGCCAAATGCTGGCAAATGGGACTAGATTAGTTTAATTCTGCTGGCCTCAGATGAGTTGGACCGAAGGGTCTGTTTCCGTGTTGTATAACTCTATAACATGTAATGTGGATAAAGGGAGTTCTACTGTACTTGGTTGATAAAGTGCAACATCAAAGGCCATTGCAGCAAATGAAAACTTAGTGTTGCAGGAAGCATGTTGGCATGGAAAACAGATCAGCTGGTTAGTAGACATAAATGGCTCTTTTTCAGATTGCCAAGATGTAACAAGTGATGTCCTACAGGATTGGTGCTGGAACTTGAACTGTTTACAATTTATGAAAATGGCACAGATGAAAGTATAGTTGTCAAATTTGCTGATAACACAAAGGTACACAAGTTGTGAAAAGAGCACAAGTATAAAGGGATATAGATAAGTTAAGGAACAAGAAAATAGTTGGTTAGAAATATAGCTGTGATTTAATATGAGACAAAGGGGTCATCTGTGCATACGGCCAGAGGACACGGTTGAGGTCTTAAATGAATATTTCTCATCTGTATTCAAAGGAGAAAGGTATTGTAGCTGCAGACTTCAAGTTGGGATGGTGAGGTTTGACAGCACGTTAAGATTAATAAGGACGAGGTATTAGATGTTTTAGTAGGCATAAAGACACATAAATCCCTACAGCCTGATGAGGTGTATCCAGGTTGTGGGAGGCAACGGAGGAGATTGCTAGGACCCTGGTAGGGATATTTAAAACTGTGCTGGCCACAGGTGAAGTGTCAGGTGACACTTTGTTCAAAAGGGGAGAAAGGATAGGCCAAGTAATTATAGATCAGTTTGATCTGATATCAGTGTTGGGGGTTTTATTGGAAAGGGGTCTGATATACGCAATTGATCAACACACGGGGCTATCAAGAATAGTCAGCATGAATTTTTTTGTTTTAGAGGAAGATGCTATCTGCCTAATTTACTTGAGATTTTTGAAAAGGTGACTAAACATATTGATGAGGGTATGCAGTTGATGTGATTTACATGGACTTCAGTAAGGCCTTTGACAAGGTTCCACATGGAAGGCTGGTCCAAAACACAAGAGCCTATAGGATCCAAGACAAGTTGGCAAATTGGATCCAAGATTGGCTTGCCTATAGGAGGCAAAAGGTGACGGTGGAAGGCTGCTTTTGTGGTTGGAACCCTGTGACCAGTGGTGTACCACAGGGATCGGTGCCAGTACCCTTGCTGTTTGTTATGTACCTTAACGATTTGAATATAAATCTACGTTGGCAGAAGACATGAAAATAGATGGCGTTGTTGACAGTGACAAGGATGGTCCCAGGCTACAGACTGATACTGATCAGCTAGTAAATTGGGCAAAGCAATGGCAGATGGAATTTAATCCCAATGAATGTGAGATGATGCATTTTGGGAGCTCTAATAAGGGAAGGACATACACAATGAATGGTAGGTCCCTAGGGAGTTCTGAGGAACAAAGTGACCTTGGTGTACAAATATATAGATCCCTGAGGGTGTCAGCATAGGTAGACAGGGTGGTGATATGCTTGTCTTCATTAGCCAGGGTGTAGAGTATGGGAGCAAGGAAGTCTTATTACAACTTCATAAAACATTGATTAGATCACAGGTGGAATACCGTGTACAGTTCTGGTCACCATGCTATCAGAAGGATGTGACTGTATGGGAGACGGTATGCAGGAGATTCACCAGGATATTGCGTGGGATGAAAAGTCTCAGTTATGAGGAGAGACTGGATAGGCTGGGTTTGTCTTCTCCAGAGCAGAGGAGGCTGACAGGGCAATCTACTGAGGTATAAAAAATTGAGAGGCAGAAACAGGGTAGATCATGAGAATCTTTCCCTATGGCAGATGCACCTAAGACCAGAGGGCAGATGTTTAAGGTGAGGAGCAATTGGTTTAGAAGGAATGAGGAAAATTGTTTTCACCTCGAGAGTGGTAGAAATGGGGAACATGCTGCCTGAGAGGATGGTGGAGGCAATATTTAAGCATCTGGATGAGCACTTAAAATGCCAGCGTTTAGTAGGCTACAGACCAAGTACAGGTAAATGGGATTAGTGTAGTTTGGTGTTTGTCATAGACGTTGAGAGCCAAAGGGTCTGTTTTTATGCTGTACGACTAATTAGGTAGGATACACAAATAATAAAACTATTTAAAGATTTAAAATACACCACTGTAACTAACTGTAAAAGCCAGAAAGGCACACTTTGAAATTAGGATATACCTAGAAGGGGACATGGAGATGACACACACAGACTATTAATCAACAGAGGAGTACTTAGCACAGAGAAAGAGGTATAATCCTCTTTACTCCATGAAAGGAGACCTGGAAAGAAACATGGTAATATCACAGGAAGGCATTAAAATAAGACCATGAGACCATAAGATTTAGAAGCAGAATTAAGTCATTCGGCCCACTGAGACTGCTCTGCCAATCAACCGTGGCTGATACGTTTCTCAACCCCATTCTCCTGCCTTGTCCCTGTAACTCAATCCCTTTACTAATCAAGGAACCTTCTATATCTGTCTTAAATATGCTCAGTGACTCAGCCTCCTCAACCTTCTGCAGCAATGACTTCCAAAGATTCACCACCCTCTGGCTAAAGAAATTCCTCATCTCAGTTCTAAAGGGTCGTCTCTTTACTCCGAGGCTGTGCCCTCAGATCCTAGTCTGTCCTACTTGTAGAAATATTTCCTCCACTTCTGTTCTATCTAGGCGTCTCAATATTCTGTAAATTTCAATGAGATTCTCCCCTCACTCTTCTAAAGTCCAAGTACAGACCCAGAGTCCTCAACCACTCCTCATATGTCAAGCCCTACATTGCCAGGGTCATTCTTGTAAACCTCCTCTCACCCCCTCCAATGCCAGCACATCTTTCCTCTTCAAAACTCCCACAATCTTCCAAATGCGGTCTGACCAGAGCCTTATACAGATTCAGCATCTCTGCTCTTGTACTCCAGACCTCTTCAGAAGAATGCTAACATCGGAGGAAGAATATGGGAACCACCCAACTGACAGGAGATGACAAAGATCTTTATCGTATGAATACCATTAGAGTGACTGAGAACACTCAGAAATCAAATATCTTGACTGATAAACCTTTAATGAAGGATTATTTTAAGATTGAACGAAGGAGCAATGAAAGTAACAGCTATATGAGAGCATAAAACATCAGAAACAAATCGGCTAGATAAAAGTTCACAACTGTGTAGTTAGGTAGGAGAAGCTACTTTGATGTAGGGGAGGTGGTGACATAATGGTAATGTCACTGGGCTAGCAATCCAGAACCTCCTTGTCTCTGATTCTCCAGCATCTGCAGTTCCTACTATCTCTGATTCAGTTTTAACCCCACTGTGAAGCCTCTTCTAAGGATGCTTACCCTGAAGAAGTTACCCTCCTCCCTCCGGACAAACCTCAGGGGATCTCTCTCCCACTGCAACTCTCTCGTAATCTCTTCGGCCTTGAAACTGCTCGACCATGTCCTGAAGCAAACCAGGTACTACAGCCACATCACCTACGGAACCAGATCACCTTTACTGGCTCCATCCCCGCCTCCTCGACCTGTGTTTCCTCTCCACCTATCCTCTCCTCTATCCATGTTCTATCCGCCTCCTCCTCTCTCCCTATTTATTTCAGAACCCCCTTCCCCTCCCCCATTTCTGATGAAGGGTCTAGGCCTGAAACGTCAGCCTTTCTGCTCCTATGATGCTGCTTGGCCTGCTGTGTTCATCCAGCTCTGCACCTTGTTGTCTAGCAATCCAGAACACCAGGTTAACAATCTGGGGACATGATTAAAAATCAGGAATAACGGTGCCCATGTTGATTGCTAATTGTCGTATAAAAACCCATCTGATTCTCAATCACTGATCAGAGGTTTAACGGACTCCAGGATACTACTTTGTAATGGGCCACAGTGCAAGGTTACAACCTGATGCTTTGTGAGCAAGAAAGGAAGGCATCACCCATTTAAAATTTATTCTGCCAGCAAGATCTCATTTGTATTTTAATATGGTTTGTAAATCAGGGAAGTCGTCAAATACAGCTGCCTCTATTTCGATTTAGTGTACATGTGCATTAAAAAATTTGCCATAGAAAGAAATAACTGATGGTTTAACCAAGGGGATCACCACACCGCAGTCGAGAGGTTATGAAAAAAAAAAGTGTTTCATGACAACTAGTGCTGGAATTGAACCCACGCTGTTGCTGTCACTCTGCATTGCCAACCCTCTACATGCATATGGAATCGTGATGTAACTATGCATACTCAATCTTTCATCAGACTGCTCCCTTCCCTCACTTGCCACTTCCCTTCTCTGCTGCCTCGCACTTTTGATTTCTCTCTCTGAACATATCCCTTGACTACTCCACTCCATCCCGCCCACCTTCAACCACCCCTCCCGAACCCTTGCTGCTACCGCTCCCCCCCACTCTTAGCCTGGGGCTCAGCATGAAAGATAAAATATCTAACAAAGTTAAAGACTGTGTATTAGATCAAAGGAGAAGGCTTGTGAAGTTCCTATGAAAAAAGTAGTAAGCCTGAGAATTGGGTGCATTTTACAATTCAGTAAAAGAGGACCAAGAAACTGACAGACAGAAAATGATTGTAAACTAACACAAAACATAAAAATGAACTATAAATGCCTCTACAGATATGTAAAAAGTACATTACCAAAGACAAATGTGGATCTATGACAGACAGAAACAGGAGATTTTATAATGGGAAATAGGGAAATAGCAAAGAAGTTAAATAACTGCTTCAAATCTACAGGGGTTCTGCTATAACACGATAGTTGTGATCCTGCACAACACTGCATTATAGAAAATTACACTATAGAAATAACGGGGTCTATGAGAAAAGTGGGGTTAGGGCCAAACTGCATGCAAGCAGTCCTTACTGACGTCAGCCCAGGCCTCCACAATAATGTCAATTGCACTCTTGATGTTAAAGCTCTTCCAAAATTGAAGAACACTGTTCTTATTCCCTCACTGGCTGTAATCAGGCACTAAGGGGAATAAGGAGAGAAGTTGTGTTTGGGGGTAGAAATAGCACTTTGATGTTTTCAGAAAGTTCACCAATGGAGGGAGGATGGCTTGGCACATTATCTAGGATAAGGAAAATCTTGAAATCCAAACTTTTTTTCTTCCAATACTTCCTAAAAACATCTTCCAGAACATTAACAATAAGGTCAGAAAAACTTTGCACCGTCGGCCAACCTCTTTTGCTTGACCTAAAGTAAACACCTAGAGTCAACCTAAGGTAACCTTTTAAGGCTCGTGGTTTGGCAGAGTGGTACACCACCACAGGCTTAAGCTTTAAGCCTCCACTAGTATTGACCCAACCAGCAGCACAGTCATACAATCATTGGCAACCTTAAAATCTGGAGCACGTGCTTCATTCATAGAAATGTAGATTCTTGATGGTATTCATTTCCAGTATAAACCTGTCTCATCCAGACTGAAAATTTGATCTAAGTTGTAGCCTTCTTTGTCAATTGAACTTCTTTTTTACTATGGGAGGAAATGCATCGCATGCTCATCTGCACTGGCAGCTTCGCCACATAACTTTACCTAAGTTACAAATGCCTCTATAGGTAGATAAAAAGAACATTACCAAAGACAAATGCCGGTCTATGACAAACAGAAACAGGAGATTTTATAACAGGAAATAGGGACATAGCAAAGAAGTTAAATAATTGCTTTGTATCTACTGTATCTCCGTGGAGGAAGACAAACAAAGTCGTTGTAGAGATAGTGGATACACTGGTGGTCATCTTCAGAATTCTCTAGATTTTGGAATGAATCACAGAATCACATAAGTGTTACAGCACAGGAGGAGGTCATTCAGCCCATCATGCACACACCTGCTCGTATGGGTGCCTACAAATTGCAAGGAGGCAATGTAACCCCACTACTTAGGGAAGTAGGGAGGGAGAATACAGAGATCATGAAGCCTATTATCCTGACATCAACTGTGGGGAAAACACTAGACTATACTATAGTGTATACTATAAAATAGTATAATGGAAGCAAAAACTGATCTGATAATAAATAATGATCTGTTTGCTGAAGTCAACACAGATATATGAAGGGGAAATCCTGTCTGGTAAACCTGTTCATTCTTTTTTCAGGTTACTAGCAGAGTAGAGTAAAATGAACCAGCTACTCATAACCTTAATCGATAATTCGGATACGGGAAGCAAATGCAATATTTCAAAGCTTGAGATGGCACAGAACTAAATGCTGGGAAGTTGATGCAAAGAAGTTTCAAAAACAATTTTGGCAGGCTGAGTGGGTAAGAATATGGCAGATGGAATGTAATGTGAGGTTTTCCACCTCAGTAGGAGGAAGAGAGGTGGTGCATTTCTTAAATGGTGAGACATTAGGAAGTGCTGATGTACAAAGGACCTGGGTGGCCTGGTTCATAAAGTCTTTGCATGTTAGAATGCAGGTGCAGCAGATAAGTAGAAAGGCAAATGGTATATTGATTTTTATTACCAGAGGACTGCAGCACAGAAATAAATTTGATTCTTCTCGGAACTCTGGTCATATTAGACATGAAATTTTAAATCTTTCCCCACAAATGCTACGAAAGCTGAGTTTCTCTAGAACTTTGCTTTTGTTTCATATCTCCAACATCAACTGCATATTGTTTTTAATGTTTTCCTTTGGTTGTTCCCAACAAACAAAGTACTAACCGTACTCAACCAAAGCTTACATGCAAAACTTGCTAGTGTCTAACATTAGACGTTTTTCTGCAAATGTTTCATAACCCCAAGTGTGCGAGGAATTACACTGACAACCAATTCAGGATTGTTAGTCAGGCACACAGTGTAGTATAACGGTATGTATTGGAAGTTACATATATTAATACACCAGAAGTATTTGCAGACAAAGTACCTTTTTTAAAAAAATTGATTCACGGGATGTTGGTGTCACCAGCTTGGCCAGCATTTATTGCTCAGAGAATAGTTAAGAATCAAATTGCTGTTGGATCTGGAGTCACATCCAGGCCAGACCAGGCAAGGGTGACAGATTACCTTCTAAGGATACTAGTGAAACTGATGGGTTTTTCCTGACAATCAGTAATGGTTTCATAGTCATCATTAAACTCTTAATTCCAGATTCTGATTGAATTCAAATTCTACAATCTGCTATGGCAGAATTTGAACCCAGGTCCCCAGAACACTACCTAGGTCTCTAGATTAATAATCTAGCAATAATATCACTAGGCCACCACCTACCCACTAAACATTCACTGGGCCTGTTTCAACTCAACAGAATGGGTTATGGCAATTCACTGGTTCACATCTCAGAGCAACACCTCGATCAGTGTCAACCTGTCTGGTTTAATATTTAAATAAAGCCTGGTTGTTAAATGTCAAATGTCAAATCTTAGGCAGCTTGCCTAGAGATTGTAGAATATGTATGGTAGAAAAAAACCCAAAAAGTGAGTGTCTGGAAATAAAACAAAAATCACATTCAAAGAGCAAAGATCACAAACACACACAGGGGTCAGAATGAGAATCAGTAAAAGGCCCCACAACCTTGGGCTTTGAGCCCTCAAGGGTGAGATTTTCAGCAGCAAAGGACACAAGATTTCATGTGCAAACTAGAATCATCCAGCATTGCAAAAGGTGGTACCAAGGAGATATAAACCATTTGAGAATGATTGGTGATGGCAAGCCATCCATGCTTGAGTAACAAGGAGTGGAAGAACGAAACTAAAATACAAAGCAACATCTAAGAACTTCATTAAGTGATAAAGAAAACACTTGACAGTGTAAACACTCAACCATACTTGTCTCAAACATGCTTGGGAGTGAAGAATATTGTTCCAACATATAAACAAACAAACTCAGTTGCATGTCAATGTTTGTACTGACCAAATAGCAGTACTTCATGGGCTAAAGCAACACATGTCAAACGATAACTGAACAAAAAAATCCATATAGATCCTCCCCAAAACATTGATTAAAGCAGTTGAACTCTAGCAGTCATGCTGAGGATGTGGGTCCAGAATGATAAAAGTTAGGGAATCAAAGGAATAGGCTTTGATAGGTAAAACATTGACATGCAACTGAGTTTGTTTGTTTATATGTTGGAACAATATTCTTCGCTCCCAAGCATGTTTGAGACAAGTATGGTTGAGTGTTTACACTGTCAACTTTACATATCATGCAAAATAGTGAATGCTACTGGCATGGTAACTTACTAATAGCTGGAGCGATACCTCCAACTGAACCCGGTCCAGGGATATTTCCAGCAACAGCTGCTGCTTGAGCAGCGGCTGCAGCCTGAGCAGTTGCAGCTTGTTGTTGCATTTGACGGTGACACTGACGCAAATCAAACACCTGAAACATAAACAAAAATAACAGATTCTAAACAGGTCAACACTTATTTAGAGAAGAAGCTCACAAATCCAAATTATCAGTACCTGCTGTCAAACACCATCCAAGACCTCTATAAATGTGCTCATGAATCTAACAGCACAGTTGCAAATTGGAAAAATAAAGCAACACCACCCCTCATGCCCCTGAGCCGGTGGAAAAACTCTTGGTGTTCACCCAGAATTTACGAAACGGGGAACCAAGTGAGTAAACCATGTACCATAGCTCAGTTCTATAATGTATATCTAGTTTTTAAACTTAAGCAGTTCTGAGGCTTGGGACAAAGTGTTAGTGTGTTTTTTTTTGTGTGAGGGAAGGCCGGGTGACTTGCAAATAAACTGACAATGTCATGTTTCGGTGCCAAATGTCAGGTGATGTGACACCAGCTATGTGGCAGAATGCCACATTTTTCAAAACAATAAAAATGAGAAATCCATTTACTACAGGATACGATATTAAAAGATCATTTTCAAAGAATCTTCCGTTAGATCGCAATTTTGCACGATTGTTATGCCTTGCTAGGGTAGCGTGCTAGAAATCAAGGCCCCGCTAATCCCAGGATCATCACAAAAGTTGAAGATCTTACCGAAGTACACAAAATTCCTCAACTTGCCTGCCTTTTTAGACTGAGGCTGACAGAAAGCACAGAACAGATTTCTGTACTTGACAAAATTTATTACATATAAATAGATTCTAGCTACAAGGAAATAAGTATGAACCGTCAACGTAACGACGGGTTAAAACTCAAACCCCTTACGAACTCTGCAACAAACACATTATAGATAGACACAAAAAAATTGTTGTTATGGGTGAAAGGCAAACCCGGAAAGGCAGTTAAATGGCCCCTGTTCACAAGGTTCACTAGGATGATCCTTTTGCTTGTCAGGACTTATTGTTCATCAACCTCTCGCTTCTTTCAGGTGGTTTCACTTCTTTGCAGGAGTGGTTAATTCACAAACTATAAAAGGTCTCTGGCTTGTTGGTTAAAAACTCCAGCTTAAAGCAAGTGGTGACAGAACAAACTGGTTTTTGTACACCGTTAGGTGTTTTTACTAAAAGCAAAAGGAAACCACTCCACTTCTTGGGGTCTGAAAACTTCCAGGCAATGCGGTTCCCACTTATGAGCTGTCCAATTGTCTGGGAGTCAGAGTTTTTGGTAGGAAGAAAGCCTTTGTCATCGACAACTAGCCACCATTTCACAGATCAATGGATTACTTGCTGCCAGCCACTGTTCTCATACCCCCGATTCGAGTTTACCTGTAACCAATCTTACGCTGCAAGTTGAACAAACAAGCATAAACAACACTTACAATACGTTGTGGTAACTTGTTTTTAAATGCAATCCCCTATACAATCCTTGGTTTCTAAATCAGTCCTTTCCCCATAAGACATAGGAGCAGAAGTTGGTCAGTAACTTATCAAGCCTGCTCTGCCATTCAATGAGACCATGGCTGATCTGAAAATCCTCAACTCACTTTCCTACCTTCTCCTCATAATCCCTGAATCTGTTGCTAATTAAAATTCTTTCAGCCTTGATTATTCTCAATGACCAAGCCTCTACAACTTTCTAGGTTAAAAATTCCACAGAATCATTGCTCTGATAATAGTAATTCCTTCACATCTGTTTTAATTGGATGACCTCTTACTGTGAGATGATGCTCTCTCATCCTAGAATCTTCCACAAGTGGAACCAATTTTTCCACATCTACCCTGTTAAGTGCCCTAAGAAACTTGTATGTTTCAAAAAGGTCAACTCTCATTCTCCTAAACTCCAATGATTCCATGCCCAACTGAAACAACCTCACCTCATAAGACAGTCTTTCCATACCTGGGAAACAGTCTACTGAACCTTCTCTGGAGTGCTTCCAATGGCAGTATACATTTCCTAACAGAAGAGGCACAAAATTGTTCACAGTATTCCAGCTGTGATCTGACTAGTGTCTTACATAGTTTTAGCGAGGCCTCACTAGTTTTTACTCCATTCCCTTCAAAATAAAATCCAACATTACACTAGCCTTCCCAAATAGCTGAAGCTATATACTAGTTTTTTTGTGATTTATGTGCAAAAACTGCAAATCTCACTGTGCTGTGGGTTTCTACAGTCTTTCCTCATTTAAATAATAACAGGAAGAATAGAAAAGCTGATTAAGTACACAATCTCACATTATATTCCATGTGCCATGCTTTTACCCATTCGCGTAGCCTGTCTATATCCCGCTGCAAACTCTGTCATCCTCAGCACTTGCCAACAGGCGTGTGTCAGCCACAAAATTTGGTTATAGTATATTCACTTTCTTCATCCACGTTCTTACCAATTTCAGTCTCCATAATCAAAAATACAGAAAAGTAAAAAGATACAGTCTTTACACCCGTCAACAGTCATACACAAGAACTTGAGGCACTGGGTTCAGTGTAACATTGACAACAGCTAGCAGTAGCAGTCTGTTAGGTGCATCAGTATCACTTCTTCTCTGCAAAGTTGTAGCTGTGTTCATCCATAACGCTATTCTGGTGCTTAGCAAGCAGAACGTGCAAAGTAACAACAGGTTGGTCAGTTCTTTAGGCACTAACCACTGATACATAAACGATTTTTTATGATCTATTGTTGATTACCAATTGATACAGATTAACAGATTAACAGATATTGCACATTAGGGACGAATAGCGTTGTCCAAGTTTTAGAAGAAAACTAGGACTGGTAGTAAACATTTAAAAGCGAATCTGCAAACTAACTAATGCACTAATGGAGTTGAAGGTTGGATGTGAGGGGTACAATATCAATTATTTGGCCCACATCTACAGTTAAGTTGCTGGTGCCAAGTTAAACTATTAAAACCTAGTCAAGCAGCTGTGCAAAGCTGTTGATGGAAAAGAATTTTTTTTAAACAAGCTGGATGATAGCTACCAGGCTAGTGGTTCTTCCTCTTTGTCATTCGGAGGTAATTTATTGCCATTTGTCATCCTTTTTCCTCAGTCTATGCTTGTACAGCAATTCAATACTGAAGGTGGCCATTCAGTCCAATGGCCTCCACCAACTCAAATAGTCCTATTACCCTGCTCCTTTCTTAAAGTGAGACATATATTTTTTTCTCTTCAACAATGTAAACTGATTTCCTTAATTTCCTGTTTAATTCAAGAAAGTCCACATCTAACTTAGCACCTATTAAAACACAAGTTCATTTGCGCCTGGGAGAAAGGTAAGGGATTCTTTTCAAATTAACCAATTGACAGAAGGTTAGTGAATAAAGAAGGGGAGCCAGTTGTCTGTCATTTTGAGGACACTGCTTGCTCAAGAAATACAATATTGAGATGCTCTTTCAAAAGAACCCTGAATTGATGTAGAACTTGTTCTTAGCAGGCTTTCCTCTTTACACTTGTGTTATGAACCAGAAGCAGGAGTAGGTCATTAGACCTCAAGCCTACTCTGTCATTCAATAAGATCATGCCAGATGGTAGTCTTAAATCTACATTCCCGCCTACCCCAATGACATTTCAACAGCATGCTCAACAAAAATCTATTTACTCCTGCCTTAAAGTTATTCAAGCACACTGCCTCTACCACCTTTGCAGGAGAATTTCAAAGACTCATAATCCTCAGAGAAATATTTCGCCCAATGTGTTGCAAATAGGCAACCTTTAATTTTTAAACAATGATCCTCGTTTTAGATTCTCCCCTAAGAGGAAGCATCCTCTCCATATCTCCCCTCTCAAAGTGCTTCAGGATCTAGCAAGTTTCAGGAAACATTTTTAAAGAAACCATTCCAGCTATGTATACAAAAGTCAGAGTCATACAGCTTAGAGGCCCTTTGGCTCATCAAGTCTGCACTGAGCTACCAACACTAATCCCACTTTCCAGCACTTGGTCCATAGCCTTGAATGCTATCAATTTTTCAAGTGCTCACCCACATATTTTTTAAAGGCAGTGAAGATGCCCACCTCAACCACCCTCCCAAGCAGTACAATCCAACTTCTCATCACCCTCTAGGTGAAAATGATTTTCCTCAAATTCCCTCAACCTCTTGCCCCTCATTACTGACCATTCAACTGAGAGGAATAGCTACCTTCTATCCACCTCATCCATGCTCCTCATAATCCCGTATCAGGTTGCCAATCAGTCTTCTCTGCTTTAAAGAAAACAACTCGAGCTTATCTCTTCATTGCTAAAATGCTCTGACCCAGACAACATCCTGGTGAATCTTCTTTGCACGGCCTCAAGTGCAGTCATCTCCTTCCTAAAATATGATGACCAGAACTGCAGAGTATTCCAGCTGAAGCCTACCAAAGTTTTTTTATGCAACCCCAATATAACATCCCTGCTGTTATAAACTTAGCCACCACTGACAAAAGCGAGAGCTCCAAATGTATTTTTAACCACACTATGTCTTCAAGGATCTGTGTACAAGCACCCCAAGATCCCTCTGAGCTTCTGTCTCCTGCCATTCATTCAGTCTTCCCTTGTCTTGTTATTTCTTCCAAAAGGCATTATGTCACACTTTTCAGGGTTAAATTCCATCTGCCCCTGATCTGCCCATCTGACTAATCAATCTATATTCTTCTGCAACCCAAGACATTGTTCCACACTGTCAACCACCTGGCCAATTTGTCTCATCTGCAAACTTACTTATCACCACCGTCCCACATTCACATCTATAATGTTTATATATATCATGAACAATAAGAGACACAGCACTGTTCCCTGTGGAATGCCACTGGACACTGGCCTCCAGTTACAAAAGCACTCTTCAACCATGAAGCCAATTTTAACATGACTTTGTATTTCATGTGCTTTTACCTTCTTCATCAGTCTCCCATGTGGGAACTCATTAAAGGCTTTACTAAAATCCATATAAACTACAGCACTACATTCACTGACACACCTGATCACCACTTCAATAAAAAAATCAAACTAATTTGTTAGGTATGACTTCCTTCCGACAAAGCCATCCTGACTATATCCCTGATCAAACACTGCCTCTTCGAGTATACATTAATTCCCTCCTTCAGAATTTTTAGTTTTCCTACCATTGACCCGAGACTCATTGGTCTGTAATTCCCTGGTTTTCTCTACCACCTTTTTGAAAAATGGAACCACAATGGCTGTGTCCAGTTCTCTGACTCTACCCATGGCCAAGGGAACCAAACATTTAGGTTAGAACCTTATAATTATCTTCCTCACCTCCCACAGCAGCTTGGATTGCAACTCATCCAGACCTGTGGTTTGTACATTTTCAAGCCCACCAAAACTTCCAATACCTCCTCACTCCCATGTTAATCTACTCAAGAACCTCATCACCCCCTTCCCGAATTCTGTACCTCCATCCTCCTCCTCCTCCTGAGTAAAGTCAGACGTGAACTACTTGCTTAATAGTCTACCAATGTTCTCCAGTTCCACACACAGACTGCTCCCCACCTTGATCCCTAAACGGCCCTGCTCTTTCCCCAGTTATCCATTTTCCCTTACACTTGTATAATACCTCGGGATTCTCTCTAATTTTACCTCAGTGTTTTCTCATGTCCCCTCTTTGCTCTCTTAATTGCTTTCTTAAGATCTGTCCTGCAATTTCTATATTCCACCAGGGCCTCCATTGATTTGCTTCCTTTGTACTCTTCAGGAGAGATATTAGGAAGCACTTTGCCCAAAGGGTGGTAAATGTTTGGAACTCTCTTCCGCAAATGGCAGTGGATGCAGGATCAGTTGTTAATTTTATTTCTGAGATGAATAAAGTTTTGTTAATCAGAAGTATTAAGGGATATTGGAAAACGGTAGGTACATGGAGTTAAGCCACAAATCAGACATGAGCTCACTAAATGAAGAACAGGCTCAAGGGCTGAATGGCCTACTCCTGTTCCTATGTACCTGCTAAAAAATTCTCTTCCTTCCTCAAACTTGAAGTGAAGTTCTTTTTATCCATAATCGTTTAATATTAAATATAAAGCAGACGTGATTCAGTTAACAACACAGCATAACAATTCAGTTTCCCATTATCCCTACTAAAACACTCATCTCACATATATATGCATGTTAAATTGCGTCAGACACATGTCTGCCCACTTCTCTAGCCTATATTCCGCTGAAGACTGTTATTGCCGTCACTGTTCATCACATTTGTTCCAATTATCAAGGTGCTCATCCGTAAAGTGCATACATTTTCAGTCTATCTACAAATTGAAGCTAAGTTAAAGCTAACCTCATAAACCACAATGTCCAACCACCACTGTTTGCTTTGCATTGTGACATTTCTTTTTAAAAAGTTTTGCTCACATTTGATTTCCCAACTCAATAGCAACTAAAATATAGGAAAATTGCCCTAAGGTTCCATGGAGGTATGATCATTCAAAAAATCCACCAACCAAAGAACAAAGTAGGTTTAGAGAAGGAGGACATCATGTAGCAAAGGGATTTGAGCAGGGAAACCAGAGGGCAAGCTTAATTAATTGAAGGCATCAATTGTGTAGTAAGGGAAAAAAGGCAGGATGCACAAGAGGCCATTTGTAAAACACAAAAATTGGGGAAGAAAAGTATTGTACCAGAAAGAGTTCTGGATGATATGAAGTTTATGGATGGAGAATTTGGGGGCCAGGCAAAGCAAATATTGAGATAACCAGATCTGCAGGTTTCAATAGCATGGAAGAGAGCTTTAGCAGCAGGTGAGCTAAGGTTGGGAGAGAGGCAAGTGATGTCAAGAAAATGACAATTATATATTTACTGCTGTGATCAAATTATTCTTTTGACACTTCATCCAGTTCTGGTCAGCAAGAAATAAGGGAATTACAACCCTGCAGGCTATACAGAAGAAAACTAAGCAGCTACTTCCCAGTGCCATTTGTATGGCAGGATGGATGGGACGTAACTCATCGCCTTGCAAAGAGCCATCTAATCTCTTACAAGTATGCAAAATTAAGCTACAAAACAAACATAAAATATTGCAGGTGCTCAAAATGCAAAATAAAATGAGAAAATGCTGGAGATATTCAGCAGTTTATACAGCAGTTGTGGTGAGGCAAACAGAGGTAACATTTCAGTTTGATGAATTTTCACTGGAACTAAGTACAATTAAAAATGTAACACATTTTAGTCAAATGAAAGAAGGGAGGGAGGGGAAAAAGAACAAAAAATGTAACATGTGAGATAGGTTGAGAGACTGGGAACAGAAAGAGTGATGGTACAGTGCCAAAGCAACAAGTAAAGAAACAAAAAGTGTGCCCAGAAGAACTGTGAACAACAAAATAGCGAACAGCTCCACGCAGAAGTGAAGGAAAAAACGCAACTAAATCAAAAAATTACAAAGAAAAAGAAACAAAAAGGGGTAATAGATAATGGTCTGAAATTGTTGAACCCAATGTTAAGTCTAGAAGGTTATGAAGTTCCTGACATCCTTGAGATTATCTGCCTTCAATTTGCTTTGATCTTCACTGCAGGAGGCAGAAAACAGAGATGTCAATGTGATAGACATAGTTAATCCGTGAACAGGGAAGGCAAAGTTGAAGGTAGGTATTCCAACTACTTGGGAAAATGCACTGATTCCTAAGTCTACCAATCCCAGGGTTATCACAAAATTAAAGATTCAAAGTACTCAAGTTCCATAATTTACCTGCCTGATGGACTCAGGTTAACAGAAAATGCTGACCAGGTTTTTGTATTTAACTATTCATTACAAATAAGTAAATTCTAAGCACAGATACATAACTATGGAGTACCAACATATAACTTTACTAGTTAAAACTCTAATGCTATTTTAAACTCCTGCACACACATACAGACAGGCACAGACAAACAGATAAGAATACTGGTATTACAGGTAAAGAGGAAAAAAGGACGGAAAATACAGCTCAATAGCGCTAGTCCAGTGGGTTCAATGAAACGTTCCTTTTGCTTCCCAAGACTGTTCTCTTCAAACACCTTTTTCCAGGTTCTTTCATTTCTTTGCAGGAAGCTTATGACAACTGGTACACTCAGTACAAAGTCACTTTGTTGCTGCCTACAGCAACTGTTTTGTGTGTGTGCGCGTGTGGGGGGTGGGGGGGGGGGGGGGGGGGGGGGTGGGGGGGAGAGAGGTGGGGTTGTCGGGGTAGAGAATGGGGGAGTAGCTTTCTTCAGATTCTTTTACATAGAGACACAGAACCTGCTCTTCTAACAGTCCGAAGCCTTCTCCCAGTGTATCGTTCACACATAGCTGTTCAGCTGCCCAAGGACAAAACAGAGAGTTGTTCTCAGGCTGATGGTCTATAGCATTCACAACTGTTCATAATTGCAAAAATTAACCAACTACCAGTTGCTGGCTGGATCTCAATGTGTATACACCCAGGTGGCATCTTATCCCCTATTGCCTGGAAAGCAGCAATTTAAACACAACATTCAATGAGTTCCAGTAACTTATTTTCAGAAGTGCAGCAGTTCCTGCACAGTCCTTGATTTCAGAATAGTCCTTTCCCCATTTCAGTCCACAATCAAAAATGCAGAAAAATAAGAAGATGTGGTCTTTACACAGGCAAGAAAAACAGAAGGAAGAACAAAACTGTGAATAATATTTTAGGCAGAGTGTATCTGTATTAAGTACTTAAAAGCATTTTTAAAATATATCCAAGCATACAAGAATGCAAAAGAAGATTTAACAAACCTTAATGTATGCACTTGGATAAATCTTGTGAACTGCATCACCGGGAGCACGTCCAGCTTCTCGATCCAAATAGTAGCTCTGCACAAAGACAGCATGATCACTCAAACACCGTACCCAGACATCACCTTCCCCTTTGCACTCTAGCTGCACACCTTTTCCAATATGCAACCTGACAGCAAAAGAAAAAGAGAATGAAAAGATTGAATTAAAATCTCACGTTGAAATATGATCAGTCTTGAAAGATTTCAGAACATCCCCATCCAACTTCCATACATTTCATTTACAACTACCCCTCTCAGACGCCAAAAATCATATCATTTGCACAAATTTTAAAAACAATGGAAATCCAGCACTGTTGAACAGCCATTCTTTTCTACATTGCTGTGTAGCTTTAAACATCTTCCTATTTATCAAAAACATAATGCAGTCAAAAAATGAAAACTTTACAACTGTGATATAGTTTGTTAAATGACTTGAAAATGAACTGGTTTCCCATGACATTACAAATGTACTGGCTGTGAACCAACCACAAATGGGAAATCTCAAGTTAAGAAAAATAGTCAAAACAATGCTGGTTGGAAGTGAAGAAACCAAGTGTACTGCCAACAGTCAGAGAACGCACATCCTACTTCCAGCAGGTTTGCTTTGTACATCCCACTGGGACATGCAATCTGGCTAAAACACATTAGTTTCACTGCTTCAATCAGGCAACTGGTGTCAGCCTCATTAAATTCTAGGAATCTTCGTTGTTTTTGGGCACATAATCTGATTGAGCACTGAAGTCTAATACACCCATTTACAATAAACAAAATTGCGCAACTTAAGTTTTGTGCCCAGAAATTATGTAATGCAAATGAATAAGTAGATGTTTCACATATCTGCTGTATTAGCTGGTGTGAGCAAAATAGTCAAATACATGGATCCTAAGGACCATATTGTTGAGAGTAAAGTGGAAGGGTTTAAGACAGGGAATTCAAGTGCTACGGGCATACGAGGGTGAGGCTATTATTAGTAGGTAATGGATGGGGAAATGTCCATAAGAAGTCTTAGTAAGAAGTGCACTGGGGGCAGGTGACATTGTAGAACTAAAGGCAAAAGAAAATGACAAGGCGAAGGTCATGAAGTTACTCAAATATGTTACTGCTTAATAAAGAAACCTGTCAAAATTACATGCAGTCGGTCAGTCCAGATCCGGAGGCCTCATTAACACAGATCAGTTGCACAGGTGGTGATCAAAGTAGTAATTTCTAGGAATTCCTCTCATAAGACTACAAATGCATGTGTGTTCAGAGACATTTCAATATTGCAAGTTTCACTCTTCCTTCCCACTAAAAGTAGCAGGAACTAAGATATATAATGAACAAAAACAAAGTTGCTGGAAATGCTCAGCAGGTCTGGCAACATCTGTGGAGGAGAAAACAGAGTTAACATTTCGGGTTCGGTGACCCTTCCTCAGAACAGTTCTGAGGAACGGTCACCGAACCCGAAACGTTAACTCTGTTTTCTCCTCCACAGATGCTGCCAGACCTGCTGAGTTTTTCCAGCAACTTTGTTTTTGCTCCTGATTTACAGCATCCGCAGTTCTTTTGGTTTTTATCGAAGATATATAATACTGGACAACAAGCAAGATTTCCTTTAGTGTTGCTGAAATTTTTCTGAATTAAAAGATATTAGATATGGACCTAGAAGGCTGAGGGGTGACCTTATAGAGGTTTATAAAATTATGAGGAGCATAGTTAAGATGAATAGTCAAGGTAGGGAGTCCAAAACTAGAGGATATAGGTTTAAGGTGAGAAGGGAAAGATTTAAAGGGACCTGAGGGGCAACTTCTTAGCACAGAGGGTACAGTTTATAAAGAAGCTGCCCGATGAAGTGGTAGAGGTGAGTACAATTACAACATTTACAAGACATTTGGACAGGTACATGGATAGGAAAGGTTTAGAGGGATATGGGCCATTTGCAAGCAGCTGGGACTATTTCAGTTTAGGAAACCAGGTTGGCATGGACAGGGTAGGGGGAGGGGCAGTG
This sequence comes from Rhincodon typus, assembly GCF_021869965.1. Classification (NCBI taxonomy): domain Eukaryota; kingdom Metazoa; phylum Chordata; class Chondrichthyes; order Orectolobiformes; family Rhincodontidae; genus Rhincodon; species Rhincodon typus. Next base: position 30,820,404 of record NC_063332.1, on the reverse strand, counting down.
AAGGGTCTGTTTCTCTGCTCTATGACTCTATACTATGACACGAGGTTTCAACAGCATTACACCACAATATTTTATTGAAATGTAATACTCAAGTCCAATAAATTGCATTCAAGACATTCTTCCATTGCTTCCCCGAACATTTCATTTTACCTGGCTCTTTCAATAGCTTCTGTTCTATGAACATTGGAAAGTTGGCCAAGACAAAAGCGGTCACCCCCAGAAGGATCCACATATCCATCAACAGTAACCACAGGACAGCTGGATGGCACTTTGAATGTTTCTCCAACTTGCACATCCATCTCGAAGTAAGCAATTGAACACCAGTATTCAGGAACTAGAAATTGGATTACAGATTATACATCAAACCATAAAGTCTGTCTACAAATCAAGATACTTGTATTTAATACTTTTGAAAACACGAATATTTCAGCAAGAAAGAAAAAGCTGATTTATTTCATACCCCAACTGACAATTAGAAAACCTATGATTGAATACATTTAAAATGCTCTAATTTTGAAATGACAAGATAAAAATCACAGGACCAAGGACCTCATGATTGATCGACAGCACAATTCACCTACTTAAAGCACTGAACTTTGGTTGTGCAAAAATGTGGTTAAAGATCGTTAAAAGGCAGAGCAGGTTCAAGGGTCTGAATGGTCTATACTTTCTCCTTGTTCATGTACAAAAAGATAGAAAAGGCACACTTAAGTAATGCAAAAGTTATTACTAATTCTCTGTTCTTTCACCTACTGGTGAAACTCAAACAACAAAAGGGGAGAATCCAGACAGTCTACAGCTTGCAGGGCGCTCACTTCATTCATAACCACTTTGTGTTTATGAAATTTGGGTTTATAACCCATGAATTTTAAGGGTGGATATGTACATGCATACTTTTTTCTGTAAAACCCATTGGAATCTCAAACATACGAAATAGGAGCAGTAGTAGATTATTCAGCCCCCCCGAGCCTGCTCCAGTATTCAACACAGGGAGGAGACAGCAGATTGTTAATGTCACTGGACCAGTAATCCAGAACTCCAGGTTAATGTTCTGGGGACAAGGGTTCGAATTGCACCATGCAGACAGTTAAATCTGGATTCAATAAAAAAATCTGGAATAAAAAGCTAGCCAAATGGCAACCACATAACCGCTGTCAATTGCCATAAAAAACATCTGATTCTCTAATGTTCTTTGGGGAAGGAAATTTGCCTTCCTTACCTGCTGTAGCCTACACATGAATCCAGACCCCCAGCATGTGGCTGTCTCTCTGAGCCAGAGATCAGACAATAAAAGCTTCCCTCAACAGTGATGCCCACAACCAGTGAATGAATATTTAAACAAAAATAAAATCATGGCTCATCTCAAGAGACTGCAAGTCCTCAATTAGGCACCTTATAAATTCTGTCAGCATTGGGTTTAATAATTTCAAAGAGAACAACTACTTTGTTTTAAGATAGGCATTGATATTGGTTCTTCTATTGCCAGTTATAGTTCCTCTCGAGACTTTACTTGATCTACTGTGTTTTGCATCATCAGCCCGCTGACATTTACTCACTTCTGCTCTACACCAAAACACAAGACATTTTTCTTCTGATCATCTCTGACCAAAGACAATTACATTTCTATAGAATTCTAGCTCTAACGAATGGTCATCAATCTGAAACATGAAGACACTTATTCTGAAGAGTGGCTCCACCCTTTCTTTTCACGACAGAAAAATGCTCTACATTTCTAAAAGGAGTTTCCAATCAGATTTCCTTGAGAAATGTGGAGCCATATTTCTATTCAGGCAGTTGTCATATAGCGTAGACCAAGTCTCTTTTTCACTGTAGTCAGCTGTTCTGAAATTTAAAGGTCCACTTTGATAACTGCTGTCAAAAGGTAAATACATAAAGTCACTGAGAGAGTACTGGGAAGGTAGTGTGCCAGAGTGCAAGGTAATAAGTGGGCATTAGGTTGTGCAATGCTTAGGGTGAATCAGGGTGGGTTGCAGAAATCAGATCAGTTGGGGTACAGGGTAGGATGGGTGTCAGGTCCGGTGAGGCAGTGAGTGTTGGGTGCCAGCGGGGTGGGGGACAGTGGAGACAGATCAGGCATCAGCTCCCATGGGTATGATGAGAAGGTTGGGATCTGGGGTGTGGTGAAGAAAGGTAACAGTCTGGGAGGTTAAGTGGTCCATGGGAGATGTAGGTGCAGGTCTGTGAGCTAAGTGTAGGTTCAGTTGAATAGCTGAGTTAGACTAGGCATTTAATCATCAAACCTACCTTCACCTAAACCTCATCCCATTTCCTGCTCTGCTGGACATGACCTCCCTTCCCCTACTCCAAAACCAAGTGTATTTGCCACCCCCAACTTCACCTACTCTGGCCCTGACCCACCTTCAACCTAGCAATTATTTATTTAATTTTATCTGCACCTTCAGGTTTAAATGGAGACTTTCAGAACGTTCCAGGTACAGGGGAATTACTAAGCAGGACAATTTCAGGACAATTCCTTCAGAGCCTGTGACAGACAGTAGGATTTCGCAGGGCCCCCACACACAACTCTCAATTATACCTGAATAACGGCAATCAAGCCACCAGAAACTCTGGGCTATTAACATTGTTTGCTCTTGCCATAAATGCTGCCTGATCTGCTAAATATAGCTAACCTTGTGTTTTTAATATTGTAGATTTTGTTAGGTAAGGGTATTAAAGGATATTAAACGACAACCCACGAATGGAGTGGAATTAAAATTCACCGTGCCTAAATGAGTAGACCATGACCCAAAAGGTTTATTTCTGTTCTGAAGCGAAATGAAAGGTTTTGTTTAGAGAAGTTTTATTCCATCTTTTTGTTACAATTAAAATTTGCTTTGTTTAAAGAAAGAATTCAATCTGGGACAAAAGCGAGGATGCTTGATTGAGAAAAACTGCATTTTAAATGGTAAATATAAACAGAAAATGCCAATAATATTCACTTATGAGGAAATGTTATAGACTTGAAATTATGGGCAGAATATAATACACACTCAACCATAATCCAACTCTGAAAGCAACTCCAGAGACAGTTGGGATGAAGCGGTGGGGTTTGTGAGATGGGGTGAATGGTGACCCTGCTTCCCTCCCATCAATCAAGTCCGGAGCTGCAGGGCTGCCCAAGAGATTTCCGCCTGGAAAGCAAATCGAGACCCTTAAGGTCCTCATCCCTCCAACAGTATTTAACAATAGTGGACAGAGAACATGCCATACGGAGTGGCCACTCAGTGGGTGTTCCTGCAGCCTGCCTTTGGGACAGGAAGAATCTTCCTTGGTTAAAGGCACACTCTGCTCGTATGAGGGACCTGACATCAGAAGGGTAGTCCTCACAGGAAACCAACAATTCCCATTCTTCCTATTAATACCCTTCCCTGTCCACTCCTGCTACTGACCCCTTTCCCTTGACCTACAGCTAATTTACACACGCCTCTATCTGAGAGTCCATAGGCAATCCTCAAGGCAGGCCCCAATAGTAGTGGCACAGTCACTAATAGAGCTATGGTCTCTAATTGGTTGCTCAGAGCTTGATTGCAGGGTGGTCAATGCAAAGTGTCTGATTCTCTGGAAATTGCACAGGCCTCCTAAGGAGAAGTGACACTGGATTCCTCTAATTACTGCAACTGATGGGTGAGATGCACGTCATCATATTAAATTTCAATCATCAACTCTTTCTCACACCACAGATGCTGCCTGCCTGGAGTATTTCCAGCATTTTCTGTTTTAGTTTCAGAACTTCGACATCCACTGTACTTTGCTTTTGTAATTTATATTAAATACTGACTCACTGCAAAAGTTATTTGGGTTTGTATCATAATTGGTTTTTGCAATTTATATCTTGATTTTCTAAATGAGCCATTGCAACGCATATACTTGTTGTTATTCAAATTAGCTTGTCCAGTACTTGATAGACAGACACAAACTACTCCAGGAAACAGTGCTTCCTTCTCAAACACTTATTATACGCAACTTCAAAACGGTGAAGACAACCCCACTCCCATGGCAGGAAGCCAATTAAGGTAGTAAGGAAGTAATTAATAGATAGTTTCCCCATACTTTCTAATCTGTTCAGAGTTGACCAGCACTAGCAGTTCACAGGTGGTGAGCATAGTTGGAGGTCCTTGTCATTTGACGTTTGCATTAATCTGACCTTAACTGTTGAAAATAAAGATAATTCTCAGGCTCGTAGCTGATATTGCAGTAGTCTGTCACAGGAATTTTCTCAAAAGTATAAATAATTTCTGAATACAGTATAAGTACATTACAAAACAGTTTAAGTCAAATATTTACAAAATAGTTCAAGTCAGAGATTATTGAAAATACAATAAAATGATCACATTTCTCATTGAATTATTAGGTTCCTTCGTCAAATTGGAATAGTTTGCTAAATATGACCATAAACCATTTATATTTGAATAAAAGCCACAAGGTGTCTGAAAGTTAACAGACCCTTGAGATATCAGGGCATACATGTCTTCTTCCACTGCACCTTAGCGGAATCTGTCCCATGCTACTGTGCATCCCTCGGCAAAGTCCTGGATCTTGCAATGTGCGAATCAAGGAAATTCTTTGCACCGGAAGATCAACGTGTTTCGGGCTGACCAAAACAGGATTGTTCATAAAGTCAATGCCCTCCAGATATAGCTGATGCTGTCTCAGTGTGCGTTCCAGGGAACTGCCCGTACAGTAGAGGTCTGTCACAGAGCTGCTTGATACAAATCTCAACAAAACCCACTGTTTCTCTTCCTAGAACTTCGTTGCAAAGGCACATTCCAGATGGAGAAGCATGATGCTCTCTTCATCACTGCAGTCACTCCAAGGGCTGCGTAAGGTGGTGCAGAGAATCCAGGCATGCATGAAAGATTGGATGGGCAGTGCCCTCCCTTTTCATCACCAATCAAGCAAGCGATATGCTGCTACTGAGAGAGATCAGGTCAAATAAAAGCCTTCTGTAACTGTCAGCATCATTTACCCTATGTCCTCGTAACTGGAACTGCACTCCCACTGCTGCCAGAAAGAAAGGTGCAAGCATGCTTCATCTCAGTTTTACTGGCTCTTCTGACTCCTCAGCTCACCTAATTCGATGGTGATCACAGAGATATCTTCTTAATCGGCCTTGTCCAGAAAATACATGCCTAGTGTTCTGCCATCAAGCCTGCACTGACAAAAACCACTCTAGTATTTTCCAGCACCCCATAACCTTGAATTTACCATTACTTCAAGAGCCTATTCGAGCACTTTTTAAAGGTTGAGCGGTTTCCTCCACGTATGTCTACAAAAGTCAGTGATATTGAAGATGACCTTTGGGGAGTCCATGCTGTCCAATCTACACTAATTACACTTTTGTGCACTTGGCCCATAGCCTTGAATGTTATAACATTTCAAGTGCTAATTCAGATACTTCTTAAAGGCTGTGAGGTTCCCATCTCAACAGCCATTCCAGGCAGGACATTCCAGACTCCCAGTACCCTCTGGGAGAAAAAAATGTTTTACTCAAATCTCCTCTAAACCTCCTCCCATCACCTTAAGATTATACCCACTTGTTACTGACCCATCAACAAAGGGAACAACTGCTTTCTATCCACACTGTCCATACCCCTCATAATCTTGTCCAGCTCAATTAGGTCCCACCTCTGCCTTCTCTGCTCTAAAGAAAGCACCAAGCATGCCCAGCCTCTTTTGAGTGAGAGGGGGCTAAGGGGGTCTTTTCCAGGTTGGCAACCAATATGTATTAATGACTTGGAGGAAGAAAGTGAATGCATTGTAGCCAAATTTGCAGATGACACAAAAAAACAAGTGGAAAGGCAGGTTGCAAAAAGGATACAAACAGTTTATAGATAATTATTAATAGGCTAAGTGTGCAAGAAGTAGGCAAATGGAGTATAATGTGGGAAAATACAAAGTTGTTCATCTTGTAAGGGAGAACAAACAACAGATTATTATTTAAATGGAGAAAAACTGCAGAAAGCTGGGACTTGGGGATATCTGTGCGTGAAACACAAAGCTAGCATAAAGGTGCAGCAGGTAATCAGGAAGGCTAATGGAATGCTGGCCCATATTTCAAAGGGGTTGGAGTATGGGAGTAGAGACATCTGACTGCAATTGCATAAAGCTGCTGGTCAGAGTGCTGACAGCAGTTTTGGTTCCCTTATTTAGGGAAAAAGATCATTTCATAGGAGTCAATTCAGAAAACGTTCACTAGAGTGATCCTTGGTATAGGAGGGACTGTCTTATGAACAAAGAGTAAACATGTTGGGGCTCTACTCACTGGAGTTTAGAAGAATGAGAGGTGATCTCATTGAAACATTTAGGATTCTTAAGGGGGTTGGTAGGGTAAATGCTGAGAGGATATTTCCTCTCATGAGTGTGTCTAGGACCAGAGGTCATAGCCTCAGAATAAAGGGGGGACAATTTAGAACTGAGATAAAGAGGAATTTCTTCTCAAAGGGTTGAGTACCTTTGAAACTCCATGCCACAAAGTGCTGTAGGCGGCAGAGATAGGTTCTTGATCAGTAGGGGAATCAATGTTTACGGGGCAAAGGAAGGAAAGTGGGTGTGAGGAATGTCGGATCAGCCATGATCTTATTGAATGGCGGAGCAGGACTGAAGGCCCAAATGGCCTTCTCCTGTTTCTTTTATGGTCTTATGTTGTCATCTACAAACTGACTTGTCCAAACTCTCTACATTCTCATCTATATCATTAGTATGTATCATACCACTAAGCCAAGTTTTGATCCAACTTGCCAAGTTACCCTGGATCCCATGTGCTTTTACATCACCTGAAGACGCGGAAATATCGACACACACACCGCCAAGTCTCCCGTACACACCACTGTTTCAACCTATCACACTGCTTGTCTGACATTCCGATCAGCAGAAAGTCTAACTAAATATTACAAAGACCACAGCCATTTTCTTGGCCCTGTCACAACTTTAATCCCTGGCCATCTAATCCATCCCTTCTCTGGCAACTGTACAAAAGGTGAACCGGATTAATCATAATCTTGACACTGTATGTGACTAGAAGAGGAGCCTCAGCATGGATATGCATGTCAGACCAATTGTTTCAACCTCGAACACTGACTGACTCCACCATACTTTAGTTTATATGCTGAAGTGGTAACCTATATCTTTGTTATCTCCAGACGAAACCATGTCAGTGCAACCTACAACAGTTTTATGATCACAGTTTCTGAGAATACTGGATAAGCCAGATCTTTGTTTATGATCTGGCTTGATGAACCACAATCACTTGAAGAACATGATATGTAAAAGAACCAAGGGCAAGGAAGAAAGTGGCAGGATTCCAATGGCATTTCAACTGAATGAAGAAAAATGTTTATAACATAAAATTGAGCAGGACACACATAAGCAATAATGGCTGTGGTCTGCTCTGCCATTGAATAACATGGCTGAACTGTGAGTGTTTCGACTTCCACATTCCAAACTATCCCAATAGCCTTTGATTCCCTCGCCTAACAAGATTCTACCTCTCTCCACCTTAAAAATATTAAATGACACTACTTTTCACTGCTTTCTGAGGCAGAGTGTTCCAAATTAACAATCTTCAGAAAAAAATTTTCAGCTCCGATTTAAAATTAGGGATCATCCTTTTAGGACAATATCCCTCAGTTTTGGACTCCCTCACAGGAGGGAATGTCTTTATCACATCCACCTTGTGAAAACTATTCAAGATTTTATATGGCTCAATCATACCACTACTTGCTCCACTGAATTCCAGACTGTTCAACTTTTCCTCATAAAATAACCAACTTATTACAGGTATCAATAAAATAAACACCCTCCGAACTGTCTCCAAAGTATTTACACACTTCCTCAGATGAGATCACCAAAACTGCCCATTATTCCTGCCAAAGTGCATGATATCTCATTTTCTCACATGTTCCATATGTTAAGTTTTTGTCTCCTCATTTAATTTCTCTCTGCAGGCTGACCGGATCACCCTCTCCACATCCCTTCGCACCTTGGATTTTTTTTTTAATAAGGTGCAGTGAGCACGAAGCCAACTGCAGCTAAGTGAAACTAAGGTCAAGTGAATTAATTGGAAATTTGGTTCCAGTGGGGATTTGATGCAAACGGTGACAAAGGTGTTTTAACTAAAAGGTTTACTCCAAAGATGAACATTCCAGAATGACAGCTAAACAAGAGAGGATAAAAAGGTGTAGCTCATGAAATCTACCTGCAATGAGACCAGTCAAATGCAAACCTTAGTGCAATGCAAATGCAGGTAAAGCAGCTGATTGGGGAGTTATTTTAGTGAACGTTTTTAATCTTTAAAGTGAATGTCTTTAGCCTCCAGTGCTTTTTTTCTCTCAAAAAATAGCTGGTTAAGTACAAGATTGACACTGGTGAGTTTCTTTTATATAAAATATTATTACAATAAAGTGTAAAGACCAGGCAATCTAGAGTAATTAATTTATAAATTGAACAACACAATAGTGATGGTAGGATTGGTGACACGTTGCTGCTACAGCACGTGGACCATCTGTAGCAAGTACTGCAGCTTGAGGGACTTTGGATCAGTGTTGAAGAGCTGGAGTCAGAGTTGCAGACATTGCGCCACTTCAGGGAAGGGGAAAGTGACCTGCAAACTAGCATTGGGTAAATAAATTCAAGGAGTTAAATGTCTGTCTCAAAAGTTTGAAAGTGTAATGGGTATCAGTTGATGGAACTCTGGCACCATTATTGGGGTAGAAGGGAGCTGCTCTGGTTGGACATAGTTCACCTGAACCACGCTGGGACCAGCGTTTTGGTGAAATCATATAAACAAGGGCTTCAAACTATTGGGTCGGGGTGGGCATTAATGGGGTGGGGATATACAAAACAAAAGGATATGGCAGCATTTCAGGACAGCTATGGCACACTTTGTTTTAACTGGCACCTTTTCAACCAGCAGTCGATAAACCGACAAAAATGATATACAATCAAATACCACAATGTCTGAGTATTTATGCCATTAATGAAGTATAACAGTGATGTGTATACCCCTGCATTATGTTTCTATTACTTACTGTGTCTTTTTACACTGATTTTCAGAGATGCGTTGATGCTTTTACATAGATTTTTTTGAGGGATGTTGATGTCTCGAAGCTTCACTTGATCAGGGCTTACTGCAGTTATGCTTACCTCTAGGTTACCCGGAATATTTGATCAACTGGCACACTCCTAGTCCAATTGGTGCTAGTGAATAAAAAGCTGTATTTGGATAAGGATACCCAGAGTGGCAGGGTGTACAAACGCAAAAATCATACCTACATTAAGCATAAGTAAGGTCTAGGCAACTAAAAACAAAGTCCTTGAAGAATATACAGAAAGTAGGAAGGAGCTCAAACATGGAGTCAGATGGGCAAAAAGGGGCCATGCAATGTCCTTGGCCAGCATGGTTAAGGAGAATCCCAAGGCATTTTATACATATATTAGGAGTAAGAGGATAGCTAAGGGAAGAGTAGGCCCACTCAAGAATAAAGGAGGGAAGGTTATGGGTGAGATCCTTAATGGGTACTTTACATCAGATATTCCCCAAAGAGAGGGATATGAGGAACGTTGAGGCTACAGAAAAGTGTGTGAATACTCTTGGGCAGGTCGACATAATGAAGGAGAAAGTATTAGGTGCCCTGATATACGTTAAGGTAGACAAATCTCCAGGACCCGCTGGTATCTACTTCTCTGCTGTAGGGGCAAGGGAGAAAACAGCTGCGGCCTTAACAGATTATCATTGCATCCTCTTTGGCCCTCAGGCAAGGTTCTAGAGGACTGGAGAATGACCAATGTTGTTCCTTTGTTTAAGAAGGGAAACAGATAATCCAGGTAACTAAAGGAGCCTGACGTTGCTGGAGAAGATATAGAGAGACAGGGTTTACTCACATTTGGAAGCTAATGGCCTCGTTAGTGATAGGCAACATGAGTTTGTGCGGGGAAGGTCATGTCTTGATTGAGTTTTTTGAGGAGGAGACAAGAATGATTGATGAGGGAAGGGCAGTGGATGCACGGGCGTTATTAGTAAGGCATTTGATAAGGTACCTCATGGCAGGCTGGTACAAAAGGTAGAGTTTCATGGGATCAGGGGTGGGCTGGCTAGATGGGTATAAAACTGGCTTGGTGACAGAAGACTGAAACTAATGGTGGAGGGTGCTTTTTGGAATGGTGATCAGTAAGTAGTGATGCTTCGCAGGGATCAGTGTTTGGGACCTTAGTTGCTTGTAATATATATAAATGATCTGGAGGAAAATGTAGGTGGTCTGGTTAGTAAATTTGTGGATGACACCAAAATTGGCAGAGTTGCAGACAGTGAGGAAGATTGTCAAAGGATACGGTGGGATAGAAATAGATTGCAGATTTGGGCAGAGAAATGGCAGATGGAGTTTAAACAGGACAAAGCGAGGTGATGCATTTTGGAAGTTCAAATTCAGGTGCAAGTTATACAATAAACAGCAGAATCTTTAGGAACATTGACATAGAGGGATCTGGACATACAGATCCACAGAGCCCTGAAAGTGGCAACACAGGTGGATAAAGTGGTCAAGAAGGCATATAAACATGCTTGCTTTCATTGGCTGGGGCATCAAATATAAAAGTTGGCAAGTTATGTTACAGCCGTATGAAACTTTAGATGGCCAAATTTGGAATACTGCATGCAGTTCTGGTCGCCACACTACTGGAAGAATGTGGATGCTTTGGAGAAGGTGCAGAGGAGGTTTACCAGGAGGTTGCCTGATCTAGAGGGTTTTGGGTATGAGGACAGGTTGGATAAAACTCAGATTGTTTTCACTGAAAGACAGTAGCTAAGGGGAGACCCGATAGAGGTCTAGAAAATTATGACAGGATGTGCAGGTTAGGATTGGACATAATAAATTGGCCAGTGTCCAGGGATGTGTAGGTTAGGTGCACAGGAAATGCAGTGCTACAGGGATGGGTGTTTGTGGTAGTGGTCTGGGTGGGATGCTCCTCGGAGGGTTTGTGTAGACTCGATGAGCCAAATGGCCTATTTCCACACTGTAGGGATTCTATGATTCAATGTCAGATAGAGTCAATAGAGCTTTTTCCCAGGGTATAAAAGGTCAATTACAAGAGAGCACAGGTTCAAGGTGAGGGGGGAAAATTTAGGGGAAATGTTTTCTCACGGAGGATGTTGGGTGCCTGGGAGGTACTACCAAAGGAAATGGTGGATGCAGGCACATCGGCAAATCAGGTTAAGGCGAATCTTGATAGACACATAAACAGGAGATGAACAGAGGGATAGAAACTGCAAGTGGGCAATAAGTAGCAGATCTAAATAAGGGCTAGGAATCGGCGCAGGCTTGGTGGGCCGAAGGCCCTGTTCCTGTGCTGTATTATTCTTTGTTCTAAATGGGGTCAAAAGGGGAAATATTATTTTTTAAAAAGGTGAAATTGATAACTTTTTACTTGAATGCATGTGGTATTTGGATCAAAACAATTGAACTTGTATCATAAAGAGAGGTTAATGTGTATGGTCATGAGAACAAAGAAAGAAACTAAGTAAACAGGGATACCTGCTTTTACTTCTTGCCTGTTCTTTAGAAAAGGCTGGTGGAATAGCTTTATTAATGCGGGATGTGATAAGTATGATAGTAAGAAAAAATCTTACATCTTCATCAGAAGACGTAGAATCCATAGGGGTGGAGGTCAGAAATTATACAGGGATGACAACACTTGAAGGACTAGTCTATACACCCTCAACAGTAGCTATATTACTGGACAGAGATTAAATCAGGAGATCATGAGAGCATGTAAAAAAGGCAGGTCATTAATCAAGGTGACTTTAATCTACATTTGGATTGGCAGTAGCCACATGGAAGAATTAATAAGAATACATTTGCAGTAGTTTCCGAGAATAATTTATTTTGGGTCAAACCAGGGATCAAGCTATTATGGATTTGGTCATGTGTAAAAGGAAGATTTAATAAATAACCACAAAGTGGAAGATCCATGAAAAAACAGTGATATCTCAGTGGAAAATTAAGGATTGCATCAGTTTCTTATGGTTTTTCCAATTCTTTGTCCCTTCCTGCCATTCTCTGACCATCATTTTTCATTTAACAACTTTCCTTTCTTGCTTCTGCACCTTTATTTGTTACATCAAACAAAGCATGATCCCTAACATCAGTCTCAAGTTTAAAGCCCTCTCCACTTCCTTAAATATGCCACTTTTCAAAAAATAGTTGCCCCAGCATGGCTCCAGTGCAGACCATTCCAACAGTACAGATCTCGCTTTACCAAGAAACTGGTGCTAGTACCCCACAAATCAGTCTCTCAGTCATACATTATTTTCTTTTAGTCTCATTGTTTTATGTTGATTTTCTAACTGTCTGGTAGTAATCCGGCGATAGTAAATTTGAGTAAAAATTTGTGGATGCTGGACATCTGAAGAGAAATTATGGAAACAATGAAAACTTATGCCATACAATGAAGTCATGCCCATGACAACAGAGAAAGAGCCATGCAGTTTACTTTTCAGCTCCCAGTCTGTATCCCAGTGGATTATGGCACTTTTAATTGTATATGAGTATATTTTTAAATTTGTTAAGGGTTTCTACCTTTACCAACCTTTCAGACAGTGTTCTTAGCCCAGATGACCCTTCTCCTTAACTCATCTTTGATCCTTTAGCATCCATAAATCCTTACTTTAAATCAGTGCCTCTGGTTACTTACCTCTCTGCTAATAGAAATAGATACTTCATACCTATGCTAACCAGTCTTTTATAATTTCATGGACTCGAACTATGCCTTCCCTCAGCCTCCTCAGCTACAAAGTAAACAAACCAGCTGATACAATCATTCCTCCAAGTTAAAATTCTTTATTGCTGGCAACATGTTTGCAAATTTACTCTGTTCCTTTTCTAGTGAGATCACATCTTATCTGTAATGTGGTGTCCACAACCTTGTATGGTATTCTGGCTGGGACCCAAAAAGCATTTAAACTGTTCTTGCATAAATTCTTAAATAATGTTTTGGCTAATAAAGATAGATATTACAACTAATTTTTCCTGTTGGCCACCTTATCCACTTTTCCTACTAACTTGAAGGATCTGTGAATGAATATGCAGTTCAAGATCCCTCCACACTACCTGGCAAACTCTCATTTCTTGTGCATTCCATGGCCTTGGCTGCCATCCCCGAATGCATCATCTACTAACGAACAAACGTAAAATTAAGAGATGTTATTGCTGATCCAATATTAATATGTTTGGGTCTGCTATATATTTTGTCAACAGCAGAACAGTTTTGATTGCAAATATTTGAAATTTGGAAGAGAAACAGAAAATGCCAGAAAATACTCAGGTTAGGCAACATCTGTGCAAAGAGAAACAGATTCAAGTTAGCTATCCTAGTTTAGGATTAGGGCCCATAAATTTGGGCCAGAATATATATTTGCTGTGAGCTACTATAAATGGCTATACTATTTCTTTGTGATTTTTAGCAGATCTGTTCCATAACTCAGCTGGTGTTTATCCATATTTTTCTATTTTGGTAGAGGCAAACAGGGATTTCTTCTCTCAAATGGAGAGGCAGTGGGTGGGATAGTAGTAACATCAATGGACCTGTAATCCAAAGCTCCTGGCTAATGTTCCAGGAACATGAGTTCAAATTCCACCCTAGCAAATTGTGAAATTTGAATTGCATAAAAGCCTGGAACAAAAAGTGAGCCTAACAACCATTATAAAATTCCATCTGGCTTAGCAAAGTCCTTTTGGGAAGGAAATCTGCCATCCTTACGTGGTCTGGTCTACTTGTGACTCCTTAGCCAAAACAATGTAGTTGACTCTTAACTCCTCTGGGCAATTATGGATGGGCGATAAATGATGACCTAGTCAGTAACATCCACATCCCAGA
>NC_063332.1:30791471-30806017 GCF_021869965.1 Rhincodon typus | reverse complement strand
TCTGATGCTGCTTGGCCTGCTGTGTTCATCCAGCTCTACACCTTGTTATCTTAGAAATATGAAGCATTTTGTTTGCACTCATCACAACTAAGGTGCAAGAAACAGAATGGGAGAGTAGGATGGGAAATAGAGATACCACTTTATATAGAATGAGAAAAAGATACTGATTGCTTGGGCCATAGTTAGCATGGAAATGTAACAAGAGCAAGTAGCTGTCAATTTTAATGCTCAAACCAGGCAAGTAGATTCTGATTGGCCAGGGTGTTACAATGGGAATGCAGCAAACACTGGCTGTCACCACAACCCTTTTCTTCTTGGAAAATGTGCAATGTAGGTGCCTAACACTCTTTACCTACATAAAATAGGGTCTTGAATATCTATGTAGCTTCTAACACACACACATGTAATATACTGCAGGCCTGGCTGATGATCTTAAAATTGGTTTCAGATGTGCCTGTTAACAGTCCAGATAATCAGATGATTTTCATTAGTAGAATCACACGTAATGGTGGTAATGCTTTTCTAAGTCTTGCAAGCATAGGCTGGTTGAGCATGAGAAGCTTGCTGACAGCAATGAATGGTCAATGGGACAAAGAAAACATTAAAGATCATTAGCCTGTTTTCAGTTAGGAGGATCAGGAATTTATTTTTTGCTTGTGGAGACATCCACAGCTTGGAAAGTTTTTTTCAGTTTGCAAAAGTCTTGTTTGAAGTTGGATGTATGAAACAGCTCCTTTTAAGGAAAGGAGTTAGTTCAAAGAAGTTAGGAAATTCCAGCAAAGTTCCAGAACAGAAGTGTTTGGTTAGAACCATGAAGGGGTTATTCATAGCTGAGCAAGTCTAAAATTGAATGAATACGCAAGTAAGAGACTTTAGACCCTCAGGACCAGGAATTGAAATCAATAGTTAAATTGATAGAGGGATTTTCAGAAATGGTACTATTATTGAATGTTAAGGGGCGATGGCTAGAATCACTTCAGTTGGAGATGGTCATTGCCTGGCACTTGCGTGGTGTGAATGTTATCTATTTATCGTCCAAGTTTTGCTGTATTTAGATAAAAGACTGTTTTGGTGACTGAGGGGTCATGAGTGGTGCTGAACATTGTGCAACCATCAACAGCCATCCCCATTTAGCTTATGATAGAGAGAAGTTCAATGATGAAGCAGTTGAGGATGGTTGAGCCTAGGACACGACCCTGAGGAACTCCTGCAGAGATGTCCAGACTGAAGTCACTGATCTCCAAATATCACAACTATCGTCATTTGTGCTAGCTATAACTCCAATTAGCAGGGAGTTTTCCCCCAATTCTCATTCACTCTCGTTTTACCAGGGCTCCTTGAGGTCACTTCCACTTCATCTGTGGAATTTAGCTCTTTTTTGTCCATGTTAGAACAAAGGGTACAGTGAGATCAGGAGCTGAGTGGCACTAGTGGAATCCAAACTGAGTATTAGTGAGCAAGTTATCACTGAGCAAGTACCGCTTGTTTGCACCATTGATGACCCCTTCCGTTACTTTACTACTGATCAAGAATAGACTGATGGGACAGTGAGTCGCTATGTTGTCTTTGCTCTGCATTGTGTACAGCAAGTACCTGGGCAGTTTTCTACACTACTGCATAGATGTCATTGCTGTACAGGAACAGCTAGGCAAGGGGCATGGCATTTTCTGGAGCACACATCTTTAGTACTGTTGCAGTAATGTTGTCAAGCCTCTGGCCACTTTTTGATGTCATTTGGAGTGACTTGAATTGTCAGAAAATTGGCATCTGTGATGCTGGGGTTCTCTTGAGGAGGTGTCAATTAACACAAGCATTCTAAAGCCCTTCTTAAAGTATATTTTCTTATGCTGGCTCCTTTTAAAATTTTATGTTCACAAATCCCCGTGTCTCTCTTTGTCCTCTCTAAAATTTCACTTTTTAGTTCATACCTTCAGGATTGCTGATTAAAGAAACCATTTCATCAAAATTTTTCGTACTCTGGGTAGTTTGCAAGAATACAAATTCAAGGAGAGTATTAGCATTTATAATACATATGAGGACAGTTCTGATTGGTTGGCAAGTGGACTCTGCTTAGTATGGGTTGTTGTGGAAAATGCATCAACTAATGCTGAGTGACAGTTAATTGCCAAGCTTTGTTTAAACGTTACATCAAGCAGATTGACTGACTCTAATTGGTTGGTGAATGAGCTGTCACCTTTTTTGCCGTGTTGAAACAGGTGCAGTATGTTTTCATTTCCTTTCAGTCTGCAAAGAACAGGGTCCTGTGTATGAATATATGTAGCTTCATGTAGGTGCAAATGCACCACACTGCAAGCCTGACTGACAATCTTAAATTGGTTGTCTGTGTAACTCCTTGCACACGCAAAACTGTTTAACTAAGGTTGTCCACTTGCAAAACGCATCTAATGTTGGACACTTGCAAGTTTGGTGGCTGTTGAAAGAATATTTTCTCTCATAGGAGAATCTAAAGTTTGGGGTCATAGTTTTAAAAAAAAAAAATGGGCACCCATTTAAGACAGAGATGAAGAAACTTTTTTTTTCTTAGAATTCTTTAGAATTCCCTTCACAAAAGGCATTGGATGCAACATCTTTAAATATTTTTAAGGCAGAGATAGATTCTTGATTGCTAAGGCCATGAAAGATTGTCGGGGATATGCAGAAATGTAGAGTTGTGGTTAAATTCAGATTAGCCATGATCTTATTGAATGGCAGAGAAGGCTCAAGGGGCTGAGTGGCCTACTGTTGTTTCTTTTTCATATCCTTTCTGTGCAGTAAAAACACCTAAAGCGTCAACAAATCCAATCTAAGTTCTTTCACTAGTTACTGTAAGCTGTGGCTTTTAACCAGTAAGTTAGAGAGTTCATAATTTTATTTTGTTTATTTATTGTCATGTGTATTAAATACAAATACAGTGAAAAGTGTCGTTTAGTGTCGCCACTCTCCAGCACCATCCTAAAACACAATATAAACCAAAGCAGAATATAAAGCCAGAAAAATAAAACAATAAAGTTCATCTTGTGTTATCTCAATAAAGTTAGGCTGTCTTTATTTATGAACCAGTTATTCTGTGCCTTCTGCAAGCAAGTGAAACCAAATGGAGAAGAGGGGTTGGGAAGCAGCAAGTTCTGGCAAGCCAAAATGATCATCTCGGCGATCTTTGGGGACAGGGGCCATTGAACTTTGTTCCTTCCTTTTTTTTTCTCTGTCTGCTTGTTTTTCCTGTTTGTGTCTGTGTACATGCATGTAGGGGGACTTTCATGGGGGGCATAGAATTTTAATAAGTACAATTTTATGTCAACAATTCATAGATTCTGGTTACAGATAAGCAACTATCTATCTGTAATAATTACAGCAGAATAGAGTAATAATAATAATAGAATATGTAATAAATAGTACAGAAACCTGGTCCGTGCTTTGCGAATCTGGGTGCTAAAATCAGATAAATTGGAAAATTTTAGTTTTATTCATTTGTGGACATGAGTATCACTGGCTGTCGAACATTTATTGCCTGTTGCTAGTTGCCCTTGAGAAGGTGGTGAGCTGGCTTCTCGAACTGCTGCAGTACATGTGCTGTGGGTTGACCCACAATACCATTGAGGATGGAATTCCAGGATTTTGACCCAACGACAGTGACAGAACAGTGATATTTTTGCAAGTCAGGACGGTGAGTGACTTGGCGGGGAACTTGCAGCTGGTAGTGTTCCCATGTATCTGTTGTCCATGTCCTTTGAGATGGAAATGTTAATGGGCTTGGAAGGTGTTGATGAAGGATCTTTAGTGAACTTGTGCAGTGCCTCTTGTAGATAGTACACACTGCTGCTACTGAGCGTCGGTGGTGGAGGGAGTGAATGCTTGTGGATGTAGTGCCAGTCAAGCAGGCTGCTTTGTCCTGGATGGTGTCAAGCTTCTTGAGTGTTGTTGGGACTGCACTCATCCAGGCAAGTGGGGAGTGTTCCATCACGCTGCTGACTTGTGCCTTGCAGACGGTGGACAGGCTTTGGGGAGTCAGATGGTGAGTTTCTCACTGCAGTATTCTGACTTGCTGTTGTAACCATTATATATTGTGGCAGATCCAGTTGAGTCCTGAACAATGATAAAAATTAAATCCTCACATGCAGGCACAGCAAGTAATTAGAAAGGCGAATGGGCATGTTGGCCTTTATTGAAAAAAATTGGAGTACAGTAGTTAAAATGTTTTTACTTCGATGAGACTGCATCCATAATACTGTGTGCAGAGTTGGATTCTGTATTTAAGGAACATTATATTTACATTGGAGCCGGTACAGCAAAGATTCACTGGATGGTACCTGCATGTGAGGTTGACTAAATTGAGCCATTGCTGCCTGGAGTTTAGAAGAATGAGAGATTATCTCAATTAAACGTTCAAAATTCTGAAGGCACTTGACAGGGTAGATACAAAGAAGTTATTTCTGCTGACTGGGTGTTGTGAATCTTTACAACTGTTTACCCCCCAGGATTGTTGATGTACCATGTTGACTATAAGTTAAGGCTGAGATAGACAGATATTTGACGTCTTAAGGAATCAAGGGTGTGGGAAGTGGTCTGGAAAGAGGATTTGAAGCCAAAGATCAGCCATGATTGTATTGATGGCAGAGGAGATCCCCTCGGATCTATGTTCTATTCTTGTTCCTATTGCTTATATTATGATTTCTTGCGATGGTCGCTACTTCATAGTTTACCTATTGAGCAAAATACTGTGGATGCTGGAAGTCTGAAAAAAACACAGAAAATGCTGGAGAAGCTCAACAGGTCTGGCAGCATCTGTGGCGCTGGAAAATACTTCGTATTTCAAGTCCAATATGACTTCTTCAGAACTGAACTCTGAAATTCCCTCATTAAGCCTCTCCATCTCGGAAAAAGAGTCGTTATTGTGCAGAAGGAGGCCATTTGGCTCATCATGTCTGCATTACTCTGCCTTTTCGCAATATTCCTTGTTTCTATTTAAATAATCTTCCAATGAGCTCTTGAATACCTCAGTTGAACCTATCTCCGTCACTCTTCCAGGCAATGCATTTTATACCCTAACTACTCTGTGTGAATTTTTTTTTTCTCTCAGTTTGCATTAGTTTCTTTTGTAAAACACTTTAAACCCGTGCCCTTTGGTTCTGAATCAGTTTATGAATCGAAACAAATTCTCCCTAACTACTCTGTCTAGACCCCTCATGATTTTGAAAACATCTATCAAATATCTTGTTAGCCTCCTCTTCAGCTCAGGAAATATCCACTAACTCTCCCTCAGCCAATTTTGTATGCACATTGCTAACTTCATTTTTATTCCATGACGTATAACTTTTCTCAAGTCTGATATGTAACACTGTCATTGAAAACCTTTGGAAGTCCATGTACTCCACATTATCAGCCCTCCCGTCATCAAGCCTCTCTAATACCTCTTCAAAACACTCCAAATTAGTTGGACATAGTTTACCCTTAACAGGTCCATGCTGCCTCTTTTATTTCAATTCGTATTTGTCCAGATGACTATTAATTCTGACCCAAAATAAATTAACTAGACTGTGTTTCCCAATGTTTTTGTTAGTTGTCTTCCTCTGTGAAGGCTGAACTGATTTTAATTGGATTTATTTAATCGTAAATAAAACAAACAACAATGGATGCTGGAAATCTGAAACCAAAACAGAAATTGCTGGAGAAACTCAGCAAGTCTGGCAGCATCTGTGGAGAGAAAGCAGAGTTAATATTCCAAATCCAGTAACCCTTCAGATGGAATATAATCACAAAAAAATTAGCATACATGTTCACTAGCAAATAAAGAAGGCAAATGGAATGGAGTATAAAAGGAGGGAAGTTTTGCTGAATTGTCAGAACTAGCTGGAATTCTGTGAACAGTTTTGGGCCAGTTATCTGAAGAAAGATATACAAGCAGAAGGTTCACTAGGCTGTACCAAGTATGGAAATACTGTCTAGATAATGACTTTGTATCAAGAAAAGCAAAGAACTCATAATAACCCCTGGGGAAATGCCACTACAAGCTTTTCCGTATCACGAAAGATTGAAATTAACTTTCTCCAGTCTGAAAGATAGCCAGTAAATATCTTGAAGCTTATCCTTTAAGAAGCTCTTTGAAAACATCTGTTTGATCATTCAGCTTTAATGCAACCTTATGTGAATCTGTGCCATTTTGTTTTAGAATGCTCCTTTGAGTTGCTTTGGTTGCTTTATTACATTAAAGAGGCTTTGGAAATATTTAAAGTTTGCTTATGGTCTATTCTATTATTTTTATAACGTTAAACTAAAAATGGACATCAGAAAAGCATGGTGGCTCAGAGGTTAGCACTGCTGCTTCACCGTTCCAGGGACCCAGGTTCAGTACCAGCCTCGGGCGACTGTCTGGGTGGAGTCTGCACATTCCCCCCATATCTGTGTGTAGGTTTCCACCGGGTGCTCCGGTTTCCTCCTACAGTCCAAAGATATGCAGGTTAGGTGGATTGGCCAAGCTAAATTGCCCATTATGTCCAGGGATGTGCTTGCTAGTTGGATTAGCCATGGGAAATGCAGGTCTACAGGAATAGGGTGAGGGGATGAGTGTGGGTGGGATGCTCTTCGGAAAGTCAGTGTGGACATGTTGGACTGAAAGGCCTGTTTCCACACTCTAGGGATTCTATGCAAAAGGTATACTGTACTCTAAGTGTTAACTCTCTTTCTCTCTCTCTCTCTCCGCAGATGCTGGCAGACCTGAGTTTCTCCAGTACTTTGTGGATGCTGAAAATCTGAAATAAAAGCAGTATTTTGCTTATGTTTAATAATGTACTTGGTTTGTTGACATTTTTATTTGGATGCCAGGACGGTTTGATACTTCTCCAACGTTCAAAGCATCTTTATAATGACCAAATGTTTTCAAAAATGTTCTCTTCCTTGACATTCTCTGGGCTAAAGATGGTAATTTTGCTTTTGCTTGGTTACTCGTTTCACCCCCCTTCCCCAGTTGAATATTATTTTGCAAAGCAAAACATTTACCCTATTGAGAAATTGGCACAGAACATGAACTTATTCTTTTGATTATATAATGTAATGGAATTCAATGCCTTCATCTATTTTTTAGAAAAGATTTGTAGATAAGAACAGAGCTCATAAATAGCAGCGAGATAACAAGGTGTAGAGCTGGATGAACACTGCAGGCCAAGCAGCATCAGAGGAGCAGGAAGGCTGACGTTTCGGGCCTAGACCCTTCATCAGAAAAGGGGGAGGGGAAGGGGGTTCTGAAATAAATAGGGAGAGAGGGGGAGGCGGATAGAAGAGGGATAGAGGAGAAGATAGGTGGAGAGGAGACAGACAGGTCAAAGAGTTGGGGATGGAGCCAGTAAAGGTGAGTGTAGGTGGAGAGGTAGGGAGGAGATAGGTCAGTCCAGCATCAAGCAGCATCAGAGGAGCTGAAGAAGGGTCTAGTCCCGAAACGTCAGCCTTCCTGCTCCTCTGATGCTGCTTGGCCTGCTGTGTTCAGCCAGCTCTACACCTTGTTATCTCAGATTCTCCAGCATCTGCAGTTCCTACTATCTCATAAATAGCAGCGGCAGATTACATATCTGTGATTGCTTATCTTGTACTGTACACACGTGTAACAACTCAGTTGTTTATTCAGTCAGGTCCTAGTTTAAGACTTGTGCATGTTCTTGAATAGTTCACTACAAAGAATTTCCTAGGTGGACAATCATACCCATTAGTAATTGATTCCCGACATTGACTACAAAAGATATAAATACCGTGGAGAACTTTTTTAAAAAAAAAAAAAAAAAAAAACTCATTGGATATAGGTTTTGCTGGCTGGGTCAGCATTTATTACCCATTCCTAATTGCCCTTGAGAAGGTGGTGGTGAACTGCTGAAGTTTGTGTGTTGTAGGTATATCAATGTCATTTAGGAGGGAATTCCAGGATGTTGATCCAGTGACACTGAAGGAACAGCAATATATTTCCAAGTCAGGATAGTGAGTGGCTTGGACGACGGCTTGAAGGTGGTGGTGTTCCCATTATATCTGCTGCCCTTGTCATTCTAGATGGAAGTGGTCGTGGTTTTAGATGGTGCTGCCTGAGGATCTTTGGTGAATTTCTGCAGTGAATCTTGTAGATAGTATACACTGCTGCTAATGAGCAAGGGAGTGGATGCTTATGGATGTAGTGCCAATCAAGCGGACTGCATTGTCCTGGATAGTGTTGAGCTCCTTGAGTGTTGTTGGGGGTTCACTCATTCAGGCAAGTGGGGAGTATTCCATCGGACTCTTGACTTGTGTCTTGTAGATGGTGGACAGGCTTTGGGGAGTCAGGAGGTGAGTTACTCGCTGCAGTATTTCTAACTTCTGACCTGTTCTTGTAGCCACTGTGTTTATGTGGTGAGTCCTGTTGACTTTCTGGTCAATGTAACACCCAGAATGTTGATAGTGGGGAATTCAGTGATCATTGAATGCCAAGGGCTGATGGTTAGATTGCTTCTTATTCATGATGGTCATTGCCTGGCATTTGTGTGGCGTTACTGTTACTTGTAACTTGTCAGCCCATGCCTGGATATTGTCCAGATCTTGTTCCATTTGGACATAGTGCTTCCGTACCTGACGAGTCGCAAATGGTGCTGAACATCCCCACTTCTGACCTTACGATCGCGGGAAGGTCATTGATGAAGCAGCTGCAGATTGTTGGGCTGAGGACACTACCCTGAGGAACTGTTGCAGAGATGTCCTGGAGCTGAGATGATTGACCTCCAACAACCACAACCATCTTCCTCTGTGTCAGATATGACTCCAAACACCGGAGAGTTTGCCCCCTGAGACCCATTGATTCCAGTTAATGCAGTCGGGTTAGTGCAGCCTTGATGTCAAGGGCTGTCACTCTCACCTCACCTCTGCGCTTTTGCCCATGTTTGAATCAAGGCTGTAATGAGGTCAGTGACCCAGGTGGAACCCAAACTGGGTGTCACTGAGCAGGTTCTGCTTGATAGCACTGTTGATGACACTTTCCATCACTTTACTGATGATCGAGAGTAGGCTGATGGGGCGGTAATTGGCTGGGTTGGATTTGTCCTGCTTTTTGTCTACAGGACATACTTGGCCAATTTTCCACATTGTCGGGTAGATACCAGTGTTGTAACTGTACTGGAACAGCTTGGCTAGGGGAGCAGCAAGTTCTGGAGCACAAGTCTTCAGTACTATTGCCAGAATGTTGTCAGGGCCTGTAGCCTTTGCAGTATCCAGTCTATCCAACCATTTCTTGATATCACGTGGAGTGAATCGAATTGGCTGAAGACTGGTATCTGTAATGCTGGGGAATGCTGGAGGAGGCAGAGATGGATCATCTACTTGGCACTTCCGGCAGAAGATTGCTGCGAATGCTTCAGCCTTGTCTTTTGCATTGATATGCTGGGCTCTTCCATCTTGGATGGTGGGGATCTTTTGTGGAACCTCCTTCCCCCAGTGAATTGTTTAATCGTCCTCGACTCTTCATGATTGGATGTGGCAGGACTGCAGAGTTTAGATCTGATCTGTTGGTTGTGGGATCATTTAGCTGTGTCTATCACTTGCTGCTTGTGCTGTTTGGCATGCAAGTAGAACATTTTGATGGCTTCACCAAGTTGACACCTCATCTTCAGGTATGCCTAGTGCTGCTCCTGGAATACCCTCCTACACTCTCCATTGAACCAGGGTTGATCCCCTGACTTGGCAGTAATGATTGATTGACTAGGGTATATGCCAGGCCATGAGGTTACAGATTGTGTTGGAGTTCAGTTCTGCTGTTGATGGCCCACAGTGCCTCGTGGATGCCCAGTCTTGAGTTGCTAGATCTGTGCGAAGTCTGTCCTATTTAGCACGGTGATAGTGCCACACAACACAATGGAGGTTATTCTCAATGTGAAGGCAGAACCTCAACTCAACAAGGAGTATGTAGTGGTCACTCTTACCGATACTGTCATGGACAGATGCAATTGCAGCTGGCAGATTGATAAGGATGAGGTCAGGTACATTGTTCTCTCACCACTGCTGCAGACCCAGTCTAGCAGCAATGTCCTTTATGACCTTATCAACTCGCTCAGTAGTACATTGAAATCTTCCACCCAGAGTACTTTTAGTGCCCTTGCCATCCTTAGGGCTTCCTCCAAGTGTTGTTCAACATGGAGTACTGATTCATCAGCTGAGGGAGAGCGGTATGTGGTAATCAACAGGAGATTTCCTTGCCCATGTTTAAACTGAAGCCATGAGACTTCATGGGGTCTGGAGTCAATGTTGATGACTCCTAGAGCAACTCCCTCCTGACTGTATACCACTGTGCTGCCACCTCTGCTGGGTCTGTCCTGCTGGTGAGACAGGTGGTGGGTGGCACGGTGGTACAGTGGTTAGCACTGCTGCCTCACAGCGCCAGGGACCGGGGTTCAAATCCAGCCTTGGGCATCTGTCTGTGTGGAGTTTGCACATTCTCCCCGTGTCTGCGTGGGTTTCCTCCGGGTGCTCTGGTTTCCTCCCACAGTCCAAAGATGTGCAGGTTAGGTGGATTGGCCATGCTAAATTGCCCGTAGTGTTCAGGGAGGTGTAGATTAGGTGGGTTATAGGGGGACGGGGAGGGGGACAGGTCTGGGTGGGATGCTCTGAGGTTTAGTGTGGACTTGTTGGGCTGAAGGGCCTGTTTCCACACTGTAGGGAATCTATGATTCTATGACATATCCAGGGATGGTGACGGTGGTGTCTGGGACATAGTCATACTCAAGGAATCATAGCTTACAGACAATGTCAAGCTGTTGCTTAACTAACTAACTGTCCTAATTTTGGTACTAGCTTCCAGATGTTAGCGATGAGGACTTTGCAGGATCAACAGTGCTGTTTCTGCCGTTGTCTTTTTCAGTGCCTATTTTGATGCCTGGTGATCCATCCAGTTTCATTTCTTTGAGATTTTGTAGTGATTGGTACAAATGAATGGCTTGCTGGGCTATTTCAGAGGTCAGTTGAGAGTCAACCACATTGCTGTTAGTCTGGAGTCAATGTACTACTGAGCTGAATATGGCAGATTTCTTTTTGTGAAGGACATTACTGAACCGGATGGGTTTTTCCAGACAAGCAATAATGATTTCATGGTGATCAGTACATTGTTAATTCCAGATTTTTTTTATTGAATTCAAATTCCACCATCTGCCATGGTGGGATTCAATCCTGGGTCCCCAGAACATTAGATGAGTTAGTTCTGAGGAAGGGTCACTGGACCCGAAACGTTAACTCTGTTTTCTCCTTCAGAGATGCTGCCAGACCTGCTGAGCTTTTCCAGCAACTTTGTTTTTGTCCCCAGAACATTAGCTCAGTTTTTGAATTAATAGTCTAGCGATAATATCACTAGGCCATTGCCTACCCATTGACAGGGTATGGAAGGTACTATGTAAGGAGTCTTGGTGAATCTGCAGTGCATCTTGTTGAGATACATACTGCTGCTACTCAGCATCCGGTAGGTAAAAGGAATGATGCTTGTGGGTGTGGTGCCAGTCAAGTGGGCTGCTTTGTTCTGGTTGGTGTTAAGTTTCCAGTGTTGTTGGAGCTGAACTCGTCAAGCGCTTGTCGTTATGCAGTCCTGTAGTTTCTTTCTTGCATGCACATCTGAAAAGATTAAGGACTGAATCGTATTTACTCTTGAGGTTTGTATTAAGATAATTACCAATGGATAATTTCCAGTGGTCAGAAGCTGCTTAATTTAAGATCAAGAACCGAAGAAGTTTGGAAAAACAAGTTTGTGTACAGTGGCTGCGTAGGATTTGTAATTTACTGCTTTAAATACAGACTGAAATGCAGGGACCGAAGATTATTTGAAAGCAGCAGTAAAATCCTGCAGATGCCAGCGAAATGAAATCAAAACAAAACAGCGAGTAATGAAGGAACTGGGCAGGTTCCTGTGAAAAGCCACTGTTGGACACTTGACCGCTTGTTGCGCTGTATCTTTTCACAGATGCTGAGGCTGTGTAGTGGTTGTGTCATATTGTAACGAATCAGTCGGGTGAGGAAAATAATGAAAAGTGTGAGAAACGAGTGGGGAGCATTGGTACAAGTCGCTCATGCGGACGAAAATATTTGCAAAAAGGTGTTGGGTGTCTAGCCGCGGGTTTGCCGAATCCATTCAGAATTGTCCGCCGGGGGGGTGGGTGGTAAAGATAGAGGAGGGTGCGGATGCAGGGCGCATGCGTCTTGGGAGCCGCCATGTTGTGTCCTTAAGAAAAGGGGATCTGGGTGACGGGGGAATCCGAGAGGGTGAACGATTGAAGCAGCACGGCCACGTCCGGCAGCTCAGATGCGGCTCGGAGAGTCCAGGGGTCTGGGGTGATCAGAGCAGCTGAGAGCCATCTCCCTGACTCTGAGAAAGATCGACGCGAAGCTGCGGTAAGTGAGGCCCGATCCGGGGGCCGGAAAACTTTCTCTCCGGCTCCGGGGCAGAGAAGGCGGGGGTCCCGAGGCCCAGGATAGGCCTAGAGTCACTGAACTACAGTGTTCGAGTTGGCAAGCTTTTCTCCCACAGTAATGTCTTTGTGCGACCGTTAACTAAAGGACAGTTGCTGTAATGTTTTATAAGAAGCATTTTACTTACACTCAACGTGTTATTGGCCGCTGTAAAGAAGCGTCTGGGTGTTGTAAACATGCAGGGGGGGGTGGGGTGGAAATGAGGATCCTGCTTTACACAGACGCACATTTTTTTCTTTTATATAGGGTTTTGAAAATCTGTATTTCATTTTGTTTTAATTCTCCCTCGATTGAAGTATTTAACTCAGGTGGTCCTGGGGTGTAGTAAGGGTTAGAATGTTGAATTAAAGCTCTCCAGTTAGTTGCAGAGAAGTCTTGTGATCGAGTAGTTGGACTGATTTTTATGTTTTGACGGAGTTTTATTCTCTCCCATCCCCCTCGCCCGGCTTTGAGTAGATGATGTTTAGAAATATTACTGTTTCTTTCAAGAGAATCTTTGAATCTAAAATATTAACAGATTTTTAAGATTGTGTAATCTATCTGTTATTAAAATGATCCACATGAATAAGATCAGTCTTCTCCAGTGTGAGTGAATTTTTTAAAATGTGGAAGATTTTTTGTTTTGACGAATAACCAATTAACTTTCTGATTATGGAATAGTAAAATCAGGATAAAAGATGGTACTGCAAACTATTAGTATCAGTCTGGTGCCTTGTTATGAAAGCTAGACTTGTCTTAAACATTGTCTTATGTTGTTATAGTGCAGCCACTTTTAGCAGGTAAACGCGAAATGTATTACTCGACTAGAGAAACTGGACTTAGAATTTAAAATCAACAAAAAGAAATAATCTTACGGTCATGCATATTTTCTGAATTTAATACAAATTTTTGTGCTTATTCTATTAAGTACTTCACATAGTGTGATAAAACATGCATTTTACTTGGAACTTCAAAACACTAACATCCAAGTAACTAGTGAAGGCATCCCTGCCCTGCAGTCTATCAGTTGTGATATCACTGATATTGAGACTGGAGGTTATTGAATCCATTTGGAATTGGCCCTGGAATTGTGCTTATCAGTTGTCTTCATAAATTGTAAAGCTCAGGCTTCTGTGTTTTGAGTTAGTCCGTTTACTCTCCATCCATTCTCCAGTATGAGCAGGTTGATCACAATTGAACAGGCTTAGCAAAATCTCTTGTACTCTATTCAGTTTTTTTTTGCCTCAGAATTTTCATTGTATTTTTAACAACTTTATTCCATAGATAGTATTAAGTCACTCATTCCCAGTTCTTAAATGACTTTCCTGCTGCCAGTTTTGTTTGTTTTATGCTGGTATCATTCATTATTCCAGTATGCAGAACTTTATTTGCTTATCCAAGTGTAGACCCTATTTAAATTCCTTTATATTTTCTGATTTCTAAATAATCCTTTACTGTCTCTGTTCTCACAATTTCACTGCAAGCTAATTTTACAGACTTAAATAGGTTTGATAGAACTTTGGATGCTGCAGAGTTAAAATAAAATCAAAATACTGGAAGTACTCAAGACTCTAGATTTCATTTTTGTTATCCATGTTCATTGTTTGTAATCTTGGTCCAAGCCTTGTGAAATACCACTTAATACTGTTTTAATAATGTTGTGGAAGGTAACTGATTCCCATCGTTTAAATCCAATCTTCTATACAGTCACACACCCTGTTGTGGATTTCTGTGGCTTCTTCAATTGGAAATTTGTCAGACATCATGTCCAAATACATGAACAAGAGCAAAGTACTGCAGATAATGGAAATCTGAAATAAAAACTGAAGTATTCAACAGATCTGTATATCGAGTGAAAAAGTTAATATTTAAGGTTATTTACCGACTGCCACAGCTACCTGGAATACACCTCCTCTCGCCCATCTTCCTGCAAAAAGGCCATCCCCTATTCCCAATTCCTTCGTCTCTGCTGCATCTGCTCCCGAGATAAGGCATTCCACTCCTGGACATCCCAGATGTCCTCGTTTTTCAAGGACTGCAACTTCCCCTCCACAGTGATCGAAAACGCCCTCGACCGTGTCTCTTGCATTTCCCGCAACTCATCCCTCACACCCCCTCCC
>NC_063332.1:30752976-30790971 GCF_021869965.1 Rhincodon typus | reverse complement strand
GAGTTATTTTTCAATTCTAGGCTCATTAAGATAATCTGACTACAAAAAAAGCACAAGCACACAGCACAGTTGTTCACATTTAGAAAGGGAACCTTTTGCCTTTGGCATCAAACTTAAGTCCTGCTTTTCTTAAGTAGTAAGGAGGAACTTGCATCTTCCCACTGTCATATACATATATGAATGTTCAGGTAGCTAGAAAGTCTTCCTATGTCTCTCACTGGAGCAGTCTTTTTCTTTCATGGTACTATTTTGTGATGTAAAACTATTTCAGCAATGAGCAGTTTGTATCCTCATAGCACAAAGCTCTAGTATTCATTCTCTGTTGTATACCAGGCACAAACTCAATCCAAGACTGTTTTGAACTTGTACCAACAAATCCTGGAAAAAAAATCCAAAGTATGACATAGTGCAACTGCAAAATTAATCTGCAGTTGAGCATTGCTGAATTTAGTAAGACAATCAACATTATCCTGACTCTCTTTGTTGGCAATCTTCCTCCCATAAATTTTAAAAAAGAACGAAATAACTAAATAGCATTCCTTTCCACCTCTTTCAACTATGAGCCTTCTCCATAACCTTTAATCTCCCTAGCTTTTAATCTTCTTGATTTTCTCCATTTTATGAGTAGTTCAGTCATCCCTCTGAATTTTCCACTCATTTATCTCAAGCCCCAACTGGCCATTGGCTACCTAATCTTTCTCTTGCACATATTCTCAGTGTGTTGGAAGTCAAGGTTCAGAATTAGGTTTTCCTCTAATTTCGATTTTAGAGCCTCAGAATTTTTGAAATCTTTATTTCTTAATTCCTCTCTTCATCCATCAGTTTGCAAAGTTTTAAAACCAAAGGCTGTCATCAACTAACAATGGTTCAATACATCTGATCTTTTCTATTTTGTCAAAGGTTGGTAGTGTCTTACACTAAAACTTTGTTCTTCACCTAGATTTCTCATCAGTTAAAATGAAGTGCCACTAGAAGCATCTAGCTACAAATAGGCAATTGGGCAAAATTTCACAGAGTGGTCTTAACAAGAACAGTTAAAGAACTCTTACCAATGCCAGGTGAAACCACACGCTCATAGTGATAAGGATTAACGCAGACGCTGTCACATTTCAGATCAAATGCATACTGACAATATTTTACATGTTTGAGTTCATTTTTGTGAAGGTCAGGCCATCTCCAGAGCCGAGCGTAAATCACATGTGGAAAACCTTTGCGTCCAGCCACCTGGGAAGAATAATATTCTTTCTTAAAAAAATTCAAAGTGCACAATGGTCTTATAAAATCTATGTAAATGTAAGCATGAGAATTTTGCAAAAAGGTATTACAAAAATGTACATATAAAAGAAACATATCAATATACTAAAGAAGAAACTTCTTGAAGGTGTTAACACCAAGACTTTATAGTCTGCAAGTCCAATTCATTCTTTCCCAAAATTTACAATTCTTAACTGTCAAATTATCTTTCCTCCCTACCCTTTAACTTCAAAGCTGATGATATTATAATTGAAGTGTTAAAACTCATTAAATTTATTTTCCCCTTCTAGATTGGTGTAGAAGTAAAAAGGTGAAGAGAGATACTAAAATGGACACAACCGTCAAAAACACTGGAAAGATAAATCAGTAGAACAAAGAAATACCCTAATTTTGCTTAAACAAAAATAGCAAGATTTTCTTTCAAAGATACCAAGCTTTTAAGGATGCAAATTGCCCTTGAAGAATATAGAGAAAGTAAGGAGGAGCTCAAACAGGGAGTTAGGAGGGCTAAAAGGGGTTATGAAATGTCATTGGCCCGCAGGGTCAAGGAGAATGTCAAGGCATTTTATACTTATATTAGGAGCACTAGCATAGCTAAGGAAAGGAGGCCCACTCAAGGATAAAGGAGGCAAGTTATGGGTGGAGCTAAAGGAAATAGCTGAGATCCTTAATGAATACTTTACGTCAGTATACACCAAAAATAGGGATGAGGGATGCCAAGGTTAGGGAAAGGTGCGTGAATACTCTTGGGCAGGTCAATATAATAAAGGAGAAAGTGTTAGGTGTCTTGAAATACGTTAAGGTAGACATGTCCCTGGTGTCAGATGAGGCTCCAGAGGACTGGAGAATGGCCAATGTTGTTCCTTTGTTTAAGAAAGGAAACAGAAATAATCCAGGTAATTACAGGTCGATGATCCTGACAACAGTGGTGGGGAAACTGAAGAACATGAGACACAGAATTTATTCACATTTGGGAGCAAATAGGCTGGTTAGTGATAGGCAGCATGGGCTTGTGCAGGGAAGGTCATATCTCACCACTTGATTCAGTCTTTTTGAGGAGACAAGAATGATTAATGAGGGAAGGGCAGTGGATGCTGTCTACATGGGCATTAGCAAGGCATTTGATAAGGTACCTCATGGCAGGCTGGTACAAAAGGTAGAGTCTCATGGGATCGGGGTGGGCTGGCTAGATGGGTATAAAACTGGTTTGGTCACAGAAGACAGAGTAGCAGTGGAAGAGTGCTTTTTGGAATGGAGATTAGGAGTTAGTGGTAGTCCACAGGGATCAGCATTGGGACTTTTGTTGTTCGTCATATATACAAATGATCTGGAGGAAAATGTAGATGGTCTGATTAGTAAGTTTGCGGATGACACCAAAATTGGCGGAGTTGAAGATAGTGAGGAGAATTCTCAAAGGACACAGCAGAATATAGAGAGATTGTGGATTTGGGCAGAGAAGCAGCAGATGGAGTTTAATCCAAACAGATGCAAGGTGATTCATTTTGAAGATCAAATTCAGGTGCAAATTATACAATAAATGGCAGAATCCTAAGGAGCACTGACATACAGAGGGGTTGGGTCCACAGATCTCAAAGTGGCAACATAGGTGGTTAAGGTGATAAAGAAGGTATACAGTACGCTTGCCTTCATCAGCTGGAGCATGAAACATAAAAGTTGGCAAGTTACATTACAGCTGTACAAAACTTAAGTTCGGCCACATTTGAAACATTGCTTGCGGTTCTGGTCGCCACACTACCAGAAGGACATTGATGCTTTGGAGAGGGTTTGCCAGGATGTTGCCTGACCTGGAGGGTTTTACCTATGAGGATTGTTTTCACTGGAAAGACAGGAGGCTGAGGGATGACCTGATAGGTCTACAAAATTATGAGAGACTGAGATAGGGTGGACAGTCAGAGGCTTTATCCCAGGGTGAAAAAGTCAACTACAAGAGGACAGGGTGAGAGGTGGAATGTTTAGGGGAGAAGTGCAAAGAACACTTTTCACACAGAGAGTGGTGGGTGCCTGGAATACAATGCTAGTGGAGATGGTGGAAGTAGGCACGTTAGCAATGTTTAAGGTGCATCTTGATAGACACGTGAACAGGAGGCACAGAGATGGTTAGAAACTGCGCATGGGCAATAAGTAGCGGGTCTAAATAAGGATTAGAATCGGCACAGGCTTGTTGGGCCACAGGGATTGTTTCTGTGCTGTATTGAATTGCATTATATTGTTGTTGTATATAACGTACTCCCCTCTCACACAGTGTAAGTGTTGTTTTTTGCCTTGAATTTTTATTCTTGTCACATCTCCATGTAAGTACAAGACAAAAAACCGACAAAAATGTACCTTTTCTCAGCAATACTCAAATCCAGATACTCTTACTGCTGAGATTCTGTCTGTTAATGTAATGTCTAGCTCCTCACACTAACCACGTGAAGCCTCTTTCTCTTGACTGGTCACGGACCATGACGACTGGATTTTTCACTTCCTATCATATGCTCCTCTCCAGCTTTGAGCAGAAGTCCCAAACTCTGGCACTAGGTAGGCACCACAGCCTGCTGTACTCGCACTCTTGGCTGCAAAGAACAGTGGTAACCACTGACATTACACTGTCTTTCTACCGCTCCATTTCTTTTTGCTCCCCTGACTTGACTGGCTTCCTGTACCATGGTACATTAGTCAGTTAGCTCATTCACCCTGCTCTCTTATCCTCACTCTCATCCAATAAGACGGACAATTGCAATACCAGGAATGGATACCCCCGCAGCTTCATCCAGAAGTGCTTAGCCATGAGACAACACAACCAGGACACATCAAAACTCGAAACAATAACCACACCATGTATAATAAAACACCACAGAACTGACAGCCAGACTACTCAAGAACCATGACAGCACATAAACCGCCAGCCACACTTAGACAGCAACTGACCAGGGTTAAAGACCCAATAGATACCATGGACAGGACGAATGTAGTTTACAAAATACCTCGCGGAGACTGCGCAAAACACTACGTGGAACAAACACGCAGACAACTAGCAACCTGCATCTAAGAACACCAGCTAGCAAGTAGATGTCCTTGGTTTCAGTATACACAGACAAGAAAAACCAAACTTTCAACTGGGACAACACTATAATCATTGGGCAAGCCAAACAGAGGACAGCCAGGAAATTCTTGGAGGCTTGGCATTCATCCATGGACTCCATCAACAAACACATTGAATTAGATGCAATATACCGACTATTACAAAGCACAGCCAGAACTGGCACCTAACCAAACCATATACGTTCAAACCATATAAATTGACTCTCCTGTCAGGATACGACAGGCAATTCTGTAGCCGTGAGCACGAATTCAGGATAGTATGTTGCCTCCCTGGCACCAGGGTCAAGAAACAATCTCTGGATTATTCATGGTGCCAACTTCTAGAGAGAGTAGGAATAAATCAATAGTTGAGGAGTTGGTGCAGTGGGCAAGGATTTAGGTTTTTGGATCTTTGGGATCTCTTCTGGGGCAGAAAAGGGACAGGTTTCACTTGAACTGGAAGGGAACCAATATCCTGGCAGAGAGATTTGCTAGTGCTATTCGGGAGCCTTTAAACTAGAAGCGGGGAGGGGTTGGGGGGGGGGGGGGGGGTGCGGGGGAGCATGGGATTCTAAGTAGTAGTGAGAATAGATAGATGAGGATGGTTCTGAATTACAATAAAGCAAGTTAATTAGAAAAGGCAGGCAAGAACAAGTCAGAGAACAAAGTAAATCTGAAGAATTAAACTGCATTTATTTCAATGCAAAGGGTCTTACAGCTAAGGCTGATGAACTCAAGGCCTGTATGACAGCATGGAACTGGGACTTCGTAGCTATTACAGAAACTTTGCTGAGGGAGGAATAGGACTGGCAGTTCAATGTTCTGGGTAATAGACTCTATAGGAATGATAGAAAGGGTAGAAAGGGAAGCAAGACAGGAGGCAGAGTGGTGTTTTTGCTTAAGGAAAACATTAACTTAATATATTTAAAGAGGACATTTCTGAGGGACTATCCAGTGAAATTATATGGGTGGAACTCTGAAATAGGAAGGGGATGATTACCTTGGTGGGATTGTACAATTGCTCCCCCTCCCCCTGATAGTCAGAGGGAAAGTGAGGAGCAAATATGTAGAGATCTCTCAGGTATATCTAAGAATAACAGGGCTGTAATAGTAGGGCGTTGCAAAGTTGGGTATAGTATTTGTGGATTGAAAGGCGGTATAGAATTTGATTGTAAAATGATATGGGGGTGTGGTCCCTTTAAAATACTTCTTTTTGGAGAGAAAAAATGTCTGCAGGCAGTAGCAGATGCAAAGTGTTCTTGAAATTGAAACATTGTATCAGAAGGCTAATACTGTTAGCAGGCACAGCAGCATTTTTACCAAGACAACAGGTTTTTGAACTTAGCCAATTAATTTAAACAAGACCCTGGATACCAAAACCCAAGTAAATTTCAATGTGATGGTTTTGACAACCTAGGACCAATACTATTGTAAGAAATTAATAAGTCATCAAGGGTATAAAAGAAGAGGGCATTTGAAAATCGGTGAGAGAGTGAACTGCCATGTGAAGAGAAACCTACTGGCTCTCTCAGAAATCTCTAAGTTCTCTGAGTAAGCACCATCTAAATAAAGGAACTATGGCACTCTTAGCTAATATTCTTGACACAAGAATTTGATGGAGAAAGGGGTTCCTGAATGGAAAACAGCAGAGAAGAAAAAGAATATTCCAGAAGATTTACACTGGCTGTAATTTTGAGACACTAAGGTTTAATTTATTTTTTTCGTATTACTTTGGTTTATGTAAGTGGGGCTTACTGGAACAGCATACCATTAGAATTTTGTTTTATTCAGGAATAGTTATTAGTTAAGGGGGGAATTGTTTGGATTGTTAGTAATTCTGTTAATTTGTTCACTGTTAGAGTTTGATAATAAATTGTTACTTGTTGCTTATAAAGTGAGTACCAGGGATTTCTTTCATTTAATCACTCCTTTTTAACAGACTGGGGGTGACAGGCAGATAATACCACTTTTCACACCTCCTTTAACAGATTATGAGGTGAGGCAAGCTTCTCTGAGTGTTTCTGTTTTAATTATCAAAGAGGTGTTGACCTACCCTCCGTAACAAGGGGATTTTTAACTTTCCAAACATTGATTGAGACTGCCGCAGTGTTAGGGGCTTGGATGGTGAGAAATTTGTTAAATATGTTCAAGAAGATTTAATTTATCAATACGTAGATGTACCTACCAGAGACAGAGCAAAAATCAACCTCCTCTTGGGAAATAAGGCAGGGCAAGTGACTGAAGTATTAGTGGGGGAGCACTTTGGGACCAGTGATCATAATTCTATTAGTCTTAAAATAGTTATGGAATAGGGGTACAAAAGTTAAGGTTCTTAATTGCAGTAGGGCAAATTTTAATGGTATGAGACAGGAACTTTCAAGGAGTTGAATGGAGTAGACTGTTCGCAAGAGACGAGTGGCAACTGGGAGGTTTTCAACAGTGAGATAAAGAGTTCAGAGGCATTATGTTCCTGTTAGAGTGAAGGGTAAGGCTGGCAAGAGTAAGGAACAATGGACGAATAAAGTTCTTGGGGCTCTGGTCAAGAATAAGAAGGAATCATATAGTAGGTACAGACAACTGAGATCAAGTGAATCTCCTAAAGTGTAGGGACATTCTTAAGAGGAAAATCAAGGATGAGAGATAGCAGATAAAGCTAAGATAATGTAAAGAGATTCTACAAGTACATTAAAGAGCAAGAGGGCAACAAGTAAAGAGAATAGGGCCCCTTAAAGATCAACAAGGTTGTCTATGTATGGGACCACATGAGTTAGGAGAGATACCAAACAAATATTTTGTGTCAGATTTTACTGTAGTGAATGAAACGTAGGAAACTCGGGGAAATAAATATTGATGTTTGAAAACAGTTATAACATCGAAAAGACATTTGGATAGGTACATGAATAAGAAAGGTTTAGAGGGATACTGACCAAACACAGGCAAATGGGACCAGTTTAGTTGGGGAAACTTGGCTGGCATGGGCAAGTTGGACCGAAGAGTCATACAGAACAGAAACAGACCCTAAGAGAGAATGATTCTCTTGGTCAGGAAGTCGAGAAGGGGTGCACACTCTCAAGATACAGGTAGACCATTTAGTACTGAGAAAAGAAAAAAATTCTTCACTCAAAGGGTAGTGGGCTTGTGAATTTACCAACAGTGCTGTAAAGGCCTTTTCACTGAGTAATACCCAAGACAGAAGTTGATACTTTTTTTAGAATTTAATGACAAAGGAGATGGGAAGCAGGAATATGGCACTGAAATACAGTATCAGTCATGATCATAGTGAATGACAGAGCAGGCTCGAAGAGCCAAATGGCCTACTCCCAGTTTCTATGCTTTTATTTACCAAACTACCAGCACTATGTTCAACAGCATGCTCTCCTGAAGTTTTATCATAGTCGTAGAATCTAACAACCTGTCTGTTCTAATCCCATTTTCCTGCACTTGACCCATAGCCTTGTATGACTTAGTATTATAAGTGTACATTTAAATACTTCTTGGATGTTGTGGGGGTTTCTGCCTCTACCACTTTTAACAGACATCGAGTTCCAGATTACCACCAGCCTCTGGGTGAAAAGAAAATTCTTCACATCCCCTGTAAATATCCTGCTCCTAAATCTCTAAATCTATGCTGTCCCTTTACCGAGGGTAAAAGTTCATTCCTTTCTATGCCAATCATAATTTTACATATCTCATTCATGTCACGCCTCAGTCTCCTCTGCTCCAAGGAAAACACCACCAATTTATCAATTCTCACTTCATAACTAAAAATTTCCAACCCAGACAACATCCTGGAAAATCTCCTCTGCACCCTCACCATTGTAACCACACCCCTTCTATAATGCAGATTCCAGAACTGCACACAAAACTCTAGCTTATCTAATGTTTTATACAGTTCCAGCATGACCTCTCTGCTCTTAAATTCTATGCCTCGGCTAATAAAGGCAGTATTCCATGTGCCTTCTTAACCATTTTATCTACCTGTCCTGTTACTTTAAGGGACCAGATATGCACACCACTTCCCGTGACCCTCAGTGTTTCCAAGGAGCCAACCTTCATCATATGTTCTCTTGCCTTGTTTGTCCTGCCCAAGTGCGTCACCTCACACTTGGGATCAGAGTCATATAGATGTCCAGCATGGAAACAGACCCTTTGGTCTAACTCATCCATGCAGACCAGATACGCTAGATAACTCTAGTTCCATTTGAAAGCATTTGGCCCATATCTCTTTAAACCCTTACGAGTCATATAACCGTTCAGATGTCTTTTACACATTGTAATTGTACCAGCCTCCACAACTTTCTCTGGCAGCTCATTCTGTACACACAACACCCTCTGCATGAAAAAAATGCCCCTTAGGTCACTTTTAAATCTTTCCCCTCTCATCTTAAACCTCTACTTTGGACTCCCCCATGCCAGGGAAAAGACCTTGTATATTTAACCTATCCATGTCCCTCATGATTTTATTAACTTCTATCAGGTCATCCCTCAGCCTCCGGCACTAACCCTAACCCTATCGCAGGGAAAATAGCCCCACCCTATTCAGGCTCTCAGTGATAGAATAATACACCATGGAAACAGGCCCTTCAGCCCAAACTGGTCTACGCTGACCACGGTACCCACTCAGCTAGTTCCAACTGCCCGCATTTGGTCTATATCCCTCTAAACCCTTCCCATCCATGTACCTATCCAAATGTTTTTTAAATGTAGCTATTGTACCTGCCTCAATCACTTTCTCTGGCAGTCCATTCCATATAAGCACTCCTCTCTGCATGAGGAGGTTGCCCCCCAGGTCTACCTTAATTCTTTCCCCTCTCACCATAAACCTGTGCCCTCTAGTTTTCAATTCCCCATCCCTGAGAAAAAGACTATATGCACTCATCCTCTCTATGCCCCTCATGAATGTATACATCTCAATAAGATCACCCCTCATTCTTCCACGTTGCAAGGAATAAAATTCTATCCTGGCCAACCTCTCCCTATAACTCAGGCCTACTAGTCCTGGCAACATCCTTATAAATCTTCTTTGCACATTTTCCAGTTTAACTATGTCTTTCCTATAACAGGGTTACCAAAACTGCACACGATACTCCAAACTGCTGCCTCACCAACAACTTATACAATTGTAACAATGCCCCAACTCCTACACTCAATGCCTCGACTGATGAAGGGCAGCATGCTAAATGCCTTCTTCAACACCATTTACTTGCGACGCCGCTTTCAACAAACTATGTTCTTGTACTCCTTGGTCCCTCTGGTCCACAACACTCCTCAGGACCTTACCATTTACTGTATTAGTCCTACCTTAGTCTGACTTTTCATTGTACAACACCTCACACTTAACTGTTTTGAATTATATTTGCCAATCCTCAGACACTTCTCCATCTGATCAAGATCCCTCTAAGTTTTGATAACCTTCCTCACTATCAACGATACCTCCTAATTTTGTATCATTCGCAAACTTACTAATCGTGCCTTGTACATTCACATCCAGATTATTTATGTAAATAACAAATAACAAAAGTTCAGCACCGACCCCTGTGGCACAGTCTCCCTATAGCTCAAACCCTCCAGCCCTAGTAAATTCCTGGTAAATCTTTTCTGAACCCTTTCAAGTTTCACAACATCCTTCCTATGGCAGGGAGACCAGAATAACACGCAGTATTCCAAAAGTGGCCTAACCAATGTCCTGTAGAGCATCAACATGACCTCCCAACTCCTATATTCAATGCACTGACCAATAAGGCAAGCATACCAAACCCCTTCTTCACTATCCTGTCTACCTGCAACTCCACTTTCAAGGAAATATGAACCTGCACTGCAAGGTCTCTTTGTTCAGTAACACTCCCCAGGACCTTACCATTAAGTGTATAAGTCCTGTCCCTGATTTCACATTTATCTAAATTAAACTGGTGTAAGAAAGGCAAAGTTACGGTGATCATGGGAGATTTCAATATGCAGGTGGACTGGGAAAATCAGTAGTGGTTTGCAAGAAAAGAAATTTGCAGAATGTCTATACGAGATGGCTTTTTACAGCAGCTTGTGGTGGAGCCCACCAGGCAACAGGCAATACTGGATTTAGTGTTGTGCACTGAGGCAGACTTGATAAGGAGGTTTAAGGTGATGGAACCCTTAGGAAACAGTGATCATAATATGATTGAATTTACTCTGCAATTTGAGGGGAGAAGATAGAATCAGAGGTAATGGTATTACAGCTGAATAAAGACACAGAGGCATGATGGAGGAGCTGGGCAGAATTGACTGGGAGAGGAGCCTGGCAGGAAAGACAGTGGAACAGTAATGGCAGGAGTTTCTAGGAGTAATTCAGAAGACACAGCAAAAATTCATCCCTCGGATAAAGAAGCATGGTACAGGGACGATGAGGCAACCATGGCTCACTAGAGACGTCAGGGATAGCATAAAATCAAAAGAGAAAGCATATAATATGGCGAAGAGTGATGGGAAACCAGAGGACTGGGAAGCTTACAAAGACCA
The DNA here is from genome assembly GCF_021869965.1 of Rhincodon typus. NCBI lineage: Eukaryota > Metazoa > Chordata > Chondrichthyes > Orectolobiformes > Rhincodontidae > Rhincodon > Rhincodon typus. Next base: position 30,780,141 of record NC_063332.1, on the reverse strand, counting down.
ACAGAGGGCAACAAAAACAAATAAGGAAGGAGAAGATTAAATGAGGGTAAGCTAGCCAGTAAAATAAATGAAGACTGTTCGAGTCTCTTTAGATATATAAAGGCCAAAAGAGAGGCAAAAGTTGACATTGGGCCGCTGGAAAATGATGCTGGAGAGATAGTAGTGGGGAACAAGGAAATGGCTGAGGAACTGAATACCTACTTTGCATCAGTCTTCACAGTGTAAGACACGAGTAATATCCCAAAAATTTGAGAGAGTCAGGGGGCAGAGCTGAGTACAGTGGCCATCACCAAGGAGAAGGTGCTAGAAAAACTGAATGGCCCGAAGGTGGATAAATAACCCCAGACCAGATAGACTACACCCCAGAGTTCTTAAAGAGACAGCTGAAGAGACAGTGGAGACGTTAGTGGTGACCTTTCAGGAATCGCTAGAGGCAGGAAGGATCCCAGAGGACTGGAAAATCACAAACATAACACCCTGTTTAAAAAGGAAGTAAGGCAAAAGACTGAAAATTACAGGCCAATTAGCCTAACCTCGGTCGTGGATAAGATTTTAGAGTCCATTGTGAAGGATGAGATTTCGGAATACTTGGAAGCGCATGGTAAGATAGGGCAAAGTCAGCACGGCTCATCAAGGGGAGGACATGCCTGACAAATCTGTTAAGAATTCTTTGAGGAGGTAACAAGCAGATTGGACCAAGGAGTGCCAATAGATATTATTTACCTGGATTTCAAGAAGGCCTTTGACAAGGTGCCGCAGAGGGGCTGCAGAGTAAGATAAGGGCCCATGGTGTTAGAGGCAAGGTACTAGCATTGATAGAAGATTGGCTGTCTGGCAGAAAGCAGAGAGTTGGTTTAAAAGGGTCTTTCTCAGGATGGCAGCCGGTGACAAGTGGCGTTCCACAAGGGTCAGTGTTGGGACCACAACTTTTCACTTTATAAATGAATGAACGAGATGAAGGAACTGAGAGCATTCTGGCTAAGTTTGCAGAAGACACAAAGATAGGGAGAGGGACAGGTAGTAATGAGGATGCGGGGATGCTGCAGAAGGATTTGGACAGGTTAGGAGTGTGGGCAAAAAAGTGACAGATGGAGTACAAAGTGGAAAATGTGAGGTCATATACTTTGGCAAGAAGCGGAGATATGGACTATTTTCTAAATGGGGAGAAAATTAAGAAGTCTGAAGTGCGAAGAGACTTGGGAGTTCTAGTTCAGGATTCTCAAGGTAAACTTGCAGATTGAGTCAGTAGTTAGGAAGACAAATGCATTTATTTTGAGAGGACTTGAATATGAAAGCAGGGATGTACTTCAGAGGCTCTATAAGGCTTTGGTCAGGCCACATTTGGAGTATTGTGTGCAGTTTTGGACCCCATATTTCTGGAAAGATGTATTGGCCCTGAAGCGGGTTCAGAGGAAGTTCACGAGAATTGTCCCAGGAATGAAAAGCTTAACATATGAGGTACGTTCGAGGACTCTGGGTCTATACTCATTGGAGTTTAGAAGGCTGACAGGGGATCTAATTGAAACTTACAGAATACTGAATGGCCTGGACAGAGTGGATGTTGGGAAGATGTTTTCATTGGTACGAAAGATTAGGACCCGAGGGCACAGCCTTAGAGTAAAGGGAAGACCTTTTAGAATGGAGATAAGGAGAAACTTCTTCAGCCAGAGAGTGGTGGATCTATGGAATTCACTGCCACAGAAGGCTGTGGAGGCCAGGTCATTGAGTACATTTAAGACGGAGATAAATAGGTTCTTGATTGTCAAGGGGATCAAGGGTTAAGGGGATCAAGGGTTATGGAGAGAAAGCGGGAGAATGGGTTGAGACATGATTGAATGGCAGAGCAGACCTGATGGGCTGAATGGTCTGATTTCTGCTCCTATGTCTTATGGTCTAAACTCCATCTGCCATTTCTCGGTCCATTGGCCCATCTGATCAAGATCCTGTGGTACTCTGAGGTAACCCTCTTCACTGTCCACTACACTTACCCAGATTGAATTCTCTTTGCCACTGATTAGCCCAACTGACCAACGAGTCTATATCCTCTTATAATCTAAAGCTATCCTCTTCACTATTTACCATTCACCAATTGTCATACGATGCGCAGACTTTTTGATTAACCCTTCAACATTCAAGTCTAAATTGTTTATATATACCACAAACACTAAGGGCCCCTGTAGAACCCAAATGAACATAAGCTTCCAGTCATAAAAACAAGTCTTGACCATTACCCTCTGTTTCCCACAACATGACCAATTCTGTATACAATTTGTCAAATTTCCTTGACGACCATGGGCTCTTGCTTTCATTATCAGTCTCACAGGAAGGATCTTAATAAAAACCAAGTAAACTAGAATGCACTGCCCCTCATCTACATGTGGTTACCCCTTCAAAAAAATTCAAATCAAGTTGATCAGACATAACACCCCTTCAACAAAACCACGCTTACTGTTCTTGATTAATTCCTGCCTCTCCATGTGCAGATTAATTCTGTCCCTCAGAATTATTTCCAATAGTTTCCTGACCACTGAGGTTAGACTGACTGACTTGTATTTATAACTTTGTGTACTTTTTATTGTTTCATAGCTCTACTAATGCTGATCTACATTCTGATTTTCTGAGAAATGGTGCTTTCTTTCCACTGTATTCATCTTTTTTATTATTGTGAGAACTACCTCCATCATTCCCATTAACCCTATGGATTTCTGAAAGTCAAGTGCTCTTGAATATTTAATTGTCAATTCTGGTTATTCAGCAATCTTGTCTCAGTTTATGGTCAAAAGATCAAATCTACTTATCTCTATTTATGCCATGAATTCATCCATCTTAAGAACGCATTGTGCGTTCAGATATAATGCCCTCAATTAAAAAACTTAATGCTAACCCTTGATATGGCCTTAGCTGCTAATTCTCAACTACCATTATTAAACTCTATCCCTTCTGGACACATTCTGCTTGGTTTAACTGAAATTGTTGCCTTACTTCACAGTCTTCACTTCTACCTTCAGTCTTAAATTTACCCTTATCTCGACCTTTCCAGACCAGCATGCCTTCAAACGGAGTTTTCATATTCTACATTGTTTATCTACAGAATTCTGTTTATTATCCACCAACCAATACCCAATAATATCTAATGTAATCAATATGCCGTCCAGATTTAGAACTAATGGTACCAGAAAAGCTGGTGCACATTTTACACAAAGTTAAGTGCAACATCATGCACAATGCTAATTTCTCACAGGTCAGCGCTCAGATCTTATAGGAACTACTTACTGACAATGGTACATATGTGACCCATAGTTATTCTAAATTTAATTTTGAAAAACTGAAATGTACTTAAATAATTTTCTAGGAAGATGAATTAATTACCCATTTCTTACCAAGCAATATTGGAATCGAGAAAAAATACAAACTTCATTATATTATTAATTTTAAAAAATGAATGTTTTTAAAGCATTTAATTCAATGTGAATTTGCTACGTACAACATAATTATATTGTTCACATGTTCAGATGAGGCCAACTTCGACAAGGGAGCCTCCAAAATGTCCACCTTCTTTCTCAACCGAGGATTCCCCAGCTCCATTGTCGACAGGGCCCTCAACCAGGTCCGACCCATCTCCTGCACTTGCACCTTCACCCCTGCTCTTACCTCCCGCAACAGTGATAGGGTTCCCCTTATCCTCACCTACCATCCCACCAGCATCCACATCCAGAAGATTATCAGACGCCATTTCCGCCACCTCCAGCAAGATGCCACCACCAGACACGTATTCCCCTCCCCTCCCTTGTCCGACTTCCGCAGGGACCCTTCCCTCCGGGGCACCCCAGTCCACACTTCCTTCACCCCCAAAACCTCCCCACCGCCCTACGGCACCTTCCCATGTAACCGGCGAAGGTGCAACACCTGCCCATTTACCTCCTCCCTCCCTAGTATCCAAGGGCCCAAACATACCTTCCAGGTGAAGCAACACTTCACCTGCATTTCCCAGAATCTAGTCTACTGCATTCGCTGCTCACAATGTGGTCTCCTCTAGAGAAACGAAGTGTAGACTTGGTGACCGCTTCACAGAACATCTACGTTCTGCTCGCAAAAAAGACCCTGAACTACCTGTTGCCTGCCACTTCAATGCATCACCCTGCTCCCTGGCCAACATCTGTCTCTGGCTTGCTGCAATGTTCCAATGAAGCCCAACACAAGCTCAAAGAACACCACCTCATTTTCTGCTTGGGAACCCTACAGCCTTCTGGACTCAATATTGAGTTCAATAATTTTAGGGTCTAAACTCTCCCATGTCCCAGCCCCCATCCCACACACCAGGCCTTGTTACCACATAGCCTGCCATTACACACCCACTGTTGTTAGTCACTAACAGTCCCCATTAACAACTATTCACCCTCCCAGCCTGATCGTTAGCAACTCCTTTGTCTGTCCAACTGTCTTTCTCTCTCTTTGGGCTCTATCCTATCGTTTACTGCCTACCCCACCCACCTCCCTATTTTCTGCATATAAACTGACGTTTTCCCAGCCACTATCAGTTCTGAGGAAGGGTCACCAGACCCGAAACATTAACTCTGTTTTCTCCTTCACAGATGCTGCCAGACCTGCTGAGCTTTTCCAGCAACTTTGTTTTTGTTCCTGATTTACAACATCCGCAGTTCTTTTGGTTTTTATAATTATATTAAAACTCAATTTATCAGCAGATATTCTACCTCTGGTAAAACAAATCAAAGTATATTTTTCAAATAGTAAATATTCCAATTATTTCACTCGGTCCTTTACCAACAGTCTTCTATTTAACTAAAACCTCAAACGTTAAATTGTGTACACTGTTTCACTTGATGAAAATTACCCATGAATTAATTTATACAAATAATTGTGAAGATTGACCGAAGTAGGCCACTCTTTACGGACCACTCTTCCAGTTGTTGTTATTGTGTCTACTTCTTTTATGATGCAGTGGTAATGTTCCTACATCTGGCTGAAAGGTCTGGATTCAAGCCCCACCTCAGAATGTGCTGGGCATGGCAATGTGTCATAAGATATCTGCATAGGTTGATTAATAACATAAACCATCTTTAAAAACTTGAATTTATGGGTGGCCTTAATAAGGCAGAACTAGGAAAAAGTAAATAGATTCTGTTTAGATCCCAAACTTCAAACAGCTGTCTGATCCTCATCTTTTACATGTAATATTATATTTCTGCCTCAAAGATAATTATCAGTTATAAAGTATAAAACAGTATTTTAAGTTAAAAAAATGAATTATCCCATTTCCTTTTAAAACTTTGGCAACACCTTAAAAAGGCTGAATTATTTCATCTGGACATCATTCAATAGAACCTGCAATCTGTACTTTGGCCAACAAATACCAAGTTACCACATCACACTAAAAGTATACTCGTAAAATGTCCAAACCCTAATAGAATTATATACTTCTATAAGAGTCAATATTAATTGTGTCTTGGATCCATGACATTCAGAGAAGTTACTGGAATCTATCATTGGAGATAGAGTGACTAAGCACTTGGAAAAGGTATGAGTAGGTATCGATTTACGAAGGATAAATAATGTCCAGCTAATCTATTTAAATGCTTAATAGTTTGGTTATATTTAATTTCAGAGGCACAGAGTGAGATTTTGCACAAGAAATTATAAACAAAAATGTAAGCACATGGAATTCAGGCAACATATAACATGGACTGACAATCAGCAAGAAGGGAGCGGCATGGTGGCTCACTGGTTAGCACTGCCTCACAGTGCAGGGACCAGGATTCCATTCCACCCTTGGGTCACTATCTGTGTGGAGTTCGCACATTCTCCCCACATCTGCGCGTGTTTATTCCGGGTGCTCTGGTTTCCTCCCACAGCCCAAAGATGCGCACGTTCAGTGGATTGGCCATGCTAAATTTCCCGTACTGTTCAGGGACATGCAGGCTAGATAGACTATCCATGGGAAACGCAGGGTTACAGGGATAGGGCTGGGGGTTAGGTCTGGGTGATGCAGACTTGCGGGGCTGAATGGCCTGCTTTCATGCTGTAGGGATTCTATGAATCTAAGAAGGTAAAAGACAGTTGGGTAAAAGGGATACATTCTGATTGGTGGGATACAAAAAGTGTTGCTCTCCAACAAGTGCCTTTCCCCAGGGATGTACATACAGCCTCAGTTTTTACCATATACATGAATGGCTTGGATGAAGAAACAGATGGATAAAGAGTACAGAAAAGAAAACAGGAGGTTACAAAGACTAAAGCAGATTACATGAATGGACAATACTGTTAAAAATGGATTGTGGGATATTGGCAAATGTGGAAAAAGTGAGGCATCTCATTTACATATCTCTTTTGATGTTAAGAGAGAACTTCTCCTTGGCATGTATTGACTTCAGAGTTATATCCGTACTGAAAAGGATCACAATCAATTTTGAAGAGCTACTTTTGGCACAGCCTAACATTTCATACCAGGTAAGCTTTTATGGTAGGCATCAGGTCCAAAGAACGGACTTCAGGAGAACCATTTAATGTGATGGTGGTGGTGGGGAAGCAACGAATGTAAGATTTATTTTTGCAGTCGGTTCTGATATAACGCGATAGTCGCATTCTTGTGCAATCTCGCTTTATAAGAAAATCATGCAATTGCCACGTCATTTAAACTAATGGGGCCAGAATCACATTATAGCCAATACAGGTAAGGAAAGTTGTCGTTCTACAAATAGCAGTATAAATTCTTCAATCGCGTTAAAGCTAATTTGTGTTGAAGAAACACGCATTATAGCGGAACCAACTGTACTTCCCTTACTTTTCTGCTAATTCAGCCACAGAAAAACATTAAAAATGTAATTATTTGTCATGTCCTTATTCATTCTGTTCTCCATTCTACAAAGGTGCTGTAAATGGAAAGTTATTATAAAATCAATTTCCCACTTGACATTTACCTGGAGTCTGCCATCTAATGTTCTCTGTATTGTAACACACTTGCTGGGATGAGCTCCATTTGTTGTTATGGCTGTGATCAATGAATCAAGTTCGTCTTTTTTCTCCTTCAATTTTTTCACCAAACTCTCAATAGCTCTTTTTGCAAAAGTTTCACTTTCTCCACCTTGTCGATGACACATCAAGCTATGCACGATGCTCAGGCATGCATCATTACTAGTTGGGGTGTTGGTGATGGACATGTTGCTGATCTTATGTTAGTTTCTCCCCCTTCAATATACAATCTTTCAGGTTTTCAGGTCCTTGCAGAGTAAAGAAAAGGCTCCTTCCAAATCAGCAAGACTTGAAGTAAGTGCTCCCGTGTACTAAAAGGCACACCTGATGTCTTAATTGTAGTCAGAACTTCAGCAGAAACAAAGTAGTGGTTTTGAATAGTTCCTCAGAGAACCTTAAAAAACAAAGCATAGACAGAACATGTAATACACAATTATTCACACATACCTTTAAAAAAAATTTACAAATATGCAATTGTTCACAATTATTTTGATTTAATGAGAGTTCTCTGATACCTGAAACTGTCCTCGGAGAACATTCTGACAGCGACTTCTCAAAATTTAATCATTTTTTATCCTGAAGATAGAATTATATTGAAACGCAGTTCCACTACCTCCCAGCAAATCAACTAAGTAGCCATTTGTCAATTAGGAGCCATGGCCATAAGGGTCAAGAGACTACTTCATTACTGAATATTGTTATGGAGGGGGGCAGGTTAAATGAAAGAAAATCCTTGATATTCATTTTATAAGTAACAAGTAACTATTTATTTATTTAACCCCAACAGCGAACAAATTAACAAAATTACTAACAAACCAAACAACTCCCCCTTAACTAAATTCTACTGATATGCTGTTCCAATAAACACAAGTCCCACTTATATAAACCCAAGTAATAAGAAAATAAATTAAAACCGTCTCTCAAAATCTACACGACTTTTTTCTGTTGTTCTCAAGTCATTAACACCTTTCTTCCACTGATCTGGCTGTCAGGGATGTTTTCTCTATGAATTCTTGTGTGAGGACTCTTAGTTAGAAATGCTGCAGTACCTTTTATGGATAAGATGGTGCTTTCTTAGCGAGTTTAACGATTTCTTGTGAGAGCCAGGTATTTATTTCCCAGATGGCGGTTCGTTCTCTCATCGATTTTTAAAAATCCTCTCCTTATATACCTTGGATGACATATCAATTTTCTTACAACAGCATTGGTCCAAGATTGTCAAAACCATCAGATTTAAATTCAATTGGCTTTCAATCACTAAGTGCGTGGTTTAAATTAATTGGCTAATTCCAGCCAGTTGCCAAATCATCAAAACAAGCCTAAGGTTTCTTAATCACACAGCCAATTCAAATATGTTTCAATTTTAGAACTGGCTGTACATCTTCAGCTACATGCAGACATTTTTTTAAATATAAAATCACTATCTCTTAAAGGAACCACATACTACACAACTTCATAACAACATTTTCACTGAAGGTTAATTCTGTTATCACCCAAGGTTCTCACAGTTCAACAACCAACGTAAATTAAATGAGCAGTAATTAGGAAAAAACCTAGGATAGAATTTCCTAATTTGTCTAGATCATAAGGTTTTGGAGTAGATTTGTAGCTCGGGTTGTGGGTGTTGAGGTTGGTTGGCTCGCCGAGCTGGTTTGTTGTTCCGCAGACGTTTCGTTACCGTGCTTGGTAACATCCTCAGTGCAGCCTCTGATGAAGCGTCAGTGTGCCTGGCTTTTAAACTCTGCGGTCCGTTGCGATGGACTACCTCACTTCCGGGTTTCATCCGTAGTGGAATGTATATGGGGTCGAGTTCAATGTGTTTATTAATAGCCTGCTTCGTGGATTGCCATGCTTCCAGGAATTCTCGTGCTTGTCTCTGCCTAGTCTGTCCCAGGATCTTGGTGTTGTCCCAGTCAAAGTCGTGGTTCTCTTTGTCCATGTGGATTGAGATGAGCGAGTAGAAATGAGTGAAATGTCCAGATCATAATGTATAGTATACAACTTACCTATATCCTAACTAAAACTGCAAGATATACGTGTGAATTCAGAGCAGGATTAACTCATACAGCCCATTAAGCCTGCTATATCATGCAATAAAGTCATAATAGATCTCACTGTGGCCTCAACACTACTTTCCTGCCTACTCGATACCCTTTCCACACCTTTGTTAGTGAAGAATGTATCAAATTCTGCCTTAAAACTACTCAATATCCTGTGCTTCCACCATTTTCTAAGGAAGTAAGTTCCAAAGGCTTACAGCCCTCAGAAAAAAAAATCTGCCCAGTTCTATCTCAAATAGGAAGTGCTTATTCGAAAGCTGCATCCTAGTTCTGGTCTCTTACACAGGGGGAAACATATTTTCAGCATTCATTCTATCAAGTCCCCTTAGGATCTTATATCTCAATCAGATCATCCCTCATTTTTCTAGACTCCAATGAATACAGGGGCAGCCTGCCATATCTTTCCTCAGAAAATAACTTCACTATCTCAGTAAGTTTCACACTGTCAGGAAGAGAGATCACATCTGGAGCGAGACACAGCCTGAGTGAGGATATAGTTCGGGGACTTTGGAGGCAGCATCAGAATTCAGTGCAGAGGGGAAGAGGTGCTTTTTTTGGCTCATAGTTTGTAACTTTTTTTTTAAAACATAAAGGATAAATTGTAGCCCAGCACAGAAAAATGACATCACAGGAAAATCACAAGCTCCTTGGCTGGTAATACTTGTTAATTTGACTATTAGTGGTTACTTGCAAATTGAAGGTAAATAGGAGAAATATTTACAGATTAAAATCTGAAAGACCAGTAGCAACTTTTAGAACACAAATTCAGAACTAATAAAATGGAGATGGAGATGCAGGGCCAGGCAATAATTAGTATTCGCCTGATGTGCGGGAATGGTAGACCCCACTGTGGCTCATAGCGACCACATCTGTCGCAAGCGTTGGGTGCCTAAGGAACTCCAGCTCACAGCTGACAAGCTAGAGCCTGAGATTCGAACACTGCGACATGTAAAGGAGGTGGACAGTTACGTGGACACTATTTCAGGAGGCAGTCACACCCCTTGGATTAACTAACTCAAATTCAGACAATGGTCTGGGACAAAAGGTTGAGACAACAAGCGAGGCAGATGGAGGGAATCTCTCCAGGAGACAGTGCTGAGGGGGTCTCAGTCCTTGAGCTTGTCTAACAGGTTTGAGACTCTTGCTCTCAATGTGGACAACAATAGTTGTAGGGACGAGGAGCAAACTGACCATAGTGCCCTGGTACAGGAAGTCATTCAAGAGAGGGGAAAGAAGAGAAACGTAGTTGTAATAGGAGACACCGTAATCAGGGGAAATACATCATTCCGTCGTCAGGATCAAGCATCCCGAATGTTGAGTTGCCTGCCCGGGTTCAGGATATCTGAGCTGCAGAGGAATTTGGGAGTGGGAGGGGAATCATCCAGTTGTCAGGGTCAATGAAGATCAAAAGAGGAAAGAGGTTCTCTGCTGAGGAATATGAGCAGCTAGGGGCTAAACTAAAAAGAACCAAAAAAGGTAATAAGGTCCAGATTACTACCTGAAATACAAGCACAGGTCAACAAGATTAAAGAATAAACGAGTGGCTCAAGGATTCATGTGGGAGAAACATATTTGAAATCACGGAACATTGGCAGCAGTACCAGAAAAGGAGGGAGCTTCCAAGAGGACCGGAGTGCTGGTGAATTGCATAGCTAGGGCTTTAAACTAAATAGAGAGTTTTTTTTTTGGGGGGGTAAGTCACATGGAAAACCTTGAAGTTGTGAGGGGCCGCTCAGTTGAGGTGTTTACAGTTTCCAGTAAAAAGTAATAGATCAGATTACGGAAACGCTCAGGAATCTAACTTCAGGCACAGCAGACAAGGGTACAAATATGAAAAAGTGGTACAGTCTTTGCTGGACCAAGGCCATTGTACTTAAAAGCACACAGTATACAAAACTAGGTAAATGAGCTTGTAGTACAGACTGAAATTGGTGAATATGAATTTGTGGGCGTCAGAGACATGGATGCAAGGGGATCAGGGCTGAGAACTAAACATCCAAAGATATGTGCCCTATCAACAGGGCAAGCAGCTGGGTAGTGTGGGTAGGGTTGCCTTGTTCGTAAGAAATGAAATTAAATCGAAAGTAAGAAGAGAGATAGGGTCAGAAGGCGCAGAATCTGTGTGGGTGCAGTTGAGGAATCGCAAAGTAAAACAGACTCCAGTGGGAGATATATTATAGTCCTCCGAGCAGTAGTCGAGATATAAAAATCAGGAGATAGAATGGCACTACTACAATAATCATAGAACTTCAACATGCAGGTGGGCTGGGAAAATCAGGCTGGTCCCAAGAAAGGGAACTTGTGGAATGTTTGTAAGATTTTTTTTGGAGTAGCTTGCAGTAGACCCCATGGGGGAACAGGCAATTCTAGACTTGGTGCTGTGTAGTGAGGCAGACTCAATTAGCGAGATTAAGGTAAATGACACGCTGAGCAGCAGTAATCACAATATGATAGTCTGAGAAGGAGAAGGTGACTCAGATTAATGTAATAACAAATGAATAATGATAACTACAATGACATTAGGGAGAAGCTAGGTTGGAGGGGGAGCCTAGCAGGCAAGGAAGACAGTGGAGCAGCAATGACAGGAGTTTCTGGGGGTAATTTAGGAGGCACAGCAGAAATTCATTCCAAGGAAGGAGAAACACACTAAGAGAGGATGAGAGAAGGGAAGTCAGAGACAGCACAAAAGCAAAAGTAAAAAGGTGCAATGTGGTGAAGGTTAATGGGAACCCAGGGGACTGGCAAGTTTTTAAAAGCCAGCAAAGGAAAAGTAAAGAAGAAAATTGGCCGGGGTGGGGAGGGATGAACAATGAAATACAAGGGAAAGTTGGCTAATAAAATAAAAGAAGATTACAAGAGTTTTTTTAAAAATATGAAAAAAAAAGAGTAAAGAGAGGGGCAAGAGTAGATATTGGACTGCTGGAAAATGAGGCTGAAGAAGTAACGGGGAATAAAGAAACAGTAGAGGAACTGAATAGGTACTTTGCATCAGTCTTCATAGTGTCACCAATGATGGACAAGAACTTACAAGACAGTTGGAGGCAGAGTAGTGGCATCACTAAGGAGAAAGAGCTGTGGAAGACGAATGGTCTGAAGGTGGATAAATTACCTGGACCAGATAGACAACACCCTAGGGTCTGAAGGAGATAGCTGAGGAGATTATGGAGGCATTGGTGATGATCTTTCAGAAAGCCCTGGAGACAGGGAGGGTCCCAGAGGACTGGAAAATAATTAATGTAACACCCCCATTTCAGAAGGGAGGGAGGCAGAAGACAGGAGATTATCAGCTGCTTAGCCTGGCATCCGTCATTGCTAAGATTTGAGAGTTCATTATGAAGGATGACATTACTGAGGACTTGGAATTGCATGGTAAAATAGGGCTGAGTGAATATGGCTTCATCAAGAGGATGTCATGCCTGACAAATCTGTTAGAATTCTTTAAGGAGATAACAAACAAGTTAAACAAAGAAGAGCCAGTGGGTATGATCTATTTGGATTTCCCGAAGGCCTTTGACAAGGTGCTGTATAGGAGGCTGCTATATAAGTCAAGTCTATGGTGTTACCGACAAGATACTGGCAATGGATAGAGGACTGGCTGACTGGCAAAAGGCAGTGTGGATAAAAGGGTTTTTCCCATATTGGCAGCCAGTGACTGGTGGCATTCCGCAGGGGTTCGTGTTGGGACCTCAACTATTCAACGTGGAACATTAATGATCTGGTCAAAAGAACCGAGGGCATTATTGCTATGTTTGCAGAAGACACAAAGATAGGTCGAGGGGCAGGTAGTGTTGAGGAGGCAGGAGGCTGCAGAAGGATTTGGACAGGCGAGGAGAGTGGGCGAAGAAGTGGTAGATGGAATATAATGCAGCAAAGTGCAAGGTGATGCACTTTGATAGGAAGAATAGAGGCGTAGAAACTTTGGAAATCTGAAACACAATGACTTAGACTAAGACTAAGACACAACGACTGGTTCAGAATTCACTTGCTAACATGCAGCATCAGTTGGCGGTTAGGAAGGCAAATGCAATATTAATATCCATTTAAACAGGGCTAGAATACAAAAGCAGAGATGCACTGCTGAGGCTGTATAAGGTTCTGGTCAAACCACATTTGGAATACTGTGAGCACTTTTAGGATCAATATCTAATTATCAACGTGCTGGCCTTGGAGGAGCTCCAGAGGAGAATAATCCCAGGGCTAAAGGGCTTGTTGTATGAGGAGTGGTTGAGGACTCTGGGTCTGTACTCATTGGAGTTCAGTAGGATTGGAGATGGTGGCGGTGGATGGGGTGAATATCACACTAAAACTTACAGAGTACTGAGAGGACTGGATAGATGAGAAGATGTTTCCAATAGCAGGAATGAGGAGAAATTTCTTCAGCCAGAGGGTGGTGAATCTCTGGAGCTCACTGCTGCAGAAAGCTGCGGAAGACGAGTCATTGAGTGTATTTAAGACAAAGATAAATAGATTCTTGATTAGTAAAGGGACCAAAGGATATGGAGAGAAGGCAAGAAAATGGGATTGAAAAACATCAGTCTCGATCAAACAGTGGACCAGACTTGATGGATCAAATGGCCAAATTCTGCTCCTATATCTTATGGTCTCTTAAATCTGTCAAGTGAGCCTTCTTTGACCTTTTTTAAATAAGGAGACCAAAACAAATACAGAAATATAGATGTGGTCTCATCAATCTCTGTATAATAGTAAAACTCCATACCTTAATATTCCAAACCTCGTGCAACAAACAATAATATTGCATTTGCATTCATAATCACATGATATTCTTGCATTCTAACTTTTTGTGACTTACGTCTCAGGGCGCACAGACCCTGTGTCTCTGAAGCAGAGAGTTCTCCAAACTCTCTCATTTAAGTAATCTGTTGATTTTCTAGTCTTCCTACCAACACTTCCATATTATACTCCAACTGCCTAATATTTCCCAGTCAGTTCACTTATTTTCTTCCCTTTGCAGACTCCTTTTCTCCACTTCAGTTTACTTTCCTAACCATCTTAATGCCATCAACAAATTTAGAAATGATACATTCATTCAAGTCATTGATACAAACTGTAAGTAGGTGAGGCCCCAGTATCGATCCCTAAGGCATCCCACTCGTTACATTTTTTCCCAATGTAAAAACGACCCACTTTACATTAGAGATTGATAAAAATTGTGTCAGCTAACATCAGTACCCCAAGTAGATTCACAAACCCAGAAGTGGCTAGGACTGCCGAGAGTAACCAACCAACATATAACAGCTGGGCTCCTGTTCTAATTGACATCCACTCTCACAGCAACCCACTCCCCCAGCTCACTCATGTCAAAACATCCTCGAGAAAGATTGAGGAACCAGAGAGCAAAATCACAGAATAAGTGGCTGCCCCATTTAAAATAGAGATTTTTTTTTTCCCCAGAAGGTAGTGAATCTTGGAATGCTTACCACTGAGGGTTGTTGAAGCAGGGCCGGTTAAGTATCTTCAAGACTAAGATGGACAGATTTTTAATAGTCAGGAAATCAAGATTATGGGGATAAGGCATCGAAGTGAAGTTGAAGATTATTGGATTACCCACGACCTCACTGAATGGCAGAGCAGACTCTATCGTTTGAATGGCCTATTTGTACTCCAATGCCTTATGGTCTTATTCTATCCAACCCTCGTTGATTTTGTAAACCTATCATCAGATCTCTTAGATTCACCCCTCCAGGGAGTATAGTCCCAACCTCTCTTATCTATCCCTATAACTGAAATTTCTTATTCATGGAACCATTCCTGTACTCAGTCCAAAATATTCACATCTTTGTTATAGTGGTTGGAAGACCTTAAATAAAGGATGGAAGGAAAGTGAGGTGATGCATTTTGGTAGGAAGAACATGGAAAAACAATATAAAACAAAGGGTACAGGAGCAGAGAGCACATAGAATTATACACAATAGTTCAGCTCAGGTCTAACAAGTGTCTTCTACAGATTAGTATAAATCTGCTCTTATGCCTTGTATCTTGAAAAAATTGCAGCAAACTGTATCGTTTTTTTTAACAAAGGCTCTTGCCAACTGTCCTGTCACTTTCAATGATCTCTGCACACATAAACCCATGAACCAATGCTCCCACATCTCCTTTAGAAATGTACCCTTTATTTTATATTATTTTCCCACATTCCTCCTACCAAAATGCATCACCTCATACTTCCCTTCCATCCTCCAAGGTCTTCCTAACAACACGTTAATAAAATTACTTTCATCTGTTATTCTAGATTGGCCATGCTAAAATAATTGGCAGAAGAACATGCATTGACTACATTCTGACACTAGCTCGAGTTCAGGACATCAGTCTGGATTCAGAACAGGAGCAAAAAGAGAAGCACTCAGTCCCCAATGGTGACAACGGAGACACCAGGTTTTAAAGGGAAAGAACCTTTGTTCGGGCTAGCATGAAAATGGACTAAGGGTAAGATCAGGAGTGGATGCAGGGTCAAGGGATCAGGTGGAAGGTATACCAGCAACCATGGGTTGATCGAGGCAACTCGTAACAGAGGAGAAAACAGGCACTTTAGGACCGAAGACAAGAAGGGGAAAAGACTACTTAAGCAGGCAGGCCACAGAACAGGATGCCTGTGGCAAATAATGCTCAAGTAAAATGGATATGTAGCCATTGGATATGTTAACGTTTATATGGAAACGTTTATTAGTGATGTTATTTAGCACTGCTGCCAACACCACGCCAAGGACCTGGGTTCGACTCCAGCCTTGGGCGACTGTCTGTGTGGCGTTTGCACATTCTCCCCGTGTCTATGCGGGTTTCGTCCAGGTGCTCCAGTTTCCTCCCAGTCTAAAGATGTGCAGATTAGGTGGATTGGCTATGCTAAATTGCCCGTAGTGTCCAGGGATTAGCCATGGGAAAAATGCTGGGTTACAGGGATAGGGTAGGGGTGTGGGAGAGATGCTCTTCAAAGGGGCGGTGGGCTTGATGTGCCAAAAGGCCTGCTTCCACATTGTAGGAGATTCTATGATGTTAAATTGAAACAACATTGACTCACTTAATGTCAACCAGGGACTTACTGCAAATAGATTTACTATTCATTAAAGATAGACTCATTAAATAAATTGATCAAATAATCTCGAAACAAAAGACTGAAAAATTACATTTTTGATGATTTCTGAGTCAATAAAGGCAAACGTGTTGAAGCACAAGGCTTGGGACTCCATCACGTTCTCAAGCTAAGGCAAAAGTTTACCAGGCTGATTCCAGGGATGGCGGGTCTGACGTATGAGGAGAGATTAACTAGGTTGGGATTGTTTTCGCTAGAGTTCAGACAAATGAGGGAGGATCTCATAGAGACTTATAAAATTCTAACAGGACTGGACAGGGTAGATGCAGAGAGGATGCTCTCGATGGTTGGTGCGTCCAGAACCGGGGGTCACAGTATGAGGATCTTGGGCAGACCATCTAGGATGGAGATAAGGGGACATTTCTTCACCCAAAGAGTGGTGAGCCTGTGGAATTCATTACTACAGGAAGTAGTTGATGCCAAAATATTGAATGTATTCAAGAGGCGACTAGATATAGCACTTGGGGCGAACGGGATCAAAGATTATGGGAAGAAAGCAGGATCAGGCTATTGAGTTGGACAATCAGTCATGATCGTAAAGAATGGTGAAGCAGGCTCGTAGGGTCGAATGGCCTCCCCCTTCTCCCATCTTGTTTCTTTGCTTTGTCAGATTTTCTATACATCCAAAACAAAGGCATGATTAAAAAATTGCCGTGTCCCAAATAATTAGCAAGAATTCCTTCAAAGCTTATCAGCAGCTGAGATTATTTATGATGTGAAGGTGCCGGTGTTGGACGGGAGTGGACAAAGTCAGAAGTCACATGGCACCAGGTGTATTTGAAATCACAAACTTTCAGAGTGTTGCTGAGGAACATTTGAGGACTCTGGGACTATACTCATTGGAGTTTAGAAGGATTGGGGGGAATCTAATTGAAACTTACAGAGTACTGAATGGCCTGGACAGAGTGGATGTTGGGAAGATGCTTCCACTGGTGAGAGAGACTAGGACCGGAGGGCACAGCCTTAGAGTAAAGGGAAGACCTTTTAGAATGGAGATAGGGAGAAACTTCTTCAGCCAGAGAGTGGTGGATCTATGGAATTCACTGCCACAGAAGGTTGTGGAGGCCAGGTCATTGAGTACATTTAAGACTGAGATAGATAGGTTCTCGATTGTCAAGGGGATCAAGAGTTAAGGGGAGAAAGCGGGAGAATGGGGTTGAGGAATTTATCAGCCATGATTGAATGGTGGAGCAGACTCAATGGGCTGAATGGCTTAATTTCTGGTCTTATGCTCCATCAGGTGAACTCTTCAAATAAACCTGGAAAAGCTCAGCAGGTCTGGCAACATCTGTGAAGAGAAATCAGAGTTAACATTTCAGGTCCGGTGACCCTTCCTTAGAACTCATTCACTTCACAGTTGCTGCCAGACCTGCAACTTCTGTTTTTGCTCCTGACTTAAAGCACCTGCAATTCTTTTGGTTTTTCTTCAAGTAAACCTGGACTATAATCTGGTGTCATGTGACTTGAGGTTGTTTAGGAACAGAAAACATCAGACACAAAACAAATATACTTTTCTAATTTCAAATTTATTGAAATCTAAGTTTGAAATAAATAGGAAATGCTGAAAATGAATCACGAGATCTCATGAGAAAAGTTTTTTTAAACTTAATTTTCAAGATTTGGAATTTGCTGGCAAGGTTCAGATTTATTGCCCATCCCTGTGGTAACTGAGTGGATTGATAACTGTCAGAGGCAGATAAGAGATACTAAGATGGTATGGGAATATGGTCTACAGCAGATAGGGATGGCTGGCCACCTCCAAAAGGACATTCAGGAGTCACTTAAGAAATGTGTAAAGAAATTCTAACAATTCCAGAATTCCTGGATTTCTTTTTAAATAGAAGTTAAATTTTCAAAATTGGCATGTGGGATTTGAATTGAAATTACCTGACGAATGAGTTCAGTAACAGTGAAACTAAGTTAATGTTTGATATCCATTCATCAACATGGGAAGATATTTTAGGTACAGAACCAGAGAAGCGGCAGCTAGGAAATGAAGGCATGGGACAGAACATAAAGGCAAGATCTATGATGCAGAGGTGAAAATGGTTACATCACAGTAGCGAAAATGGAGGGAAAAATACAGAATATCTGACAAAGCAAAGGGGGTGCCTCGGCTTGAGAACGTGGTGGAGTCTCAAGCGTTGTGCTTCAATGCAGAATATGCACAAATATCAGTGTACATTTCCTTCAATTTCAGTGGCGCTGGTGTAGTCATCCCTCAGTATCAGCCTCTGTTCTGGGAGAATGACACCACATTGGATTATGTTCTAAAGTTATTCAGGAAAAGCAGTAGACTGACGCGCATAAAACCATTCCTGAAATGTGCACTGAACTCCACTGAACAGTGCCAGAGGCCACGGACCAAGAGGAAAAAGAATAAGGTAGAGAGTTAAAGTGTTGAACCATGACCATGGGCCACAAGAGAGAGTAACTTGAATTTCCAATGTTGATTTACCTCCACACTTTTACACTTAAAATAGATATGTTTTGTTATATCATTCATGCTGAAGTCATCATGTCATGATGCACATTCATATAAGCAGGAGCTAACAAACTATCTATTCACCAGTAACTAGGAATATTTATGCACACATCTTTCAATTCAGAACAAAGCCAAGAATAGAGAATTGAAGGTTATTTTATCTTGAAAAATTTCTACTTAATGAATGCATTCATTTCTATTTTGTGATGATATTTACAAATAGAATAGCACAATTATGAGGAGATGGTGGAGCAGTGGTAGTGGACTTGCAATCCGGAGCCCCAGACTAATTTCTGGGAACATGGCTAAGTATGACCAGGGCAGTTGGTACAATTCATAAAGCTGGAATTGAAAGCTAATCTCAGTAATGTCAGCCAGATAATGTGTCTTCCTGTTTCTGCTATCAAAGTGGATAACTTCACATTTCTCTTCATTATACTTCATCTGTCATGCGTTTGCCCATTCACTCAGCTTATCCAAATCACACTGGAACATCTCTTCATCTTCCTCGCAGTTCAGCATCCACCCAGTTTTGAGTCATCTGCAAACTTGAAGATATGACATTTATTTCCCTCATCTGAACCATCGTATATACTATGAATAGCTGACTCCAAGCACTGATCCCTGCCGATCCCCACTGGTTAGTGGCTGTGACTCGGAAAATGACTTGCTTGTTACGATACTTTGTTTTCTGTCTGCCAACCAATTCGAGATCCATCAGTAAATTGCCCTCAATCCCAATCACTTTAATTTTATCTGTTAATCTTTTAAGTGGAACCTTATCGTGGGTTCTGAATGTCCAATTAAACCACATCCACTGGATCTCCTTCATCAACTCTCCTATTTACATCCTGGAAAAATTCCAGGAGATTTTTCAAGCATCATTTCCCTTTCGTAAATCCATGCTGACTCTGTCTGTTCCCGTCACTATTTCCCTAAGTACTCTGCTATTAAACCTTCCACAATGGTCTCTGGAATTTTCCCCACGACCAATGTCAGACGAACCAATCTATAATTCAGTTTGCTCCCTAGTTCCCATTTCTAAACAAAAGTGAGGTTCCATTAGCAACCCTCCAATCATGGATATTGCTTCAGAATTGACCGCAAAAATTAGGGCACGGTAGCTCAGTGGTTAGCACTGCTGCCTCACAGCACCAGGGACCTGGGCTCAATTCCACCCTTGAGTGAGTGTGGAGTTTGCACATTCTCCCCGTGTCTGCATGGATTTCCTCCAGGTGCTCCGGTTTCCTCCCACAGTCCAAAAGATGTGCAGGTTAGGCGGATTGTCCATGCTAAATTGCTCATAGTGTCCAGGATGTGCAGGCTAGGTGGGTTAGCCATGGGAAATGCAGGGTTACAGGGATAGTGTGGGAGGTGAGATGTTCTTCGGGGGGTTGGTGTCCCCCTGATAGGCCGAATGGCCTTCTTCCACACTGTAGGAACTCTGATTCTAAAGGTTTAAGGGTTTTTAAAAACAGAGGGTATTCAGTGCCTGGAACACGCTGCCAAGGAGGGTGGTAGAAGCAGATATGATAGCAATGTTTAAGAGGCATTCAGACATACATGAACAGGCAGGGAATAGAGGAATATGGACTATTTGCAGGCAGATGGGATTAGTTTAGAATGGCAACATTGGCCCACAGTCTCTGTGCCAACAAAGGCCTATATAGTTCTGTGTTCCCCCAACAGTTTTGGGTTGTCATTCGCGTCCTTTGTGAAGGCAGAGCCAAAGTATATATTTATTGTAAAATAAAAGGAAAGAACCACGATACTGGAAATCTGAAACAAACAGGAATCACGACAGAAACTCAGCATCTGTGGAAAAAAAGCAGAGTTAATGCTGAGTCCAGTAACCCTTCTTCCTTACAGACGATGCCAAACTGCTTAGTTTCTCCAGCCATTTGTTTCTGTTATGTATTTAACTGGCCTGGCGTGTCATTGTTCCTCATTATAACATCCCCTATTTCTGACTATAAGGGAGCTACATTTGTCTTAACTAATCAGTTTCTC
Organism: Rhincodon typus; assembly: GCF_021869965.1. NCBI lineage: Eukaryota > Metazoa > Chordata > Chondrichthyes > Orectolobiformes > Rhincodontidae > Rhincodon > Rhincodon typus. The sequence goes on along the minus strand of NC_063332.1, from coordinate 30,759,494 downwards.
TTCACATACCTACAGAATCTTTTGCAATCAGTTTGTACGTTCCTGCAATCTTACCCTATTTTATCTCCTTCTCAATCAATCCCTTTGTCCTCTATTGAAATCTAAACTGCTCCCAATCCTAAAGTGTGCTGCTATTTTTGGTTAATTTGTATGCCCCTTCCTTGGATCTAACAGTCTTCCTAATTTCCCTTGTTCGCTATGGCCAGGTCACCTTTCCCACTTCACTGTGCTAAACATGAATGAAAAATTGCTGCAGTTCCTCCATGCACTCTTCAAATGACCAAGTGACAATGGCTATCTAACATCACCCCCTCAATTAACATTCCTCAATTTATCATTAGCGAGCTCTCACCTTGTATCAGAGTTTCCTTTCTTTAGATTCAGGATCCTATTCTCAGAATTAACGATGGCTCTCTCCAACTTAATGAAGAATTCTATCATAGTATATTCACTCTTCCCAAAAGGGTTTCACAACTAGACTGCCAATTATTCCTTTCTCATTCAACTAAATCCAGTCTAGGATGAGCTGTTCTCCAGTCATTCCCTCAAAATATTGATCTAAAAAGCCATGCCATACACACTCCACAAATTCCTCCTCCACAAAATTGTTACTGATTTGATTTGTCCAACCTACATGCAGATTAAAATCACACATATTTCCAAATGTACCCTTACTGCTTGCATCGTTAATTTCCACTTTAATGCCTTCCCCAACCGTACCACTACAGTTTGGGGGTCTATACACGACCCCACCATTGTTTTCTGCTCTTTGGTGTTTCTAATCTCTAGCCATACAGATTTGGCTTCACCAGAGCTAATAACCTTTCTCATTATTACACTAATTTACTTCTTAAATCAGCAATGCTATCCCATCTCTTTTTCTTTCCTTTGTGCCATTCCTAAAAACTGATATCCCCTAGATATTTAGGTGGCCATCTCTGGTCACTTTGCAGCCATAGTTCTGTTATCCCAACTATATCATAGCTGTTTACATCTATTTGTGTGGCTAAATCATCTACCTCGAAGTAATGAATACCGAAGCCCTGAGTCCCTCAATACTGAGCAGTGAATTTTTGTCGATGTGATGCTAATCAAGCAGGCTGTTTTGTCCTGGATGGTGTGTTGTTGGTTACTATGTCAACTGTCCCATCATCCATCTTGCCCCCACTGTGGGCCATCATCATCATTACATTCAGCCACATCTGTAAAAACATGACCCTGCATATCCCCACTCCACCACTACCATCAAGCCAGGAGATCAACATTGCTTCAATGGAGGATGCAGGAGGACATCCCAGGCATATCTAAAAATAAGACGTCAACCTGGTAAGTCTACACAGGATAACATGTATGTCATACACCCAAAATAATATGAAATCAACAGCGCTCAGCAAAGCCACAAAAAACACATTATACAAAGTTCAGCAATGCAGACACAGTCAATGGTGAACAACAAATAAATAACAAAGTAGAGACCCCATAAAATAACCTCATCCTCAACGGTAGGAGTGCTCAGCATACCGGTCTCAAAGACTAGGTTTATGCATTTACATCCATCTTCAGCCAGAAGTTCCAAATGGATGATCCACCTCAGCCTCTTCCCGAGGTCCCCCGCATCAGAGATGCCAGTCTTTAACCAACGCTACTCACTCCACGTGTTATCAAGAAATGGCTGAAGACACTGGATACTGCAAAGACTATGGACTATTCCAGTGACAGTACTGAATATGCATGCACCAGAAAGAGCCAAGTCCCTACCAAGCTATTCCAGTATAGTCACTACGTGGCACTTACTGCAGCCAAAACAAAAACCTTCTCGCTATACCAAGGTACATGTGACAAAAATAAATCAAATTACTCAGCAATGTAAGAAATTGCCTAGGTATGGCCTATCCACAAAAAGTAAGACAAATACAACCTGGTCAATGACCCACAGGTCTACACTTGATAACCAGCAAAGTCGTGTTAGGCATCACTGACAGCGCTATTAAAAAGTGTTTGCTCAGCAATTACTTGCTCACTGACACTTGGTTTGAGTTCCATCAAGGCTATTCAGCACCTGACCTCATTACAGCCCTCATCCAAACAATGTCAACAGAGCTGAATTCCACAGGTTAGAGAAGACTGACTGTCCTTGACATTACAGTTGCACTTGACAGTGTGATAAATCGAGGAGCCCTGGCAAAAATGCAAATCAATGGGAATGAGGGGGAAAGTTCAAGTTGTTGGAAGCACAACTAACACAAAGTAAGGTGGTAAGGACATTGGAGGTTAATCATTTAAATCACAGGACATCAACGCATCATCTTCATCAGCTTCAATGGTCTTCCCTTCATCATAGTATTAGAAGTAGGGATGTTTGCTGATTATTGCACAATATTCAGCACTATTTGTGGCAACTCATTTCGTGCAGCAGCTTGTGTTCATATGTAACAGACTTGGATAACATCCAAGCTTGATCTGGTAAGGAGCCATTAACATTGGTACCACAAGTGTCAGGGAATGATAATTTTAAACAGGAGAGAAATGGCTAAAAGAACTAGATTTTGCAAAAGCTAAAAGGCTCTCTCCACAACTTTCCATACCTCTAGCCAAGTTGTACCAGTACAGCTACAAAACTGGCATCTATCCAACAAATTGGAAAATTGCCCAGGTATATCCTGTACACAAAAAGCAGCCAAATCCAACCCAGTCAATTACCACTCCATCAGTTTGCTTGCAACCAACAACGTAACGTAAGGGGTAATCAGTCATCAACTGATGCTCAGTTGAGTTCTGCAAGAGCCACTAAGTTCCTGACCTCAATACAGCAGTGTCAAACATGAACAAGATCTGTACTCCAGAGGGAAGGGGTAAATGATTTCCCTTGATATCAATGCCACATTTGACAAGCAAAAAGAAACAAAAAATTGATCAAACATCAACTGCTGAAAAAGAGATTTCCAAACTCCACCTACCCTTTGCATGAAGTGGTTCCAACTTGTACTGCAATTTTTTGATTAGTCCTCATTTCTGCCCCCTCCCAACCCCCAGGTCTCACATTAAACATGTCGTACACGTCTTTGTGATTCTGCAGCTGAAGCAGGCTCTTGTTATAAAGACCAAGAACCCAACTGAAGACCGAGATTGTTTTCATTACTTTTCTGTTAATCGTAACATTTGAAATGTGTTTCTAGACCTCCAAGCCTCTTTGAAATTCCAAAATTTATTCCCATGGAAATTTCGCCTTTATGTCACCAAAAAATCTGAATATGTAGTTTTATATCCCAAAATTAATAAATTCAGTGAAACTTGCCAATAATAGTACCTGCCCATTATCCCTACTCTTGCTTTCCTTCCACTTAAGCAGAATGCCTAAACAGGTCAATAACTAGCTTTCAATTCATTGAACTAACAATCTATCAAAATAGATTTCAAAGATCTTCTAGAATTCCACATAACTAACATCCGTAAACTTTCCTTCCACTCACAGCTTTGATCACTTCCCCCAAAAATTAAATGAGGTGCATTCGGCATAGCTTGTTTTTACAAATTCATGCTGGCTCTCTGATCAGCTAAACAGTTTCAGTATCTCCTTATCCTTAATTGTAGGCCCAATAATTTCCTGACAATAAAGATTAGGCAAATAGGTCCTTGACTTCCTGGTTTTCCTTGGTCCCCTTATTTAAATATCACAACATCATGCATAATCTTGCAATTAGTCTTTGGATAAAGAGAACTTTGAAATCTTATTTTGATTAAGTGCCCATGCCCTGTTTCCAACTATTCCTTCTAAAACTGTCAGACTGGGTCTGGGAGCCTATTACTCTTTAATGTAGGGGAGGCGACGGCCCAGTGGTATTATTGCTGGACCGTTAATCCAGAAACCCAGATAACGTTCTGGGGACCCTGGTTCGAATCCCACCATGGCAGGTGGTGGCATTTGAATTCACTAAATATCTGGAATTAAGAATCTAATGATGACCGTGAATCCACTGCAGATTGTCAGGAAAAACCCATTTGGTTCACTTATGTCCTACAGGGAACGAAACTGCCATCCTTACCTGGTCCAGACCTACAGCAATGTGGTTGAGTCTTAACTGCCCTTTGGGCAATTAGGAATGGGCAATAAATGCTGCCTAGCCAGCGATCCCGTTGCCTCATTCCGTAAATGAATAAAAAAGTCTCTGTTCTCCATTACTGTACTGCTTCGAACAAAAAAAAAAATCACTGATGGGATGTGGCACTGCTAGCCAGCCCAATATTGTTTTACCATCTCTAAGTGCCTTTGAGAAAGTCATGCACAGCTGCTTTCTTGAACTGTGACAGTCTATGTGGCATACGTACGCCAACAATGCTGTTAAAAGAAAGAGTTCTGAATCCTCAATTAGCAGCCTATCCACTAGTCAGTATAGTTATTACTGTTTGCATTAAATTTTGTTGATTTCCTGTCCCATCAACCCAGTTTAGAATGAAACCAAACTTCATTCTTCTCTGCAAGATTCATGTAATTGAAACAAAACCGTTCACTAAACTATGCTCTTATCACCAGTAAAAGCAAGCATTAATATTTTGTGCAACCGTCATTGCAGTTGAAATGTTATCCCAGTTTTCCATATGACTGACCAAACAAATCTCCATAACCCAATGTGCATCACACCTTCCTTCATGATTCTACTTATTCCAAGATGGCCATTACATTTTATCCAATGACTTAATCATCTCCAGCCAGTGTCTTCTGAAATCCCCCAATTCTATTCCCCCTCCGGTTACTCAGTCAAGAACAAAACTGAGATGCCGTCATTTGTCCTTCAATAAAACTACCTGCTATCTCATCCTCACAGCAGCAGAAATCTTCATTCACAACTGTTATCTTAACATGGGGAGGTAACAGCCTAGTGGTATTATCGCTGGATTGTTAATCCAGAGACCCAAATAACGTTCTGGGGACCAAATTCAATGACAATCTGGAATTAAAAGTCTACTGAGGAACATCCTAACCAGAGCCACCCTATTCCTTAACCCAGCATTTCCCATGGCTAATCCACCTAAATTTACACAAGCCTAGACTCCGGGAGAAAACCCATACAGACACAAGAAGAACGTGCAAACTCCACAGCGACAGTCACCACATGGTGGAATTGAACCCGGGTCCCCAGCACTGTGAGGCAGCAGTGCTAACCACTGTACCACTGTGCCATCCAGTGGCTGGAATTCCAGGGCTTATGGTTTAAACTGTTGAAGACGCATATAGCAAGGATAAATCAATTAAAGTTGGTGGCACATAACAGCCCAGAAGTGGAAAAGTAAAATACATTAGAGATAGGACAGGGAGTTAAAGGGATTCAAGTACAAAGATGAAAATTTTATAATCAAGATATTATTAGATAAGGAACTAAAGTAGAACACTTTTAATCCATATTTTAACAATTTGGCAACAACAGCCCACCCAAATGTTAACTAATTTCAGGTCAAACTTGTGATGTTTCCTAGCTACAGATAAAGAATATTCATGAAATTAATGATTTGTATGCAGTTACCTTCTAAAATTGCATATCCTGAAATTCTCAACAAGTCTAAACCATTTTGTTCAGAACACTGTAATCAAGTCTTGCTTCTGCTTGATTCACTAAACCGTAAGGCTCATCATCTAAATATTTTCTAACAACCAGATTCCATCACAAACATGCAGGGTAAGCCGAGAACCTTACACTTAATGCACATGCAGTCAGGCATCATTAGGATCTATGCGATTCAGTCAGTAGCATGCCCCCATGGGTCAGAAAGCTTATTGATTCAAGACCCACTACGAGCTCACTTGTGCACAGAATCTAGGCTGCCTTTTCAAAACAAGAGTGTTATTGGAGGCAAGGTCTTTTGAGTGAACTTCATACCAAAGTCTTTTCTGAAATTAAAACACTCCATGGCACTATTTCAAAGAAAGCAAAAGTATTATTATCGGTTTCTTCAGCAATACTTGTGCATTAATCAACGTTAAAAAATACAAAGATTATCTGGTTATTATCACACAGCCGTTTGTACAAGCTTACTGTCTGAAAATTAGCTCTTGCACTTCTTACATGACAGTAGTGACCACTCTGAAAAGTACTTAATTGGCTGCAAGTGCTAAACAGACCTTTTGCCATTTAACACTTTTTATTCTGTTATTTTGCATATTCCCACCTTGTGACAGCAAGTCTTGGATGCTTAGGTCAAGTCAATGCTTCCTTCCTTAAACAAAAACAAACAGAAAAAATGGCTCTTGCTCTGGTATTTGCTGGATGCCATTAATAGGTTTACTGAAAAAAATTCAGCTAATACTTCATCCCACAATAAAACTTTTGACTTTAACTTGAAATATTTCATCATTTCCCAACTCCACCCTCTGTCTCCCAGGACAAGTTGTAAAGTAACAGGGTGAGAAACAAGCAGAAATAAGACAGATGAAATCCAAAGCAGTCAAGCATGAAGTGGTTTATTTTGGGAGAACAAATAGGAGAATGTATAAAAATGATAAAAATTGAAACATGTGAATGAGC
>NC_063332.1:30632874-30737976 GCF_021869965.1 Rhincodon typus | reverse complement strand
CACTGCTCCTCTGATGCTGCTTGGCCTGCTGTGTTCATCCAGCTCTACACCTTGTTACCTCAGATTCTCCAGCATCGGCAGTTCCCACTATCTCTGCTTCGTATTTCTAGTCTCCTTTTAGCACTGACAAGTTAATCATTAAATTCTTCTTAAACAGACCAAAACACACATGCCTCTCATTCAAAATCCAAAATAAAGATTAACATATGCATAAATCCCATATCAACATCACGCCAATATGTTAGCTATGTCAGGTTTAGAATAAAAATTTCCAAATACCAGGTTTCTTTAATAAGCAAAAATCATTTCATTGTGAAAACAGGCCTTATTCTTCAGATATTTAAAGGGCAAAAGAGAGGCAAAAGTGGACATTGGACCACTGGAAAATGATGGTGCCGAGATAGTCGTGGGGAACAAAGAAATGGCTGAGGAACTGAATAATTACTTCGTGTCAGTCTTCACAGTGGAAGACACGAGTAATATCTCAAAAATTCAAGAGAGTCAGGGCGCAGAGCTGAGTATGGTGGCCATCACCAAGGAAAAGGTGCTAGTAAAACTGATTGGCCTGAGGGTGGACAAATCACCTGGGCCAGGAGATAGCTGAAGAGATAGTGGAAGCGTTAGTGGTGATCTTTCAGGAATCACTAGAGTCAGGGAGGGTCCCAGAAGACTGGAAAATCGCTAGTGACACCCCTGTTTAAAAAGGGAGTAAGGCAAAAGATGGAAAATTACAGGCCGATTAGCCTAACCTCGGTCATGGGTAAGATGTTGGAGTCCATTGTAAAGGATGAAATTTCTGAATATTTGGAAGTGTATAGTAAAATAGGGCAAAGTCAGCATGGTTTCATCAAGGGAGGGTCATGCCTGACAAATCTGCTAGAATTCTTTGAGGAAGTAACGAGCAGGGTAGACCAAGGAGAGCCAATGGATGTCATCTACCTGGATTTCAAAAAGGCCTTTGACAAGGTGCCACACAGGAGGCTGCTGAGTAAGATAAGGGCCCATGGTGTTAGAGGCAAGGTGCTAGCATGGATAGAAGATTGGCTGTCTGGCAGAAAGCAGAGAGTGGGGATAAAGGGGTCTTTCTCGGGATAGCAGCTGGTGTCAAGTGGTGTTCCGCAAGGGTCAGTGTTGGGACCACAACTTTTCACTTTGTACATTAATGATCTAACTGAAGGAACTGTGGGCATTCTGGCTAAGTTTGCAGATGATACAAAGATAGGCGGAGGGACAGGTAGTATTGAGGAGGTGGGGAGGCTGCAGAAGAATTTGGACAGGTCAGGAGAGTGGGCAAAGAAGTGGCAGATGGAGTACAATGTGGGAAAGTGAGAGGTCCTGCACTTTGGTAAGAAGAATAAAAGCATGGACTATTTTCTAAATGGGGAGAAAATTCAGAAGTCTGAAGTGCAAAGAGACTTGGGAGTTCTAGTTCAGGATTCTTGCAGGTTGAGTCAGTAGTCAGGAAGGCAAATGCAATGTTGGCATTTTTTTTGCAAGGACTTGAATATAAAAGCAGGGATGTACTACTGAGGCTTTATAAGGCTCTGGTCAGGCCACATTTGGAGTATTGTGCGCACTTTTGGGCCCCATATCTCAGGAAGGATGTACTGGCCCTGGAGTGGGTTCAGAGGAGGTTCACGAGAATGGTCCCAGGAATGGAAAGCTTAACATATGAGGAACGTTTGAAGACTCTGGGACTATACTCATTGGAGTTTAGAAGGATGAGGGGGAATCTAATTGAAACTTACAGAATACAGAATGGACTGGACAAGTGGATGTTGGGAAGATGCTTCCATTGGTAGGAGAGACTAAGACCCGAGGGCACAGCCTTAGAGTAAAGGGAAGACCTTTTAGAATGGAGATAAGGAGAAACTTCTTCAGCCAGAGAGTGGTGAACCTATGAAATTCACTGCCACAGAAGGCTGTGGAGGCCAGGTCATTAAGTACATTTAAGACTGAGATAGATAGGTTCTTGATTATCAAGGAGATCATGGGTTACAGGGAGAAAGCAGGAGAATGGGGTTGAGGAACTTATCGGCCATGATTGAATAGCAGAGCAGACTCAGTGGACTGAATGGCCTAATTTCTGCTCCTATGTCTTATAGTTTTATTTAGTAAATACATAAAAAGCTGATTAAGTTTGTAATAGGTAGGTATAAACATTTATGGTTCTAAATGACTCCAAAACACACACACACACAAATACATGCACGCGTGCGCACATTGAAAGAAAAACTTCCTCTGCAGAGTATAATTTTTTAAAAATACACAAACTAAATAAAGTCAGGCTTTTAATCAGTGTCTTGCCTCACATAGACTGCTATCACTAAACATAGGCAGTTATCACTGACATCTCACACAGTTAGTGAAGAGGGTGCCAAGTGAAGTTATTTGGCAGCCTTTCAAAGTGAAAAGCTACTTCAGTTTTTGAGGGGTCACTCTGGACTCACCAAAAAGGTTTCTCCAGAAAGGCAGAGGATGAGCTGTGTTGTTTATCAACAGAACGCAAACAGTATCCAAAACGAATTCATAAGCCCAGGCACATAATTTACAGCAAACAATTTCAAGTGATTAGCTTAAGCCACATGACTTCCAAGAAGTGTCTTCAAGAAAAAATGTACTGTTAGCGATCCCTTTAAATAAAAAGAGTCTCAATATCTCTTCACTCCAAATTAACTTCCCACAATCCTTTAAATATGAACTCAGTTGGAACAGTCCCAACTTCCCAATTCTACCTTTGTAATGGACATTCTTCATCGCTGGAACCATTGCTGTGAATCTTTTCTGCACCCTCTCCAATCTTCACATCCTTAAGATGCACCCAGAACGAAATGCAATACTCACACAGTGACAAACTAGTGTCCTATACAAGTTTAACACAACCTCCTTTCTTTGCCCCTATTAATAAAGTCTAAGATACCATATGCTTTATTAACTGCACTCTTAATGTGTCCTACGTCCTTCAATGACTTAGCACATTCAGGTTTTCCTAATCGTACATCTCCTTTAGAGTTTTACCCTTTATTAAAAAATATTCTCAAATGTTATTCCTACCAAAATGCGTCACCTCATAATTCTCTGGATTAAACTTCATTTGGGACCTATTCGCACATTCCACAAACTTGTCAATATTGTTTTGAAATATTACACTATCGTCATCATAATTCACAATGTTTTCATGTTGTCTGTAATCTACAAACTTTGAAATCATGCCCATTGCATCAAGGTCTGAAACATTAATTAATTAATTTTTTTATTCATGGGATGAGGGAGTCGATAGCTAGGCCAGCATTTATTGCCCATCCCTAATTGCCCAGAGGGCGGTTCAGAGCCAACGACATTGCTGTGGGTCTGGAGTCACATGCAGGCCAGACCAGGTAAGGATGGCAGTTTCCTTCCCTGAAGGACATTCGTGAACCAGTTGGGTTTTTCTGACAATTGGCAATGGATTCATTATCATCATTTAGATTCTTAATTCCAGATATTTTATTGAATTCAAATTCCACCATCTGCTGTGGCAGCATTTGAACCCAAGTTCCCAGAACATTACCTGGGTCGCTGGATTAACAGTCTAGTGATAATATCACTAGGCTGTTGCCTCCCCTTATCAGGAAAAGCAAAATATAATTGCATGATCCTTGTTCACTCATTCAAACCAAATGGTTTCTGCCCTCAATCATTCCAGGGCATCCTGTTTACAGCACTGGAATACCCTCTCAATCAATATCATCAACTCTACCCCGCAAAATCAGGAAATATCTGTATACAGGAATATTTAACACCCAGTCCTGCCCTCCTTGGACATAACTCTCACTTATAGCCACAGCATCATATTTCAATGTGGCAATGTACATCTCTAACTTAATAGTCTTATTTACCACATACTAAACATTCACATACAAACACTCTAATACTAATTTAGACTCAGTTATTTCCTCCTTTACACCAACCTTGCATATTAAATAATATTCTTTATTTTCGTGCTATCTACCTCACATACTACATTTTGATATTCTTTTCTGAAATATAATCACTTGGCTCCCATATCCCTGCCGAATTAGTTAAAATAGAACTGTCGTCGTCTGAGGAGTTCCTCAGGTTAATGTCCTAGGCACAATCATCTTTAGCAGCTTCATCAATGACCTTCCCTCAGAAGTGGGGATGCCCGTTGAAACTTTCCTCTGACTAAACTTTTGACCATCTGTCCTAATACGTCAGAGTCACAGCATGGAAACAGGCCCTTCGGCCCAACTTGCCCAATTTTTTTTTATTCGTTCATGGGATATGGGTGTTGCTGGCTAGGCAGCATCTATTGCCCATCCCTAATTGCCCAGAGGGCAGTTAAGAGTCAACCACATTGTTGTGTGCCTGGAATCACACGTCGGCCAGACCAGGTAAAGATGGCAGTTTCCTTATCTAAAAGGACTTTAGTGAACCAGATGGGTTTTTCAGACAAACAATGACAGACTCTTAATTCCAGATTTCTTTCCTTTTGAATTAAAATTCCACCATTTGCTGTGGCAGGATTCAAATTAGGGTCCCCTGAACATTACCTGGCCTCTGGATTAACAGTCCAGTGATAATACCACTAGGCCATCGCTTCCCCTAATATCAATTTTTGTTTACTGCTGCTCCTCGAGTCTTTTGCTATGTTAAAATTACTATGTGCTGTAAATGCAAGTTGTTGTTCCTATTTTCAATACCAGGTCCCCTTACCAGGTTGGCCAAATTGAACATAGCCAGCTGTTTCAATTTGAAAACATCCTTTGGATCAAGGAATCAGAAGCTACTAGCAAGTTTATTGTTATATCCGTTTCCCACCAACCTCCACCATTTGTTGAATTGTAGACTCTGAATTGCTGCAGTATAAGTGGTCCTAGTCAAACAGATTCAGAACAAAATAGGACACCTACACAGTAAACCTCCCTGCTGCCAGAGTAATCCTTTAAGCAGGTGAGGAGAGGCACAAACAGTACAGCACATTATTGAGCAATGTCCCCTCTACAGATTAAGTGGTGGCCTAAGTCACCTCAAATAGAGCAAATGAAGCAGCTACTACTTGGGTCCAGGGATTTGCATTCATTAAATAATAAATACATTTGCAAATTTAAATAAAAGTACCAAATGGTAGATGATCAAAGATATTTAAAATATAATTGCAAGGGGTTGTTTTGATGATTTAGCATGCGCATGCATTATTGATAAATACATTAAACCAGCTCTGGGAAAAGAGCTTTCTATTTTCTGCAATTTAGAAATACAATAACATAGCTAAGAAAAATAAAATCAGTCTGCAGAAAGCCAGGATCACCAAAAATAGTTTATTGCAAATTTGAAAGCATTATAGAATTAAATAGATATTGACTCACCCTGCATTGTAGACAAGTTAACTTATACATGTACAATCAGGATCCAGAGGCTGTCACAACATGTTTACTGTCTGGAGACAACCTTATTCCAGAAGACAGCCAAGATTGGTTTTTAAAAGAACAGCTTTGGAGAACGTTTTCAGTAATACTTAGAAATTCTTTGGTCCCAATTCTCACACGAAAGCTGCACGTAGATAAGGAAGTGAGGAAAAATGTACAGGTTAGATTTGGTTAGCTTAGACAAAAGAAATTGAGGAAAGCAAGAAATTGAGGAAAGCATGAAGACAGAAGTTGCTGCTGTTAAAAAAAACGTCCTTAAAATTCAATTTTGTTATTGTTACCTTGAACAGGACTTATCTCACTTTCTTTAGTCAAGTACTTCGAGATGGTAGAGGTCAAGGAGATTTAGAAGGTATTGTCAATAGCACTCATTGTTGCCACAGTGCATCAGTGGTGAAAGCAGTGAATGTTTAAGTTAGGGGATGGGGTGTCAATGGGCAAGTTTTGACCTGAAATGTACCAAGATTCTAGAATGAGGTTGGAACTGCACCCTTCCAAGCAATTGGAGAGTATTCCATCACATTTCAGGCCTGTGTCTTGTAGATGGTCGGCAGACATTGGGAAGTCATGAACTACTCGCTCCGAAATTCTCATCCTCTGTCTTGCTCTTGTAGCCATATAGAACGTATATGGCTAGTCCAGTTCAGTTTGAGATTTTCAGCAATGGTAGTGCCATTGAACATCAAACATCAACGGTTAGCTTCTTTTGTGTTGGAGATGGTCATTTTCTGGCACAGTGTGGTGCAAATGTTACTTACCATTTATCAGGCCAAGCTGGATGTTGTTCAGGTCTTGCTGTAAATGGTTGAGAGTGAGTGAGGAGTTCTGCCTATTTAAAGTCCACCTGGATTGGAAGTGGGGAAAAAGGGAAAAGAACACACCAGTAAATCTTAATATAAAAACTACTGAAATACTCAGCAATGTTGGAGGTACAAAGGGCATTTAATTAGGCGTGATGGACAGGCTTGAACCCCACCAATTGTGGGGAGGTTATGGTATTATCATTAGAGTATTAATGTGGGGACCCAGGTAATGTTCTGGGTACCTGGGTTTGAATCCCATCATTACAGATGGTGAAATTTGAATTAAGCAAAGATCTGAAATTAAAAGCTAATGATGGCCATGAAACCATTGTCAATGGTCAGGAAAAACCCATTTGGTTTAGTAACGTCCTTTAGGGAAGCAATCCTTACCTTTACTGACCTACATGTAACTCCAGACGATAGCAATGTCATTGACTCTCAACTGTCCCCAGGCATTTTGGAATGGGCAATGACAGCTGGCCAACCACTGACACTCTCATTTCATGATTAATTAAAAAAATAACTTCGCCTCTCTGCCAGACTTAAGTCATTGATGAGAAGGCCTGGGGTTGGCCCTCACTCCCTACTGCTAATCAAGGGTCTTAAGTGGGCAATTAATCAGTTACAGGAGGGCCTAGTGACACAGCATGCACAAGTAAAACTGTACAGCTAGCCTGTGGTCTCCCAGCCTGCAGGGGGCTGGGGGATCTCTGGTTCAAAGGCACTCGGTGCTTGATCAAGAGGCATTTCATGAGGAAGGTATGACTCACTGAGCCAACCTCTGGTTTGTGCTGTCCACCTCTAAAACATCCCAACCTCAAACTTGACCCCATGCAACCCCTCCCACATGACTTGGATTGTTCCTCAGTCCTGGTTTGATTGGCCGTTCTCAGTGGGCAGGATTCCATCGCTGGAGTCATTGATTCCAGGAATGACCAGCTGGTGGTTGAATATTATTGAAACGGATAATCATAGAATCCCTACAGTGTGGAAGCAGGTCATTTGGCCCATCGGGTCCACGCTGGTCCTCTGAAGAGCATCCCACCCAGACCCACCCCCTTACCCTATCCCTGTAACTCTGCATTTCCCATGCGCCACCTAACCTGCACATCTTTGGACTGTGGGAGAAAACCGGAGCACCCGGAGGAGAATGCGCAAACTCCACACAGACAGTCACCAAAGGTGGAATCAAACCTGGGTCCCTGGTGCTGTGATGCAGCAGTGCTAACTACTACTTATTTCTATCAATCACATCCTTTTTTTGATCAATACTTTCCTAGACTGGATGTTTGATACACACTGGGCGGGGGGGTGGGGGGAAGGAAAAGAGAGAGAGAAAAAGAGAGAGAGAGAGAGAGAGAGAGAGAAGCACTTCCAACACCTATGAAGATGCAGTCAGTGATATCATTGTCAGCGACATCCTGCCTGGCTGAATTAGGCAATTGGTTCCCTAACATAAACCATGAATATGGCAACATTTGGGAAAAATTAGAGTGCAGTGAAATTATATTTAAAAATAAAGAAGTGAGAAATCAATGACAAACAAAACTTGCGACAAATCCAGATCAATCGTGCAGTTGGTACTGGCAAAGAGGATCTCAAATCCACCTCTGACTCTCAATGCATCATGTTAATAAAATATCAATCAAATGTATCTTTAAATGATACATCTTTTTAGCTATCACTTGTACTATCAAAAAATTGCAAAACCAGTTGGTATTCTCTCACTCCCATTATCAAATCTGGAACTCAGGTCCAAAACAACAAGGTTTCACTTGCTTAAAAAGTTTCATAGTTAATATGGTCACATGATTGTGCGAATACAGGAAAGGAGAATCAATTTTCAACCTAAATACACAGAAAAAATGCAATTAAACCTGATAGCTGACATTCTGGTAAAAACTGCAGTGTTCAACTGGCCAGGTGCTGTAACAGGTGGCATGTACCATCTTGGTGGGAGAAACTGCACAAGCATTGAGGACCATAGTGTGGTTCATTTGCAAATGAACCAATTTGGTTGGACAAATGTCCATGGTGCTGCTGCGTTATTGTTTCTAAAAGGCTAACACTTTGATAGACCTATTTATTTTCAAATAAGTACGTTCCATTCTTTTCCTCAAGCTCTTTGCCCAAAAACAGGTCTGACCCACATCCATAATGTCTACTACAGATAGGCCAAGACGACAGGGTTTGAATTCACTGGCAGCTGGGAAGGGAGCTGAACTTCATGGTGTTAGCACGAATCTGATCCACTCTCGCCAACCAGCCTTCCAAGGAGTCCAAATATATGCCATACTACAAGTATGTAATTTAAATGGATAGTGATGATTTGTTACTTCAAAAGTTGCAGCTTTTGTTTCAAAAGTTAACATTTTGAGATGCAGAATATTTGAATGCTGGAAGACTGCAAAATGTTACAGAACAGAAGGATTTAGAAGGCCTCATCTATGATTCACAGAAAGCTAGAATCTAAGTTCCGTGGGTAATAGGGAAGGCAAATGGACTGCTAGTGTTTATTCTGAAAGGGAATAGAGTATAAAAGTAGGGAGGTTTTGCTAAAATTATACAAGGCACTAGTCAGACCACTGTTGGAATACTGTGGACTTTTTTTAAAAAAAAGTCATTCGCAGGATGTGGACGTCACTGGCCAGGCTAGTATTTATGGCCCATCCCTAATTGACCAGAGGGCAGGTGACAGTCAATCACACATTGCTGTGTGCATAACGACCAGATAAGACTGGCAGATTTCATTCCCTAAAGGACATTAGTGAACGAGATGAGTTTTCCCAACAATTCGCAATCGTTTCATGGTCAATATTATACAATGGGATTCTTAATTGTAGTTTTTTTTTTATTGAATTCAAATTCCCACCATCTACCATGGACATTACTTGGATCTCTGGATTTATAGTCTAGCAATAATACCACTAGGCCATTGCCTGCCCCTTCTTTTGGGGTCCCTTTTGCCAGAAGATCACAGGGAAAGGTTTACTGGCATTGAAGGCAGTCCAGAAAAGGTTCATTAGGCTGTTGCCTGGAATGGAAGGACCGTCTTATGAGGAGGTTGTGTGTGTTGGGCCTGTATGCATTAGCATTAGGAAGAACGAGAGGCAAGCTTATTCAGGCACACATGATTATTAGTGAACTTGGCAGGGCAGACGTAGAAAGATTGTTTCTCCTTCTGTGGAGTACCTAGGACCTGAGGGCACAATCTCAGAATAAGGGGCTATATTTAAGACACAGATGTGGAGGAATTTCTTCTCACACGGAGACAGTGAATGCGTGCAGTTTTTACTGGGGAGGGCTTTCAAGGCAGAGATGGGTGGATTTTTAATCAGTGAGGGAATCAAGAGTTATGGGGAAAAAGCAAGAAAGTGGAGTGGAGGACTATCAGATCTCTTGAATGGCACAGCAGACTTGATGAGCTGAATGACCGACTTCTGCTCCTGCAGCTTATAGTCTTATGCAATAACTCATTGCCATTCATAGCTTTGGTTCACATAGAAGGGAGTTAATATGATGGAATTATATGTCAAAAATTGTTTAAAGCAAAGTAGAAATCTGTAAAGAAAAATTAAAAACTACAGCTTTCTTCGGAATTTAAGAAACCATGGCAGGAGAAAGGAGGAATACTGGTAATGGTTCCCTCAATTTCTATCGTTGTAGCCAAATTTTCTAATTCTGGACATAAAATGTAAACATGATATATGCAGTTTTGTGCATTTATTTTAAAATAGCACATGAAATGTTTGCAGAATACAAAAGTATCTTGATGGGTCACAATTAAATACAACAACTGATGTATTATATAATAAGTGAGTTAAAGGATTAATCTCAGGTCTATACCTACTCCTTTAGCAGAAGTTGCATGGGGGAGAAGAATTAGGAAAAGTAAAAGTCTAAGCTCAATAATGATTAATTTAATCACATTTATGCATTTCAATAAAAACTTTCTGAACAGTCTTAACAACATACATAATTTCAAATGGCTAGAATAATCCAGACTAAAAGCTTCACAATGCTCAAAGTAAATCTGAAAGGTACCTTTGGAAAAACATTACTTACATTGCTTTCCCCATGTTCTTCCGCCGAAAGCAAAGAGAGAAAGGAAGGCAACTACATCTGACAAAGCAAAGGTGAATTGATTTTCTGTTTAGAAATGCATGAAACCTCTGAAGTTTTAATAATTACAGAAGTGGTACCACTGCTCTGTGCAATGAATCTGTAAAAAAGAATGCATTACTCTAAATCTTAAAAATAGTAAATTTGTCTCAGAGATCCTGGCCTGTGTAGAGAATTTCAACTTTCAGCACCAAATTTCCTCACTGCCCAGACAGAGAATTAAAAGATATAAGGGACAGCACAAAACTAAAAGGGCTTACAAAAATGCCAAAAACAAATCCCACAGTATCTGCTAAAGGGGATACATAGAGATCAAATAACCACGATCAGTTTATAAGAGCTTTCAGAAGAGATTCTGAAAGTAAGCTCACGACGGACATCAAAATCAATAAGAAAGTTTATAGTTACGTAAAGGGAAAGACGGTGGTGGGGAATAATGGTGACCCACTAAAGACTGTAAGTGGGGATACTGTTCATGACTATGGGGAAAATAGCAGACATGAATAATTACTTTGCATCAGTATTTACTGTAGAAAATGACAGTTTTCCAGAAGTCCTGAGGAAATTAAGAATGCATTGGGAACAGGAACTGACTAAAATTAACACAAATAAAACATTAATGAGGAAATAAACGGAATTAAAATGTGCCAATTGCCTGGGACCTGAAGATTTCCATCCGAGGGTGTTGAAGCAAGTAGGGGAGCACATTGTAGACATCCTGACTATAATCTTTCAAAATTTCCTAAATACAGACGTCATCCCGCTGGATTGGAAAATTTCACATCAGTCTGCTTTTAAAGAGCGAAAGCAGAAAACCAGGGAATTACAGACCAGTTAACCTAACATCTAGGGCAGGGAAATTGTTGGGAGTCTAAATTCAAGGATGGGGTAACTGAACTCCTTGAGAATTTTCAGTTAGATCAAGGAGACACAGTATGGATCCACGACAGGTAGGCCATGCCTGACAAACCTCCCTGACTTGCTTTTGAAGATGTGACGAAGGGTGACAGGAGAATTTTCAGGTATATAAAATGCTAAAGGCGATTGTTAAGTTAGATGTCAAACAGATGTTCTCCCTTGAGGAACAGTCTAGAACAAGAGGTCACAGACATAGAGTGAGAGGAAGTACATTCAAAGATGAGATGAGGAAAAACTTACTTCAGTGGGTTGAGAATCTGTGGAACTTACTGCCTAGAGTGCAGAGGAGGCTGAATCAATCAACAGGTTCAAGAAAGAAATAGACAGGTTTCTCATGAATAGTGGGATAAAGGGCTATGGGGAACAGGCAAGAAAGCCTAATTGCCCAGAGGGCAGTTGAGAGTCAACCACATTGCTGTGGGTCTGTAGTCACATGTAGGCCAGACCAGGTAAGGATGGCAGTTTCCTTTCCTAAAGGACATTAGTGAACCAGACGGGTTTTTCCAACAATCGACAATGGATTCACGGTCATCATTAGATTCTTAATTCCAGATATTTTATTGAATTCAAATTCCACCATCTGCCATGGTGGGATTTGAACCCGGGTCCCCAGAACACTATCTGGGTCTCTGGATTAATAGTCCAGCAATAATATCACTAGGCCATCGCCTCCCCACTTAAGCTCCTATGAAAATGTGTATGGATGTTGTTTATATGGACTTCCAGAAGGCATTTGATATATTCCCACCTAACAGACTATTAACTAAGAAAGAAGCCCATGGAATTGAGGGCAAAATACTGACATGGCTGACAAATTGGTTGATGGCAGGCATCAGAAGGTAGATAATAGGTAGGTACTCAATTTGGCAGGATCTGACCAGTAGTGTCCCTCAAGAATCTGAGATAGGGTCTCAATTATTTCCATGATTTATTAATGGCTACGATAATGGCATATAAAGTCATATATCCAAATTTGCTGAAGACACAGTTAGGCAGCATTGCTGACAGCGTAGGTGATAGCATACTAGTATAAAGGGATATTGCTAGACTAAATGAATGGGCAAAACTGTGGCAGATGGTGTTAAATGAGGTTATCCATTTTGGACCGAGAAAGCATAGATCAGGATATTTCTAGATGGCATGGAATTAAACACTGTGGATGTCCAAAGACCTGGGGGTTCAGGTGGATAGATCTGTAAAATGTCAAAAACAGGTGCAGAAAATAATCAAGAAAGCTAATGGAATGCTGGCCTTTATACCGAGAAGACTGGAGTACAAGGATGGAGAAATTACGTTGCAGTTATACAAAACTCTGGTTAGACACCATTTGGAGTACTGCAAGCAAATCTGGGCACCTTAGGAGGGATACATGGTCAGAGAGAGTGGGTCGGTGGCTTAGAAGAATGATGCCTGGACTTCAGGGATTATACAAATGTTTTCTTTAGAATTTAGAAGGTTAAGGGGTGATCTGATCAAAGTCTTCAAGCTATTACCAGGAAAAGACCGGGTGGATAAAGATAAACTATTTCCACTAGTTGGAGATTTAAGAAGTAGGAGGCAGTCTGAGAATTAGCGACAGACCATTCAGGAAAAATAATAGGAAGCACTTCTACTCACAAAGGGTGGTAGATGTTTGGAACTCTCTTCCACAAATGGCAGTGAATACTGGATCAGTTGTTAATTTAAGTCTGAAACAGATAAATTGCTGTTACGTAAAAGGTATAAAGGGATATACCTGCCTTTGGCACATACAGAGGGAGGTCACAGATTAGCCATAATCTCAGAGTGGTGGAGGAGGCTCGAGGCTGAATGGCCTACTCCTGTTTCTATGTTGCTACTATGAGGGCAAAATGAGGGCATCATTCTGTTCAGTCAAAATATAGAGGATTGAGAAAACAATTTCATTGAAAAGCAATATCAAACACAACAGCTGTCAGAAAGGGGAGCATGACATCACAACATAAAGGAGCAATACCACAGAGGCTCTGGCCACATACTGTCAATCATATCTAGGGAGGCGAGACATATGCCAAAGGCTTGGAAGTATAGTTGAGGGTGTTAAGAGAAAAAACATAAAACTGGATTTAATGCTCCATCTCATTCAACATCAAATGACTTAAAAAGTAGATTGAAAAGGTTAGCCAAGCCCGCAGCAGTAGTTCTTGTCTGAAGACATGGAGTTTTTAAAAAAAACAAAGTAACATATTTGAGCCCCACACAAATTGAAATGCAAAAATACATTTCAAAAGTTCATAAATGTGAAATTGAAATGCCAAGCTCAGAGTTACTATTTTCTCAGTCAACCACCATCTCAGTGAGCTATGTGCAGTAATTGTTCAAATTGTGGCATCGCTGCAAAATTGAAACTCAACTTTGGATTTTTTTTTTTTAGGACAATGGAACAAAATGCAACATTCCACATAAGCTAAATTTATTCATTATTAGTAGACTACACCCATCCTTCAACCAGCAGGATGAACTCAAGCTGCACCCCAATTATCTAGAGGATGGTCACTGGACCTGAAATGTTAACTCTTTTTGATTTTGTCCCAAATTATCTGCTAGTCCTACTTAAGCTCTTCACCAGTTTCAGTGCTGCTGGTCAAACACTTCTTCAGGAATGCTTTTTCTCCTGGCAAATTAGGTCAGGAAACCAAGTCGAAGAAGCTACACTCTACACCTCCACTGTACAACAGTTTGGTTTGGCATTACCCATGACATCACATAATACTTTTTCTGGGATGTATGAATAGCTTTATTAATAAAGATAGTACAGGGTGTAATTATAAGCAACAGTAAATAATGTTCTTTTTCCAGATTTAGATTAGGAATGGTCATTTAAGTAAGCTATTGGAAGACCAGTACTGCATCTGGAATACAATTGAGGCTTCAAGCAAATGGGAAAAAATTGGAATAAAACTGTGACTATTGTTAAGTTTGCCTTCACATTACACAAGCTGGTATTTGAATATTATTGATCAAAGAAATTTTTTGGAAGACTCCTTCCAAGTGAGAATGGGGTAACAGGAAAACAAATCAATATCAAACAACACTGCATTCACCTAGTCATCACAATTGGGACCTTCTGCTGGGTCACTAGTTATTGGTTAGATGCAGGAACAATGCACAAGTTTTCCCCTGCAAAAACTGATCCACTGAAAACATCCCAACATTATCCTGAATTAGATGTCCTTAGTGGGACAAAGTAGGACAGAACAGTCATTTAGTATGGTTCAAATATTCACTGGATAAACTTGTAGAACTGTGATAGGTTTCATTGACATCCACTCAAAAGTAATAGAAAAAAATTATATTCAATTGTTAGATTTTGACTTGCAATTCCAAATTTGTCTTCTGTGGCTAGATCTTTCCAGAGAGAAAAGTGTGAAATTCATTTGATTGTGCAGCCAAGAGTGTTCATAAATTCCAACCCCTACCCTTCTATCGCTATAGTAATCGCTTGAATTCATCTCACCATACAGAGTGCTTGTTTGAAAAAAGAAACAATGAATCAGTTATCCCAAATTTTGTACAGGATGAGCTAAATTTTAACAAGGCTTAGTGCAGTGAAAGTAAGGAGTAGGTACAACACACAGATTCTAAGCATACAACATCCAAACCATGTAAACCAAGAAAAATATGACAGCACAATCACTTTCATTTCTGATCCACAGTCAACTTAATTAAGAATATAGCTTAAAAATTGATGACCACTTCAGTAATAAATTATGCTTCCATTGTAAATTTATAAAACCCACATTTGCAATTTAGTCTTGCTGTAAAGTTTAACATGTTGATTCTGGAGCTAGATTAATGTTACATCCTTTCTGAAATATTGTTAATGTGCAGAGATTATTTGTTGCTTAGCCTTGTTTAGAGGGATTTCAATAACCATAAAGTCTTCAGCTAGTGTAACTTCCTGTCCTTCCAAAACCAGCTTAGCCTGTGTCTTCAGTTCCGTTACATCATCATCGCCTGCATTCGTAAGGGCTGTAGGCTTGTACCTTTGACTGAAGTGAGTAAGGACCAGCCGTTTAACTTTACATGATTTTGCAAACTCTGCAGCAGTCTTTGGAGTGCAGTGTCCATGCTCTTCAGCCTTGTCTGACTGATTGTCATCTAGTGTGGCCTCATGTACCAGCACATCAGCATCAATGCAAAGGTTCTTACTCACGTCGCCCACAACACGTGAGCAATCCCCCAAAATACATATTTTCCGACCTGGAAGGGGATCTTCCAGTACATCCATGGGACAAATTGTAACTCCATTGTTTAGAGTGATGGTTTGTCCATTTTTTAGTTTCCCATATAAAGGTCCTGGTTGAACACCTATAATAATCCAAACCATATAAAATTAATGGAAGAAAAGTTAAAAATGGGTGAGTAAAAAGTAGAAAAGAGACAAAAATACATAAGATGTATTTTTAAATTTTAAGATAATTCTTTTTGGCAGCATTACCAGACTGATGCACCATTGTGATCCACAAACAAATTGAATACTGTACAGAAAGAAGGACCCATTGTGCAGACAAAGAAAGATGGCCCTAAAAATTAAACAGTCAAATCTGGAAATACGCAAAACAATGCTAATTGCAGCCACTCAAAAAGAGGATCTCCTATGATGTAGAGGAGGAAAAGAAGTGCTGTTGGTAAGCTGTGGTGCCTTCAATTTTTCCTTTAAACACTGGTATAATCACCACTTTCCAAGTCTTTCACAGAAGTTGCTATTATGGAACAAAGCGTTTTTACCATCAACGCCATAGACATGGATATTCCAACAAAACACAATGTGAGGAAATTACAAAGCAAAACCACTAGTGAATACTTCCACAAGCCATACTTTTCACAGAATGATTACAGCACAAAAGGTGACCTTACAACCTGTCAATCCAGATCTCTGCACATGCAGTTTAGCCAGACTCACTCTAACTCTATCCTTGCAGCCCAAATAATTTTTCCAGTCTAATTTCCTTTGAAGGCCATGACTGAATCCATACCATACCCTGCAGTCTCAGTGCCCTCATTGAGTTAAGAAATAAATTCCTTTGGAGGTTTTGCAAACCACATAAAATCAGGGTCTTCTGGTTCTCAATGCTTCTGTCAATAGCAAGCTTTTGTTCATCGACTTTATATTCCATATAATGTGAACAGCGCTATCAAATTTCTGTTTTATGTTTTCTTCTCAAAGTACAATTCCAGTTGCCCAATCTATCCATGTAACTGATGTCACTCACCCCCTGCTCCAGAACCATGCTCAAAGATTGTTACTGTGCCATCTCTAAAGTCTTCACACTCTTCACAAAGTGCTATGTCCATAATTGTATACAACACTACATCTGAAGCCACACCAAATTTTTAATACAAGTTTATTGGAACATTCTTGCTTTGTGCTCTATGTCACTCTTCATAAAATTCAGGATTCTCTATGTCTCTTAATCACTCGCTCAACCTGCCCGACCACCTTCAATGATTCCTGCACAAATACTCCCAGGGTTATAGAAGTTTCCATAGCACAGTAGTCAAAGTCATCTCAGACGTAAATGTGATCCTCAGCAAAAACGTTACATCCCTAGGTTTCTCTGTTCCAAAACATCCTTTGGACATGTATCCTTTACTCTATATTCCCTCCTTTATCTTTCTACCAAAATGCACCACTCTGCATCAAAATACATTGGTTACACGGTCACCCATTCCACCAGTCTATGCCCTCTTGAAGTCCTTTATTAACCTGGAATTGTTGGTTGGCTTGCCGAGCTGACTAGTTTTCATGTAAATGTTTCATCCCCCTTCTAGGTGACATCTTCATTGCTGCCTAGCTTCCGGTGAAGCACTATTGTCTGTTCCGTCCTGAATTTGTGGGGTCCGGTCTGTTATGGTGGATGGTTGGTTCTGGTTTTGCTCTGTAATGGTATGTAGATGGGGTCTATTTCAACATGTTTGCTTATGGCACCAGTGGCTGAAAACCAGGTTTCCAGTAAATATCATGCTTGTCTTTGTTTTACTTGTCCTAGTACTGTTACATTGTCCCGTTGAAATAGACCCTATCTACATACCACAACGGAGCAAAACCACAAACAGAACTACCCACCATAACAGACTGGACCAGATAAATCCAGAACAGAACATCTCCCTTAAACTTTCCCCCTCTGACCCCTGTAATTGAAACTTCAACCCTGGGAAAAAGCCTCTGACTATCCACTCTATCTATGCCTCATAATTTTGTAGACCTCTATCAGATCTTCTCTCAGCTGCCATCTTTCCAGTGAAAACAATCCCAGTCTTTTTAACCTTTCCTCAGTGTCAATACCCTGGAGACCAGGCAACATGCTGATGAATCTTCTCTGTACTCTCTCCAAAGTTTCCATATCCTGCGGGTATCGCAGTGACCAAAACTGCACACAATACTTCAAATGCAGCCTAACAAGGGTTTTATTTATCTGCAACATGTTTTGCCAACTCTTCTACTCCACGCCCTGGGCAATGAAGGCAAGCATGCCACTTGCCTTCTTAATCACCTTGGCTACCAGTGTTGCCACTTTCAGGAAACCATGGACCTGCATGCCCAGATCCATCTGAATGTTAGTGTTCCTAAGGGTTCTACCATTTACAATTTATTTCACAACTAAATTCGATCCTCCAAAATGCATCACCTTGCATGTGTCTGGATTAAACTCCATCTGCCATTTCTGTGCCCAACTCACCTATCTATGTCCTGTTGTATACTTTCACAATCGTTGGCACTATCAGCAACTCCACCAATCTTCATGTCATCAGCAAACATGCTTATCAGACCACCCACATTTTCCTCCAGATCATTGATATATACTATAAACAACAAATGACCTAAGACTGACCCCTGTGGAACACTACCAGTTACCAGTCTCCACTCTGGAAAACATCCTTCCACCACTACCCTCTGTCTTCTATGATCAAGCCAGTTTTCTACCCTTCTAGCCAGGCTACCCCGAATCCCTTGTGATTTTAGTTTTTGTGCCAACCAGCCATGTGGGATTTTATCAAATGCCTTACTAAAGTCCATATAAACTCCATCCACAGCCTTTCCCTCATCAATTATCCTCATTCCCTCTTCAAAAAAGCTTTGCTTGACAATCTTTGATTCCAATTACCCAGGAGTCAGGACAAACTTATTCAACAATGAAATTTACCTTCTTCTATAGAAGTATTATTTTAGATTGTTCCTTGTCCATTGCTGGAGCCAGCCTGCACCTCATGATACTATGATCACTTTCCCCGAAAATGTTCACCCACCGCCGAATGAACTACCTCATTCCCCAGAACCAGATACAGCAATGCTTCCTTCTTCACTGGACCAGAAACACACTGATCAAGAAAATTTTCCTCAGTACAGTACAAAAACTCTTTCCTCATCTCTGCCCTTTACACAGATACTATTTTAAGTTTTGATATATACATTTACTATGGCAATGTAGTTCAAACAACCTAATGGAAATCTCAAAAATAAATTTTTGGATCATCAAGATTACTTCATATTGGGAGTGGAGAGAGATTCGGCTTTCTACGGGCTTTAAAAGTACAATGGAAAATGTAATCATTTGACAAAATCTCGAAAGTTACCCATCTCTTTCAGTTTTTGTGTCTGAAGTCTTCCTGGTCGTGTTCTCTCCTCAATTACAAATCCGAAAGATGGTATACGATGAAAAAGCTTGAAGGCCTTTATGATGAACTGTTCTTGAGTGACAAGATTGTAGCAGTCTTCCTGAGGATTAAGATAAATTGTTTTCCCTTGCAATTCCTGAGGGTGAAGTTGATCATTCGCTTTCAGCGCACAGGGCTCCCTCCATTCCTCAGGGAAACACTGATCGTCTGTTGGAACCAATTCATGGACTACATATGGGAAGACCAATTGTGAGTGAGAAAGTTCCATGCTCGTCCTCAAAAATTTCCTTAATCCAATAGGTCCATAAATCTCTACAGGCTGTTTGTTTAACAGAGAACCACTTTGGAGACTCATGGTGCACAAGAGACCAGGCAACCCAAATAGATGGTCACCATGGAGATGAGTAATGAAAATCTTTGTGATTTTGCCTACAAAATACAACAGAAATATCAGAACATTATATGATTTGTATCTTAAAATTGCTCATAGCAACATACATTTATATAGTATTGCTAACATGATAAAACATCCAAGATCACTTCACAGTAATGCTTTAAGCCAAATTTATTGGTGCATCTCTATAATCTTTTAGGACAGATAAACAGAAACCTGGTCATAAGAGGTAGTTCTGCACTGTCAAGGACAGATGTGAGGGTGGGCTGACAGAGAGAAGTTCAAAACTTTGGTCTCAGCACCTGAAGACACATCCTGTGACTAAACTGGGGATGCTCAAGGAGCCAGAAATACAGCATAGAACTCTGGGAGGGTTCTGAGATCAGAGGATAACACAGAATAGGAAGAATTGAAGTTTTGACCTTCAGAGTATTCCTTTGGAGGAAATTTCAACCAATTCGTACTGGATATCAAACTAAGTCTTACAAGTAAGCTAGTCGATGGGAGTGAGAGGTGATAGTAGTAGAGCCTGGTATCACCAACCGACAATTAAAAACTATCATGTTTTTGCTGATGCTATCAAGATCAGTAAAGCCTCTGACAAGGTCCTTCATGGCAGACTGGTACAAAAGGTGAAGTCACATGGTACCGGGGTGAGCTGGTAAGATGGATACAGAACTGGCTTAGTCACAGGAGACAAAGAGTAGCAGTGGAAGGATGCTTTTCGGAATGGAGGGCTGCGACTAGTGGTGTTCCAAAGGGATCAGTGCTGGGACCTCTGCTGTTCGTGATCTACATAAATGATCTGGAGGAAAACGTAGCTGGTCTAATCAGTACATTTGCGGATGATACAAAGATTGGTGGAGTTGTGGATAGTGAGGAGGATTGTCAAAGGATACAGCAGGATATAGATCAGCTGGAGGCATGGGCAGAAAAATGGCAGATGGAGTTTAATCCGGACAAGTGTGAGGTGATGCATTTTGGATGGTCAGGTACAGGTGGAAATTATACAGTGAATGGCAGAACCCTTAAGAGAATTGATATGCAGAGGGATCTGGGTGTGCAAGTCCACAGATCACTGAAGGTGGCAGCAAATGGAAGATAAGGTAGTAAAAATGGCTCATTGGAAGGTGCAGTGAGTATAAGGATATACAAGTTATGCTGCAGCTTTATAGAACTTTAAGTTTGTGGATGCTTCGGAGAAGGTACAGAAAAGGTTTACCAGGATATTGCCTGGTATGGAGGATTTTAGCTATGAGGAAAGGTTGGGTAGACTGTGCTCGTTTTCATTGGAATGCAGGGGATTGAGGGTGACCTGATAGAAGTTTATAAGATTGTGAATGGCATGGATAGAGTGGAAAGTATGAGGCTTTTTCCAGGCGGAGGGGTCAATTATTAGGGGACACAGGTTCAAGGTGAGAGGGGGCAAGTTTAAAAGAGATGTGTGAGGCACATTTTTCACACAAAGGGTCATGCGTGCCTGGAATGCACTGCCAGATGAAGTGGTGGAGGCAGACACAATAGCAGCATTCAAGAAACACCTGGCTGAATACATGAATAGGAAGAGAATAGAGGGTTACGGATCCTGTAAGTGAAGATGTTTTAATATGGAAGGGCAAAATACACTGGCGCAAGCTTGGAGGGCCAAAGGGTCTGTTCCTATGCTGTATTGTTCTTTGTTCTTATTTTAACTGATCCACATCTGACTCCAGACTGTCAGCATTGTGATGGGCTAAAAATGCAGACCTAGCCAGTGATGCTCATGAATGAATAAAAAGAGAAAAAGGAAACTATGACAGATACAGAAGGCTCAATACTGCAGAAAGCTAGACTATTACATTAGTTGAAAAGAGGAGGAAATGGGAATAGCAAAGAAAATCAAGTCAAACAAATATTTTTAATAAATGCATTAAGACTAAATATAGACAAAGATATTCGAAATGCATAAATAACTAAAGATAGAGTAAGGTTAATTACAGACCATGGGTCTATTCGGGTAAGCTGAGAGAAGTGGGGAATGTTGATAGTGTTCTTAACTTGAGATAACAAGTTGTAGAGCTGGATGAACACAGCAGGCCAAGCAGCATCAGAGGAGCAGGAAAGCTGACGTTTCAGGCCTAGACCCTTCTTCAGAAAACTTAATATTTTTCAATAACAGACAGGACAATGCAATCACTGCATTCAGGAGCTAAGGAATTTATATCGTTGCAAGTAAATAGACCCCCACACCTGGTCAAAATGTATCCTAAGTCGTTAAGGGAATAGAGGAAAAATGATGGAAGCTCCAAATGACTATTTCCAGCTGTGGTACCACAGCCATGGAGAATAGCTAACACTGTCCCATTGTTTAAAAAGACAGAAATGAATAGGTTAAGATAACCTAATCTTGGGTGGAGGGCAGGCAGTGAGAGAATTATTGTAAAAAAATTTCTCAAGGTATACCTTAATTTGTAAATCTGTAATCAATGATAGTTCCCATAGACTTGTTAATGGACAGTTATGCATCGTTAACATTACTGAGTCTTATCAGGAGGTACCATACATCACAGCATACAAGTTGATCTAAATATAGTGCTCTTAAGGCGCAGTGCTCTTAAGCTTAAAGGTCCAGTTCAAATCCCACCTGCCCTGGAAGGTGTGTCACAGCATTTCCCAACAGGTTCATAGAGATAACACAATTTAATCTGGTTTTTTTGGTCCCAAATATAATGTTTGATATACAAATCAAATTGCTCTTTTAGCCATGACATGCTATGCCCACATTAATATTCAGTCT
Source organism: Rhincodon typus (assembly GCF_021869965.1). NCBI lineage: Eukaryota > Metazoa > Chordata > Chondrichthyes > Orectolobiformes > Rhincodontidae > Rhincodon > Rhincodon typus. Next base: position 30,715,896 of record NC_063332.1, on the reverse strand, counting down.
CGATTCCCTGTCACATAAATGTATTTTTTTAAGCTTATAACTGGGTATACAGGATCAAGCAGGTGATATGGCTGAATTAAAAAACCACAGGATAAAAGACCATAAGACATAGGAGCAGAAATTAGACCATTTGGCCCATCGAGCTTTTTCCACCATTCAATTATGGCTGATAAGTTTCTCAAACCCATTCTCCCGTCTTTTCCCCGTAACCTTTGAATCCCCTTAACATTCAAGAACCCAACCACCTCCGTCTTAAATATACTCAATGACCTGGCCTCCACAGCCTTCTGTGGCAATGAATTTCATAGATTCACCACTCTCCGGCTGAAGAAGTTTCTCATCTCTGTTCTAAAGGGTCTTCCCTTTACACTAAGGCTGTGCCCTCGGGTCCTTGTCTCTCCTACTAACGGAAACATCTCAACGCCCACTCTATCCAGGCCTTTCAGTATTCCAAGTTTCAATTAGAACCCCCCCTCATCCTTCTAAACTCCACCGTCTATAGACCCAGAGTCCTCAAATATTCCTCATATATCTTTCATTCCTGGGATCGTTCTCGTGAACCTCCTATGAACTCGTTCCAGGGCTAGTACATCCTTCTGGATATATGGGGCCCAAAATTGCTCACAATATTCTAAATGTGGTCTGACCAGAGCCTCATAAAGCCTCAGAAGTACATCCTATTGAAGTATATTCTAGTCCTCTCAAAATAAAGGCCAACTTTGTATTGGCCTTCCCAACTAGCGGCTCAACCTGCAAGTTAACCTTGAGAATCCTGGACTAGGACTCCCAAGTCTCTTTGCACTTCAGGGTCCCGGGTTCAATCCCACTCTCGGGCGACTGCCTGCGTGGAGGTTGCACGTTCTTCCCATGCCTACATGGGTTTCCTCCGGGTGCTTCAGTTTCCCTCCACATTCCAAAGATGTGCAGGTTAGGTGGATTGACCATGATAAATTGCCCATAGTGTCCAGGAATGTATTGGTTAAGTGGATTAGCCATGGGAAATGCAGGGTTACAGGGTAAGGGGGTGGGTCTGGGTGGGATGCTCTTCAAAAGGTCAGAGTGGAAAAATGGGCCAAATGGCCTGCTTCCACACTGTAGGGATTCTACGATTCTGTAACTTAGCTGACTGCATACTGCTTGTGACTTCATGAAAGCCAGATCAGCGTCCACAGTCATGACCCAATAAGAACAGGGAATTTCATTCCACAAAGGAAGTATTTGTACTTTATGAAATCTGTCATCAACAACACTATCAAGGAGCACCTGGTTTGCAATAACCTACTCACCGATGCATAGTTTGGGGCCTGCAAGGTAAGAACTGAAGATTTTCACTGATAATTGCACAATGCTTGAGGGTGGGATGCTCTTCAGAGGGTCAGTGTAGACTGGATGGGCCAAATGGCCTGCTTCCCACAGTGTAGGGATTCTGTGACTATGTTCAACAAGATCTGGTGACCTCCAAGAGAAAATTAGAAGGGATCAGAGAGGAAATTGTTCACCCAGAAGGCAGTGATGATCTGAAAATCACGGCCTGAAAAGGTGATTAAAAAGCAGTAACCCACGCAACATTCAAAAACGTGAGCGTGCAGAACAAAGTCTGTAACCAGCAGGCATAACGTGACCAAAATCTGAAGTGTACCTGACTGGGTACTTGCCAGCCAGCATGACCTCTGTGTTGCAAATTTCTGTACTTTGGTGTTTCTTCCACACTGTGAGTGCAAGGGTGGGAGGAGTTTGGGACAGAGGGGGCACAGGAGCATAGGGGTGGGTGAAAGAAAAGGGAAGGGCCCGCTGCCTACCTGCTTTCAGTTGGCTCCGCATGAACTGAGTCTGAGTACCCTCTCCGCAATCGAAAAGCCAGCACTCGCCTTCGTAGCGCAGCGCCACAGCCGAGGCCCCGCGGCTGGGGGATGGATACGCCGAGCCTGTGCCCAGGAAAGTCAACTCCATCGCCATGGCGGCCCGAACGGTTCTGCGCATGCACACTGCTTGACCCAAACCAGGACCCTCCCCTTCGCACTCTACCCTCTCCATTGGTCCATTCCTACAAACTTTCCACCAATCAAACGCCGATATCCATTGATTGACGTATTAGGCTAAAGCTGCTCCTCAGGGATGAGCAAAAACAGAAGTTGCTGAAAAAGCGCAGCGTCTGTGGAGAAAGAGAATCAGAGTTAACGTTTCGGGTCCGGTGACCCTTCCTCAGTTTTGAGGATGCTGCCAGACCTGCTGAGCTTTTCCAGCAACTTCTGGTTTTGTTACTGATTTACAGCATCCGCAATCCTTTCGGTTTTTATGAACAAGGTGCTGGTCACTGAACGAAAACAAAAGAAAAGAACTGCGGACCCTGGAACTCAGAAACTAAAACATCAATTGCTGGAGAAAATTCAGCAGGTCTGGCAAAACCCGTGGAGAGAAAGCAGAGGTTTCAGGTCAAGTGATCCTTATTTACAACATTCTGCAGCCATGTGTTGGTGCTCAGTTGAAGTCTGTCATCTTTCTACTTGGCGTTGAGCTGGATTTGAGTCGACTCGGACCCAATATTATTTTGAGATAACAAAGTGTAGAGCTGAATGAACACAGCAGGCCAAGCAGCATCAGAGGAGCAGGAAGGCTGACGTTTCGGGCCTAGACCCTTCTTCAGAAATTCTTTTTCAACTACTGACTGCACAGAAGAAAGCCAGTCTATCTACACTGGTTCTATTACTTAATGCCAGTCACAGCCCATCCAGTCTGTACAACTCCAAAACAAGCACATAACTATTCTAATCTCATAGCCTGTTTTCCTCACCTCCCTCATCTTTTCCCCATATCCCTGCACACCATTTCTAATTAAATAATATCCAGTCATTTTAAATACCTCAGTTGAACCTGTCCACATTTCCAGGCAGTGTATTCCATACCCTAACTGTATGAAGAATGTTTTCTTACATCACCCTTGTTTGTTCACACATCACTAAGTATTCCAGTTGTGGTCTGATTAATGCCTTGTATACTTTTAGCAAGATTTTCCCTTTTTTTTTAAATACTCTACTCTCCCTGAAATGAAGGTTCCATTTCCTTGCCCTATTATCTGCTGAACTTGGACTGGGGAAGACAGTCTATCTACCTGAGAAAATGTTTCTTATCTATATTAAAAGGAAGATTCTCTTATTAAACTTATTTCCTTAGTTTTAGTCTCCCCAGAAAAGGAAATATCCACCTAGTATTCATGCCGTTTCAAGATCTTGTATGTTTCAATAGGATCACCTCTTATTACATAGAATTGTACAGCACAGGAACAGGCCCTTCAGCCCACAATGTTGGACCGAACATGATACCAAATTAAACTAATCCCTTCTGCCTGCCCTTGGTCTATATCCCTCCATTCCTTGCATATTCATGTGCTTATCTAAAAGCCTCTTAAACGCCCCTATCGTATCTGCCTCCACAGCGCGTTCCACACACCTACCACACTGTAAAAAAAACTTGCCCCTCACATCTCCTTTGAACTTTCCCCTCTCACCTTAAATGCATGTTTCCCCCGCCCTTAGTTTTAGACATTTCAACTCTGGGTAAAAGATTCTGATCATCAACCCTATCTATGCATCTCAAAATTTTAGACTTCTATCAAGTCTCCCCTCAGCCTCTGCTGCTCCAGAGAAAACAACTCCAGTTTTTCTAGCCTCTCCTTATGGCTCATACCTTCTAATCCTGGTAATTCTCTTCTGCACCCTCTCCAAAGCCTTCACATCCTGCCTGTTATGTGGCGACCAGAATTGAACGCAATACTCTAAGTGTGGTGTTAACCAAAGTCTTATAAAACTGCAACATGACATCCTGACTCTTGTACTCAATTCCCCAACCAATAAAGGCAAACATGTCATACGCCTTCTTCACCACCCAATCTACTTGCGTAGCCACTTTCAGGGATCTATAGAATTGGACCACAAGATCTGTCTGTACATCAATGCTGTTCAGGGTCCTGACATTAACTGTATCTATTCTTGTAAACGCCAAAGTATATAAATAACCTCAAAAACCTTTCTTCATGGGATTGGCCCATAATCCTAAGATTGAGTCAAGTGAACCTTTTCTGAAATGCTTCGAAAGCAATTATATTTTTTTTTCAAATAAAGAGCCTAAAGCTGTACACCTTACTCCAGATGTGGTCTCACCAAGACCCTGTACAACTGCTGTAAAACTTCCCTACTTTTATAAAAACCAAAAGAACTGCACCAGGAATACTTGCTACCACACAGTCAAATGTTACCTTGACAAAGAGACTAAATACATTTAAGGGCAGATTAAATATACATCCAAAATAAGAAAAGAAATAAGGTTAAGCTGAAAGTTAGATAAGGAAGGTTAATGGAGGGTCAAATAGGAATTAGAATCCAGCCTGAACTGATTTGGCTGAATAAATTATTTTTCTGATATATATTCTACTTGATGTTTTATTTCATAAAGAAACGTGGCCCTGCCAGTGACCCACTTCCCTAATTATCCTTTTGAACCGAGGGTTTTGTGAGGCCATTTCAGAGTCAACCACATTACGGTGACCCTAGTGTCACGTGCAAGTCTGACCAGGGAAGGATGGCAGATTTCCTTTCCTCAAGGACCTTGGTTAATCAGATGGATTTTCACACAATTGATGCCAGTTTCATGGTCCATGGTTAATAAGACTAGCTTTATATTCCAGGCTTTTTAATCAAACATAACTTCCACCAGCTGTCATGGTAGGAATTGAAACCATGCCCCCAGAGTATTAACCTGGATTACTAGTCCAGTGACATCACCATTAACTATCAATTCAGACAATTTTGCAAGAGGAAACCAACTAATCAGCATCTACTATGTCAAACATTTGACTGAAATTTCAATTCTTCTTTCATCAATTGCCAGAGATAAGCAATCCTCATTCTTCCCACTAAAATGGGAGATTTCAACTTACCACTATTGCCATTTTGTCTCATTACTTAACTGGGTTAAATCCTTTTGAAATCTCCTCAACGCTTGTTTTCCAATCTAGCTTGGTGTTGTTCACATACCTGGATATATTATGTAAATTTTTTGAAGTTATTGATAAAGATAAGAAATAATTGGGTCCAAACAGTCCATGTTTGACATGATACCATGATTGCAGATCCCATGCAGTCTCCCAATATCAGGTCAAACCACCTGCTGACTACAACATAACACTCCCCACTCATCCCACCTCCAACATCATCCTCAGCTGATGAATCATCACTCCTCCATATTGAATAGCACTTGGAGGCACCACTGAGATTGGAAAAGGTGCAGAATGTACACTGTTTGGTGAACTTCTATGTTCATCACCAAGAGTGGCTCAGCAATACCACTGATTGAATTGGCTGGGTCCTAAAGGACATAGCTGCTAGACTGGGTCTGCAGCAGATGGCTCGGGATCCGACAAGAGAGAGTAAAACGTATTTGACCTCATCCTTACCAGTCTGCCGGCTACAGATGCATTTGTCCACGACTGCATCAGTACGAGTGACCACCGCACAGTCCTTGTGGAAACCAAGTCCCAACTTCACATTGAGTCTTCACATTTTACCCTGTGTGTGACACAATAACCACATTAAATGGAATTGACTGAACAGATCTAGCAATTCAAGATTGGGCATCTATAAAACACTATGGGCCATCAGCAGTAACTGAATTATATCCCTACACAATCTACAATCTCTCAGCCTGGTATATCCCACAAGGTACCATCAAGCTAGGGGATCAACCCTGGCTCAATAAAGAGTGAAGGAGGACATGGCAGGAGCAGCACCAGGCATACCTAAAACTGAGGGGTCAACCTGATTTACCTACCAAGCAGGACTACTTGCACGCCAAATGGCAAAAGCAACAAGTGATGGACAGAGAAAAGTGCTTCCACAATCAACGAATCAGATCTAAGCTCTAAGGTCCTGCCACATCCAGTACTGAATGGTGGTGGACAATTAAAATCTCACTGGAGAAGTTGGGTCCACAACTATCCCCATCCTCAATGAAGGAACAGCCCAATACATCATTGCAAATGATAAGGCTGAAACATTCGCAAAAGTCTTCAGCCAGAGGTGCTGAGTGGATGATCCTAGCATCACAGATGCCAGTTTTCAGTCGATTTGATTCACTAAACATGATACCAAGAAACATTTGGAGGCGCTGGATACTGCAAAGGCTACAGGCCCCGACAACTTTCTGACAATAGTACTGAAGACACGTGTTCCAGAACTTTTTGCACCCCTAGCCAAGCTCGTCCAGTACAGCTATAACACTGGCATCAAACCAAAAATGTGGAAAGTTGCAGATATGTCCTGTACACAATGAGCAGAAATCCAACCAGCCAATTCGATCATCAGTAAAGTGATGGAACGCGTCATCAATGGTGCTATCCAGCAGCACTTGTTTACCAATAACCCACTCAGTGACATCTAGTTTGGGTTCCACCAGACCCACGCAGCTCCTGACCTGGTTGCACCATTGGTTCAAACAGACAAAAGGTCTGTATTTCAGAGGGGAGGTGAGAGTGACTGCCCTTGACATCAAGGCCACATTCATTTTAAGACAAAATACCAATAGCTGAAAAAGCTCAGCAGGTCAGGTAGCATCTGTGGCCAGAAATCAGAGTTAACGTTTCGGGTCAAGTGACCTTTCCACAGAACTCAAGTTCTGTGATTTACAGCATCCTCAGTCCTTTAGGTTTTTATTTTTCTTTCATTTTAAGCTCTTATAATCAAATAAGTTTTGAATTGATGATACTTTTGAACTACTCTCTGTTTTAGTACTGACTTTCAGTTGATTGTAGAAGATGATCTCATTGTCACAATCAAGGGAACACTGAATACAATCCAATTTTCACAGGAGATTTCTTTAACATCACTGGGGAAAAGGGGGCTTGTTGATTTCTTCCTCAACCGTGCCTAAGGATACTACTCCTTTGCACATCCTTTCCGGCTTCTGGGGTACATTGCACACTAGCTTTGCTTCACTACATAGAGATGGAACAGTGGGGAAGGTACTCTTAACTATGTTCCCAAGGTTACCATTGTCTTGTACTATAGCTGTCCCAGCTGTTGTTTTGATTTTAGCTACCTCAGGGGAACAGTCTATGATGCATTTCAACATCAATATCCATTTGTTCCTTTCATTAACTCCTTTGAAAGCCTATCAAGGACACACAATTAGCATCACAAATTTCTACAATTTTCACTTACACCTCATTACATATTCCATGAAACCGTCAGTCATATTTTAAAACATCCTATAATGACTTCTTGTTTTACTTTATTCAATGTGTTTAACTACAATCTGATTTACAGCTTCTCAAACTTAAAGCCAATTAAACCTCGATGTCTCTGATATCCCACTTCTAACACCACTGTTGTTTTTGGTGGGTTCGTGATCACAGGTACCTAATATCAGCATTAGACAACTTCTGGCAATTTTCTGATAGCCTATTGAGAAGCAGCAATTTAGATATGATACATTTGATAATTAGATAAAGAAAGTATACAACCGTGACAATTGGGGTTGGTTCATGATAGCAGAGGACAAACAGGCTGTTGGTGCAAAATGTGTTATCTTGTTAAAGTTATATGGGCAGCATTTTGCCCTCTCGCCAAAATGTTAGGGAACTCTTCAGTCTTCCATCTGAGAAAGCAACTCTCCAAGGACAACTGCCTACGAGATTTGCCTAATAAGAACTGCTCTCTTAAGACTGCCCAATGTGACCTGCCCCTCTGCTCCTGACCAGTTGTTATATCGTATGTCCAGGGGTCAATTATTTCCTGTGTCAATTAATTGTCTGAACCCTTTTGGCTAATGGTCATGACATTGGATGACGATTGTTCCTTTACCTGCCTTCAGCTGAAGCTTAGTTTACTATTTGAGGAACAAATACTTATTTTTGAAATTAACACAGATTAGAATACTGTTCAATGGGTGTTGTTAATCAGTGTCTCCATAATTCTTCTCTTTTATTTTCATACACTAAAATTGTGGAAATTAATGACTAATTTAATAACTATCAGATGAAATTGCACACTACACAGCAAATATGAGGAAACAGTTTTTAAGGGACCCTGATTTTCAACAGTCCACCACTTTGAGAAGGAAATATCTTGTTGACTTTTCCCAACTAATTCTTAATTGAATTTACCCTAGAAATAAATACATTACAACAGATTATACATTGTCTTAGATTCTGCCTTCACCTATACTCATCTTGTGGATTTTTAAGTATATTTCCCTGCTTCCCCCCACTCCCCATAGCCTTCAACCATCCCAGTCATGATGCACTTTAGAAATTCAAAGATTCTTAGATAGCACATGATAACCCATGACCACTGCCAGAGAAGTACAAAGGCAGCATACACATGGGATCACATCAACTGCAAGTTCCCTCCAAGCCACTTATTATCTGGACTTGGAAATATATCGCTGCTCCTTCACTGTTGCTGGGTCAAAATACCTGGAATTCCCTCCTCCACAGCATTGAAGGTGTAGCCAAACAAAGAGGCAGCTCACCAATATCTCCAGGGCTACTACAGATGTACAAAAAAGAAATGCTGGCCCAACCAGTGGTGCCCACATCCTGTGAGTGATTTAAAAACTGCCTGTTGTGCCACTAGTAATAGCCTTCACATCCAAAATGGCCTGTTCAACCCCAGTTGTCTGTTAATTGATTGTGTGCGCCCTAATCTTAATGCAATACCATGACAAGGGTCTCTTATCAAATGTCTTAGGAAAATTCAAATTTTCTACATCCACTTGTTCTCATTCAAAGACACCACAACCCCAGAAAAACCAATTGTTTTATGAATTGACACGGCTATGTTGATTCTTGTTATTATATTTTCAATGACAGACCCTAGCTTTTACTCATGTCAGGTTACCTGGTTTCTGTTATTCAAGAAAAGAGGAACAGAGTTACAATTGCTACTTTCTCATCTACGAGGGATTGTTTTATAATATGGAGAACTTTAGAAAATCAAAACTAATGCATGCATTGGGGACAGTTTTTAAAACAGAAAACTATTGGGTTCATAATACGAGAGGTGGAGTATTAGGTGTGAACTTACCTGTGTCTTCTGCCTCAGCATGGGCTCCAGGCAAACAGAGAGCAAGTCTGTCACAACTTTGTTTCCAGGTGAGGAATAGTTTGGAATTCAATGCCAAAGCATGGGGGTGGGGTTGGGGGGTGAGGGGAGAGGTGAAAATCACAATTTTCAGTTTCCTTGGGCCTTACCAACATATTTACTCCAAGCAGGTCAGGAAAGTTAATATGCAGTCCGCTCTTTTGAATGTCAGAGTCCAGGAAATTTATTTCAGTATCATTGATTTCTCCAGCACTTTTTCTTTGCAAATATCAATTTCTTCATGTTCTTCGATCTCACTGAACTCTGTTTCCTATCAGTTCCACAGCTTTTTGTTTTGCATCTTCTACAAGTTTAAAGTCTGGAAAAAGTGGATTTTGAGAGGATAGAATGGAACTTTGAAGGAGGCAATCCCAAACAACTATGGAAAATAAGAAGGGGAAACATTGGCCTGAGTGTCAAAAAGGTACAAAAGCAAAATATTGCAGATGTTGTAAAGCTGAAATAACAACAGAACATGCTGGAAATATCCTGTCAAGTAGCATCTTTGGAGAAAAAGCAAGTTAACACTCCATTTGATATTTTCTAACCAACCTGCTCAGAGATATTATTGAGACAGCAAGGTGCAGAGCTGGATGAATACAGCAGGCCAAGCAGCATCATAGGAGCAGGAAGGCTGATGTTTCGGGCCTAGACCCTTCATCAGAAAAAAAAAGAGATATTATTACACACTTTTGGTATAGGTGGGACTTTGATCCAGGCCTCCTGGATCAGAAATTGGGTCACTACCATTGTGCCACAAGAACACTAACATTTGTTTTGCTAAGGTGCCTCATAATTGATTAATAAAGTCAGGGAATGAGAGTTAGGGACAAATGGATTGCTAGCTGGCTTCAAGGTAGAAGGCGGAGTGTAGGAATAAAGGATTGTAACTTAGTGGCAAAAGTTGGAAATGGTGTTTTTTAAGGATCAGAGCTGGAACCACTGCTATTCACAATTTACATTTATAATTTGGACTTGAGAATCAAAAACACAATTTTTAAATTTGCAGATTCTATTGCTGATCCTTATTTGGTGTAATCAATATTGAAGACAGGCAAACTATGGGAGAACATTATTCTTACAGAACGGACAAATAATTGGCAAGTGAAATTGAATTCAAATGTGAAGTTGTACATTTTGGTGGCAAAAATAGGGAGATCACATTACTCAAAACTCAACAAATCTAGGTGGGGTAAAAGATCAAATGGATTGAGTGAATACACACACACAAGAACGTAACAACTAGGAGCAGGAGTAGGCCATCTGGCCCCTTGAGCCTGCCCCACCATTTAATAAGATCATGGCTGATCTTTTTGAGAGTCAGCTCCACTTACCCGCCCACTCACCATAACCCTTAATTCCTTTACTGTTCAAAAATTTATCTAGCCTTGCCTTAAAAACATTCAGCGAGGTAGCTTCAACCGCTTCACTGGGCAGGGAATTCCACAGATTCACAACCCTTTGAGTGAACAAGTTCCTCCTGACCTCAGTCCTACACCTGCTTCCCTTTATTTTGAGGCGATGCCCTCTAGTCCTAGTTTCACCTGCTAGTGGAAACAACCTCCCTGCCTCCATCTTATCTATTCCCTTCGTAATCTTATATGTTTCTAAGATCTCCCCTCATTCTTCTGAATTCTAATGAGTATAATCTCAGTCTACTCAGTCTCTCCTCATAATCCAACCCTCTCAACTCTGGAATCAACTGAGTGAATCTCCTCTGCAGCCCCCCCAGTGCTAGTATATCTCTTCAAGTAAGGAGACCAAAACTGTACACAGTACTCCAGGTGTGGCCTCACCAGGACTCCATACAGCTGCAGCATAGCCTCCCTGTTTTTAAACACACACAAACGTTGTGGTACAGAAGGCTAATGAAAAAAAAGCACTTAAATACAGAAGAAGTTAGACCACCTCTAATGGGTGCATAAGTGTGCACAGTTCTGGCCGCCAGACAATAGAAAGGAGCTCCAGGGAGATGAAAAGGCTGGGGGCTAGGAGTGGTGGTCACTAGGTTAGTTTGCAGGTGACAAAGATTAGCTGAGTAGTTGACAATGATGAAGGTGGTCTTCGGTTACAGGAGTATATACACAGATGTGTCACATGGGCAGCTCAGTGACACATGGAATTTAACCCTGATTAAATGTGAAGTGATTCATTTGTCTTGTTGCTTCTTCCAAAGTGTATGACAGGACACTAATAAGCTCAGAGGAATAGAAGGATCTTGGGATGCTTGTCCTCAAATCCATGAAGGCAGCAGGATAAGTTTATTAGGGTAGTTAAGGTGACAAAGAACACTCACCTTTATCAGTCTTGACATGGATTAAAAAAGCAGGGAGGTCATATTGGCACTGTACAAAACTTTGGTTAGGCCACAGCTGAACTATTGTGCACAGTTCTGGTCATCACAATATAGGATGGGTGTGATTACACTAGAGGGAGGGAGCACAGGAGATTCACCAGGATAGTAGGAACTGCAGATGCTGGAGAATCCGAGACAACAAGGTGCAGAGCTGGATGAACACAGCAGGCCAAGCAGCATCATAGGAGCAAAAAGGCTGACGTTTCGGGCCTAGACCCTTCATCAGAAATGGGGGAGGGGAAGGGCGTTCTGAAATAAATAGGGAGAGAGGGGGAGGTGGATAGAAGATGGATAGAGGAGAAGATAGGTGGAGAGGAAACAGACAGGTCGAAGAGGTGGGGATGGAGCCAGTAAAGGTGAGTGTAGGTGGGGAGGTAGGGAGGAGATAGGTCAGTCCAGGGAGGACGGACAGGTCAAGGGGGCGGGATGAGGTTAGTAGGTAGGAGATAGGGGTGCGGCTTGAGGTGGGAGGAGGGGATAGGTGGGAGGAAGAACAGGTTAGGGAACTCTGCAGCCCAATGGTATCAATGGGGATTTCACAAGCTTCAAAATCTCCCCTCCCCCTACCGCATCCCAAAGCCAGCCCAGCTCATCCCCACCTGTTCTTCCTCCCACCTCAAGCCCCACCTCCAACTCCTACCTACTAACCTCATCCCGCCCCCTTGACCTGTCTGTCCTCCCTAACTCCCCACCTACACTCACCTTTACTGGCTCCATCCCCGCCTCTTTGACCGGTCTGTCTGTTTCCTCTCCACCTATCTTTTCCTCTATCCATCTTCTTTCTGCCTCCCCCTCTCTCCCTATTTATTTCAGAACCCCCTTCCCTCCCCCATTTCTGATGAAGGGTCTAGGCCCGAAACGTCAGCCTTCCTGCTCCTATGATGCTGCTTGGCCTGCTGTGTTCATCCAGCTCTGCACCTTGTTGTCTCAGATTCACCAGCATGTTGCCTGGCATGGAACATTTTAGGCATGAAGTGAGGTTGGATAAGCTCGGGGTGTCTTCTTTAGAAAAGAGAAGGCCGGGACCTGATAGAGGTGTAGAAGATTACAAGGGGCATGGGTGGGTTGCACAGGAAGCAGCTGTCCCCTTCAATTAAAGGTTTAATAACTAAGGCAGAATAATTTTAAGGTGAAAAGCACAAAGTTTGAGGAGATTTGAAGAAATCTTTTCATCCAGGGGGTGGAGGGAGTCTGGAATGCACCGCTTGGGAGGGTAGGCCGGATGGGAAACCTCTCAATCTTTAAAAAGTACTTGATTGAGCACATGAAAAGGTCTTAACACTCGAGGTTATGGGCCAAGTACTGGAAAGTGGGCCCAGTGTAGATTTTGTAGTTTTCATGATGACCAAAGGAACATTTCTGTATCCTATAATTCTATATACTGGAGAGGGTGCAGAGATTTACAAAAACTGATACCATAATGAAATGGGCATATCTGTCTGGAAAGAATTGGAATAGGGTGATCTAACAGAGATCTTTAAAATGAAAGACTTCAATAGTGGATATACAAAGAATGTTTCCTTCTGAGGGGAACAGCTTAAGTAGAACTATCAATATAAGAAGTCGCTTATGGAATTCAGAAGAAATCTCTACCCAAAAAGCACCAAGAATGTGGAACCCAGTACCATGGTGTGGTTAAAGGCAAGCTAGACAAGCATCTGAGGCAGAAGAGAATAGATGGTTTCAGTGATAGATTTAGATCAGAAAAGATGGGAGGAAACGCAAATAAAGTACAAACATCAACATAGGATAAATGACAGAATCCATTTGACCTGACCAGCCTATGTAACTTCATCCCTCACCATCCTGATATTTTCTCTTATCATCTAAAAATCTATTGAACTCAGGTCCTGCATGTACTAAGTGACTGAGCATGCACCTCTGGGGAAAATAAAATAATTCGAAGATTCACAACATTTTGACTGAAGACATTTCTCCTCATCCTTTTCAAAAGGCTGCTCATTTATTTTGCAACTTTCCACAAGCTCTAGACTCCCCAGCCTATGTAAACACACTCCCAGTATTTAATCTATCAAGTGTCTTAAGGGGAGAGGTCTTATGGTTCTTAATTCAAGGAAATACGCTTCTAATTGACCAACGTTCTTCTTAAAAGGAGGACAATCCCATCGTGCCAAGAGGATGAAGTTTAATCCAACTTAACTGCACTCCTTTGGGAGGTGCTAGTGTATTGATAATGTCACAGTAAATCAATCAGAGGTTCAAGCTGAGGCTTAGGGGATAGATATTTCAATCCTACCTTGGCAGCTAATTTGATTTTAAAAAAATTCTGACTATCAGTTGGAAGATGAAAAAAATGTAAAGTTAATCACTTTAAGGCTCTTGTGGCACAGTGATAGTGATCTCCACTCTGGACCAGAAGATCCAGTTTAATTCCTAACTGCCCTAGGGTTTGTAAAATAACCATCTGTACAGATGGTTATTAATCAATCAATCTGTTCCTAAATAAAGGGGAACAAAACTACAGTACTCCAGTTGTAGTCTCAAGGTCTTTTACAGTTGTGGAAAGACTTCACATTCATATTCCAAACCATTTGTGGTATTGTTTTTATATTTGTTCACAGGACCTGGGTGCCACTGGCTGGGCCAGCATTCGTTACCAAATCCCTAACTGCCCTCTAGGTTTAACGGCTACCACACTATTTTCTTTCTTAATTGCTTATTGCACCTGCAAGTTAACTTTCATAGATTAGTATACAAGACCACCCCAGGACCTTGAATGTCCACTTTCTCCTGTCTCATTTAAAAATAGCCTGCTTTTCTGTTGTTGCAAACGAAGTGGATGACTTCCTGTGAAGGTTTTATTCCTCAAAAAGAAATCATACACATTAGATTGTTATTAAAGCAATTATTGTCAATGTGATGAAACAATTGGGCCCTCAGAAAGCATGACAAATTTCAGTTCACGTGGGCCATTGTCAGAACTCTACATAGCAGGTTATAAGGAAAATGGGTTTCTGTACTTAACTAGCTTTAAATTTTAACAAACACGAATGCAAAAAATACTGGAAACTGTTTTATTATTTCAGTAGTAAGCAGTTACAGACAAACACCAATACATAACACATGGACCATCAGTAAATCTGCCAATGTTGTTCATATTCAATGTAAAGACTTCATGAAGAAAAGTTGTTAAATCACAAAGCCTACATTCCAAGGCAGGGGAATCAAGAATCATGGTAAAAAACCAACAAATCAGTATAGTGTCAAGAAGTTACCACTGATCATCAATAAATAAAACCTTTACCATATACAAGCATGTCTTTCAGTGCATTCCATTCTGACAAGTGTTTTGGGTAAACCAGAGACAAAGTTTTAGGTAACAATTCCCAAGATCAAAGTCCTATTAATGAAAAATGATTAATCCAAATGCAGGATTTGAATTGGAAAGTGCTTTGAGAACCTTCCTGGTTTCTTTTGCAGACAGCTACTTCTCTTCCCATATTTCTCTGAACAGTGACACTACTGATCATAATTGTGTTTAAGCTTCAAAAAGTATTACAGCTATAGTCCATTTTAAAAGTTACTGATCTCAAAAATATACATCTACACTTCATAGGTGTAGACACATTCAACAGGCTCAATCAATCAACAGCCTCAAAACATACTAGTGCCATTCCAGCCCAATTCTTTGCAACCATCTCCAGGATTTCAAAGCGACCAGAAATTGCACTCCTTTATTATCACACAAGCAACAAATGATGGAAGAGGTCAACACTAAAGGTTTAAAATGAGCAACTAATTTGCTACCATTTGGTTTTTTATCTTGGGAAAGTTCAAATTAATCCCATTTAGTTGACACTCAGCTAGTCCAGATTTAGAGCAAACACGTACAAGACATTCGAAATTGCACATATTTTCTTTTAAATTGCTATTTGCCTTGTATGGATTCACAGTTTTTCCACCTAAAGCCACCCTTTCCATTGTATAAAGGTTCAGCCTTTGCAGAATAGCTACCAACTGAAACTTAGAAGTGAAACAGATCTAACTACCCTGTAATCCAATATTCCTTAGTGACTACTCAAGAACTCATTTTTTCATTTAGTTTGTAATGAATTAGGTAAAGGTATATTTCAAGCCAAGGATTTTGAGCAGAAAGTTCCTATAGGAGCTTGTCAAGTGCACTGTGGAGGTAGGCTCAGGCAATAGATTTTACAGATTTCTGAAAAGATCCAAAGGGGTCAGCCAGCACATTGACACTGAAATAGACCAACAGTAACTCTGTACACATTGGCAGAATCATTAATATTGCAATCTTATCACCAATGGTTTAATACCCAAAAAAAAAAGTATTTAAAAAAATCATGACAAGCAAAGCAGTGCTCGTTTTCCTTTTCAAATATCAGCCAGCTGATTAACTCATGATACAAAAGCAAGATACCCTAAATCTGGAAAGAATATGCTGAAAATTCTCAGTCAGCATTGGTAGAGACTGGAACAGAGAAGTTTAGTGCTGTTTCTTGCACATGTTGCAAGACCCAAAAATTTACAGAATTTCTGTTTTTAATCTTTTATTCCTGACATTTCTGTCCTTCAAGTTCACCATATAGTATCCAAAATATGATTCAATATGTAAAAATAAATCAGAATCTTCAGGTAGGTCTTCCAATTACAAACTTTGCAGTTATAGAAAATGTTATCATTTCCTGGATACTCTCAACCCTTACACCCAACATATAGTGAAAAGTTTTACAATTTCAGAGGAAAGGAGTATCATTCCTAATGCTTTTTTGATGATTTACCAGTAAAACAGATTTCCAAAGGTGATAGAACATTTTTAATTTTTAAGTGCATACAAAGTACTGCAACATTGAACTTAACTCGAGAGCCTGGGTACTGAGCCAAGTCAAAAACTTCAAGATTTCAGCACACAAATGAGACAGATTCAGGTATTCCTGCTTTGTTGGAGGGACCACCTTTCAGATTAAAGATTAGAGAAATCTGTATTTCAAACTGGTAACTGCATTTGGTACAGAACAATGACTACAATCATTGAAAGACTAAATTAGCTATAAAGTACTTGGGGACATCCTCAGACAATGAAAACCGTATAAACAAAGTTCTTTCTTTCTTAGAAATAAGTTGTACATTTCCTATGAATATTGGTTAAAGAAAGATGAAAACAGATCAAGTTCATAAAATTATTTTGCAAGGTACAAAAAAGGAGATTGGCAAGTTAGCGAATTTAAAGAGGGGTCTGCTGCCAGCTGGAAAACATTCCTATAATTAGTAAATACATGCTTAAGAAATTCTTTAAACAAAGCATAGGACTACAACTTAGGTAGCCTTGTTGCAGACTCTGGCCAATCATAAACATCTGGAAGGAATGACTCATAGTCCGTCTTCCAAACCTTTGACAGAAAATACTCTTCTTTGTCCTCAGGTTCTGGAAACTCGAATGCCATGTTATTTGTATACAAGTATTCTGCAACCTATAAACAGATCAAAACAATTTTTAAAAAAAAAACTACACATGGCAAGAGTACACCATATGTACAAAGTTTTAAGATTGAATTTCTACAAACAGCATTATCTATAATGGAAAGGTAACAGGAAAGAAAATGGCAAAATACAGTTACTGCTAGAAAATCAGAATACATCACATCATCAATACAACAGGGAATAATGCCTCCTTCCCAAGCGAATAGGAGTATTGTCAAACAGGCAAAATACAGGGAAACACTCAAAAAGCATGCCAGATTATCCTTCACTTTATAATATTTTTTACAGTCAGTGAAGATGTCACTCCATCCCTACAAAGGACAGTGCAATAGTCACTCTTACCAATAGTCTCATGGACAGATGCATCTGCAGCAGGCAAATTGGTAAAGAGGAGGCCAAGTATGTTTATTCCTCTTGTTGGTTCCCTCACTATCTCCTGCAGACCCAGTCTAGCAACTATGCCTTTGAGGACACGACTAGCTTGACTGGTACTGCTGCTGAGCAGTCTTGATGGTGGACATGGAAATCTCCCACCAAGAATACATTTTGAGTCCTTGCCACCCTCAGTGCTTCCTCCAATGCTGTTCAATATGGAGGAGCATAGATTCATCAGGGGAGGGAGGATGGTATGTGGTAATCAGCAGGAGGTTTCCTTGCCCGTGTTTAACCTGAAGCCATTTGACTCTGGACCCTGTGAAGTCGATGTTGAGGGCACCTCCTTCCAGACAGTACACCACTGTGCCACCACCTCTGCCAAGTCTGTCCTGCTGGTGGGACATGAAATATCCAGGGATGGTGATGGTGGTTTCGGAGACATTGTCTATATGGTATGATTTGGAGAGAGTATGGCTATGAGGCTGTTGTATGACTAGTCTAAGACAGCCTTCCAAAATTTTGGCATTAGCCACCAGGTGTTAGTCAGGAGGTCTTGCAGTTCGATAGGGCAGTTTCTGCCATTGCCTTTTCCAGTGCCTAAGTCAAGGCCATTTCAAAGGGCAGTTGGGAGTCATTGTTGTGGGTCTGGAGTCACATGTAGGCCAGACCAGGTAAGGATGGCAGAATTCCCTCCCTGAAGGGCATTACTCATAGAATCATAGAATTTTACGATACAGGAGGCCATTTTACACATTGTGGCCGTACCAGCTTGCAAAAGAACTACCTAGCTTGTCCCATTCTCTAGCCTTATCTCCGTAGCTTTCTAAATTCTTTGCTTTCAAAGAGATATCTAGCCCTCTTTGGAAACCCTGTATGGAATCTGCCTCCACCACTCTCCCAGGCAGCACATTCCAAATACTAACAACACAAAGTTTGGGGGAGCTACAGATAATGAGGATTGCCAGAAGATACAGAGGATATAGATAGGCTGGATACTTGGGCCAAGAAATGGCCGATGGGGTTTAACCTGAACAAATGCGAGGCAACACATTTTGGAAGTTCCAGTATGAGGGAAGTATAATGTAAATGGCAGGAACACAAGTAATACTATTACAGGCATACAGGATCACAGTTCCCTGAAAGTGGCAACACAAGTGGATAAGGTGGTCAAGAAGGCATATGTCATGCTTGCCTTCATCAGTTGGGACATCGTGTATACAAACTGGCAAGTCATGTTGCAGCTGTACAGAACTTTAGTCAGGCCACATTTGGAATATTAGGTACAGTTTCGGTTGCCACACTACCAGAAGGTTGTGGAGGCTTTAGAGGAGGTACAAAGCGATTTACCAGGATGCTGCCTGGTTTGGAGGGTATTAGTTATGAGGAGAGATTGGAAAAACTCGGTTTGTTTTCACTTGAACATCGAAGGATGACCAACAACCTGATAGAACATTACAAAATTATGAGAGGCATGGATAGAATGGACAGTCCAAGTCTTTTTTCCAGGGTAGAAATGTCAATTACTAGGGGACATAGGTTTAAGCTAAATAGGGAATGGAGGAGATGTGAGAAGCAAGTTTTATTTCTTTACACAGGAGATGCTAAGTGTCTGGAATGTGCTCCAGAGGTGGTGGTAGAGGCAGACACAGTAACAATGTTTAAGACACATCTTAAAAGATACACGAGGGAACAGAGAGAGAAACAGACTGCTTGGAGGTAAATGGTTTCAGTTTAGAAAGCCATCACGTGTTAGCCCGAAGGGCCTGTTCCTGTACTCCTACTGTTCTTTGTTGGAAATAAAGTGGCAGTAAAAACAGCCATGAAGCAACTAGTTCATTGTATAAACCAATTTGGTTTATGTATCAAATACCAGCCTGTTCAGCATTGTTTGCGATCCAAGAATAATTTTTTTTTAAAGAAATGAAAAGGGAATAACAGAGGACATATGACATCACATTAATGAAATTATATGTTCAGTTGACAAATTGCAAGAAAGTAGTAACTTCTGATACCCATCTGAAAAATCCAATTAAAAACCTGAAATACACAGCACCAGCTGTCAGCCATTCAAAGCCCTGACCTGTTATGCCACAATAGGTTCTGTTATTGATTAGATCATACTTAATTTGTCTCACAAACTCAGTTACCGGACCTTGTTCCATAATAGTTTAATACTTACCCCTACCTGACAAAATATCAGTTTTGATCTTCAAAAACGCCATCTCTCACAGTCTCTTCAGAAAGTGAGTTTTAGACTTCCACTAGCCTTTGTATAAAAAAAGTGCTTCCTGATTTTTCCTCAATATGGCCTAGTTGTAACTTTAGGTTAATGGGCGAGTCCAGACAAGGCAGCAGAGGAAATATGGTGCATAGAAAAACTACACATCATCCTTATTATCCACTGATTTGTGCTATCCATGTATTCGTGCACTCGCAAGGTTGGCCTCGGACCCCATTTTATTTCTCTCATTGATTTATCTGGTTTGATCGCACAGCCCTTTGTGGTACATTGGAGTGTTACAGAGGAGCAGTACCCGTGCTTTGCTATCCACAGGGAATCAGTGCTCCTATCCCCTGTGGATATCAAGGATAAGATGCATTAAATGCCATAATATTTTAAATATTGCCATTGGATAGTTGCTCAATATTCTACATAAAGCAGTTCATTCAATGCTGTTACTTTCAAACCGTCCTAAAGTTTAGCCTTTGAGCCTTGGTATGATTCTCGTGAATATGTTCTTCCAAAAACAATACATCTTTTCTGAACTTCAACGCCTTGAACTAAAACAGTACACAAGATGGAGTCTGACCAAGGCTTTGTCCAACTTGCTCATTTTTAAAATTTCTAATCCTCTCAAGATACAAAGCAACATTCCAACATGGAAAGCTATTTCAAGTGGTGTTCCACTTGGTGGGCTTGGTCTTGGGACCCCTACTGTCTGTTTTTATACATGAACATGAGGGGCACAATTGGAAAATTTGCTGTCAGAAACTGGCCATGTAGTGGATAGTGTAGAAGTTAGCTGAAAGCTCCAAAATGAAAGATGGGCTAGGGGAATGGGCAGGAAAGTGGCAGATGGAGTTCAACTCTGATAAGCATGAGGTAATACATTTAGGGAGATCAAACACTAAAGGTAATGCACATTAAACAGGAATCATACTGAGAGGAGAAGATGAAGTAGAGAGAGATCTGGCCATGCAAGTGCACAGGTAGTAATACAGGGTAGATAAGGTTGTAAAGAAGGCATATGGAATGCTCACTTTCATTGGCAGAGGTATAGAATACACAAGTAGGGATAAAATTATGAAACTG
Source organism: Rhincodon typus (assembly GCF_021869965.1). Taxonomy (NCBI): domain Eukaryota; kingdom Metazoa; phylum Chordata; class Chondrichthyes; order Orectolobiformes; family Rhincodontidae; genus Rhincodon; species Rhincodon typus. Next base: position 30,695,258 of record NC_063332.1, on the reverse strand, counting down.
TGTAGAAGATACTGATGAGGCTACAACTGGAGTATTATGTGCAGTTCTGGTGCAGGAAAGATGCAATTTATCTGGAAAGAGTGCAGGGAAGATTAACGAGAATGTTGCCCAGGCTGGAGGATTGTAGCTACAAGGCGAGATTGAAGAGACTGGGGTTGTTCCTTGGAACACAGAGAAGGCTGAGGGGTCACATAATTGAGACAAAGTTGTGAGGTGTAGAGATAGGGTAGACAAAAGGAACACGTCTTCCTTGGCAGAGAAGTCAAAAACCAGAGGTCATAGATTCAAGCTAAGTGGCACAAGGATTAGAGGGATGTGAGGAAAAACTTTTTTTTTTAAAAAATGCAGAGGGTGGTGGATGTCTGGAAATCATTGTCCGAGTTGGTGGTGGAGGCAGAGTCCTTATCCTCTTAAAACGTACCTAGATGTGCTGGAAGCTGCAGGGCTCTGGGCCACTAGCAGGAAAATGGGATTAGAAAGGGCATCTGGCTGTCTTTCGATCAGCATGGGCAAGATGGGCCGAATGGACTTGTGCTGTTTCATTTCTATGGCTCTGTAGATGGGATTAGTTTAGAATGGTACCACAGATATGGTGGGCTGAAGGCAGTGTTCCTGTGCCATACTGTCCTATAACATTTATTTTGTATGTCTATTTGTCTAAAGATTCCCAAATTCCTTTGCTACTCCACAGTTAGTGGTCTCACAATATCAAGTGCACTACATCGCAGATTTTTGTAAAAACATGGGAGCTTAGAAAATCAAATTCTGTTTAAAGAATATAGTTAGAATATTAGAAAACAAGTACGAGGTAAAAGTCTGTGCCCTCACATCAAAACAATACATTAACCAATCGAACATGCAGGATGGCTAAAATGCATATCTTAATGTAATTAAAAATACTAACGAGCGATGCACTCCCACGACTGTGGTGATAATGCAGCTTAGAGGTGTACAGACAAAATGAATCAGGAAACACAACTCTCCATTTTCTAACCATAGAATTTTACTTCTCTCAAGTGACAAAAATAAAAATTGGAACCTGCACAACAGATGAGGACCTAGATAATACAGACAAGGTAGGTATATGTCCCATTACATTTTGATATAGTTTTTAAAAAACCTTCCACTTTCAGATTAAAACAAAAAGGATGCTTACCTTAGCTGCAGTGTGAACGGAGACTTTACGGATCTTAGATAGGGATGGATAAAGGCGCCCTTGGGCTAACTCATTATTGGTCACCTGCTCGGCCAGTGCCTACAGAAAAATTACATGAGGAACTGTAAGACAATACAAGTACTCTCTTACCATACCACAGGTTTAATGAATTTCAGAAGAGTACTGCTGACAATTTCCCAGAGTAAATATTTTCAACTTTAAAGCAATTATTTCTGATCATTGGACTTAGTTTTAGCATTACACATTTATTATATTGTCAATGTACTAGTCTGCAACTTTAATTCTAAGCTGGCAGCGAGTAACAGAAATTTATGCCGCAGAGTGTAATGAAGCAGCACTGGCTTTCAGAATTAATTTTGCATTTGACAACAGGCCTCACTTTTGCCCAAACTCCCCCTACACATGGGCTTAACATTTTTAGTTTCCTCTTTCCTGGAAGTATTCGTCAACCTTTATCCAGTGGAAAACCTACAGTGGCTTTTGTGCTTAGAAACACTAAAGTTGAAAGCAGGTTCCTGTTACATCATGGGGACCAGACATGTAAATGAAAAGCAACACAAATTTACCTTTGCCTAGTCAACTACTTGATAACTTTAAAATGTGCAGTTTATACTCTCCGTTGGGCTCCTCTTGCGAAGTTGGGCATAATATATTTGTGGATTGGAAGGCATAACATTAGAATTCGTTTGGAAAATGGGGCGGGGGGGTGGAGGCGGAAGAGAGCACGGTCCCTTTAAAAGATGATGTGCTTTTTTATGCTTGGAAATTTTAAAAAGTCTGCAGACAGCAGATGATGCAGCGTTCTTGAAACAAACATTATATCAGAACAATTGTACTGTTAGCAGGCAATTTTCAAATTTGGAGATAGCAAGAACTGCAGATGCTGGAGTCAGAGACACCACAGTGTGGAGCTGGAGGAACACAGCAGGCCAGGCAGCAGAGAGCAGGAAAGTTGGGTCAAAGTTTGGGTCAGGACCCTTCTTCAGAAATGGGGATGGGGAAGGCAGCTCAGAAATAAATAGGAGGAGGGGTGGGTAGGTGGAATGGCAAGAGGTGAATGCAGGTAGGGAGTGGTGGGGCTGATAGGTGAGAGAGAAGATAGACGGGTTGTGTCAGGTCAAGGAGGAGGTGGGAGGGAGGATGGGTGGGGCTGGGCAAAGGTGGGTGGGGTGATGATAGGTTGGATGTAGGTAAAGGGTAGCGGGGATTGGTCCGTTGGAAGGGTAAGGCAGATAGGTGGGGAAGACGACAGACAGGTTGTGTCAGGTCAAGGAGGCCAGGTTGGATATGGGACGAGGCCGGGGGTGGGGAGATTTTAAAACTGGTGAATTCCATGTTTAGGCCATCGGGCTGTAGGCCTCTGAGGCAGAACATGAGGTGTTGCTCCTCCAGTTTGTGTGTGATGTCACTGTGGCACTGGAAGAGGCCCAGGGCGGGCAAGTCACAAAGGGAATGGGAGGGGAGTTAAAATGGTTGGCAATCCCAAGATGTTGTCATTTGTCGCATACAGAGCACTGATGCTCTCCGACATGGTCCCACCCATGTAGAGGAGGCCACATTGGGAGCAACGGACGCAGTAGACCAAGTTGGAGGATGTACAGGTGAACCTTTGTCAGATATGAAAGGTTAACTTTGGGCTTTGAATGGAGGTGAGGGGGGAGGTGTAGGGGCAGGTGTAGCACTTCTTGCGGTTGCAGGTGTGGTGGGGTTATTGGAGAGTGTGGAGCAGACGAGGGAGTTGCAGAGTGAGCAGTCCCATGAAAGGCAGATGGGGTGGGGAGGGAAATATCTCTTTGGATGTTGGGTCAAATTGCAGATGGCAGAAGTGACAGAGAATGATGCGCTGGATGTGGGGATTGGTGGAGAGGTATGTGAGGACCAGGGGGTTCTGTCTTTATTGTAACTGGGGATGGGGAGGGGTTTTGAGGTCAGAAGTGCAGAAATCGCAAGAGATACGGTTGAGGGCATTTTGATCACCATAGGCGGTCCTTGAAATAAGAGGACATGTGGGATGTCCAGGAGTGGGGCGCTCCATGTTGGGAGCAGATGCGGCAGAGGTGGAGAAATTGGGAGTAAGGGATGGCATTCTTGCAGGAGGGTGGGTAAGAGGTGTAGTCCAGGTAGCTATGGGAGTTGGTGGACTTTGAAATAGATGTTGGTGTTGAGGCACTTAGCAGAGATGGAGACAGAGGGGTCCAGGAAGGAGAGGGAGGTAACGGAGATGGCCCAGGTGAATTTGAAGTTGGGGTGAAAGGTGTTAGTAAAGTTGAGGAACTGTTCGAGCTCGTGAGTGCATGAGGCAGTGCTGATAGAGTCATCAATATAGAGAAGGAAGAAGATGGGGATGGTGCTAGTGTAACAGCGGAAAAGGGACATGTATCCTCCGAAGAGACAGGCATAGCTTGGACCCATGTGGGTGGCCATGGCCACCCCCTTAGTCTGTAGGAAATGAGAGGAGTTAAAGGAGAAATTGTTCAGGGTAAGGACAAGTTCTGTTAAGCGGATGAGGGGGGGTCGGTGGAGGAGGACTGGTTGGGACTACGGGAGAGGAAGAAGCGGAGGGCTTTTAGGGCTGTCTGCGTGGGGGATACATAGTGAAGATGATGTGGTGGAGGCCAGGGAATTGGAAGTCTTGGAGAGGTGGAGGGCGTGGGTGGTGTCTGAGAGAAGATGTTTGGTGGTCACTGGTGGGATCATAAGAGGGCGGTAGGAGGTGTCAGAGTTGGTGCCTGGCTTTGGTGATGTAACGGTCAGTGTGCCATGCCACTACTCTGCCACTCCCCACCCCATTTATCCACGGGTTGGATGATGAGGTTAGGATTGGAGTGGATTGGTCTACTGCATCCGTTGCTCCCAATGTGGCCTCCTCTACATTGGTGAGACCAAGCATAGACCCTGGGACCGTTTCGTAGAGCACCTGTGCTCTGTAAGCGACAAATGACAACAGCTTCCAATCGCCAATCATTTCAATTCCCCTCCCACTCCCTGGGTGACATGTCCATTCTGGGCCTCCTCCACTGCCACAATGACACCACATGCCAACTGGAGGAGCAACACCTCCTGTTCTGCCTCAGAAGCCTACAGCCCGACAACCTAAACATAAAATTCACCAGTTTTAAAGTCTCCCCACCACCAGCCTCATCCCATATCCAACCCTCCCTCTCATTCCTGCCTCCTTGACCTGACACAACTTGTCCATCTTCTTCCCCAACTATCCACCCTACCTTTCCCACCGACCAATCCCCATTACCCCCTATCTGCATCCAATCTATCACCATCCCACCCACCTTCCCCAGACCCAGCCCTCCTCTCTCTATTTCCCAAACTACCTTCCCCCTCTCCATTTCTGAAGGGTCCAGACCCGAAACGTCAACTTTCTTGCTCCTCCGATGCTGCCTGGCCTGCTGTGCATCCTGTGAAAACTTCTGCATCTCCAAATCCAAATATTCCAGTTTATTTTGTTTCCACAAACCTTTGCAGCTGCCAAGAAAACGTGACTGCTGATAGTACGAACCCCAACAAGAATTACAGCCAGTGCCACACCTGCAATTAAGAACAACTTCAGTGAGAGTCATCTGATTGGACAAGTAGCGGGCAGGAATCCTGCATAGACATTTACGTTTGGAGAAAACAAAACAGAACGTGGTATCCCACAGTACCAGAAGTTTGTAGTTCAAGTCAGTGTCCTTCTACCAGGACTGGAAGATGTTAGACGGATAACAGGCTTTAAGAAAGATGCATTTGTTGTCAATGCTACTACTAGATGGAATGCTGTGCGCACACAAACACAAAAATCAGAATGTCGTTATTAATCTCACATCCAGCAGTAAAGTGCTATGCATTACAAATAAAATGTAAATAAAGTTGTGACAGCTAAAGTAATACATGTACATTTTGGAAAAATTATTCCAGCCAGAAAATGCAGAGGGCCCCGGAATTTACATTGCTGCCAAAAAATTTAAAGTTTCTCCTCTGGGTAACTGCAACCTGACTGTACAGAACACTCAAAATTTGAAATAAATTAATCCTCAGTCAGGAGTTACAATCATTTTACCTTCAATTATCAAAATGCCACTTGGGCCAAGGTGGGTAGTGGAGCTAGAGACTATTGAATGTTTGATTTAAAACGAGACTGCTATTATCACAGTGCTTACTTTTGAATCAGAAATATTTTGCACAAAAACATTGGATAGTTTCAGTTACCATCAAGAGTTGGTGAAGTCATGGCTGCAACTATGTACTTGTGCAGATGGATTACGGTTCCCATATTTAATGGCAATGCCATGCATTAGGAATACACACTGAAACAAAAAGTTCCATGATAGGGTGGGAGGTAGGAGAAATTAAAATGGTAACAGAGATAATGGCACTATGCAAAAGGTGGTGGTAATGGGACAAGTAAAGAAACAAACAAGAGGAAGTGCAAATGGAAAGTATCCTCATGCTTTCCACCCTACGACAGATTTTTCGCTCCTTTCACCCTTAGCTTTCCCCTGTCCTCAGTTAAAACCTGTTGGATCTTTAATTTGTTCCAGTTCTGATAGGAGATCACAAACATTAAGCCTTTACTCTGGTCCTCTACACTCAAGCTTCTAACCAAAGTACTTCAGCATTTTCTGCTTTTATTCCACATAACTAAATTCAGACAATATTTCTGGTTAGATTTTCATTGGAAGAAAATCCTTCTATGCAATAGGAGTTCTAAGTTAGTTGTGAATTAGATAGTTTTATGTTAGACTGCTGCAATTTCTGGTTTATAAAATCAGCAAAAATATCTCTAGTATTTGAATGCTCCTTTTCGTTTCCTTTTTGGGTCTACTGTCCAGTGCAGCTTTACACGTCAAAGCAGAACAAATCTCCAGTTGAACAAAAACAAATCCAAAATGATGATTGAAAACTGAATAAAAGTGAGGTCTGAAAATAAAAAAAAAAAAAAAAAAAAAACGATGTACCTCTCCACTTGCAAAAATCAACATCCATAAATACCTGGATGGTTAACAAAACCAAACAACTAACAGAGGAAATAAAAATGTATTTATTATGCGTGAAGGAAAATTTGGTAGAACAAAATAGGGAAAAAAATGCATCAACCTTGTGCTTTTTGTAGCTACTGGATCTCAAAGCTCTTTGCAGCCAAAGAGATACTTAAATAAGTATATTAACTGTAGAAAACACAGTAGTCAAAGCAAACTTTCATGAACACAATGACTAGCTAATCCATTTTTGTGCTATTGATTGTGAAATAAATACTGGGGTAACTCTCCTGCTCTTCAAAGGACTTTTTTACATCCATCCAATCAGGCCAGGAGGGCCTGGATTTAATGTCTCCTCTAAAAGACACCTCCAACAATACATTGTTTCCTTACTACTGCATTGGAACGTCAGCCTTGATTTTTTTGTATTCAAGCCTTGGAGTGAGACTTGAACTTGAAACCTTGAGATTGGATGGCAAGTCTGCCACTAAGTAATAGGTGTTGCACTAATTCAGGCAGAGAATCTTAAAATATAGACCATGTTAACTGCATTATTTGAGATAAAGAGCAACAAATAATTTATTCTCAAAATACAACAGGCAGTCATGAACAAGTTAACTAAATATATCAGACAATATTGATGAGACCAAACCATAACAGAGTTTTAAGTAAGCACAAGTGCAGACACACCATACTAACCAGGGAAGATATAAGCATTATTTCCTTGTCCTGGTTGAAATACACGTCCATCTGGCAGAGTCACCGAGTCAAATGGACTACCGCTGGCAAAAAGGCACCTTCCCTATAAAACAGGCAATTAAAAAAACAAATATAGCATCTAAAGATGTAAGCAAATTTGCCATTTAACTTCATGTTTTCCAAGTGCAGGTCATGTTTAGGGTTTTTTTTTAATATCACAAATGTTTGAAGGAGAAAAGCTACATTTAAGTGTCAGGGTATTTGAAGGGAAGTGTATCCATACAAGTTTTGTGTTTTAAAAATATACAGCAAGGCAAAAGGCATTTAAAACACTCTCCATAGCCCAACCGAGTTCAGGAACTAAAAATAAGATAGACAAACTGACTTTTCAACAATTGAAAACAAGCAAACAGAAATTGCTGCCAAAACTCAGCAGGTCTGGCAGCATCTTTGGGAAGAAAGCAGAGTTAGCATTTTGAGTCTGGTGATGTTTCATCAGAACTGATAGCAGCTAGGAAAAACTGGGTATTTAAACTGCACGAGGTATGACTGTGCTAAAAAGCAACCAATGTTGTAACAGAAATGAAAACAAAATTGTTGGAAGAAACATAGCAGGTCTGGTAGCATCTGTAGAGACAACAGTCTTAACATTTCGGATCCAGCGACCCTTCTTCAGAATTGCCGAGTCATTTTTAGCAATTTGTTTTTGTTTCCGATTTCCAGTATCTGTAGCTCTTTGGGTTTCTTCCATGTCACGACAGGACTGGGTGTAAAAACAAGCATGGATGTAATCAGGCTTCAAAAAGTTATTTTTGATCTTCCAAGCAGAAAATGAGATACTGCGTATTTTACTTCCTAGTTCAGCAACTGTAACAATACTACAATTTGGTTGACTCTTTCCCCTGCTTAATGATATCACGGTTGCTCTGTGCTGAATGATCTCCTTGATTTTGGTGTAAATTTACATCAACATTGGGAAAGGTTAAGCCCAAGTCAGAGAATGTTAGATTTTTGCAGCTTTGTTCTAGAATAGCAGCAAGCAGCATCACTTTGCTGCTGAAACAAAATCTGTGCCATTTAATCAATCAAGACAAGCCACTTGTGCAGCAACACAATGTGTTCATTATTTTGTATGATAAGAAAATTAGTTGTACTGATTGAACTAAGTGGGTTTGAGCATACTATTTGGCCAAATGTTCACTTGCTTCATTTCTGGTCTTGGCTTCCTATGGTGTTTACTCAGCCCACTTTCAAAAGAATCGAAGGCACGTACATAAACTTGTCTTTGGACACAAATATCCAGTCAGAACAGGAAGAGAAATGACCAATACATCCTGGATTATGTCACCAAATGGTCTGATTGAGAAACACAGACACATCCCAAAATACAAGAAACATAAACCACTTACACAAGTGACAGGCACTTATGTAAATCCAAGGCAAGACAGTCAAACAGTTACTTGGGACATTTTGTTTAACTAATATCTGTAGTGCAAAAAGTCGCAAGATGTTTTATGGAAATAATGTAAAGCAAAAAACTTAAGATGTAAGGAGATGCGGCAGATGGCCAACTATATAGACACAAGGAAGATTTTAAGGAGTTTTTTTCTTAAGTGGAGGAAAAATTTAGGAAAAAACAAAAATGGATGGATCTAGGGAAGATGTTCCAGAGCTTAAATCTTTTGCAGCTTGATACACAGAAACCCATGGAGGATACTCAAGATTTATAACAGGCAAGAATATGGCAAAGGCTTGAGAGACGTGGAGATTACAGAGATAGGGAAGATTGAGGCACTCTTCAATAAGGAGTCAGACGTGTAGGTCATCAAGGACCAAATCCATGGCTGCTTTCTCAGCAAAGACATCAAGGGAAGGAGCTAATTCAACTGCACCATTTCAGGGGTCAACTTGAGCACAGGATGGAGCCTATTAAGACATGCAAGGAAATTCTTACATGCAGCTTTGGATATCATAACATCCAAAATCCAACCACAAACTATTAATCCTGCCAAAAAGCAAAAAATTATTATTACACTGTTGAACCTGCAGTTATTTAAGCATTTAGTAATGGGGATCTGGGAACACAGAATGGTTATTTTAAAATCAATTATTACTCAACATGTTTATGGAGGTGATATTGAATCATTTGCCAGACAAAAGGACAAATATAAATTTAGGACAATTTACAACTTAATCGCAGGATTTGATTATATGCTTAAATCAGAGTAGGGTTTGAATTATAAAATAGATATAAAAATTACAGGAAGAATGGAGGGATGATATCAATTGATTAAACAACTGAACTGAAAATCACAGATGGCATAAACTGGATTTATTTCTTTCCTCAAGAGAACTTGTCATATGGAGTTTGAAAATTTAGTGTTCTGTCACTGTGGCTCGAGTGGCAGTACACTCTTGTCGCAAAGTTTCAATGTTCTGGTTTAAGTCTCAGGCCAGGGTTTGAGCATAAATGTCAACACAGATTCCAGTGAACTATTCTACTTTGGAGGAAGGTGCTATCTCCGAGATGCGATGCCACCAAAATCCCTTCTGTCCTCAGGTGAATGTAAAAGATCGTAAAGGCATGGCACTATCTTAAAGAAGCACAGTGGATTTATTCCTGTTTTGGCCCTTACATATCCCTCAATCAACATCACAAAAAACAGATTAACCGGTCACCATTATATTGCTCTATGCAAATTGTCTGCTATTTCCTACATTACAACAGTGACTGCATTTCAAAATGTACTTCATTCATTGTAAAAGTCTTTAAGACAGCTGGTGTCATTAAAAAAAAAAACACAATGTAAAATGCAAGTCTTTGTTTTTCAACGGCAAATGAGGGAAGAACACAATTTGTCACAATACCTCAGTTAAAGTATATGCATCCTCTGCAGTACATTCAGCTTTCTCTGTCGGATTACTTAGTGCAAAAATTATAGGTCGTTCATTAATCCTTCCCATGGCATTAATCACATCTTTGCTAAACAGTCTTCCAGCACCTGCTACCCCTGCCAAGAACAAATTGAACAAAGTCAACCTTTGTTGGGAGACGTGGGGAGAGGGGCGAGATGGCGGGAGAGGGGTGAGACAAAAAAATGGAGGGGAATGAAAGGGAGAGAGCAGCTCATATTTTGACCATAAACATGAGTAATTTATAATACATCAACTTCACTGCAGTGTCTTTTTGGTTTACACTATAAATTTTAAACATTTTCACTTTATCTATACTGAAATTGTTGAAATTAGGATCAATGCAAGAATTAACGTTTCAAGCATTTTACCAAGTCACAGTACAATTTTTGAACGTTATTTTTGTTAGAATTTAAAGTTTTTTGTCATGGAAAGGTTTAAACTCGTACAGAAGATGAAATACAGAGCTTATATGAAAGAGATTCAAAATTTTAACAAAAACAAGCTTACAAGAATATTGAAGTTGTGCTAATTTATATTTATTTTAGATATTTTTTGAATTACGATCAATTGCAAAAAGTTAATCAGAGGATATCTACAACGTTTAAGTGCAGTTTAAATATTTATTCTAAATAAATTATGTTTTCTGCAGAAGTAAATCATTTTAAATAATATCCCAAACACTGACTCTGCTCCTAGATCCAGTTTCAGCACCAGGAGGATATTAATATTCTTACAAGTTATTTCACAAGATAACAGGCATAAAAATATCTTTCAAAAAGAATTGTATACACAATCTTTAATGCTAATGATAATAGTTACACATATATTGGAAGAAATTCTGGTTTAAAAAAAACTGAGTGGAGAATTTACAAGTTTATTTTTAGAAACAGAAAATGAGCAAGAACATGACACTGAAAACAGAAGTTTTAAAGAAATAGACAAGAATGAAAAAAAGAGCGAGCTAGTGTGGTCCTTTGTAGGGGATGAAGGGGTGCAGGTGGGAAATAAGAAACAAACCAAAGTTGATACTGTGGAAAAATGGGTAAAGCTACAGAAGTGAAAAGCTGACTAGAAATTCCAATGGAGTTACAGGTAATAAAGGCATGGACTTGGAAGGTCACAATACTTTCAAGATCTTCATAGAAGACAGATGTTTGTGATGGAGTGTGACTTAATAACTCTGAACTATCAATTTAAAATATATACAATTATGCCAATAGCAAAAACTTGGGACTGCTGCAGTTCACAATCCCCAAGAGCAGTGTTCTGCTGTTCAACATTGAGATTGTACATCGTGTTAAAGAAAAGTTCTTAATACACTTCCACAAGCACCATTTGAAATTAAATCTAAGAAGCAGCAAATGAAGCCATTTCCATATATTCTATTGTAGCTTTTACCACTTACCAATAATAGCAGTGGGCTGTAAAGTATTAACTGCATCCAGAAATGTCTCAATTTTCTGATCAGGTGCAGTGTGGACATAAGGTTCTTGGTTTTTGTCAATTGGCTGCGATCGACCCTATAGTCGAAAGCAGCACTGTTAGAATTTGACTGCAACATTCATACTTGGTTAATTGATAACTGAGGAAGAGTTAAAGGTTTCTTTCTAAATAAATAAGCTATGTGCTCGTTTTTCCCCCACTGGATTTTCTAAAGACATACACCATCAACAATCCAGATAATGATGAATAAGCAAGTACCTGATAAATTACATAATAACTAATGTAATTCAAAGTGTTTTGAGATATTTCAGGATAGGATAGGTGTCTTCCGTTTTTGGATAATAAGCTATACTAACATTTCTGCACTAATCATCTAGTATGCAGAACAGTAATTGATATTTATATGGAAATTATAAAACAGTTATCTATGATTTTCCAGAAACCACAGAACAGATGGCATTAAATGTAATCACTTAAAATAACTGAACTGCAACTATCACTGCACATTTTATATTTGCACATAATTCAGAGGGAGTGTAACAAAGAACCTGGGCACAGATTCATTTCTCCTTTTAAGAAATTTGTTCAAAGCCAATCTAAATCAGGAGGAAATAATTCCTCTCAATGCTTGCAAATACTCAACTATTTTTGTAATCAATTTCCTCAAGCGAAGGAAGTTAATGTTAACTCAAGTTATAGATTACTTTGATAAGTTTTTTATAACTTTCGATATCCAGTTTTGAGGTGTTACGCTGGCATTTTTGGTTGCCTCAAACCATATTTTTGGAGATGGTTAAGCATTTGAAATATGCAGGATAACAAACAGATCACAACTTTTGAGTTGTGCATTTCCAAACAAGTTACTTCTTGATCATCAACTTACTTTGGAAGAAATATGGTGGTACATAATTGAAATTCAAATATATTGACCCTCCTCTTTGAGCATAAGAACATAAGAAATAAGAGAAGTAGACTATTGAGCCCCTCAAGTCTGTGCCACAATACCACAAAATCATGGCTGATTTGACCCAGACCTCAAATCTTCTTTCATGTCAGCTCATCATACCTCCTCTTCAAATGCTTTTCATCTCTCTCTGGAGTAGAAAATCCCAGGCTTCACAACCCTCTGGGAGAAGAAATTATTTTGTATCTCAGTTTTAAATCAGCACTCCCTTATTTTACGAATACGTCCCCCTAAATGAGACTCTCCTTAATTTCTCCGAGTTTCACCATAAGACCACAAGACATAATAGCAGAATTATGGCATTCAGCCGGAGTCTGGTCTGCCATTCTATCTTCACTGACATATGGTTCTCCTTATCCATGTGGATTGAGGAGAGAGAGTATTGGTCGTGTCTTTTTGGAGCCAGTTGGTGTTCGTGTACCCTTGTTGTTAGTTTCCTTCCTGTTTGTCCGATTGTAGTATTTCTCAGTCTCTGCAGGGGATCTTATAGATGACATTGGTCCTGTCCATGGCAGGGTGTGGGCCTTTGGTTCGGGTGAGCAGTTGTCGTAGGGTTGACGTGGGCTTGTGTGGGCACTCTTCTCAACTCACATGGATAAGGAGAGTGACCAATTCTATTAGGACAACACCAAAATCCTGGGACAAGCTAAGCAGAGACAGGCACGGGAATTCCTAGAAGCCTGGTACTCCACGAAGAAAGCCATCAATAAACACAGAGCTCAGTCCACTACAAAGGAAAACCGGAAGGGAGGCAATCCAGCTCAACGGACTCCAGAGTTTAAAACCCAGGAGGGAAAACACACCGACGCTTCATCGGAGACTGCACTGATGATGTTACCCAGCAGGGTAGTGAAACGTCTGCGAAACAACAAACCAGCTCGGCAAGCCAACCAACGTTAACCTTAAGGGCCAAGTGTAACACTGTGGCTCAGTGGTCAGCACTGCTGCATCACAGCGCTAAGGACTCAGGTTTGATGCACAGTTATCCATGGCTGGAAAACTCCAGCAGTCATTCTCAAATGTCTGCAAAGGTTTTCTCCAGGTGCGTCATTTTCAAACCATAATTCAAAGATATGCAGGTTAGGCCAGGCCAATTGGCCATGCTAAATTGCTCCAGTGTCCAGGGATGTTCAGATTAGGTGGATTAGCCACGGCAATACGGGGATTACAGAGATAGGGCTTAGGGGCAGCTGGGTCTGAGTGAGATGCTCTTTAGAGCTCAACGCGGACTCTATGGACCAAATGGCCTCTTTCTGCACTTTAGGAATTCTATGATTCTAATCCTGAACTCGGACTCCCCAGTCCCTTTGAGGTTCAGATTTCCAAAGCCTTTCCCCAATTTAGAAAACGGTCTACGCTTCTATTCTTTCTACCAAAGCGCATAACCTCACACCTTCCTACCCTGGATTCCATCTGTTACTTCTTTGCCCACTCTTCTAGACTGTCCAAGCCCTTATGCAGCCTCCCCATTTCCTCAACTCTACCTCCACCTATCTTTATGCCACCTTCAAACTTAGCAACATTAGCAACGTGATTAGTTGCAGCCCCAACATGGACCCTGTGGAATGCCACTAGTTACTGGCTGCCATCCTGAAAATCTATGTGTCCTATATCCATACTCGCTGGCTTCTGCTAGTCAGCCAGTCCTCTATTCAAGACCAAAGACAGGTGAACCTGCCTATAGTTTCCTGTGATAACAAGGTGTACAGCTGGATGAACACAGCAGGCCAAGCAGCGTCAGAGGAGCAGGAAGGCTGACGTTTCAGGTCTAGATCTTCTGCCTCCTTCCCTTCTTAAACCGGGTGTTGGATGATGAAACCCAAAACATCATACCTGCCAATTTCAATCTGCACTACAAGCTCATTTACCTTGTTTCATATGCCGGTGGCACAGTGGTTAGCATTGCTGCCTCACAGCGCCAGGGACCCGGGTTCAATTCCAGCCTCGGGCACCTGCCTGTGTGCAGTTTGCACATTCTCCCCGTGTCTGCATGGGTTTCCTCCGGGTGCTCCAGTTTCCTCCCACAGTCCAAAGATGTGCAGGTTAGGTGGATTGGCCATGCTACATTGCCCGTAGTCCTCAGGGAGGTGAAGATTAGGCGGGTTTTAGGGGGATGGGTCTGGGTGGGATGCTCAGAGGTTCAGCGTGGACTTGTTGGGCCAAAGGGCCTGTTTCCACACTGTAGGGATTCTATATACAGTGCGTATTTAAGTACAACACCTTCAGTCCTGCATTGATTGCCTCCCTTCTCATCGTTGACCCCAAAGTTAGATTCCTGACCCTTCCCATATCCTGTCCTATTGTTGTGGAAACTTTTAAACAACTTCTGCTGAGCCCTCCACCCTTTAACTTTGTCCATAATTTTCCACGTCACTGAATCCACCACTGCCACTTTAGTTTCAAACCCTATCTACAGCCCTAGTTATATGATATGGATTCCATCCTATCACGACAGCTCCCCACTTCCCCACCAGAGGTGCCAACATCCCATGAATTCAAATCCATTTCTCCCTCACCAATCTTTAACTACACATTTGCCTCTAATCTTGTTGACCCTGTATGAATTTGCTTGTGGCTCAGGTATTAATCTGAAAATAACTACCTTTTTGGTTCTGATTTTTAATTTACCCCCTCGCTGCTCAAATTCCCTCTGCAGAACCTCTTTCTTCTCGTATCATTGGTCCCTACATGGATCACAGCAACTGGATCTTTCCCCTTCTACTCAAAGTTCTTCTGCAATGCAGATTATATACCTTGAGCCTAGGCACCAGGCAGGCCACATAGCCTTTGGGACTCTCAATCCTGGCCAACAAAGTGTCTATTCCCCTGACTATACTATCTCTGATTACAACGGTATTTCTCTTTTCTCCCCCTCTTGAATGGCTCCTTGTACTATAGTGATGGGGTCAGTTTACTGGTCCTTCCTACAGCCTCCACTCATCTACACTGGGAGCAAGAATCTCAAATCTGTTAGACAAGTTCAAGGGCTAAGGCTCCCTTAGGTCTTCTGCCTTGCTTTTAGTCGCACCCTCCTGTCCCTGAGAACTGATCAAAATCAAGTTAGTTAATATAAGGGATGCAACTGCCCCTTGAAACACAGCATCCAGGTAACTCTCCTTCTTCATGGTGTGTTGCGTTACAATGTTCAAACTCTGCTCATTGCTTGTGGAACTCAGACTTCGAGTCAATCAAAACTTGCTACAGATGTGGTCACTTAACCACAATGGGATCCACTACCTCCCACGTCATGCAGGTACACACTGTCTGGCCTGGCACCTCTCATTTCATTACTTAGTTCTCAACTTGATTTTTAAAGACTTCTTACTACTCTTCATGTGAATCTTACAAAGTTTGCAATTCAATGACAGAAAATAAGTGATTACATAATTGCAGCTCCATGTGGCCCAAATTTTCCAGTCTCTGGAAAGCTGGGAATCCCCTTGGATGTCCCCATTGCACATCCAGTTGCTTGTTCAGAAGTGTGACACAAAAGTAAATGTTTTAGTTCGCTTGCTCACCTGATAAAGTAAGCCATATTTGTCGAACATCCATATTTTCTTTTGAGCTTCCTCTTCTGATATTCCAGTTTCTTTCATGGCCAGCACAATCAAATCAGCAATTCCCAGGGCTGCCTGCATGAAACAGTAAGAGCAAATCATCACTTGAAATTATTTGCAAAATCATAAAAGCATATACAGAGCTATTCCCAATTTAAAATTTCATGAACTGAAAGGAACTTCAGTTACCTGGATAAAATTGGAGAAGTTAGCTTGAAGAAGAAAAAGTTCAGTTTAAATAGAGATGTTCAAAATCATATAGGGTCTGGACAGAAAAGATGGGAAGAGACTAGCCATACTCAGAAGGATTAAGAATGTTCACTTTTAAAAACTTAGTGGTTGGCTTAGAATTAGAATGCACTGCCTGAAAACTTGGTGCTTGTAGATTTAATCCTGGCTTTCAAAAAAGTAGTTACTAGAAAACTAATTGCATGGCTACAGGGAAAATGGAGGTTGGTGGGGTAGTTGTTGGTGGTGGTGGCGGCGAGGCTAGCTAAGTTGATTTTGGGGACAGCTGGCACAGACACCAGTTGAATGGTCTCCTTCTGCACTGTAGTGATTCTATGAGAAACCACATAGAGCAGCACAAACATGATTGTCAAATTAGGCAGAATTTCCTTTTTATTTTCCAATCTCCAAAAGCTGCTTAAGTATTTGCTAAATTTTGGCAGACATTTGAAAAATAAACTGAGAAGTAGGATCGGCAATAAATATATAACATTGTGACAAAGGAACATCAACCTGAAATGTGAAATGATCTTTTGTCCACAGGTGTTGCCAACCTTGCTGAATATTTCTAGCATTTTGTCTTCAATTCAGGTTTCTGGCATCCATCCATAGTATTTTGAGCATTTCAGAGTAAATAAATTTGATGCCAATAACTGCAAGGCATGTGACCACAGAATTACTTTCCTCCTCAATTGAAGTCGAGTGATATTTTACAGTCAGTGGCCAGATGTTGTTTAAATATGGAAGTGAAGAGCAGGACAATTCTGACAGCAACGTTCCAGCTTGTTATAAACTGTACATATGCAGTCTCTAAGTTGCTATTGAATTGCACTTTAAAATGGTGACCTGCAACAGTCTAATCAGTATTTCTACTGCAAAATTCAGTCTTATATTGTGGACTGCATACCTTGTTAGGTTCAGTTCTATAACATCATTACTGTTATGATCCCAACTGTTGTTATTATTGGACAAGTCAGAACCCAGACTGAAATTTTTATTTCACGAGATTGGCTTTCACTGAAAGCCAAGCAATACTGCAGATTTGGTTTTAGTAATAAGACAGGAAGTTTGTTACATAAGAGAAGTGAATAAAAAAAAAAGAACAAACCAAGCTATTCACACAACACAATATCCCATCTACCCCACAATATTCTTTTACAGTTCAAACACAAGACCAAATTCTCTTCTCTATCATGTCCACAAGTTTGATTTGACTGCTGATTTCAATTTTGTCTTGAGTATTTCATAGCATCTTCCTTGTGTATTGACAGAATGGAGCTTAGATTTTGTAAAACTGTCCCAATACAAAACAATTCCCATCACCACTTCAGGAAGTCTCTCTTTCTCTCTAACTGATATTTTATCCAGAACCATAAATCCAGGAATGCTGACAAACTCACCATAAAACCATCCTCTCTCACACAGACCAAAACCCATTTGCCACAAGTTCAAAACCAAAAACTTTTAAATTAATGATGAATAAGCTATGTATAAATCACACACCTTGCATGCCATTAGGAATCTCCACATTTCTTTTGGCTTAAAATTGGTATTTATACTTCACATGAGCCTCCTCTATTTTTCTTCACTATAACTCACCAACTTATACTTCTACTGTTTCCATCATATTTTTGTTTGCACAACCTTAAAATGCATCAACATTATCCATTCTCCCAGTTTCTCGGTCTCCGTTGCATTTGTTCAGATGACGCCAACTTGGACAATGGAGTCTTTGAAACGTCCACCGTCTTCCTCAACCGAGCATTCTCCAGCACTGTTGTCAACAGGGCACTCAACTGGGTCCGAACCCTCATCCGCACTTCCGCCCTCACCCCTTCTCTTCCCTCCCGCAACAGTGATAGGGATCCCCTTGTCTTTACATACCATCCCACCAGCATCCACATCCAGAAGATCAGACGGCATTTCTGCCATCTCCAGCAAGACCCCACCACCAGACCATACTCCCCTCCCCTTCCTTATCTGCCTTCCGTAGGGGTCATTCCCTCCGGGACACCCTGGTCCACCCTTCCTTCACCCCCAACACCTCCCTCCACTCCCACAGTGGAAAGGCACCTGCCCATTTACCTCCTCCCTCCTCAGTATCCAGGGGCCTAAACGTACCTTCCAGGTGAAGCAACACTTGACCTGCACTTCCCACAATCTGGTCTCCTGCATTCACTGCTCACAATGTGGTTTCCTCTACATTGGGGAAAACAAAGCATAGGCTGGTGACCATTTTGCAGAACATCCACGTTCTGCCTGCAAAAAAGACCCTGAAAACTTCCTGGTGCCTGCCACTAACTCACTATCCTGTTCCCTGGCCAGCATCTCTGTCTCAGGCTTGCTGCAGTGTTCCAGCACAGCTCATAGCAAACTGGAAGAACACCACCTAATTTTATACTTTGGGACTGTGCAGCCCTCCAGACTCAATAATGGGTTCAATAATTTTTCGGGCCTGAACTCTGCCATTTCCTATCCCCCAACCCCACATGCCAGGCCTTGTTATCAGTCTGCCATTGCACACCACCTATTGTTAGCCGCTAAAAGTCTCCACGAACAACTATTCACTCTCCCAGCCAGACTGTTAGCTAATCCTTTGTCTGTCCAACTGTTCTTCCCTTTATTTAGGCTCTATCCTGACCTATCGTTTACTCCTTACCCACACCCTATCTTCTGCATATAAAATGAACATTTTCCTAGCTACCATCAGTTCTGAGGGTGGGTCAATGGACCCAAAACATTAATTCTGATTTCTCTTCACAGATGCTGCCAGACATGCTGAGCTTTTCCAGCAACTTGTTTTTGTTTCTGATTTGCAGCATCTGTAGTTCTTTCGGTTTTTAATATTATCCATTTGTCAGAATCACACATTTTCACCACTCTAGTAAATAAGCTAATCTTTATTTTATTCCACTTTAAATCTAAAATCTATGAAGGAAATGTCCACATTTTCATCAGCACCTTCTGTCACTCAAGTCAAATGGTTGGGTGCTCCAATGCAGATTCAATTAAGGGTATTTAGAGAACTAGTATCTAACTGGTAACTAGGTGCCAACATGTTTAAGCTGACAAGACAACAGGCTCAACTTGTTTGATATAATTTACAAATAGATCAGTCTAAACAATCTGCTTTAGGCTGGTGAGGTCACAGCTAATGTGTCCACTGGATGTGCACAAAGCTGGAAGATTTTAATGAGGCAGACACTACTTTTACTGCATCTCAGATTTAAACATAACAATTGACAGTATTATTTAAAATAGCACCTACTACATTGTTCCCTGCATGTAATAACTCATGAATATATGCAGGTCTTATGTCAGAGATTCCACATTAATTTACAAAGTATCATGTACCTGATTTCAGGATTCCCTGGTTGAACAGTCCTCATGACAGGCTTAAAACAGTTTTCTCCTGTTACAGCCTCCTTTGTCTCCTCACCACCCCTCTTTAGCCTCCTTTATATAGAGACAGGACGAAGCCATTTGGCCTTTATCCTGCTCCACCTTTCAAGATGTTTCTGCTTTCTCCCCATACAGTTGATCTCTTTTGTCTTCAGTGCTAACTCCTTGAAAACATTTCAAGTTTTGGCTTCAAGCACGTTCTGTGACAGAATTCCACCACTCTCCGGGTAAAGAAATTTTTCCTTGTTTTAATCCTAAATAGCCTACCTTGTACCCTGCGACCATGACCTCTGGATCCAGACTCTCCAGCCATCAGGAATATCCTTCCTTCATTTACCTGGTTTAGTCCTTTAGAATTTTATAGGTTTCTGTGATTTTCAACCCCCACCCCCTCATTTTTCTAAACTCCAGTCCTAACCAATCCAGTTTTTCTTCATAGGTCAGTCCTGCTACCCCAGGAATCATTCTGGTAAACTTCTGTTGCACTCCTTCCATAGCCACAGCATCCCTCCTCGGATAAAGGAGGCCAAAACTGCACATATCTCAGAAATGGTCTCACCAAGGCCCTGCACAATTACAGTCAAACATCCTGCTCCTGAACTTGAATCCTCTCACTATGAAGGTCAACACTGCCTTCTTCACCACCCATTTGTATCTGCACGTTTACTTTCAGCAACTGGTATACGAGGACACTCGGGTCTTGTGTCCCTCTCCCTTTCCTGATCTATCACCATTCCGATACATCTTCCTGTTTTTGCTACCTCATTATCTACATTATACTTCAGCTGCCATGCATTTGCCCTCTCACTCAGCTTGTCCAAATCATACTGAAGTATCTCTGCATCTATGTCCTAATGAAGGGTGCAAACCTGAAACGTCGATTTTCTTGCTCTTCTGATGCTGCCTGACCTGCTGTGTTCTTTCAGCTCCATACTGTATTGACTGACTCTAGCATCTGCAGTTCGCTATCCCCCTTGCACCCAGCTTTGTATCATCTGCAAACTTGGAGGTATTACATTTAGTTCCCTCATCAAAATCATCAACACATTATAAATTGGGATCAGTGCTAGGACCCCAGCTATGTAACCTACTGGTCACTGGCTACCACTTGGGGAAAAAGACTTCTTTATTCCTACTTTTCCTTCCTTGTCTGGAGAGTACTTCTCTATCCATGTCTGTACGTTACACCCAATCCCTGTGCTTTAATTTTACATGCTAATCTCTTAAGTGGGACTTTTATAGAAAACCTTCTGAAAGGTTTTCCATCAGTGTACCACCATGATTAGTGCTGGAGCACTTGCTTTTTGTCACATAAATTAATGAAGGACTTGGATGTGAATGTAAAAAGGTTTAATTAGTAATTTTGCAGAAGACATGAAAATTGGCAGTGTTGATGACAGTGAGGAGGATGGCCTTAGGCTACAGTCTGATATTGATCAGCTGAGCAATGGCAGAATTTAATCTCGATAAGTGCAAGTTGATGCATTTTGGGAGGTCTTGTAATGGAAGAATATACACAAACGAATGGTAAGTCCCTGTGGAGTACTAAGGAACAAAGGCGCTTTGGTCTACAAGTCCACAAATGCCTGAAGGTAAGAGCCAAGGTAGACAGCGTGGTGAAGGCGGAATATGGTATGCTTGTCTTTATTAGACAGGGCACAGAAAATAGGAGGAAGTCTTGTTACAACTTTATAAAAACACTGGTTAGGCCACAGATGGAATACCGTGTGTAGTTCTGGTCGTCACACAATTGAATGATGTGATTGCACTGGAGGGGATGCACAGGAGATTCACCAGGATGTTGCCTGGGATGAAAAGTGTCAGTTACGAGGAGATACTGGATACGCTGGGTTATTTTCCTCGGAGCAGAGGAGGCTCAGGTAGCATCTGATGGGGGTTTACAAAATTATAACTGGCATAGGTATAGTAGATTGGGAGAATTTCTTCCCCATGGCAGACGTTTCTAAGAACAGAAAGTATAAAGTTTAAGGTGAGAAGAAAGTGGTTTAGAGGAGATCAAGAAAACATTTTCTCGTACAGAGGGTGGTAGATACATGGAACTCACTGCCTGAGAGGGTGGAGGCAGATGCTCTGGCAACATTTCAATAAGCATCTAGATGAGCACTTAAAATGTCAGGGCATAGTAGGCAATGGACCAAGTGCGTGTAAATGGGATTAGTGCAGTTTGGTGTTTGATGGCCAAAGGGCCTGTTTCTATACTGTATAACTCGGACTAAAACCATGCTGACGCCACCTGGTTGAATGATTATTTTCTAAATAGCCTGCTACTAACTCCTTAACAATGAATACTCATCTTTTTCACAATAGCAGCTGTTGGATCAAATGCCCTATAGTTTCCTGCTTTATGGCACCCTCCTTTCTTAAACAGGATGACAAGACCTTAATGTTCAAATAATAATACTGCTCCATTACTACACCTCGTGGCCTAGCATGCATCACCAAGATAACTAGCGGAAACAGCAGCATGAAACAGATGCTAAAAATCAACCCATAATGATGCGCGGCAACTTCAAAAAGTAGCACTTTTTTCCTTCTTTTTCATTCACGGGATGAGGGCGTCGCTGGCTAGGCAGCATTTATTGCCCATCCCTAATTACCCAGAGAGCAGTTCAGAGTCAACCACATTGCTGTGGATCTGGAGTCACATGTAGGCCAGACCAGGTAAAGATGGCAGCTTCCTTCCCTAAAAAAGACATTAGTGAACCAGATGGGTTTTTTTTCCCCCAACAATCAGCAATAGATTCATGGTCTTCATTAGACTCTTAGTTCCAGATATTCATTGAATTCAAATTCCACCATCTGCCACGGTGGTATTCGAACCCAGGTCCCCAGAACATTATCTGGGTCTCTGGATTAACAGTCCAGCGATAATACCACAAGGCCATTGCCTCTTGTGGGGAAGCTTGTCTCTCAAGGATTTACCTTCTCAGTCACCAGAAAGTCTGCCATATGAAGACACCCCATGAGAAAGAGATTTATTTGCCGTGTCCCCATTGGTGGAAGGATGCCAGCTAACTGGTAAATCGATTGTTACCACAGTGATGGTCATTCATAATATGCGTTCACTCTTCCTATGCTAGTATTCACACAGTAGCTGCACCTAATTAAAATCAGACCCCTTTCCATTTGTGCAAATAAATGCAAAACAAGAATCAGCAGCGAATACAAACAGAAACAACACAATCATAAAATTTGTCTTTTACTGTTTGGTTTAGTTTTAACAATGGCAGTAGTTGCATTGACAAATATGCCTTCACTAAGATCTGCATAACTTGGCTGCTAAGCACAGGAAATCATGCCAGATAATTAATGAGAGCATTTCACAAACTCATTTTCCACCCAAAACATACATCTTGGTTGCAGAATGATAATCTGGATATAGGAATCAAGAAACAGGCTCAAGGCCTGTTCACCAAACGCTTCATCATTAGCTCAGCATCAAATCCACCCACATAGCTTGTCATACTGTATCCAGTTTCGCAGGTGGTGTTAAAGGGAAAGAAGTAAACTCACCTCCCCTGCTCCTAGGAACAAAAACCTGTGATCCTTGATTGGTCTGTTAATCACTCTCTGGGCTGAGAACAGTCCTGCCAGTGCTACTGCTGCTGTGCCTGTGTAATACAAAAGCAACACTAGGTGGCAAGCGTTGACTATATAAAGCAAAGGAAGACAAGTTTAAAATCAGCTTCAAAGAACTTGCATCTGCTGGTTACTTTAAACTAAAAATCAATTATAGATTTATTTTGCTTAAACATAGGTGTAAATTACAAATAAAGTGACAGAATTTAGATTTTATGTCCCAAATGTTCCCATCATTGGACTCCCTTTCCTTATCTTGATCATAAGAAAAATCTGCCCACTTGCCTGCCTCCTATGATGGAGGATGCTAAAGGACTCAGTTGGGCAGCAAACCTTAGACATTTAATGAATGATCTCAGTGAAGCCACATCTGGTTTTTGCAGCATTAGCTGTCATATTCTGAAGTGTTTATAAAACATACAAAACGCTTGGGATATCAAAACAGCTTTTCAATTTGTGGACGAATGGTTGAACACCTAGCTAAACTCAGTCTTGAAGCTACAACCAGATCATGGTTCGATAGCATTGCAGATTCAAGAAGCAGGATATAAATTAAACAGAATGGCTGTGACAAACTAGAATGATTTTAGCCTTGCAACATTATTGTCAAGATTAAAAAGACCTGTCTTGCTTGAAACATTAATATTTGATATTGGCCACGGCTAGATCAGGGTAGATCACATCTGTGGCACTACAAGGGGTTCTCCTATAAAACTTTTTTTCTGGCAACACGAATTGGCTATAAACGCGACTGATGAATAGGAGAACAGTATTTGTAAAACACGAACTGTGCTGGCGATAACACGATTCCAATGTCGGCATCACATGATTGGTTCACAGGCTTTGTCCTGACCGTGCACCAAGAGTCCCTACACTAGCATCAAGGATCCTCGTGCTGACTGAGGCACTGTACAATTCTGCCATATTGCCCACAAAATGAGAGGACAAAGTAGCAAGAATGATAACAAGCAGCATCCTGGTAATAAAATTGAGGGTACTGTATATAAAAGAAAGGCTATAAACAATGGAAGAGAAGATAGATGTTGTAAAGCATTTTGAGCGTAATGAAAGAACATGTGATATTGCTCGTGCAAGAAGAATGAAGGAGTCTACCTTACGCACCACTGGAGGCAATGCAGAAAAGATTAAAGCAAGCTGTATTGCTGGAACAAGTCTGAGTGCTAGCAAGTCTGAGGTCACAGACAGAGGAACTTGGGGAGATGATGTGGTTTCTAAATGTGTGGATAGAAGAGCAAACAAAGAAGCGATCGGAGTCTTATCAATTTATGAAGATCTAACAAAACAAGCTGAAAAATCCTGCAGATGTGCCTGCTTTTAGTGCTAGCAGTAGCTGGTTTTAAGAACCGCTATGCTTTTCATAACGTAAAGTTATATGGCGAAGCTGCCAGCGCAGACAAGGAGCATGCGATGGCATTCCCTCCCATAGTAAAAAAAAAAAATTGAGGAAGGAGGCTACAACTGAGATCAAATTTTCAGTCTGGATAAGACAGGTTTATATTGGAAGTGAATGCCATCAAGAACCTACATTTTTATGAATGAAGCACACGCGTCAGACTTTAAAGGTGGCAAAAGGATCGTATGACTGTGCTGCTGGGTGCCAATGCCAATGGAGCTCAAGCCTGTGATGGTGTATCACTCGGCCAACCCACAAGCCTTGAAAGGTTACCTTAGGTCTACTCTAGGCACCTACTTTAGATCAATTGTTCCAACATTCTTCACAATGAAATAATTTCTATAACCTTGGACTCTGCCTCTATTATAGGACCATAAGAAATACGAGCAGGAGCGAGCCATTTGGCCCCCAAGCCTGGTCTGCCATTCAATGGGATCATAGTTGATCTGACATTCCTCATATCCACCCTCATGTCCTTTCCTCATAACGTTTGATTCCCCAAATGATCAAGAATCTACTCAGCCTTAAACATACAGAAGGACTCTGCCCTCACAGCTCTCTGTAGCAAGGAGTTCCAGAGACTCTCAACCTCTTCTTTCTCAATCTTAAATGGTCACCTCTTTATTCTGAAACTATGCCCTCGGGCACTATTCTCCCATAAGGGGAAATATTCTCTCAGCTTTACCCTGTCAAGTTCCTTAAGAATCCTGTATATTCCAATGAGATCACTTTTCACTCTAAACTCAGTCATTGTAATCCTAACCTGTTCAGCCTTTGCTCATAAGGCAATCTCTGTGTACTGGGAATCACCACTACTGGTCTGCCTTTCCATCCAGAATTTCCTCGATTTATCAGAATATTTACTGAATTTGCATTGACCTAGCTACACCAACCCCATAGTCTTGAATGTTATGACATTTCAAGTTCTCATCCACATACATTTTTAAAAAATATATCAAGGTTTCCCACCTCATATCATCACAGACAGTGCATTCCAGATTCCACCCACCATCTGGGTGAAAAAAGGTTTAACCTCAAACCCCCTTCTAAATCTCCTGTTCTTCACCTTAAAATAATGCCCACTCATCACGGACCCTTCAACTCAGGGAGACTGCTGCTTCCTATCCATGCCCCTCAATCTGATATACCTCAAAATCAGGTGTCCCCTTAGCCTTCTTTGCTCTTGAAGAAACAGCCCAAGCTTATCCAGCCTCTTTCCATAGCAAAAGTGACCCAAGACATCATGGTGAATCTCCTTTGCACCCCCTCCAGTACAAACACATTTTTCCCATCATGTGGCGATCAATAATGCATACAGTACACCAGCTGTGACTTAACCAATGCTTTGCGCAACTCCAACATGACCTTCCTACTCTTATAATATGCACCATGACTGATAAAGGCAATTGCAGTATATACCTACTATACACCTGTCTGGCCACCTTCAGGGACCTGTGAACAAACACTGCAAGATCTGTCTGTTGGTCTGTACTTCCTAGTGTCCCGCTAATCATTGAGTATTCCTTTGTCTTGTTACTTTTTCCAAAGTGCTTCACCTCACCTTTCAGGGTTAAATTTCATTTACTACTGATCTGCCCAAACTATTTATATCATCTAGTTACCCAAGACCTTCTTCCTCACTGTTAACCAGGCAGCCAATCTACATGTCATTCCTGTATTTAATTATCATCCCTCCCACATTCTCATCTATTATTGTTTCTCTCTCTGTCTGTCTGTCTCCCTCTCCCCTTGGGTGATCAGCTGAAGACCTGCCAACATTATTTCTCTTCCCAAAGACTACATTTCTCACCCACCCCATCCTTGAAAATGACTTCCACATTTTCCAGGGTGACATGGTGGCACAGCGGTTAGCAAAACTGCTTCACAGCGCCAGGCACCTGGGTTCGATTCCAGCTTTAAGTGACTAAGTACAATTCCACAATCTCCCCATGTCCGAGAGGGATCAAGCCAAGTGCTTCAGTTTTCTCCCACAGTCCAAAGATGTGCAGAATTGGTGATTTGGCCATGCTAAATTGCCCCGTAGTGTCTAAGGATATGCAGGCTAGGTGGGGTAGTCATGGTAAATGCAGGGTTACAGAGACAGATTGGGGGTTGGGGCTGGGTGGGATAATCTTCCGACAGTCAGTGCAGATTTGCCGAGCCAAATGGCTTCTTTCTGCATTCTAGAAATTCTATGTTTCAATGATCTATAGGCTCCCTTCCCTCTCCAAATTTAAATATGTTGTCATTTCCCAAAGCAGTGCTCATCTTTTTTGGACTTACATTTTAAATTCTTCCAAAAAAGGTTTCAATCCTACCATATTACCAAAATGGCTTCTGCCAAAGCTACGTACGACACCGTAGTTAATTGCAACGCTTGACTGTCATGAAAACTAATCGTAACCATGAATTACATATAGATATATTGAACTTCTGAGTACATTTGTATCTTTCACTTTGAAAACAAATGAACAATGGATGGCCAAGAATGTAAATTCAGTCATCCATTCTGAAGGAGGGGCACAGGACCCAAAAAATTAACTGAATTCTCTCCAAAAAAGCTGACTTTTTCCAGCAATTTCTGCTTTTGTATGTAAATTCAGTGGTTCTCTCAAATTCCTGTGTGGATTACACAACTTTGAGGGGAATCATGGAATATCTCACCCATGGAGAAATAACGGAACTTCAGATAGTGGCAGTTCAAATGTAAAGATGATACTGAAAGAACTGAACTGTGATCTCTTGTGGATGGTATTAAACGCTGCATGTAATAAGAGTCAAAAGAAAGGCCATTCTGGACTAAAGACATGTTTGTGTTTCTAGGAAGACAAGAGGGGTTTAAATAAAAAAAACCCTTGGCCTGTGTGCTAGTACGCTACATTAGTGTCACGTTAGTGCGCTAGCTTGTGGTTCAGCTCCACTCATCGTGTCAAGTCACAGCTCAGAGCTTCCACTATACACCACCGTGTGCAGATTAAAAGAAAAGTCTCTGATGGCTGAAAACAAGGAATAAGTCTGGTCACTGTTGAAAGAAAAATGGACAAACTCTTAGCAGCTAAATGCTGAACCAAGAATCTCCAAACCAGTACTGACTTTGGCAGTTGAGCAGTATCAGAATCACTGATTTTAATGGCCTGATAACCTTTCAATCTTGCTTGACAAGAATCTATTTACTTCTGCCTTAAATACATTGAAGGACTCTGCGTGTACCAAATGTTTCAGGGAGCATTCCAAAGACTCATGACCCTCAAAATATTTAGCCTCATCTCTTATAAGTGTGTGACCCCCGACTGTTGAAGTGAAACCAGTTCTAGATTATCCCATAACAGGAAACATCCTTTCCACATCTACCCCATCAAAATGCTCAGAATTTCACGCTTCAATCTTCTGAACTCCAAGACATTATCCTAAAACAGTGTCAATTTTGGTCAGTCAGCTGACAACACACTCAGCTCTTCAGCATCCCCTTGTTTGATGTCATGTGACTTCACAGGTCCAGACTCAATGTGTCACCACCTCTGCTGGGCCTGCCCTGTCAGTGGATCAGTGATGTTGTCTGAGGCATTGTGTGTAGTCCATTTGGTTTTGTTCTTTTTTAAAAGAGTCAATACAACCAGGAGGCTCACTAAGCCATTTCAGAGGGTAGTTAAGAATCAGCCACATTTCTGTGGGTCTGAAATCACACAGGCCAGACCAGTTTTCTTTCCCTAAAGGATGTCAGTAAGCCAGATAGGTTTTTTAAAAAAAAAACCTCTGAATGATTTTTTATTTAATTCAAATTTCACCACCTGCCATCATGGGATTCAAACTCTATTTCCCAGAACATTACATGTGTTTCTGGATTACAAATCCAGTGACTACCACCAGGTCATCACTTCCTCACATGCAACCTATACCTCTCTTTCAATTCCACTTCTTTGTGCATTCACCTTTGAAAGCCTCTCCCAAGTCAATTAGATCTAAACTTTCAAACCCACAACCTTTGGCTCTTGCCCCTCACCATGATACTTTTACAGCTATAAATCTGTTCAAATTACTCTCTAATCTCGTTTTGACTGCCACTGTCCCCCCCAGCAAAATCATCACTATCAACCATCTTGATCATTCAACCTTAGTACCCTTTTCAGTCTTTCAACTACAAGAGATGTTAAAATATATCTTGGGTGAAACTAGTTAGTTATGATGCTAATCCAAAGATTTTCCTTCCGTTCTCAATTATTTAGTATCATTATTTTAAGTCATTTGCAATCATTACTTTAAACACATTTTATTGCAATGACACTGACCCCAAAACCCATAATCTACACGTTCCATATAACATTTGTCATCATTATCTAGTCTTTGTCACTTGTGTAGGTGTCTAAGGTTCACCAGTTATTTGCACCAAAATTTGAGTGTTTAACTGTTTCAAGTAAAAAAAAAACTTTTTCAGTTGACAGAATCATGTTAGAAAACTTACCTTGAATATCATCATTAAACGTACAATATTTATTTTGGTATCTCCTCAAAAATCTGAAGGCATTTTGATTCCCAAAGTCTTCAAACTGAATAAGGGTATTGCGACCATACCTGTTTTTTTTTTAAAAATTCAATAAATTAGTAGACAGCTAGATTCTGTCAGTCAAATGCATAAAGCTATTAAAAACATCTTTAAATTATTTTATACATTGTTCAACTGTAAAATATAGTCAGTTTTATCTGAAGATATCTGGTTCAATCCCTGGTTGGTGTACGGTTGGAATATCTTAGTAAACATTGTAAGATATGTTTCACTATTCTCCAATAGAGCTACAAAGTGCCTTTGTATCAATGTTAGGCTAAGAGGCATCTGAACTATGATATCACTACTTACTGCCCTGGCTAAAGTGTAAAGAGAGGTCATTTAAAAAGCATGATTGAAAGGAACAAAAATTGGAAGAAAAATAACTATTTAGAAACATAGCTGGACATGCATCAGATGAGAGATTAAGGATTAAATGCACTTATAACCAAAGATAAAAGTGATTGCAATTGTGTTTCTGAATTTGGTTGGACCATCAAGATTTATCACAGGGAGTCAAAGGGGAGACGGATATTGAACTTTAGCTCAGTTTGCCCTGCATACCATTAGAAAATCAATATAATCCATTCTTGCATAGAATGTGCTCTTTATGATACAAGCTTGTTTGGTTAAATTGCTTAGTAGCCCCATGCAGCTTTATCGTTACTAAAATGATCATTGTTAATACAACTAAAAAGGAGATACAAGCCAAAGTTATTGGCTCTTAAAGACATTTCCCCCCTTACTGAAGTATTTAGAACCCTCATTACCCTTCTATAAATGATATAATTAAAATTGAAGACCCTTCGAAGACAAAAACCGTTACACCATTTGTGTGTTCTTCTTTGTGTTTACTAGTTAAGAACCTTCCTTGCAGGAAAATTAGCTAGAGGATTGGGCATGGCAGGCTTCGAGGGCTAAGAGGGTGATACCATAACTTCACTCTGTTCCTGGAAATCACCATAGGAGTGCAACGCCATGAGAGATTGATCAGAATGAAGTATAAAAACTACTGACCAATGTCATCTTATGGGAGTAGGTTAATAGTCTTTGAAAACTCCAAAAATATGCAATAACTAGACATCAATTCCACTTAGCAGATTAGGGTCCAACGGTGAAACAAAAGGTAAAATTATATACCAGAATACTCAGGCTGTATAATTCATAAGATCTCAAGAATTAAAAAAGGAGAAGACTATTTGAGATGATCATTGAGTTACAGAATTATGATGTTACAGGAAGAGGCCATTCAGACCACTGTACCAGTGCCAACTAATTTTAACAGCAATTTAACCAGTCCCTCTCACCTTTTCCCACAGCCCTGCAGAAATTTTTTCTTCAAGTGCTTATCCAATTTCCACCATTCAAAATCACAGCATCCACTCAATAGGGAAGTCCAAAGAAGCATAACCCTTTGAGCTAAAAGTTTTGTTGCACTCTCACTGGCAAGCAATGCTTTCCTTGGGTAAGGAGACCAGAACTGCTCATGATACTTCAGGAGTGACCTCATCAATCCACTTAAAACTGCAAGCTGAAAAAGTACCATTAATTTTCCCTACTGTTTGCCACACCTGCATCTCAACTTTGTCATTTAAGGACATCCACCTCTCTGAATACATTCAATACTTCCCAGTCTCTCAACACTTATAGTAGCTTTATATTTGTTCACCCAGAGTATAAACTGAAATTTCTTCATAGTTTATTTCATCTCCCATATTCTTTTGCACTCACTGAATATGTCTGCATTACTGTGCAATGTATTTGAATCCTCAACCTGCTTTCTCAAATAACTAACTATCTTTGAAAAGGGAAGTGTTGAAGATAAAGGGAAGCTCCCATACGTCAATCAATGGCTACTGATTGATTGATTTATTGTCACATGTACCGTAATACAGTGAAAAGCTTTGTTTACAAGTGGTACAGGCAGATCACAGCAAGCAAAGGACGTACAGATAAAGGCTTAGAGGCATACAGGTAAAATTATTTGAGGCTAGAGTCCATTCAACAGCCTGATAACAGCCGGAAAGAAGCTGTTGCTGAACCTACTCGTGCGTGTGTACAGGTTTCTGTATCCTGATGGAAGAGGTTGTAGGAGGTCATTACCACAGTGTGATGGGTTTTTGATGGTGTTGGCCAACTTTATTTACATGGCTCACTGCCGCAGAGAGTCCATGGATGGAAGGTTGGCTTCTGTGATGGTCTGGTCTGTGCACACCACCTTCTGTAGTTTCTTACGGTCCTGGGCAGAGCAGTTGCCATACCAGGCCATTATGCACCCAGACAGTATGCTTTTAATGGTGCATCTGTAGAAGTTGGTGAAGGACTTTATGGACACGCCAAACTTCCTCAGCTGTCTGAGGAAGAACAGGCATTGTTGTGGCTTCTTGACTGTTGCCTCTACGTGGAAAGTCCAGGACAGGTCGTCTGTTATCGTCACTCCAAGGAAGTCGATGCTCTTCACCCGCTCAACCTCGGTTCTGTTGATCTAGATGGGGACATGTTCTCCTCCTTTCTTTCCGAAGTCAATGATCAGTTCTTTAGTTTTGCCGATGTTGAGAGAGAGATTGTTTTCATTGCACCACATCAACAAGCCCTCTATTGCCCTTCTGTATTTTGACTCGTCATTGTTAGATATCTGTCCCACTACAATGGTGTTGTCAGCAAACTTGCAGACGGCATTCGTTCAGAATTTGGCAATACAATTGTAAGTGTATAGGGAGTGCAGTAGGGGGCTGAGGATGCATCCTTTGGTGGGGGGGGGGGGGGGACACGGGGGGGGGGGGGGGGGGGGGGGTGGGGAGGGTGCTCCAGTGTTGAGCATTATTGTGGAGGGGGTGCAGTTACCTATCCTCACTAATTGCAGCCATGTGTCAGAAAACTAAGGATCCAGTTGCAGAGGGCAGTTCCGAAACCAAGGTCACAGTTTTGAGATCAGTCTGGAGGCGATAATGGTGTTGAAGATGGAGCTGTAGTCAAATGAGCTGAAGTCTACATAGGTGTCTTTGTTGTCCAGATGTTCCAGGGATGACTGCAGGGATAGGGACATTCTGTGGACCTGTTATGTCAATAGGCAAAATTATAGGGGATCAAGGCAGGTTGGGAGACTGGAGTTGATGTGGGTATTGACCAGCCTGTCAAAGCACTGCATGATTATCGAAGTCAGAGCTATTAGGTGATAGTCATTAAGGAACACTGCATGTGTTTTCTTGGGTACAGGGGTGATGGTGGTCTTCTTGGAGCAGGTGGGGACTTCAGCATGTAGGAGGGAGAGGTTTAAGATGTCGGTGAGTACCTCAGCCAGCTGGTCCGCACAGGATCCGAGTGTTTGGCTAGGGACACCGTCTGGGCCCGTTGCTTTCCTTGAGTTGACTCCCAGGAAGCAAATTCTACTAATGGGCCCTTGCTAAGTTAAGATCTTACTGACTCAGTATTAAGACCATAAGATAATCAGTCAAATTCTGTTCCTTTCGGCCCATTGAGTCTGCTCTGCCATTTAATCATAGCTGATGTGTTTCTTAATTCCAATCTCCTGCCTTCTGCCTGTAACCTTTGATCCCCTTAACAATCAAGAATTGCACATATAACACACAAAAACACAAACTGTTAGAGAAAGTCCAGTGACCCTTCTTCAGAACTCATATTATACATTGTTCCATTTGGAATAAAGATGGGTGCCAGCATGGAATGATGACAAAGATACAAGCTGCACTTTTTGTTTGGACAATAATTAGATGTATTATATAAATTTGTAACATTATTAAAACTCAGGTTAATAATATTAAGTTTTCAGTTCTATTTATAGTGTGAAATTACCAATTTGTGGGACAATATTGAAGATTTGTGATTACAGCTCATTTCTTTTCTCATAAAATTCCTGTATGCAAAAAACATTTGGCCCATCAACCCTCCAAAGAGTATTCCACCCAGATCTGGGGAAGAACATGCAAACGCCACACACTCACTCAAGGCTAGAATCAAACCTGGGTCCCACCACTGTGCCATCATATTCCTCCACAGCTCTAGCATTACTGCTAGCTGAACCAAACTACAAAACCTAGTTTGGCACCAAATAAAATCATGACATTTAATACAAGTGCCATCACTGGACCAGAAACAGAGGATAAATGCTTTACAAATAATTTTCCCTTTTAAGGTTTGTTTTTCCCCTTGTGAAAATAAGTCTCTACACAGAAGCCAGTCAGAAGGCAGCTTTACTAACTTGTCTGCAATTGCTTCCATAAATTCATCAATAAGTTCATCATAGCGGTGTGAACGGTCTCTCTTCTGGTAAAGACCCATGTAAAAGGGATCTTTCAACAGCATCTACAAAAGAGGAAAGTATACAACATTTGAGTAATGAGAAGATATATTCTGAAGCACATTAGCCATATTTTACAGAACTCCCACAGAATTACTGAATTAGATATTGCAGTTTTAATTAAAAACTAACAAGCATTACTCCCACTCTGAACAAAACTAGAAATGATATCCTCCATAAACAGAACTCACTCTCCTCTTATCACACCTTTCATCAGGACAGAGCTGGAGAAAGCGAGCAAGACAAGCATGAGTGCAACAGGAGCAAGAAAAAAAAAGTGATTCACCCACGAAGAGAGAGATATATACTATATATCAATGTTTTCCGGTGATGCTGAGTAGAAATCATAGAATCCCCGGTGTGGGAACAGGCCATTTGGCCCAATAAGTCCACACGGAACCTCGAAAAGCATACCACCCAGACCCTCCCTGTAACCCTGCATTTCCTATGGCTAATGCACCTAACCTACACATCCCTGGACACTACAGGCATGGTCAATCAACCTAACTTGCACATCTTTGGACTGAGAGAGGAAACCTGAGCACCCAGAGGAAACCCACGCAGACACAGAAAGAATGTGCAAACTCCACACAAAGAGTTGCCCAAGGATGAATCAAACCCTGGTTATTCTGGCGAGATGGGCTTCACTTGAACCAGGGGACGAGCATTCTGATGAATTAAATAATTTATGCTAATTGAGGGTTGGGAGGGGGAAAATGGAAGTTTACAAAGCACGAGTACATGGCAGCTTGTGGGACCCATGTCTTGGGTTTAAAGCCTGTATTTATTTAAAATGCTTTTAAATTTTACTAAAGTGGTCATGTTTAAAAATGTGATTTTGAGCAATCAAGCAAAACAGTCATTTAGTCAAGATGGAATGTATTATGCAAACACAATGTACAATGAGATTAATTTATGCAGTTACCTCATTGTCAGTGCCCACATCGATACAAACAGGAAGACAACTACGGGGATCAATTCCAGCACAAGTTGTATATAGGCACAGCTTTCCAACTGGGATCCCCATCCCATAAACACCGAGATCGCCAAGTCCCAATATCCGTTCTCCATCTGTTACGACTACAGCCTAGGATAAATAAAATTAATCTGTAATCCTGCACAATAAATCTCTTCTACATGGCTTCAAATCAAGTCTTTCACATTTAAATTAAACACCAGGTAAATTACTGTGTGACGGAATAGGATTTCCCATATTTCTTTATACTTGAGGTACACTTAGTTAAGAATATAGATTAAACTTCCAAATACAATAGAGGCAACAGTATTATAATATTCTAAAACAGTGTAGCAGCTAGATTAGCAGCAACAGAAGGATATAAAACAAACTGATTATATAATGTCCTTCCTATAGCAGATTATTAAACTAGGAGATAAATTTAAACATGAAGGAGACTCAAAAAACTAAAGTATTAGCACATAATCTATAACAAATACCTCAAATGAAAACTGAAAGAATTGTGGATGCTGTAAATCAGGAACAAAATAGTTCGGAGGAAGGGTCACCAGACCGAAAAGTTAACTCTGATTTTTCTTCAGAGATGCTGCCAGACTTGCTGAGCTTTTCCAGCAACTTCTGTTTTTGAACATGTACCTCAAACCTCCATTCCCCACTACTTTCAGATCTATAGTTTTGATTAGGATACCATGCTGAAGAATAATCTGAACATTAGCAACTTCAAGATCCAGTACAGAGTGGCATCCCAGTCTCAAAGAATCTTAGATTGCTGCATCACATTTCCTTTTTCTTTAAAATCATGGCAGTTGTCTATTTGCCCCCAAAAACTGTATCCTTCCTTATCTTAGAGATAGTAGGACCATTTCAACTCCCCCTCCCATTCCTCAGACGACATGTGCATCCCGCCTCCCTAACCTGTCCGTCTTTTCTCCCACCTATCCATTCCTCCCACCTCAGCCCCCATCCCCACCTCCTACCTACCAGCCTCATCTCCGCCTCCTTGACCTGTCTTCCGTGGACTGACCAACCCCCCCCCAACTCCCCACCCACACTCGCCTTTACTGGCTCCATCCCCACCTCCTTGATCTGTCCGTCTCCTCTCCACCTATCTTCTCCTTTATCCATCTTCTATCTGCCTCCCCCTCTCTCCCTATTTATTTCAGAACCCCCTTCCCCTCCCCCATTTCTGATGAAGGGTCTAGGCCCAAAACGTCAGCTTTCCTGCTCCTCGGATGCTGCTTGACCTGCTGTGTTCATCCAGCTCTACACCTTATCTCTCCTTCCTTATCTTCTTCAGTAGGTCTTTATATCGATTATTAATCCTCAGACTTCAATTTCCAGCTCTGCTGTGTCTATCTCCCTATCAAACACACAAACCTCTTAATTTCCTCTTCCTTATAAACTGTTCTACAAACATTTAAATCCATCCTGGACAATGACTGCTCCTGCAGCCCCTCTGCTCCACTGCTTTCCAAGACGGAGAAAGAGATCGATATCTTGAATTCCTCACTCTCCTCTCCCATCTCTCCTCAGAAAAGAAACACTCACTCCATAAAAAGCAGCAACTTAAGAATCTGTGGTCTAGCTTATGGATTTCTACTCACCACTGTACTTCCACAACCAGTGAATCCCCTTACATAGAGAGACTATCCATTATGTTACTTCTCCTTAGCCAGCAAACCTGTAATCACCCCTTCCCCATGCGCAGGTACATTGCTACCCCAGCCAGGAAAACCATCTCTCTTTTGACTGCTTCCATATCTACTCATTAAGTTAACCTTCACTATCCATTTCCTTCAACTCCATTTCTGATGTTCAAATAACTGCTTGCCTTCAGGCATGCTTTGTTTCCCTTTCAGTCATCCACCCCTCAGAAGGTCACCTCTAAAAGGTCCCTACCTACCACTTCCATACACTCCAGTTATCTTACAAATCTATCACCCATGATTTGAAATACATTGCTAATCTCTCCAGAAACTCATTGCATTACCTTGTAAACCACCCGCACAACCAACTCCTCTCAAGGATCCATTTGTTTGTACATCACATTCCATCACTTTCTGACCGTACCTCATCAGCATCATCTAGAATCAGTTTCTACATACACATCTCTCAAGCTCTCAAGCCTGACTCTCCAGAATTTGTTGCTAGTAATGGGAGATCAGAAGAATTTTCCAAGGATATGGTAAGTGCATGGAGAAAAATCACAAGATACTTGATGTGGTTTTATGGAAGCCAAATCATGCCTGATAATGTATTACAACTTTCAAGGACAGAACTATTAGAGATGAACTACAGGAGGAAGAATATTTGGATTTAAGAGATATTAAACAATGTGCCGCATGACAAGTTGTTGCACAGGGTAAAAGCTCCTGAGGGGGAAGGGTTTATATGAAAGCAAGGATGCAGTTTGGGAAACACAGGAAAGGCTTTTTCTGATTTGTTCATGGGATGTGTCTGCCATTGGCTAGACCAGCATTTATTGCCCATCCCTAATTGCCAGAAGGAGTAAAGAGTCAACCACATTGCTGAGGCTTGGAGTCACATGTAGACCAGAAGAGCCAAGGATGGCAGTTTCCTTCCCTAAAGGACATTGGTGAACCAGATGGATTTTCCTGACAATCAAGAATTGTTTCATTGTCATCATTATACTCTTAATTCCAGGGTTATTTTTCTGCTTTGAATTCAAACCTCACCATTTGCCATGGTGGAATTTGAAACTGGCTCCCCAGAACATGACATGGGTCTCTGGATTAATAGTTAGCAATAATATCAGGCCAATATCTCCCCATTCTAGACATAAAAAGAGTCATACAAATGTTCACTTGGCATTACGGGACTTTAAAACTGATAAACAGGAGCATATTTGCTTGAAGCTGTTAGTGTTGCACTCATTAGGGCAGCTCACAGGTAATACCAAATTAAAGGGAAAACAACAGGTTTACTCAGAGCAGGGTTGATTTATTAGCAAGTGAACTCGTTAGTCGAGGTGATGCTGTGAAAAAGCTGCCAGTTCATGATGATGGACTGCTAAATTTCAAGACTTGTTAAAATTCTAAAGCAGACAGACAGATTGATCAAGGCATTACTGAGAAATGAACCAGGAAATAGCCATCACCTATATTGCAATGATGGAGCAGGTGCTGTGTGTGTGTGTGTGTGTGTGTGTGTGTGTTCTCTTTCTTCAAAAAGAGGCCCTAGTATACTAGTATAGGAACTTCAGTACATGCAAATATGCCTGACTTACAATCCTAATTCAGACATTAGCATAATGTTTTGCACACTCAGGATTATTTAGCAACATGTCACCAAATCACAGCAGTGAAGAACAAGATGCAGTGAGTTGGGTTTACATGGATTTCTGTACATAACTGTCTATATCTGAAAAAACAACAATACTTAACAGTAGCTGCCAGGAGTTGAGATTCTGAAATTATATGGCATTTACTAAATAATCCTGAATGCACAAAGAAATTTATAAAAATAAAGTACTGGAGATCTGAAATAAAAACTAAGTGTCAGGGAGAATTTTAGCAGGTCTGGCAGTATCTGCCGAGAGGGAAAAACAGAGTCAGAGTCAACATTTCAAGTCCAATGACTTCCTTCAGAATGATTGTAGCTGTAAGATATGACATTCTTTACACTGTCGATAAAGGGAAAGAGGTGTGAATGGATCGAATGGTGACAGTGCCCAGAGGAAGAGACAAAGGGAGTGCCAAGGCTAGTAAAAGTTGGATCTTGAAGGAAAAATAGGTGTTAATGATAGGTCTGTTTAATAGAAAATAGGTCAGCTCTGCTAAAAGCATACCCATGCCATCAAGATGGGGGTGGGCAGTGGACAGAAGCGGTGTAATCAAAATGGAGGACAGAGTTTATGCTCTGTGGTTGCTGAACTCAATGTCGAGCTCTGAAGGCTGTAAACTGCATAAGTGGAAAAGGAGGTGCTATTCTTCCAGCTCTTGTTGGACTTTGCTGGAACACTGCAGCAGGCTAATGCATTGTTTGTGCATGCAAATTGTCCCGAATACTGCAAGATGAAAAACTTCAAAATTTGCCTTTTTATAAAAAAAAAAAGCAATGCTCAAAAACCTGGAATTTTCAGATTGGCAGACCATCATTGTGGGTCTCTGCGAAGGCCAGTGCTGCTGAAACACTGGACTATTTCTAGTCTCCATTGGAGAGACCACACACTTTTCTTTTTTGGGTCTGTAAACTGAAATGGAATAACTTATTTCTAACTGAAAAAACAGGAGTGTTTTGCAACTGAAAAAACAAAAAGCTGCATATATCATTGTCTGATACAAAAATTGCTTTTTAAAGCAGTGATGGGGAGAATCCAATTCCGAGTGGCACCGGCAACCTTAAGTTACAGAAATTCGGCCTAACAACAGTCCTCTAATTGGTTGAGCTGCAGTGTTAAAATAACTGCAAATGTCATGGCAGCAGGAAGAAACTTACAGAAAGCATCCATTACTCACTCTTTCTGGGCAAAAAGTAGAAAAATAAGAAAGCTTATGAGAAAGAATCCTAAAACAAGCCAGATCTAGGTCCACATGATCAACAAGTTACAGAATGGTCATCATCCTGTAGACAACAGCATGTCAATATTGCTAAAAAGTGGATTTAGAAAATAACTCTCCATCTTGTGGTCTGGACATGGCTTTAGATTCTTTATTATCCTGTCTATATTTTTTCCCCACCAATAGTATATGTGTTATAACATTTGTCTTTTGTCTGTCTTATCACGATTATGTAAAAAGGTTGAAGGGCTAAATTGAAAGTTGCATCATAGTGAATTAGAAATCCTCTCTTTTACATAGAGTCATAGAGATGTACAGCACAGAAACGGACCCTTTAGTTCAACTCGTCCGTGCCGACCAGAAATCCTAAATAAATCAGTCCCATTTGCCAGCATTTGGCCCATATCCCTCTAAACCCTTCCTTTTCATATACCCATCCAGATGCCTCTTAAAATGTTGTAACTGTACAAGGCTCCACCAGTTCCTCTGGCAGCTCATTCTACTACCCTCTGCGCGATAAAAAAATTGCCCTTTTAAAATCTTTCCCCTTTTACTTTAAACCTATTTCCCCAGTACTGGAATACCAAGAGAATTAGAGTACGGAAGCAGAGATGTCTTGGTGCAATTGTACGGAGCCTTGGCGAGGCCACTCTTAGAACACTGCATGCAATTTCTTTTCTCTGAAAAGTTTCCACAGCAAGTGTGTTGCAATAATATTCTCTGTTAATAATGGAATCCAGTAAGATTTGCTTTTGTCCTGAATAGCAGTCAAGCAAATTGGTCATTCTGATGATCGGAGATGGTTTGTGAAACAGGAAGCACAATATTGGGCACTCTTCTCAGTTAAACCTAGGCAATATTAATAACTTAAAATGAGGGGCCAGAGCATACAAACATATTCAAACTTATGATACAAAGCTAAGTGGGAAATTATGTCATGAGAAGGATAAAGCTAGGTGGGAAATTATATCGTGAGGAGATCGAATATACAAAGTGGTTATGGAGGGCCTGAATGAATAGACAAGGCTGCTGAGATGAGGAAAAATTACTTAATTCACCCACAGGACTGCAAATATTTTGATGTCTTTATTCAGAGTAATAAATGCTCAGCCATCAAGGGTATTCAGGGTGAGGTTGATGGATTTTTGGGCTCTTGTGGATCAGGTGTCAAAATTAGTTTGAAATTAAGGATCAGCTAGAAATTTATTAAAGTGGTGCAGAAAGCTGAAGGAGCTTGCTGAAGGAGACTATTCCTGCTCCCACTTCTTACGATATTCTATGCCCTCGGATTAATGCTAGGAAAGACAAAACCATTGCCTCCGACCACGCCACCTGTTCATTATTCTTAAAGACTCACTGCTGTCCAAATCAAAAAGAACTAGCACATTCTTCTTCCAACCTATCGCACATCTTTCATGTATAGCCCTTCCAATCAGAGAGCAGAAACTGGACTACATCATACAGGGCAAAACAAAAAACATCATCCATCCTACAGCCCATGTTTCTGGCTTCATTTACATACTTCCAGAACAATTTGAAGCTGCAAAACATTCCTGATCAGTTAGAGTTATTTAGCATTTCATTTCTAAAGCTGCACATTATGAATCTCTAGAACTGGGAACCAGGAAGGTAAAAAGGACTAAGTGATATGAGTTCCTGGTCTATTATCTAAGGAAACATCTGATTATTATTGGACATGTCTAAATTGAGATAAACTCCAAGAGATATCAGGCAAAAATATTACTGCAGTGCTCAAACATTAAAATCACCAGGCATGCTACCGACTGCAATTTTAATATACCATTTATTATTTACCTTTACATTCATATCTGGCCAGTTGTCAAGAATTGATCTAATATGACCTTTGTCCAGGATGGAAATAAAGACACCCCTGTGGTAATGTGAAAGAAAAAATGAACATAAAAAGCTTTAAAAATGTTGAAAAGATAGAGTTATTTTGGTAGTGCAGAACTTGCGTATTGAAAAATTACACACTGTTGAAGCTTTTAATCTTGCAATCAAAACAAATTTGCAAGAAATGCCAAAGGGAAAATAATAATTATATTGAACAAACGGACAGCGCTGATTGGTTGGCAGTTGTACTCTGCAGTACCCCTGCGAATCAATGAACAATGCACCAGTTAACTTGTGTCAGCCATCATTAACACGCCACGCTTTGTTAAATTTTAATTAAGGCTGATTGATTGGTGAAGGCATTTGCCTGAGAAATGAACTAGACAATAGTTATCACCTATTTTGCTGATTTCAAACAGGTAGTGTGTGCACATGTTCTACATGCCTAGAAAGATCAGGGCACTGTGTATTGACATGTGTAGCTTCCAGTAAATAGACATGCACAATTTGGCATGCCCGACTAACAACTAGTTGTCAGCCTAATTCTTTGCACACTCAGAATTGAACAATGTTTGTGAAACAATCACAGAATCGCATCTAAAGTTGAATACTTTAAGTTTTGAAGTAGAGCTGGTTGCACAGTTAGTAACTTGATTGCTGTGAACAATGATGAGGATATGCTGTTTGCTATGACCAGTCTTTGGAGATAGGCAGAATGTCTTATTGGTTCAATAGCAGCATCCTTATGGTGTTTAGTACTATTTGGTGTTGTGGCTGTAAAATAATCACATGAAAGTAGCAGTTTCACACGCTGCTCAAAACATTGGAGATACTTTATTCTTCCTGGGTATGCCCCAATTGAAAGTGTTGCCAAGGTATCCCCACTATGTGCAGTTCTCAGACCTATTTGTTGGCATCCATGAGAAATGTCTGATGGAATGACACCCATCAGAAATACATAAATGGTAGGAGGTTGCATAAGTGAAATGTTTGCTATATTGGAATTTGCAGCTGCATGTAACAATTTTCTTACAAATCTTAACAGGCTCCACCCTGTACTCAAATTAATCTTTGAAGTGGCACAGTGAAATAAGCATTAGTTTCTTCATATCCTAGTTGAGAAATCAACCAGAGATTCTCCAGAACTATCAAAAACCTACTTTCACGGTCAGTGTAAACAATTGGGATTCCTACAATTTCATATGCTATTAAATTGTCTTCATTGGCAAACTTGTAAATAGTGTCTGAGCCATTTGTTCACCATACAAGCTTAACGAAGAAATAAGGCGCACAAGACTCATCCTGTGGATGAATGTCTGCTTTACCAGATCAGTTCTCCTTGTGTATTGCACAAGTTCATTCACAGATCCAAGGCCATCACTTTTGGTCAAAAAAAGGTGCCTAGTCTATACAGATTACATTGGAATGTATCTCAAATGTTTGAGCAAAAGATGACGCTGTTTCATGTTGCTACTATACAGCAGCAACACAAATACTGGTTATCACTAACATGACACTTGTCAAATCAAAAAGTTCTTCAGCCTATCATGCAAACTAGTAATGTTGTAGATTTATTTCAGTACTGGTGTGATGTCAAGTACGTAAGCCATACTGACCAAAGAATGATGGATAACATTTCCCTTCTTGTTCAGTACCATACCTACTTAGCCTGCACTTGTACACCATGTTTCACATTTTGCATTAGATTTGATTTCACAATTAACAAGA
Source organism: Rhincodon typus (assembly GCF_021869965.1). Taxonomy (NCBI): domain Eukaryota; kingdom Metazoa; phylum Chordata; class Chondrichthyes; order Orectolobiformes; family Rhincodontidae; genus Rhincodon; species Rhincodon typus. The sequence goes on along the minus strand of NC_063332.1, from coordinate 30,652,949 downwards.
TTTACTAAATAATCCTGAGCATGTGAAGAATTACACCGGCAACCAATGGTCAGTTGGGTTTAAGGTCTAATGTATTTTCATGTACTGGAAGTTACATTTAATAAAACGCATGGCAGAAAGAAGAAAATATTTACGCACTGCCTGTTTAACTTAAAATAGGTGTCAAGCATCCACTGGTTCATTTCTTATGGTAACGCCTTAACTGCAGTCAACCTATGTTATTTAAAGTACAAGTAAAGCTTTGCAATTAACTGTCGTTTGTTAACTGACACATTCACCATGGAAACACCTCTGCCAACCCAAATCCACTTGTCATCCAACCAAATCAGCTAGTCCATTGCACAGTACAAACTATCATTTTTCTTTTCCCCTGGTATTACTTAAAAATCTAAAGACAATGAAAATTTGCGAAATTTGACTCAATGGACACCCGAATAACCAGGGAAAAGAAAACTATATCAGTCCAGTCCTGGTTCTAACATTAAAACTTCACCACAACATTTAAGATTTTTTGTGCACTCTAATGCCTTTGAGCAAAAGATTCCTTGAGCAATAGTAGAGATAAACATATCATTCGTTCACGGCATTTACAATCAAAGAAACAGTCCACATAAATTTCCTCCCTATTCCATCCTGATCCCTCAAAAGATCCTTCTCCTTAGCGTTTTGATGTGAATCTTGCTATTTACATCAAAAAACAAATGTGTTTCACATTCACAGTAGCGGTTTGTTCCCATTATTTTTATTAGATGTATTAATGACTATATCAATAGCCCTTAGGTATTGACTTTACTGTAAAAACATCCCCATATTCCATCCAGTCACTTCTACAATAACATTCTTTTCTAGATAATATTTCAAGATTATGGAAAATATTTATCCAATCCTGTTTGAAAATTACCATTGAATCTAGATCCACTACCCTTCAGATAATGCATTCCACATCATAGCTTGTTAATTAAAAAAACACTCCAGACTAAGTGTGTCACATTATTGTTGCGTTATGTACTCTGCAAAATTGAATCAGGCAGAGAGAGGATGCGATGAATGCTTAAGTGCTGGGACAGGAGTAGCAGTTTCTCAGTGAAGATGACGACGATATTAAAACAGGAGGGACATAATCTTCAGCATGACAGAGCATAGCTGAGTCAAGTACAACAAGCCAGACACAGGATCCAATTCACAATAGTTTCCAATAAAAGAGTACAAAGGCAGTAGGAGTATACTCAAGACAGAAATCAGGAGGGCAAAAAAAGGGACATGAGTTAGCTTTGGCAATTAGGATTAAGGAGCATCCAAAGGGATTCTATAAATACATTAAGGAGAAAAGGGTAACGAGGGAGACAATAGGGCCCCTTAAAGATCAGCAAGGCCACGTATGTGTGGAACTGCAGGAGATGGGGGAAGATACTAAGTGAGTATTTTACATGAGTGTTTACTGTGGAGAAGGACATGCAAGATAGAAGACATGGGGAAATAAATGGCAACCTCTTTAAAAAATGTCCATATCACAGAGGTGGTTGTGCTGGATGCCTTAAAACACAAAGGTGGATAAATCCCCAGGACCTGATCAGGTGTACCCTAGAACTCTACGGAAAGCTAGGGAAGTGATTGCTCGGCCCCTTGCTGAGATATTTGTATCATCAATAGCCACAGGCAAGATGCAGAAGACTGGAGGTTGGCTAACGTGGTGCCATTATTGAAGAAAGGTGGTAAGGAAAAGCCAGGGAACAAAAGACCAGTGAGCCTGACGTCAGTGGTGAGCAAGTTGTTGGAGGGAATCCTGAGGGACAGGATTTACATGTATTTGGAAAGACAAGGACTGATTAGGGATAGTTAACATGGCTTTGTGCTTGGGAAATCATGTCTCACGAACTTGGTTGGAGTTTTTTGAAGTAGTAACAAAGAGTATTGATGAGGGCAGAGCAGTGGACGTGATCTATACGAACTTCTGTAAGGCATTCGACAAGGTTCCTCACAGTAGACTGGTTAGCGAGGCCAGATCACACTGAAGCAATAGAGGGAGAACCAGCTATTTGAATACAGAACTAGCTCAAAGGTAGAATACAGAGGGTGGTGATGGAGGGTTGCTTTTCAGACTGGAGGCCTGTGACCAGTGGTGTGCCACAAAGATCGGTGCTGGGCCCATTGCTTTTCATCATTTATATAAATGATTTGGATGTGAACATAGGAGGCATGGTTAGTAAGTTTGCTGTCCACTACGCCTCCAAATTTGGTGTTATCTGCAAAGAAGATTTAAGATATCTGGTTGGTATGGATGAGTTGGACCAAAGGGTCTGTTTCTGTGCTGCATATCTCTATGACTCTAAATTAGGTGACATGATAATTTGTTTACTATAGTTTTGTTGTTGGTTGAAAGGCAAGCAGCCCCTGTTTACTCCAGGCTGCAAGTGTTTTTGCTTCCCCCCCCCGCCCTTTACTTTTCCTGGCACTCAATCAAGGTTAACATTTTTAAGCCCTTTGTTGGCATACCACCATATGATGTGCCAACAATGAAAAATTGACAAGTTGTTGTGTTACACTGGGTGTCAGGAGGAAAATACTCTCCCTTGCATAACCTGGTATGGTCCTAAGGACAGGTAGTCTGTGTAGCATGATTCTTTAACTCAGACAGTCAGGCAGACAGGTGATTGTGTAAAATACCAATATTGTTTGAAGAGAAAGTTTCTATTTCCACCTATGTGCTGTCCAAATCAGCTTTTCCACTTTCCCTCCCAAACTGTACTGCGTCCATGTACTGTGAAGCAGTATCTGTATCTGACAGCAATGACCTGCTGCACAGTTGGGCTTTCAATACAAGTGCTGGTGACAGAAGCCCCGAGAGGTGCCAAGTACTTCCAAGTACATGATAGCACAAGCGCATCATAAAGGCATGCTGTACATGAGATGAGCAGCAGAGAATTGCATGAGATTACTCATTGAAGCTCAGAGAGAAGCCTTCAATGAAACTTCCTGATTTAACACTTTTAAAAAAAAAAAGATGCATTCAGCAAAAATCAGCTAAGAGAATACAAAAAAACAAACTCGGGTGCTTAAATAAATACATTTATTTTATACTTCTGTTGGTTTCTACCAAACTTTAAGCTTAAAAGCCCTTTCAAAAAAAGGTAGATGTGTACAACACATTTCAATTAGACCATAGCATTAGAAAATGCCTAGTTGTCATTTCTGTAAAAAGTTTACAATTTTAAACAATTCAGCAGGTTGTACTTCCTATCTGACAACAAAAGCATCAGAAAATGGTTCAAAGTCTACATTTTCTGTTTCACTTCCTTTCTAAGCAATTCAACTTCTTATAAAATTAAGCTCTTTCCCAGGGTCCTCATATCAGCAATATTCTCCCAACACTTTCTTTGCACTCAGGAAAAAAAACGAAGGTGAAAAAAGAGAAGTTGTAGCCCATCCAGTCCAACAACATTACCAAAAAAAGAGTAAGTGTGCATTATATTATAGAATAACGTGCTACGGTGGCAAAAGCTATGACACTTGGACCAATGCTGCAATTAACTGTTCTCTAATTACTGTAAACAAGCAATGCTGCAACAATGATGAAATGACATGCTAAGAGATTTCAGCCTTGACGATTGTGTTTGAATGCAAGAATAAAGTAATCCACATTCCTATTGACAATAGTCTTCAAGATTAAATCCAGAAATTAGAAAACAAAACTCTATGATATTGTATAACTGGGGAAGGGTGAACTTTTGACTTACTTTGGCCTTCTAAAGATGTGTCCATACTGTAAACAGGCCAAGCCCACTGTCGGTGTATAAACAATTGGCAGCAACTCTTCAATGTTGTCAAGCAAAACCCTATAGAATAGTTTTTCATTCCTTTCCTGTATCCCCATCACATAAATGTACCTACAAGAGAACAAAAGCAATGACAGCAAAGTTCTGCAAGATCATTCATGTGAAGATATTTTCCTTTAGCATTGTAAAGGCCTTAGAATAATTAAGATTTTTTAAAAAACAAATTTAACGTGCTCCATGTTTCCAAGTGTCAAACAGAAAAATGCCCAATCTTATGGCAAGAACGTAGTACAAAATCAAGCCAACTGCTTTATGCCAGCATTTATGCACCACAGATCCTCCTCCCTTCCCACTAGCACACCCTTGCACCCATTTCGTCCATGTTTCACCTCCCACCCTTAAAATCTATCAATGTTATTCAACACAACTACCCCTCTTCATGGTAATGTTCCACTTTCTCATCATTCTTTGCAGCAAAACAAGAAACACCCCAACTCCCTGTTGAATTACTGGCAACAATTTTAAGTTTGGTCTCAACACAAGTGAAAATATCATCTTGAGTTCACATTGCATATTGACAGTCAACAAAACTTGCCCTAAAAAGTCAAGGGTAGTACTTAACAACTTGATTATCTTTTTAAACTGTAAGATTTAGGTTCCTGTAATGCTAATCAACCACTCCACATACAAAAAGAGAAAAATTTAAGTTGTGTAATCTCATTCCTATAGTTAGTAGATTTTTAAAATCCCTAACTTTCCATTGTCTTTTCCCTCTCAATCCAAACTTTCTTTCCTTCTCCATTTTTCTTTCTCTACTTGCTTTAAATTTCATTTACCCATTCTGCTTCTCTAGAGTTACGGATTCTTTTTCTAATCTTTAAGTGTCACTAATTAAAGTTGGTTCTGTGATTCACCAAGATCCCAGATGTCCCATTGTCATCAGCATGTTGTCGTCAACACATACTTGAATCCTACAGCTCAGAAAATGTAAACTTAAAAAGGTGAGGGATGAAGTCTAAAAGTGACTCAGGCCAGATCAGAAGAGTACATTATGATCAATACTAGCTTAAAAACAGCTGAGAAGAATTTAAAAAGTGTCTATACCATAGGAATTGACAGTACTGCTTTTCTTATTAAAAAAAAGAAAAATAAATATTTTAAATGAAGCATTTCCAAATATTGGTCACATTAGCCAGACTGAATTGAATTCAACATCATGAGCTTTAATGTGTGGAGTAGAAATTGGGGGAAATAAGTTTTTATAATGTAAAACACTGTAGGAGCTGGAGACCTGCAAAGAAAATAGAAAATGCTGGAGAAAGTTGCTACGTCTGGCAACATCTGTGGAAAGAGAAACAGAGTTGATGTTTCAAGTTCAATGACTCATTTTTTGAAACAGGGATAAAAAGTTTAAAAAGTGTGTGTGAAAGAGCATAATAAATCTAATCTATATTTGTATCCAGTTATATGTTTTTCTGCTTATTCCTACAGAAGTGACCAATTGTAAAACTACAAAGTATTGGAAACACACAAACATTTATTTTGTGTTTAACTGATTTGTTGATCCACAAGTTGTAACTTCAAACAAAAAAAACTCAGATTTTGCTTTTAGAAATCGACACAATTTTCTTTCAATTTTTTTGAACTGCAAAGTGGCCACTAAAAATAGTCCTTATTTCCTAGCTAACAGTGGATTGCTATATTAATAGAAATATTTCTGACAAAAGTTAGCATATAAAAATAGCTGTTTCTGGCCAGCAATTTTTTTTTTTTTGTTTAAAATTTGCCATAGCTGGAGCAGCTGCTGACAACTCTTTTCAGCTCTCAAAATCAATGTACAAATCTTCAGCATGTCAACAGTTGATTTTAAACATGCAAGATTAGCATTTAATTGAAAAATCTTACACATAATGGCTCGACTTTCATCCAACTACGACAATAAAGCTATGTCACAATTAAACTCAAATTTGACATCTAATGAGTACGGTCAATATTAATAGATGTAGAGTTTTTGAATTACTACTTTTGCATGCAAAGGATCTAACCAACTTCATTCTTTTGGTTCTATTGTACAATGTACAATAAATAAGATAGCTCTTACTTTGTTAGAGGATCATTAATTTTTCCCAGGTTCTGTTTAAAGCGCATTGCTTGAATTTCTTGTGTTTCTATTTTAGGAGGTAGAAGTCCATGCAGGCCAAGAATCTGTCGTTCCTCTAATGAGAATGCCATGCCCTGAAAAGAGTGCAGAGTGCATTCACAATGTTTCAGCCCTGACAGTTAGTGTATTGCAAAGTGTATTCAAAGCTGGATTATACATTTGACATTAGGAGTCTAAAAGGAGATGCAATGAATGTTGCCTATGTTGTTTCGTGGAAATTCTGAGGAACAGAAAATCACCCCTTTTCAACAGTTGAATCCTTAAGGAACAATGAAACGTTGCTATAACCATTTTACAGTATTGTTTCAAAGTCTTTTCTACTCATTTATTTCAATTATACATTTGCTTCTAATATAAGAATATTAGAGATTTATATCTAATTTTACATGTCTTATCATATTTGTCAAGAGCAACTTACATTGTTTGAGACTATGCCCTTGCTGTGACTAGGTTAAAACTAGAGATTAAAGTTTTAAACTGCAAGATCCCATTAAACAAACCTCATTCTCGTCAAATAAGATTAATTAAAAGCAAACATTCAGCTTGAGTCAAGCACTTCCTTTATTCCGGATTGCTGTTGCCCTGTATTTATCTGAAGTGGTTAAGGACAATCTCATTTCAATTTTGCATTCTAAAATTCTGAATCTGCAGATCAGCAGATATCCAAAAATGTAAACTGCAACCTCCAGTACATTCTCTCTCTCAGTGATCTCCAGTGGTGGGACAAACATCCATGTCTAGTCATTGAAATTCCTTTCCTATTCCTCAAGTTGCCAAATTCTCTCTCTTCCTTAATACCCAACCTTTTACACAATATTATGGTCACTCTTCGTAAAATGTTCTGCTTTTGGTATTAGCTTATTACCCTAATCCTATAATACATATTAGAACTTTTTGTAACTGGCATTAACTGAGCACAAGAAGAACAAAACAAAACATAGAAAAAGTAAGGCTGACAGCATCTGTAGGGAGAAACCGCTTTAGTATTTCAGGTCAAGATCTTTCAGTTTTTTTCCAGCATCTTGTTCTAAATAAATGCAAGTGCTGCTATTGCAAAACAGCACTCTTCCCCACCATCATATGTAGTATGCAAATAGGTAGTGGTACAGACAAAGGCAAAATGTGAAACTTTTAGAATTTCTGACCTCTTTTCTTAGAAAGAAAGAATCGTGTGTCTGAAACAGGAACATAACTAAGGAAAAAAGCAAAGTTTTGGATGAAAGGTTGTGGACCTTCAACTACTGAACACTCACAGCATTGGCTATATTTCTTTATCTTAGCATAATATACAATATTAAAAAGTGCATGCTTTTGGTCACTAGATACAGGAAACTCTAGTGGTGCTCTAATATTAATGGAAAAATATTATGTTAATTTGTAAAATTATTACCTTATTTGTTCTGGGACTCAACATCAGTGGTTTGCCCTTCTCCTTCGTGTGGACAGAACGGCACATATGTACACATGGTCTTACAGCCAAATTAAGTCGCGACAACATCTTCAATATTTAGACTTCAGGAGTTAAAGTAAATCATATTAGCCATTTTAGTAACAATTTCACAGCATTCTAATATCAATACAAGTTTATTTAAAGCCCAAAGAAACTGGTTTCAAGAGGTGAAACCAAATGCATTTAGGTGGTAATAAGGTCCCTTTCTTCCCCAGTACCTTTTCCAGAAAAAAATGCCTAGTTTCAAAAAAAAACGTGGAGGGGTACACCTCCATTCATCCTGTTCATGTGAACTTGGGGAAAATCAACTGATTGCGACAGGAGTTTGAAGTGATTAATATAATTATTAACTTGCTTTTCACAACACATTTCAGTTTCCTTTTCTGTAACGAAATGATTTGATTGATTGCTTGGATTGTCACGTATACCTAAGTAGTGAAAAGCTTGGCTTGCAAGCAGTACAGGTACAGTAAGGAAGGATGTACAGATCATGGGGTGACAAAAAGACTTGGCGGGGTTACACCACACAGGACATGGGGCAAGAACAACATTAACAAGATCAACATTATTTGAAGATAGACAGTCGATTCATCAGTCTAATAACGACAGAAAAGAAGCTGTTCTTGAACCTGCTGGTGCACATGTTCAAGCTTCTGTATCTTCTGCCTAATGGAAGAGGTTGTGGAAGAGTGTTACCAGGGTGCAATGGATCTTTGATGATGTTGCCGCGGAAAGGCTGCCGGCAAGTGTAAATGGAGTCCGTGGATGGAAGGCTGGCTTCCATGATGGTCTGGGCTGTGTACACCACCTTCTGTAGTTTCTTACAGTCCTTGGCAGAACAGTTGCCATACCAGGCTGTTATGCACCCAAACAGTATGCTTTCAATGGTGCCTCTGTAGAAGTTGGTGAGGGTCCTTATGAACATGTCAAATTTCCTGAGCTGCCTTAGATAACACCACCAGATATATTTATGAATATAAAATTAAGATTACAATTTGAATTTTGTATTGGGTCTCCATAATAAAAAGAGTGTTACTTCAGGTTAACAGGAAGTAAAACTAACAAATTTTCATTCACATTGCAACAAAGCCTAAAAGGCTGCCAAGTTGCTAATTACACCAATAGTAGGCAATGAAAGTGAATGATCCAGATACATTCAACTTCCTGAAAGTTTTATGTACACAAATAATGATCATAGTTCAATAACCATCCTTTCATGCAGAACCACACCCATTCATGGTATAACTAACTGTACAGCAACATCATAGTCATAGACATTAAAGCCTAGTTACATATTTACTCATGTAACAATGTTGTAACGTGTTGCAGGTCATTCTTTTGAGGGTTTTAATCCTCAAGCATGCAAGAACATCTAAACCCCAATAATTCCTGGTGAATTTTTCCAACACTAGAAGTTGCTAAGAATTGCAAGTCCTCTAAATGCTGCTACTGACAATTTAAATTTTCACCAAAGGAGAGGCAGAACAAAGTTATGCATTCACTGCATAAGACATTATTCACAGAACCCTGAATTAATAAATTAAAAATAGTATTACTACTTTTAGAAATCATTACAATGATGTGGAATTCAAGAAATGTACTTGAAAATAGCTCCAGTAATTTCCACAAACTTCCCTTCCACAGTGGATTGGAGATTATCCTTGGTTGAGCATTAATTTAGCTGAATTTTAGAATCGATGTGCTGGAGCTATTGCAAGAAAATTAAAAAGATGCGACTTGAAAAAAGCGAAATTGATCTAGCAACAGGTACAGCAGTGTTAGATGACAAGTTATATAAAGTGCAAAAACATGCTGGTGATTACACCCTGACCAGAAAAAGCAGCATTTAATTTTGTTCACCTTCTGAACAATTTGATTCTTTGAGCAATGATTGTTAAAATCCTGAACCGAAGTAAAATTTATAAAAAGCTAACAAAGATTTGCTCATTACATCCCATATGTTTAGCAACTCTTACTTTTGTCCTTTCCCAGTGTAAGGCAAACTTATGCTTTTGATTATTGAGGTGGGTGCTGGCTTACAATTAATTTTCACACTCCCATGTATAGCTTACAAATAGTGTTCTTGCCAAATGTTTTTATGCAAATTTAAGACGTTGGAATTCAAGTTTTTTTCAGGTGCAGCCTAGCAAAACTTAAAATACAGAAGAAAAAAAAATACAAAAATGGAGGGAGGAAAGGAAAAGCCAAAGAAAAGACTGCAGCTAAGAAGACAAGATTTTACTTTCAAGAAAAATATAGGTAGCAGCAGCATCCCTTAATCTTTGTCTAGGCATCATCTTAGTCTTGAAGATCTATAAATTTGGACCAAGGGGTCTCTTTCTGTGCTTTATGACTGAGCATTGTCAGTTTTTGGCATAGATGTGCATTAATTTGCTTCAAAACTGAATTAGGAAAACAAAACACTGAATTTTGATTCTAAGTCACTTCCTACATTTAGAAAGCAAAAATTATTAGACATAACTTTACGTAAGAATGTTTTTGTCAGTAGTTGCAACCTACATTAAACTTGTGTCATGAGCAGAAAGCTGGAACAGCACAGAAAGCAGAACAAATAGAAATGTTTGAGGAAAGCTAAAAGGTCATGCTTAATTGCTTTGAATAGCACTAACTACATACAAGATAAAAACAATTAGATTAGAAATGCCCTCAAATGCACATCTATTTGTTTGTTCAGTCTTACCTTTTCCCTTCCTCCCAAGACAAAGTTAAACTAAATTATCAGCAACACTTGCTTCAAAAAAAAAACATCAGTTTAGCAACTCTTGCATAACTCTGGCTGGGGACAAGATTTTCTTTCAAAGTTTATGTAATTTGTCATTCTGATGAAGCTCTTTCTAGACAATACTACACCCATGTGAGCTATAGTATTGGTCAGAAATTAAGTAAGATGAACAAAATTTCACAAAAAGCATTTAGAAAAGGAAATAGAAATGTTCAGGGAGGACTCTCATTAAGCTAAACGCCTATCCACCAATGGTCAAACAAAACAGTGTTACATTGCACTAAAGGCCATTTGACTTGTCTGACTGGTTCTCTGCCCTTTTTGACTTGAACCCATTGGGCTAAACTCCTACCTTTTCCCATAACTCTGAACATTGGTTCTATTTAAATTATTATCTAATACCCTCTTGAATGCCTCACTTGAGCCTGCCTCCAGGCAGCACATTCCAGACCCTAACTACATTTTTTTTTAAAATTCACGCAAAGGATAAGGGTTTCATTGACTAAGCCAGCATTCATTGCCCATCCCTCACTGCCCAGAGGGCAGTTAAGGTTAACCACATTGCTGTGGATCTAGTGGGCCAGAACAGATAAGGATGACAACTTTCTTCCTTAAAATGACATTGGTGAACCTGATGGGTTTTTCCCGACAATCGACAAAAGATTCATGGCCATCATGAGACTCTTAATTCCAGATTTATTTCTGCCGTGGTGGGATTTGAACCCGGGTCCCCAGAACATTACTTGGGTGTCTAGATCAACAGTCCAGTTATAATACCACTAGACCATCACCTCCCTGCAAACTTGCTATGTGAAAAGATATTTCTCTCAACTTGCATTTGTTCTACACTTTCTAGCCAGTTACACTTTTGAAAACCTCTTAAATCTCGTCTTAGTCTTCCCTCTTGAAGGAAAATAGTCCCAGTTTCTCCAATTTATCATAATTGGAGGTTCTCATCCTTTTGGAAACCTTTTCTGCACTCTCTCCAATGTATTTCATCCTTTCTGTAAAGGTGTGCCGCCTCAAACAGTACATAATAACCCAACGAAGTCAAATTAACCTGCTATACAAGTTCAGCAAAACCTCTTGGCCTTTGTAGTCTATGCCCCATTAATGGAGTCTAGAATACCGTATGCTTTAACTCTCTCGCTATCTGTCCTGCCACCTTTTATGGCTTATCCAGATCTCTCTGGTCCTGCACACCCTTTAGAATAGTCCATGTTTTTTGTATCTAAAATGTATCACCTCACACTTCTCTGCATAAGCTTCATCTGCCAGCTGACTGCACCGAATTATCTATATCCTTTTGGAATTCTACCCTATCCTCCTCAACATTTACAATGCCCCCAAATTTGGTCATCCAAAAACTTTGAAATTGTCCCCTACAAAGATTAAATTACTTATATACAAATCAGGAAGGCAAGATCTCAATACCGATCCCCAAGGAACAGCTCTATCAACCTTCCTCCAACTCGAAAAATACACATGTATCACCACACTATTGTTCACCTAGTTTTCTACGCACGTTGCTCCTGACCCTTTAACTCCACGAGCCTTAAAACCTCTCATAAGGCTCATGTGGCACTACTGAATGCTGTCTGGAAATCCGTGCACATCACATCAACATTCCCCTCATCAACCTTCTGTTCCCTCTTCTAAAGAAAAACTCCAGCAAGTGTGTCATTTTCATCCTAAGGTGTGACATCTAGAACTGTATACAATAATCCACATGAAGTTCAACTAACGTTTTGTACAACATTTACTTAACAAACCCATTCTGGTTGTTCCCAAGTAATTCAAATTCTTCCATGTGATTATTAATTCTATCCTCAATGATTGTTTCTAGCAATTTTACTTTGAAAATTTGGAGGTAGGGAGGCTAACAGACCTGTAAATGCTGTGCTTATCTTTACAATCCTTTTTTGAAATGGGGCACAATACTTGCAATTCTCCAGTCCTCCGATAGCACTCCTGAATCCAGGAAAAAAATTGAAAGAATATTGTAAATGCATCTGCAATTGCCACTTTCACCTCCTTCATTAACCCAGGATGCATCTCATCTAGGGCAGGAGGAGTAAGGGGAGGCAATGGCCTTGTGGCATTATTGTTAGACTATTAACCCAAAGACCCCAGTAACGTTCTGGGGACCTGGGTTCAAATCCTGAGACAACAGATGGCAGAATTCGAATTCAATAAAAATTTGGAATTAAAGGACTAATAATGACCATTGGAACTATTGTCGATTATCAAAAAAACCTGTCCAGATCGCCAATGACCTCAAGAAAGGTAACTACTGTCCCTACCTGGTCTGACCATCAGTAGTTTAAAAGAAGCTGCATCATTAACTTGCACAGGATAACATGCTATTTTTCGCTACAGCAGATACATTGTATCATGAAATAATGACAGGCTACACATTCGAAACCAAAAAAATTTAGAATGAAGAATCTACTGATAACCATGACATCATTGTCAATTGTCAAAAAAACTCACCTGGTTCACTAATGCCTTTCAGGGAAGGAAATCTATCAACCTCACCTGATCTGGCCTACATTTACTCCAGACCCATAGCAATGTGGTTGACTCGCAATTGTGCACTGAGATGGCCTACTATGCCATTCAGTTGCACCAATCAAAACAATGTCTCAGAAATGAAACCGGATGGATCACCTGGCGTCAACCTAGGCACCGGAAAAGACCACGGCAGAAACAACACTGTCGACTCTGCAAAGTCCTCCTCACTAACGTATGGGGGCTAGTGCCAAAATTGGGAACTGTCTCAGGCTAGTAAAGCAACAGCTACACAGTCAAACTCACAGAATCATACCTTCCAGACAATGTCCCAGATACCACCATCACTATCCCTAGTGATGTCCTGTCCCACCGGCAGGACAAACCAGTCGAGGGTGCGGCACAGTCGTATGCAGTCAGGATGGAGTTGCCCTGGGAGTCCTCAACATTGCCTCTGGACCCCATGACGTCTCATGGCTTCAGTTAAACATGGGCAAGGAAACCTCCTGCTGATTATCACATACCACCCTCCTTAGTGAATGAATTGGTACTCCATGTTGATTAACACATGGAGGAAACACTGAAGATGGCAAGGGCCCAACATGTACTCCGGGTGGGGGAGTTCAATGTCTACCACCAACAGAGGCTCAGCAACAGTACTACTGATCGAGCTGGTCACGTCCTAAAGGACATAGCTGCTAGACTGGGTCTGCAGCTGGTGGCAAGGGAACCAACAAGAGGAATCAATATACTTGATCTCATCCTTAGCAATTTACCAGCTGCAGATGCATCTGTCCATGACAGTATTGGTAACAGTAACCACTAAGTAGTCCTTGTGGAGACTAAGTCCTGCCTTCACATTGAGAATAATGTCCATCGTGTTGTGTGGCACTATCACTGTGCTAAACGAGGCAGAGTTTGCACAGGTCTAGCAACTCTAGACTGGGCATCCACGAGGCACTGTGGGCCATCAACAGCAGCAGAATTATACTCCAGCACAATCTGCAACCTCACGGCCCAGCATATACCCCACTCAACGATTACCATCAAGCCATGGGATCAACCCCAGTTCAATGGAGAGGGCATGTCAGGAGCAGCACCAGGCATACCTGAAAATGAGGTGTCAACCTGGTGAAGCCAAACAAGACTACTTACTGCTTTCACTGTTTGGTGTGCAAGTGGTAGACACAGCTAAGTGATCCCACAATCAACAGATCAGATCTAACCTCTGCAGTCCTGCCACATCCAGTTGGGAATGGTGGCGGACAATTAAAACAATTCACAATTGGTATCACAAGTACACATTTAAATTCTTAAATGCTCCTTTTTGTTTTCAGCATCTCAACAGGCATTCTGGAATAAATGTTGGACTGGCAGCTTGAAAAGACTTCAGCAGGGCAGCAGACAAAAATAGCGCTGAGCAGGGTATAGTTGGGTGCCATTTGCACTGATGTCAAATCTGTCATGCTTTCAACTGACAACACAAAGGTGCAATGTGTATGTCAAAAATAAATGGAGCAATGATGAGGGACTGGTGAAGATTAAAAGGATATGAAATTACGAGGAGGATAGAATGTTGGATTAAAAGTTGTTTAGACAGGAGAAAACAGGAATTATTTGAGGTATTGATGTTAAGTGTTCAATTTTGTGGTTACTGTTCAAAAGGTGTAGAGGAAGTATAGTAGAAATTGAATTAAACCAAAATAATGCATGCATTAAACAATTTAGAAGACTAAACGTGTTCATCACCCTGTCCACGTGCGGTTCCACTTTCAAGCAACTATGTACCTCCACTCCAAGGTCTCTTTGTTCAGCAATGCTCCCCAGGACCTTACCATTATTTATACAAGACTTGCTCTGGTCTGCCTTACCAAAATACAGCACCTCATTTTATCTATAAAAAAACTGCAACTGCCACTCGTCGGCCCATCTGATCAAGGTCCCATTGTACTCCAAGATACCTTTTTTACTGTCCATTACACCAACTTTGGTGTAATCTACAAACTTAATAACCATACCTCCTATATTCACATCCAGATCATTTGTATAAATGACAAAAGCAGCGGATCCAGCACTGATCCTTGTGGCACACAGCTGGTCTCAGGCATCCAATCCAAAAAAAACCCTCTACCACCACCCTCAAGCCAATTTTATATCCAAATGGCTAGGTCCCCCTGGATTCGCTGTGATCTAATCTTGCTAACCAATCTATCATGCAGAACCTTGTGGAATGCCTTGCTGAAGTCCAGAGACATCATCTATCACTCTGTTTTCATCATTCTTCTTTTGCAACCCCATGAGATAGCTTAACAAAGTCTCAGAATCTCTGTAGAACCTTATTTAAATTTGCTTATACAGGTATTGGGGAACAAAGACATATCAAAAACCAGTTTCTCAATAAAGATGATATGGATTTGAAATAGCACTGAAAGAGCAGCATTACAACATGATTGAGCTGATTCAAGTTACACAGAAATCCATGTCAGATGTTACATGCTCAGCAGTTTGTATTTTGAGTAGTATAGCTCCAATTATGAAAGAGTCAGGTGGTTCAATACACGCACACATCCCTGTCAAGATTCTACTCTCCCTCACATTCTTTACTGAAGGAAAGAAAATAGCAACAGAAGTAGGCCATTCAGCCCTTGGAGCCTGTTCCTCCATTTAGTACGACTATCGCTGAACGTCCATCCCAGTACACCGTTTCTGCTTTTACCCCATACCTTTTGATCCTTTAGCCCTAAAGAACTATACCTAACTCATTGAACGTTTTGGCCTCAACCACTTTTTGTAGCGAAGACTTCCACAGGTTCACCAATTTCTGGATGAAGACATTTCTCCTCATCTCAGTCCAAAATGGCCTACCCTACATCCTTAAAGTGTGACTCCTTCTGGACTCCCCTGCCATCAGAAACATCCTTCCTGCATTTACCCTGTCTAGTCCTGTTAAAATGTTATTGATTTCTATGAGATCCCTCTCATTCTTCTAAAACCCAGTGAATATAGTCCTAACCAATCCAGTCTCTCTCTTCATACACAAGTCCTACCATCCCAGAAACCAGTCTGGTAAACCACAAATGAATTGCATGATTTAACCAGTCACGTATATTTGTCATTTGGGTCATTATCCAATGTCAAAGTCTTACATTTATTCAGCATTTTCAGAAAAACTGCTTGGTAATCCACCACCAGGATGAACACTTAAAATCCTCATTTTGCAATCACTGCATAGCTTATCTTACTGCAACCTAAGCAAAATTAAAACGCAAGTGGTAAAACCAACTGCCATGAGTCATGTGACTGGTGATTCAACATAAGGGAAGTTTCATGTAGTCTGCAGAATTTGAAAGATTTTCAATAAAAAAAGTCAACCTTCTACTAGAAAACTAAATTGAAATGGAATTATACAATCATACAATTAACTGAAAACAAAATACTCAAGTCAGGCAACATTTGTCAAGTGAGATACGGAGATAATGTAGTTTCAGGTTAATAACATTTATAAGATCTGAAAGCCAAAATGTCACAAGTAGGGCGCTCTTAGTGCAGTTATATAGGGTCTTGGCAAGGACCAAATCGGAGTATTATGTGCAGTTTTAGTATCCCTACCTTTTAAGAAAGGATATATTTGACAAAGAGGGATTACAGTGGATGTTCACTAGTAGATACTGGGGACTGTCCCATGAGGAGTGAATGGTTCAGCTGGCCTTGTCATTACATGGGCTGCTACCACAAATAACCTATTATCAGCCACTAATGGTCCCCTGGTCCCCTGGCTGATTCTCCCTGGCTGACCTCTTCCTAGCTACAATCAGTTCTGAAGAAGGGTCAGTGGAACATTAACCGTTTTCTTTCCACAGGTGCCGCCAGACCTGCTGAGATTTTAAAGCAATTTGTTGTTTTTGGTTCCTATGGGCCTTAGTAAAATTTTAGAAGGATGAGGGGGGATCTGATTGAAACATTTAAAATTCTAACAGGGCTGAACATACTACATGCAGAGAAAATATTCTTCCTGGTTGCGGAGTCTAGGACCAGGGTACGCAGTCCCAAGATTTATGACTGAGATGAGGAAGAATGTTTCACTCAGGCTCATAAACCTGTGGAATTTTTTTAAAAAATTCATTAATGGGATGAGGGCATCACTGGCCAGGCAGCATTTATTGACCTTCCCTAATTGCCAAGAGGGCAGTTGAGAGTCAACCACATTGCTGTGGGTCTGGAGTCACATATAGGCCAGACCATGTAAAGATGGCAGTTTCCTTCCTTAAAGGACATTAGTGAACCAGATGAGTTTTTCCGACAATTGACAATGGATTCATCGTCATCATTAGATTCTCAATTCCAGACACTGTACTGAATTCGAATTCCACCATCTGCCATGGCAGGATTTGAACCGAGGTCCCCAGAATGTTACCCGGGTCTCTGGATTAACAGTCCAGCAATAATACCACTAGGCCATCACCGCCCAATTCTGTATTACATAAGGTTGAGGAGATGAAGTCACAAAATTTATCCACAATTGGACATGAACATACTAAATAACATAGCCTTTAAACCTTCTGCAACAAAGTCAGAAGAAAGTCCTCCTCTGTCCTTACCAGGCAACCCCTTATGCTGAAACGTTGCCCTCTTGTCCTAAATGCTTTCAACATCTACCCTGTCAAACCCTCCAAGAATATTAATGTTTCAAAAGGTATCGCCTCTCATTCAAGGAATTATGACATTAGAGGCTGTAGAGAAATGTCCAGAGGTAAGGCAAGGACAGTAATAGTCTTGGAAGAAACTTCTTCACGTTCAGTGGTCGGAAAGATAGCATGCCAACTTTCTGATAACTCCCGTCTCTGCAAGGTGAGTTTGCCAAACAGTACCTCCCTTGACAATCCAAAAGCAAAATACTACATACATTGTAAGTCTGAAATAAAGACAGAAAATCTTGGAAATACCCAGCAGTTCAAGCAGATCTGTGCAGAAAAGAAAAATACAAGCTAACATTTCAGGTCATTGTTCTTTCACCATGTTTATGGATAATATTAGGGCTGCACCTGAGAGAACAGAATGCCGCAACTTAAAAAAGGTTATGGACTAGGATAAGAAGAGAGCAGAGAAATTGTGATGGATATTTTCACACCAGAAGTTCTCAGTAAAATGCTCTAGCTTGGGGACAAAACAAGGAAGGGGTGTAGGTGAAACATGAATTCTGAAGATAAAAAAGGGTCCACTGGGCAGACAAAAATTCTTGGCTAAAAGTATTCCAACTTTGTGCTCACAAGGAAAGCTCACCAATGTACCCAGCCAAAAATTAATTGATTTGGATGCATAAAGCAAAGTGGTGAAGCAAAGGCCTTGGCGTTCTGAAAGGTTGTGAAAGTTTTTGGAATAATCTCTCCCAAAGAATTGTGGATAGTCCATTGTTGAACACGTTTAAGGCTGCAGCAAACGGATGTATGGCCCTTTCGGCAAGCAGACGGGAAGGGGGAGTTGAATCGGAGATCAGCCACGGTCATAACTGAATGAGGAACAGGCTCAATAGGCCATTCTGTTACTATTTCTCCCGTTCTTGTAAACTGGAAATACAAGCCAGAGCAGCTTTCGAGATGGTGCGAGCTGGAGTCACACTGCACGCAAGCCGAATGCAAACAAGAGCCAAGGTTCAAGAAACAAATTATTTTAGAAATGCAAGTAATAATCGGGGGAAGCATGAAAGGTGGAAAACCGACTGAAATCCACACAGAATGAGTGAGCAGCCCGAAGACAGTTGCTGAGGAGAGAGAAGTGGGTATGAAAGCGAGTTTTGATTACACAGGAATTGAAGAACAATGAAGACGAACAAAGGGTAAAAACACGCCAAAGAGGAGGAATGAAGTTCTTCGCGGCGGTCAACCCTGGAAGAGAAGTGGCAGTGATTCAAACGCCAATGTGGTACACAAAAACACAACAGAAAATGAAAAATTCTGCATGCGGTTGCTCACAACCGAAAACAAACTGGGTACGCACTGGTGTAAGGGCCCAGCCGCAACCCTCAATAAGTGAAGTTGCCGAGAAGGAGAGCAAACAGTGTCTTCAGCAGATAAGTCAGACCCAGGAGAACCGCCTGATATACCCATCCTCTAGGATTCAGGTTCACACACCAGAATCGCCCGAAGATTTTTGAACATCAACCAGAGACAACTTACCACACTGATGGTTCCCGAATAGTCTCTGCAGCACAACTCCACACCCACAGATACCTCAGGTCATGACCCGCTGAGCGACGCTAGGTGAGACAGGACGAACGTGCGAGGGGAGGAGTGCAATTGTGGAGCGGGACAATAGATTGACCGACAGTCTTTCTGACCAATAGGGAAATGGTATCCTGGTGTCCTACATGCCGTCAGACCAATAGAAGGAGGGGATAGTGGGAAGGGAGAGGCGGGGCCATTAGCTGGAATCTGGCCAATAGGATTTAGAGAAGGCGAGAGCGCGAGATGTTGGGGTGGGGAGGAGTTAACGGTTTTATTCTTCGAAATTAGGAGCTGATGCGTCTGGTTTCTGACCGATTTTAGAGTTTGCTGTAAGAGTTGGACAAATGTCAATAGAAGCGTGGATGCTGGAAATCTGAGATAAGATATAAAAATCAGTCTGACAATTCACAGCAACCACTGCCGTTCTCAGGGCAACGGATCCTTCAATTATTTCCAGTATGGTTGGGCACCTTGTTGGCAGCAACCGTGAATACCGAAACAGAGTTAATGTTTCAGAGATAGGAGGAACTGCAGATGCTGGAGAATCTGAGATAATAAGGTGTAGAGCTGGATGAACACAGCAGGCCGAGCAGGAGGACTGACGTTTCGGGCTTTCAGAAATGGGGGAAGGGGTTCTGAAATAAATAGGGAGAGAGGGGAGGCGGATAGAAGATGGATAAAGGAGAAGATAGGTGGAGAGGAGACAGACAGGTCAAAGAGGTGGGGATGGAGCCAGTAAAGGTGAGTGTAGGTGGGGAGGTAGGGAGGGGATAGGTCAGTCCAGGGAGGATGGACAGGTCAGGGGGGCGGGATGAGGTTAGTAGGTAGGAGGTGGGGATGGGGCTTGAGGTGGGAGGAAGGATAAGTTAGGGCGGTGGGATCAAGCTGGGCTGGTTTTGGGATGTGGTAGGGGAAGGGGAGACTTTGAAGCTTGTGAAGTCCACATTGATACCATTGGGCTGCAGGGTTCCCAAGCGGAATATGAGGTGCTGTTCCTGCCACCTTCGGGTGGCATTGTTGTGGCACTGCAGGAGGCCCAGGATGGACATTTCGTCTGAGGAATGGGAGGGGGAGTTGAAATGGTTCACGACTGGGAGGTGCAGTTGTTTAGTGCGAACCGAGCGTAGGTGTTCTGCAAAGCGGTCCCCAAGCCTCCACTTGGTTTCCCCGATGTTGAGGAGGCCACATCTGGAACACCGGATGCAGTATACCACAT
>NC_063332.1:30565360-30632474 GCF_021869965.1 Rhincodon typus | reverse complement strand
AACATCTGCTTGATGTGGAAAGTCTTCTTGGGGCCTGGGATGGGGGGTTGGGGGTGGTGTGGAAGGGACAGGTGTAGTACTTCCTGCGGTTGCAGGGAAAAGTGCCGGGTGTGGTGGGGCTGGAGGGGAGTGTGGAGCGGACAAGGGAGTCCCAGAGAAAGTGGTTCACCTGGACCATCTCTGATACCTCTCTCTCCTTCCTGAACCTCTCTGTGTCCATCTCTGGCAACCACCTGGAAACCGATATCCATTTTCAAGCCCACCGACTCCCACAGCTACCTAGAATACACCTCCTCCCACCCACCCACCTTCCTGCAAAAATGCCGTCCCCTATTCCCAATTCCTTCGCCTCTGCCGCATCTGCTCCCAGGATGAGGCATTCCATTCCCGTACATCTCAGATGTCCTCGTTTTTCAAGGACCGCAAATTTCCCCCCCCTCAGTGGTCGAGAACGCCCTCGACCGTGTCTCCTGCATTTCCCGCAACTCATCCCTCACACCCCATCCCTGCAATAACAACCAAAACAGAATCCCCCTCATCCTCACGTACCACCCCACCAACGTCCGGATCCAACGCATCATCCTCTGACACTTCCGCCATCTGCAATCCGACCCCACCACCAAATACATTTTTCCCTCCCCACCCTTATCTGCTTTCCGGAGGGACCACTCTCTCCGGGACTCCCTTGTCCGCTCCACACTCCCCTCCAGCCCCACCACACCCGGCACTTTTCCCTGCAACTGCAGGAAGTGCTGTACCTGCCCCTACACCTCCCCCCTCTGCCCCATCCCAGGCCCCAGGAAGACTTTCCACGTCAAGCAGATGTTCACCTGCACATCTGCTAATGTGGTATACTGTATCCGCTGTTCCCGTTGTGGCCTCCTCTACATCGGGGAAACCAAGCGGAGGCTCGGGGACCACTTTGCAGAACACCTACGCTCGGTTCGCACTAAACAACTGCACCTCCCAGTCGCGAACCATTTCAACTCCCCCTCCCATTCCTCAGATGAAATGGCCATCCTGGGCCTCCTGCAGTGCCACAACAATGCCACCCGAAGGTTGCAGGAACAGCACCTCATATTCCGCTTGGGAACCCTGCAGCCCAATGGTATCAATGTGGACTTCACAAGCTTCAAAATCTCCCCTCCCCCTACCGCATCCCAAAACCAGCCCAGCTTGTCCCCGCCTCCCTAACCTGTCCTTCCTCCCACCTATCCCCTCCTCCCACCTCAAGCCCCACCTCCCTCTCCTACCTACTAACCTCATCCCGCCCCCTTGACCTGTCCGTCCTCCCTGGACTGACCTGTCTCCTCCCTAACTCCCCACCTCCACTCACCTTTACTGACTCCATCCCTGCCTCTTTGACCTGTCTGTCTCCTCTCCACCTATTTTCTCCTCTATCCATCTTCTATCCGCCTCCCCCTCTCTCCCTATTTATTTCAGAACCCCCTTCCCCTCCCCCATTTCTGAAGAAGGGTCTAAGCCCGAAATGTCAGCCTTCCTGCTCCTCTGATGCTGCTTGGCCTGCTGTGTTCATCCAGCTCTACACCACATTATTTCATGTTTCAGGTTGACTGGATTGACTTTTCTTCGGGACCATTTTCATGTTAGGAACCTGATTCACACGTCTGAGGTCTTTGCAGATCCCATGCGTGGGCATCTGGCACCCCACAGCAGGCACCTTCTGGATCCACACTTTTCAGCATTGTATATACCAGCTTCGTTTTGCAAATTGATGCCAATTAATAGGGGGTCTTCACCTTCGCAACACATTGACATGGAGGACTCACTGGCAGCGCCACAGAGAGACAAACGGTACCACAAGGTGGTGGAAACATCATGTAAATAGGGAGCAGAACCATGTTGGGGACCAGTTGGAGGGACAATGCATCCAGATGACTGCATTTGCATGCTGCACATGTGCTCTGAATTTTTTAAAAACGTGTTTTAAACATGAGGTTAATCCATAATGACATTCTGACTTCCTGACCTGTTCTAATATTTTTGTTCACTTGGGTGGCTCTGGCTGGGCCTGCATTTATTATCTGTCCTGAGTAGTCTCTGAGAAGGTGGTTTCTTGAACTGCTGTAGGTGGAACCTTAGGGAGAAAATTCCAGGATTTTGACCCAGTGACACTGAAGGAGTTGTGACATATTTCCGAATCAGGATGGCAAGTGATTTGGAAGTGTTCCCATGTGTTTGCTACCTTGTCCTTCAAGATGATAGTGGTTGTGAGTTTGTAAGGTGTTGTCTAGTAATCTTTGGTGAATTTGTACAGTGCATCTCATAGACAGTACTGAACATTGGTGGTGGAGGAAATGGATGATTGTGATTTGTCAATCAAATGTGTTTTATCCTGGATGATGTCAAGCTACTTGAGTAATGTTGGAGTTGCACTCACCAGGCAGGTAGGGAGTATTCCATCACACTCCTGACTTGTGTCTTCTAGATGGCATACAAGCTTTGGAGTTCTGAAGCTCATTTCTGAAGAACAGCCATGCCAGACTCATTGTTAACTGTTTCTCATAGAGTCATAGAGTAATACAGCATGGAAACAGGCCCTTCAGCCCAAAAAACTCGTCCATGGTGCCCACTCAGCCAGTTCCAATTGTTTGCATTTGGTCCCTATCCCTCTCAACCCTTCTCATCCATGTACCTATCCAAATGTTTTTTAAGTGTTGCTATTGTACCTGCCTCAACTACTTTCTCTGGCAGCCCATTCCATATATGTACCACACTGTGCATGAAGAAGTTGCCCCTCAAGTCCTTCTTAAATCTTTCCCCTCTCACTTTCCTGGGAAAACGACTATATGCATTCATCCTATCTATGTCCCTCATGAATTTATACACCTCAATAAGGTCACCCCTCATTCTCCTACATTCCAAGGAATAAAGTCCTGTCCTGGCCAACCTCTCCCTATAACTCCGGCCTACTAGTCCTGGCAACATCCTCAAATCTTTTTTGTACACTTTCTAGTTTAACTATGTCTTTCCTACAACAGGGAGACCAAAATTGTACACAATACTCCAAGTACTGCCTCACCAACAACTTATACAACTGTAATGTAACATCCCAACTCCTATACCCAATGCCTCGTCCAATGACTGCCAGCATGCTGAATGCCTTCTTCGTCATCCTGTCCACCTGTGATGCAGTTTTCAACGAACTATGTCCTTGTACTCCTAGGTCCCTCTGTTCCACAACACTCCTGAGGACCTCAGCATTCACTGTATAAGTTCTACTTTAGAACATAGAACATTACAGCGCAGTACAGGCCCTTCGGCCCTCGATGTTGCGCCGACCTGTGAAACCAATCTGAAGCCCATCTAACCTACACTATTCCATTATCATCCATATGTTTATCCAATGACCATTTAAATGCCCTTAAAGTTGGCGAGTCTACTACTTTTGCAGGCAGGGCATTCCACGCCTTACTACTCTCTGAGTAAAGAACCTACCTCTGACATCTGTCCTATATCTATCACCCCTCAATTTAAAGCTATGTCCCCTCGTGCTAGCCATCACCATCCGAGGAAAAAGGCTCCCACTGTCCACCCTATCTAATCCTCTGATCATCTTGTATGTCTCTATCAAGTCACCTCTTAACCTTCTTCTCTCTAACGAAAACAGCCTCAAGTCCCTCAGCCTTTCCTCATAAGACCTTCCCTCCATACCAGGCAACATCCTGGTAAATCTCTTCTGCACCCTTTCCAATGCTTCCACATCCTTCCTATAATGCGGTGACCAGAACTGTACGCAATACTCCAAGTGCAGCCGCACCAGAGTTTTGTACAGCTGCAGCATGACCTCATGGCTCCGAAACTCAATCCCTCTACCAATAAAACCTAACACACCGTACGCCTTCTTAACAACGCTATCAACCTGGGTGGCAACTTTCAATGATAACTTTGGTTTGACTTCCCAAAATGCAGCACCTCACACTAATCTGTATTGAATTGCATTTGCCAATCCTCAGCCCACTTCCCCATCTGATCAAGATCCCTCTATAATTTTTGATAACCTCCTTCACTATCAATGATACGTCCTAATTTTGTATCACCCACAAACTTACTAATCTTGTAAGACTAATAATGTTTGCCCTCAACCATTTTCTGTGCTAGTGGATTCCACAGGCTCACCACTCTCTAGGTGAAGAAATTTCTCCTCATCTCAGTCCTACAAGGTTCACCTGTTGTCTTTAAATTATGATTACTGGTCTGGACTCCCCCACAATCGGGAACATCCTTCCTGCATCTAACCTGGCCAATCCTATTAGAATTTCTAGGCTTTTATGAGATCCCCTCCCTCATTCAGCTAAACTCCAGTGAATACAATCCGAATTGACTCAATCTCTCCTCGTACATCTGTCCTGCCATCCCAGGAATCGATTTGGTAATCCTTCGCTGCATTCCCTCTATAGTCAGAACATGCTTCCTCAGTTTAGCACACTGAAAGTGCACACAATATTCCAGCTGTGGCCTCACTAATGCTTTGCATAAATGCAGCAAGTGATCCTTGCTTCTGCCCTTGAATCCTCAATATTTCAAATATATTAAGATTTATGTTCCTGTTTGGTTACTGTTTTTTCCCTTTAATCATTTCTGAGTCACTTATTTCATCATTACTGAGTGTCTCATCATCAACATCCATGAGCCTACCATTCATGCGAGCTAGCATTTTTTCTATTCATTTACAGGATCAGGGCATCACTGGCTATGCCAGTATTTATTGCCCATTCTTAATTTCCCAGAGGGCAGTTAAGAGTCAACCACATAGCTGTGGGTCTGGAGTTACATGTACGCTACACCAGGTAAGGATGGCAGTTTCCTTCCCTAAAGGACATTAGTGAAACAGATCGGTTTTCCCAACAATCGACAAAGGATTCATGGTCTTTCAGGTTTTTATTGAATTCAAATTCCACCACCTGCCATGGCATGATTCGAACCACGGTTCCCAGAACATTACCTGGGTTTATTGATTAACAGTCGAGTAATAATACCATTAGGCCAGCTCATCCCCTGGGCAGCCACATAAATACCTTGGCTTCAAGAAAAGGACAGAAGCTAGGAGTTTGGTGGCAAAACCCAAAGGTCCCCAAAACCAGCCCATCTAGAAAGCTTAAGCCAAGAGTATGGGGGAATGCTCCCCTTGCTTGGATAAATGCACTTCCAACAACATTGAAGATAATTGTCACCAATCGAATCAGAGCAGCTGTCATGAATATCACTTCACGTATGACATTAAAAGAAGCACTGTCTCCACCACTGACGCGTGGTAGTGGCAGTATGTACCATTTTCGAGAGGTCTTGCAGCATCTCCTCAGTGTTCCATCAACAAACTCTCCAAAACTGTGACCACCTCCATCTAGAAAAAATTGCAACAGATATATTGCATCAGCTCAACCTCTCGGTCTCGCCAGGCAACAAACCATTCTGATTTTGAATTGAATTGAAATTTCCCAGGCCCTGACGAACATGGGCAGTTGTGAGTTAATTGGGAAAATTGGAAGAGATTGGAAAACTGAGATCCTCAACATCAAGAAAACAAAGTTTGAATTGCAAGATGAGAATCTCACTACTGAACAGCAAGAAGCCTATTTGCATGTATTTGCATCTCATTAGTACTTAATCTTGCCTCATTCATATGTAGTTTCTTATTCCCCTTTATGCCTGAGAGAAACTAGATAATTCATGACATAAGAGTTAGAGTGCCTCGTACAAGGCAAGCCCAGTTTACAGCTCTGGACCCTCCATTTTGAATAGAGATAGGTACCCTCCGTTGGTAGCGACTACCCATACAACAACCCTATCCCCTACTTCTCCTCTTTCCTCCCCCCACCCCCGCCAACACCACCCACAAAAACCACACAGGTTAGCATCAGCTATGCTCCAGCCTCACTTCATGATACATCTCTGAATGAATTCTCTTTGGAGTGCACTTTCTTTGTAACCAGTGTTTCCTCTAACTGCACAGATAACGCAGCCACTTTGAGATTCCTCCAAGGCTTTGTGCACTTTGACTGACAAACAGACAGATTGATTTCCAGTTTTGGAAGTTGTTGCCATGCATGGACCTTGGAGGTCCACATACCAAAAAAAATAATTAGAGGGTCTATTGATTGTAATGTCGCTGCCAGGCTGCATTGTGTGCAGAAACAGGCACCTAATTGAAGTATCAGAACAGGATGCACTTAAGAGCCCTTCACTTGCTCTGTAAGTGTTCACTCACTTCATGCCTATTTGGATGTCTTGCCTTGCCTTGCCTTCCCTTGCCTTCCCTTGCCTTTCTGCACTTTACTGCCTCATTCAGAACTTACAAGCTCAAGTGTTTCTGCCATGCCTTGCTATTTAACACAGGTACAAAGCCAGGAACCTTTCATGGTTGTCAGCAGCGATCAGTCAAGGGGATGGACATGTTACTGTGCTGCATTGTTCTATGTCATTGTCACACCGACAGCAAGTCATAGCAGCCTACATAGCAAACACATTGTATTGTGCTTCAGCCAAATGGCCGTGTTTCATAGTGTAAAGGGAAGAGTCTTTAGTTAGGTTAAGGGGACTGTCGTCAGTCAGGGGTCCTGCCACAGTCAGTCATGAGCAGCAGGCAATCTCAGTCCAGGAGCTCGGCTCACAGTCACCCACTTAGGGTAGTTAGGGTCGGGGGTTCCATTTCACCGCAGTCCAAGGTATGGGCCACAATCTGTCCTGTAGGTGCAGTGCCACAAGTCCAGGAATTTGCACTAAATCAGTTGGGGAGCCTGGTGGCTATCAGTCACGGCTGTCCTTCCTTGTGCTATGGTCAGTCTATGGGATTCTATCCTTTGAAAGTGATGGGCGTTATCAAGGTCCACGACTGTGGTAGAGAAGTTGTGGATTGAAGGCCACGTGCTGGTATGCAGAGGGGATAATAATTATGAAGAGAAGCAGCTCAATATATAAGGGTGAGATACAATAGTGCATTGGAGAACATGGGTTACTGTGGGGAGGGTGGTGGATTGTCAACAGTTATCACTGCACCGGTTTCAATGAAATCATGATAGTTGGCATGACCAAGCCCAGGGGTCATAGTCAGGGCTCAGGGGTAATGTTGGGAAATAAAGGCATAAATGAAAGAGTCAGATGGGAACTTGTGGAAGCTCAAAACTGGTGGAGTCAATAGGGAAAGCAAGGAAAAAGAGCATGAAGGTTTGAATGGGCCCTTGGATTATCAGGCTGAGCCTGCAACTCACTCTGCCAAGTGTAACCTGCGTTGTACTCCATCCTCACCCAAATCACAAATATACAATGGAAATGAGAAATAGTTGCAAACACATCTGGGATGGGTGGAGTAAGTTCCTGCTTCATTTCAAGGACTTGAAAGTCTTACAAATATGATTATCCTCTCTACCCATGGCTGATGATTCCATTACACAACCCCGTGATTAAAGCCAAAATTGATACAATCAATACAAGGGGACTTGTGGTGTAGTGGAAGTGTACGTATCCATGGACTAAGAGGTCCAAATTCAAGTCTCACCTGCTCCAGAAGTGTGTCATAACATCTGAACAGGTCATTTAGAAAGTATCTAGATACAATGCAGCCTATTTTTCCAAAGAACCATTGTGAATTAAGTATTAAGCCTCCTGCAGATTAGGTTCTGAATGCTGCTTTGCACAACTGGAGCAAGCAGAGAGGGGATGTGATGGATGTTGAAGAGTTGAGACAGCAGCATCAGTATTCTGAAAAGGAAAATGAGAGCATTGCTCAGAAGGTACATCACTCTCAGAATGATAGATTGCTGCAGGATTGTGCATGCACAAAAAGCTAGCTATGACTTAATTGACACCTAATTCCAATAGACGAGAGCTGGGTGCAGTGATCATCCATTGATCATGTAGTGATTTGAACCAGTTGGATCTTGTTGACTACATGATCCTTGATTGGGGTTGTTCACCTACGCCAATCAGGATAGCCCTGGCTGACCAAAAAACCAGGAAATTTAGAATCTCCTCGGTTCAGGGGACTGACTTCTGAGCTGGCTGGCCGGCCAGCCACAGCCAGTGGTATTGTTGTATTGGTAAAGTGAATGGATGAGTTGGTAACAGGACCTGGCCTTTGTGCCCCTGATTTAGTATTTGGGTCCTAGATTGACCTTTTGTGTGTGGACCAGGCCTTCATGAGTGTTCTGGTCCTTCGTGGGTAGACTGTGCCTTGGCATGTGTTGGACTGTGTCTTCACATGTGGACTATGCTTTTGTGCATGTACTATGTCTTTGTATATCCCCGTCGTGTGTAGGAGGCCGAGCGACAGCTGGCCTGTGTGTAGGAGGCCGACCGACAGCCGGCCAGTGTGTAGGTGATGGACCGATAATTCTAGGGACTGTGTGTTTATCTGTGTGGTTTTGAACTACCATTTGAACCAAACTGTACTTCTGTATGAAATTTCATGTCAATGTCTCTGTTCTTTGGTGAATTACCTAATGTACAGTGACCTTGCCATGTGTTGTGTTTGAGACACTTACCTTATGTGGACTTGAATTTACTGCTTGAACTGTGATTTTTTTTTTTTAGAATGTTCGCTGTTAACATGATTTGTTTTCGATGCATTGTGACGGACGCTACATGTTTGTTGTTTGTAAGATTTTGTACTACTTTTTGAACCAAACTGTGTTTCAATATGGTTTTTAATGTCAATGTCTTTGCTCTTTGGTGAATTGCCTGATGTACAGGGACCTTGCCATATGTCATATTTGGAACACTTATCTTACGTGGAGTCAAATCTACTGTTTGGACTGGGATGATTTTCTGTAGCATGTTCTTTTGTTTAAAAAAAATATATAACCAGATGATTTAGAATCTCCTCCATTCAGGGTATTGACTCCGAACTAGTGGGCTACAGCTGGTGTACTGATGCACTTGTAAAATAAAGGGTGACTCGGTGACAGGACCCAGCCTCTAAGCCGTTATTTTAGTGTGGAGGCCCCGGGCTAAGCCTTTGTGTGTGGATCCGGTCTTTGAGTGTAGGCTGAAATCTTTGTGTAGGCCGAAAGCCCTGTGTGTAGGTCCCAGGCTGAAGTTCCTATACAGGAAATTAAAGCAAACTCCATTTAACTAGTGATTCAATTCTCAGTAACATGGTAATTCCTTGTATTTTGTAAAAAGAATTATGATTTTGCAAAACGAAAATAACCAGGAGATTTACAACCTCCTCAGTTCAGGATACTGACTTCAAGCTGGCTGGCCACAGCCAGTATACTGTGCACAAGTAAATAAAGGGTGACTTGGTGATGGGATACATGTCTCTGTGCAGTTATTTCACTGGCGACAGGAGAAAACAGGACATGCCTGAAGAATGTTCACTTTGCAATAGTCACCTTGCAGTTGAAGTAAGTATTTCTGGCATCATGCTTTCATTTGGGAAGCTTGACCTGTTTGATCCTGCTGTTGAAGATGGCCCAATATGTGGAAATAATGCAATACTTTTTCCGGGCAAATGACATTGGGGCAGATGAAAAGCAATGAGTAATTCTTTGGACTGCTTGCAGACCTGTGGCATTTTTGGTTATAAGGGACTTAATTTTCCCTGAGGCACTAAAATCTTTCAAGAGTTGACGAAGTTGGTGAACAAATATTACAACCCCATACCTCCTCTAATCTGAGATGCTATTGGTTTTATTCAGTTGTGACAGAACCGGGGGAATCTGTATTGGGATTTTTGATGAGGATGAGACAATTGGCAGAGGGATGTGATTTTGGGTTAACACTGAATGAGATGCTGAAAGACCATCTGGTACGTGGGATTCATGACAAAATCATGCAGAAGCGCCTATGAGCTGAAGCTCAACTGGACTTCAAACAGTCACTACAACTGTCTTTGTCATTAGAAAATGCTGCAAGTGGAGCATGGGAACTACAGGTCATCTGTCCAATTGAGCTTGGGAAACACTATGTGAGTGTAGGCAATCACAGAGCCTCGCACAGGGCATATCCTGAGCAGAGGGACCCTAGGCCAGCCCACAGCAGAAGTACACAACAAAACCAAGCCTCACCAAGTTGCTAAAAAAAATTCTTCAGGATCTGAGTTGACAGGTAGTTGCTGCCGGTATGTGGACTCCAGATAGCAAAGGAGTCCTCCAAGGCCTGACTTCAGAAAGAAAACTTATAGGCCAGTAC
Source organism: Rhincodon typus (assembly GCF_021869965.1). NCBI lineage: Eukaryota > Metazoa > Chordata > Chondrichthyes > Orectolobiformes > Rhincodontidae > Rhincodon > Rhincodon typus. Next base: position 30,622,322 of record NC_063332.1, on the reverse strand, counting down.
CCAGGAGAGTGCACACCCTGGCAAGTTCCCCTTTGTGTGAGTTGGAACAATTAAATTGCTTAGTGACATCCAAATTGGAACCGATTAAAATTAACGTTTGGTTAAATGGTCACCCAGTTCTCATGGAGGTCAATACCAGTGCAGCTGTATCTTTGGTTGCAGATTCTGTCTTTAACAAGATTCACTTGCGACTCCAACCCTTAAGTTTGGACAAGACCTCAGCCAGACTGAGAACATACACTGAGGAACATTGTAGATAAAGGGTACAACTTCGGTTCCAGTCGCCTATGAAAAGCAGTTGGCGCAGTTACCACTGACAGTAGCAAAAGGCTCAGGCCAAGCCAATTGGGGTGGAATTTGTTCAGAAATATTCAGATTGGTTCAACATTTTTCCATTGAAAAATGGCTGTCTCAGCGAAATCCTAGTGAAATACCCAGGAGTTTTTTGGGAAGGGCTTGGGACTATCAAAGGAGCCAAAGCCACTTTATATGATGATCAGGAAGCAATTCCGAGATATTGCAAGGCCCTTCTGGTGCCATTTGTCTTCTGGGCAAAAGTAGAGGCAGAATTCAGGAGCCTAGAGAGTGAAGGAATCATCAAACCAGTGCAGTTTGTAGAATGGGCAGTATCAGTCGTACCGATTGTGAAGCGTGACGGCTCAGTTTGATTTTGTGGGGATTTTAAGCAAATGATAAACTGCTTCTTGCAGCTGGATAAATACCTGATCCCTCGCATAGAGGACTTGTACACAGAGTTGGTAGGAGGTTTGTCCTTTATGAAGCTGACATGAGCCATGCCCACCTGCAATAGCAACTGGATGAGGAGTCCCAGAAGTATGGTACAATTAATACCCATAAGGGTTTATATCAATATACAAGACTGCTATTTGGTGTATTGTCAGCGTGCGCCATTTTCCAGCGGACCATGAGAACATTTTACAAGGGCTACCCCAAGTTGCCATTTATCTGGATGACGTACTAATAACAGGGAAGACCAATGAAGAGAATGTAGAGAACTTGGACATAGTGCTTAATCATTTCTCCCAGGCAGACATACGCCTCAGAAGGAAAAAAATGTGTCCCATGCACCCCAAGAGACCTACTTGTGTTACAGCGTCAACAAAACCGGTTTACACCCCATTGGAAGAGAAAGTGTGGGCCATCAAAGGAGTCCCAGCTCCCATGTCTGTACTGGAGCTTAGGTCATTCCTTGGGATAGTGAAAATTCATACCTAACCTGGCCTCCATATTGGCACCCTTACACCTGCTATTGAAAAAGGGTCAACCTTGGAAATGGTTGAGTGGCCAAGAAGTAGCCTTTAGGGAAGTGAAAAAACAGCTATCATCATCTAAGGTGTTGGCCCACTATGATCAGAAGCAAGGGGTAGTGCTGACATGTGATGCCTCTCTATACAGTATCGGGGTAGTGTTGGCTCACCAGTGGCCCAATGGAGAGGAACACCCGATAGCGTATGCTTCCCGGACTTGGCCAATGCCGAACGCAAATACCCAGATAGAGAAAGAAGGTTTGGCGGTCATCTTTGGTGTAAGGAAGTTCCACCAGTACCTTTACAAATAGGAATTATCTTGGTAACAGATCACAAACCCTTGATAGGACTACTGAAGGAAGACAATGCAATGCCGCCCATGGCTTCCGGTAGAATTCAGCGTTGGGCCCTTATTCTCAGCTGTTACAACATCGTCCAGGAAGCCAAGTAGTGCCTCTCCTGGAAGAGTCCATTTTTGTTTTGACCTTCCTGCACACCCTTCTAATCACTGCTGACAATATCCGACAGTGAACACAAAAACATCCTGTCCTAATGAAAGTGAAACAGCTGGTGGTAATGGGTGAAGAAGAAGGGCCATCACAACCAGGATTGAAACCTTTCTGGACCCAGTGAGACCGGATTACCGTAGAGGATGGTAACACTATGGGGAACAAATGCGATTGTCCCGAGTGAAGGTCACTGCCAGATACTGGCTGAATTTCACCAGGGTCATCCAGAGGTTTCCAAGATGAAGATGCTATGTCTGGTGGCTGGGGTTGGATGCCAACGTAGCTGTGGTGGTGGGGCAGTGCCCAGAGTGCCAACAAGCATAAAAATTGCCATCAGTGGCGCCCCCACATTTGTGGGAATGGCCAGGTAAACCCTAGACTCAGCTGGTACTTTCATGGGCTCAATGTTCCTGGTCATTGTGGACACCCATTCAAAGTGGTTGGACTTGCATAAAGTTTGTTCGGCAAATTCAGGGATGATGATTGAGGAAATGCGAGCATTGTTCGCAGTACATGATTTCCTGGAAGTATTGGTCACGGACAATGGGACGTCATTTACCAGCAGGGAATTCGAATATTTCCTAAAGTCAATGGCATTCAGCACAAAAGGACAGCTCCATACCATCCATTGTCCATTGGTCTAGCGGAAAGAGTGGTCCAAGCATTGAAGGCAAGCTTAAAGAAGAAGCCAGCAGCATCATTTAATGCCAAACTGTCGCAGTTCCTGTTCAATTATAGGACCACCCCACATGTAACAACAGGGATAGCTCCAGCAAAGTTGGTGATGGGGAGAAGACTCCGCCCAGGTTAAACCTGATATTTCCCGACCGGTGGCGAGGGGTGAAACAGCAGGAACTCCAATGCCGGCCACATGCCTCCTCTAAGCGAGGGAGACAATTTAATTCAGGGGACGAAGTTTGGTGCCAGAACCATGGAAATGGCTCTGTATGGCTATGAGGCGAGGTTGATACGAGGTCAGGTCCCATAACTTACAAAGTTCAGGTGGGTGATGTGAATCACCTGAATGCTGATAGCTCACAAACAGGGCAGAATCAAAACATACTGGCCCCTCAGAACAGCCAGAAGGCCTGTCAGAAACCATAGGTTCTCCCCCTCCATCTCATGTTGAGGAAACCTCAGATTCCAAGATGGATGCAGCCTCGATACCATTACTGCCAGAAGAAGAGGAGGAAGCTCTTCTGAGACATTCAGGACGCAAGAGACAGGCTACCATCTGGTACAAACCGCTCGTATCAGAGTCCGAGTGAGAGGAACCAGACTAGGGCAAAACATTGCAGGAAAAGCTACAAGAGAAAGACCAGGCCTACTTACCTGGACTTGGGGGTGGTGGGGGGGAGGGATGTAGTGATTGGAACCAGCTGAATCTTGTTGACTACAAGATCCTTGTTTGGGGCTGTTAATCTGGGCGAACCAGGAAAGCCCTGGCTGACCAATATAACCAGGTGATTTAGAACCTCCTCAGTTCAGGGGACTGACTCTAAGTTGGTTATGCACAAGGAAATAAAGGGTAACTTGATGACAGGATTCCAGCCTCTGTGCAGTTACTTCAGACTGTATGTTTGTTGTTGCTTGATAGGTAACTGGTCCCTGTTGTGCCTTCTTGTTCTCATAAACAATTGCTTTTTCTTAACTTTTGTTGAACAACAGCAAAAACAGACGTTTTCAACTATTTGAAGGCTTACCAGCATTTGAGGCTCCCATGGTGAACAATGAGATGCTATGTTGGATTTTAGGAAACAGTAGCACTTGTTTTGACAGGGTTCTGAGATGTTATGGTGCTCAGGACAAGTAGCATGTGTAGCTTGATCCTTGTAGGTGCAGTGAAAATCTATCAAAGAGATGATGATCTAAAATAGTAATACATTTATGAATGAGAGCTTGCACTTGCAATGGGCTGCCATCAAAAGTTTTTGGTTTGACTCATTTATTGTCATGTGTACCTAAGTACGGTGAAAAGCTTTGTTTATGAGCAGTACAGGCAGATCATAGTAAGCAAGGCCATACAGATCATAGGGTGTAAGAAAACTTAGAGGCATACAGGTTAGGTCGTACAGGGCGTGTGCTAGACAAGATCAACATTGGCAAGATCAGCATTATTTGAAGTTAGAGAGTTCATTCATCAGTCTAATAACAGCTGGGAAGAAGCTGTTCCTGAACCTGCTGCTGCATATGTTCAAGCTTCTGCATCTCCTGCCAAACAGAAGAGGTTGCAGGAGAACATTACTGGGGTGTGGTAGGTCGTTGGTGATGTTGGCAGGCTTTCTGTGGCAACCAGCCATGTAAATGGAGTCCACAAGTGGAAGGTTGGCTTCTGTGATTGTCTGGGCTATGCACACAACCTTCTGTAGTTTCTTACAATCCTGGGCAGAGAGTTTCCATACCAGGCTTTTATGTGCACAGACAATATGCTTTCTGTGGTGCATCTGCAAAAGTTGGTGAGGGTCCTTTATGGACATGCCAAATTTCCTGAGCTGCCTGAGGACGAAGAGACGTTGTTGTGCCTTCTTGACCGTCGCATCTATGAACTTGTCCAGTTTATTTTGGAGGGAGCTGACACTTTCAGATCACTACTTCTGGAGGTTGCAGTCTGCAAATCAAAGGCAACCATAATGTTTGCAACAGTAAACATGGAACATGCTTTAATATTCTAAATATTCACTATAATCAGTCCCTGAAATTTAAGGATGAAACATTGCAGTAGGGAGTATTCACAATTCTATTATTAAATCATATTTTGTACACACTAAAATCCTCAGTTTCATTTCCAAAAAAAAATTTCAAGTTGCATAAAAATTCTAATGGGTAGTTGGAATACAATGTGGGGAAAATGTGAATTTATCTACTTTAGCAGAAAGAAGAGAAAAACAGCTTATTGTATAAATGGAGCGATGTCACAGCTCTAGAAGGGTCTCTATATCCTGGTACATGAATCACAAAATTTTAGTATGCACATACTGCATGAACTTACGATGTTAAGTAGAATGTTCTCACCTGCTACCAAGGAAATGGGTTATAAAAGTTGGGATATCTTGCTACAAGGCAGCACAGTGATTAGCACTGTTGCCTCAGTGTCAGGGATCCGGGTTTGATTCCACCTTTAGATGACTATCTGTGTGGAGTTTGTATGTTCTCCAAGTGTTTGCGCGGGTTTCTGCTCCAGTTTCCTCCCACAGTCTAAAGATGTGCATGGTAAATGCAGGGTTATGAGGATAGGGTGGGAATGTGGATCTGGGTAGGATGTTCTTCAGAGGATTGGTGCAGTCTTGATGGGCTGAATGGCCTCTTTCTGCACTGTAGGGATTCTGAATTGTACTGGGTTTTGATGAGCTCACATCTGGAGTAATGTGTAAAGTTTTGATCTCCTTATTTGAGAACGTATAGATAAGCACTACTTGCCATTCAGAGAACGTTCACTTCCTATGGAAAGGTTGGATAGATTGGGCCTGCATCTACTCGAGTTTAGAAGAAAGACAGGTGATCTTATTGAAACAATGAAAATTTCAAGGGATCTGAAAGGGGAGGAGAATGTTGAAGGAATGTTTCCTTTTGTGCAAAAGACTAGAAAGAAGGAACGCAGTTTAAAAATACGGGGTCATCCACTTAAGACAGCTGAGGAGAATTTCTTTTCTGACAGAGGATTGAATCAATAGAATTCTCTTTTAAAGACAGCAGTGTACACAGAGTCACTTAATATTTTTAATGCAGAAGTAGATTCTTGACCAACAGGGGTGTCAGAGTGTAGAAGTTGGCAAGAGTGTGGAGTTGAGGCCACAATGATCCCAAAAATGGTAGTGTAGGCTGAGGAGGTCAAATGGCCTACTCCTTTTCCTAATTTGCAGGATCATATGATGCATATCATTGTAGGGTACAGGATGAGTAATCCTGGATGCTCTAAAAATGCATATTCCATTGTGCTTTAAGCTTCTGTATTTTCCTGGATCTTCATTTTGTAAAAGGTTACTGCACACACAAAGATTTTGACCTGTGTGTTGTTAGCTACAGTTGGAAATCATTATTATACTTGAACATGTAATAAATAGAAAAATAAACATGTGGGAATAGCTGGGAATGGTAGGTTTGGGAAGATTAACCAAGAGGATCACCCCTTTAAATTTCAAATGTAATTGTAAAACATACAGAAGCCAAAAAGATGAGAGTCCTAAACAAAATGTGCTATGACTCTGTGACAATCAGTGTCCCCTTTGCTTTGCTATGTTATGTTTTGTAAAGGCATTCAGGTTGTTCTTTTCAATAGTCTCAAATCTAAAACAGAAATCAATTTTCAGCGCAATTCACCTTTACTGCAAGATTATTTTGCATTTGGATCCGTATATTTTACAGCAATGTGCTGTATTAATTAACCGGCTAAGAAACTATTCTAGTGTATAATTCCATGTCATCTGAAGAAGTCATATCAGACTTGAAAATTAGCTGTTTCTCTCTCCAAAGAAGCTGCCTGACCTGTTGAGTTCCTCCAGCACTTTATTAATTTTTGGGAGAAACACTTGACTTTTCATTGGAACAAAAACAAAGTGCACAAAAAGTACAATTATATTGAAAAAATGATCTTTATTCATTTTTGGAGCTATTTACACTTATAGTCTTTAACATCCCAATAAATCAGGAATAATTTAGGAACATGAATGCTTTTAAAAAATAAACACCAAAACTTTACTTCCATTTCACACATTTTGAATTACATTTATGTATTTGATTTATAAAAATGCACATTGAAATTCTGTATTATGCATGAGTTACAGTACTGTGCAAGACATTCGTTTCTGTCACTATTTTTAAATATAAGATTTGTTAATACAGTGCATTATCAAGATTTAATTCCAAAGCAATTGTGTACCCCTTTTGTAGGCCTACATTTGTTACAAAATATAGCTAAAACTTGAGGCCACTTTTAGGTAGATCTCCTGAGCTGGCAACCACTTTCTTATCTGGTCAAATTTAATTTTGAAAGGCCACCATCTTCATGAAAAGAGAAACCGCTTTCCCAGTTACTTGCAAAACAAAATTTTGATATGGTGATATCAATTGCTCTGAGATTTGCTTGTCTCAAAAAATGCTGCACAACTTTTCCAGTTATTCTGCCTGAAATAATAATGCCCCTTTAAAACTAAAGAAGGAGAAAAATATACTCATCAAGAGGCCTAACATTATAGACAGTAAGGCACAACTACAGTCACCAATTCCTAATTTCCAAATGATTGTGAATCCATCAAGTATCCAATGTACCTTACAAGTCTGCAGGACATCTGAGATTCCGTTATCACCTACCCCAGTTCCAATGTTGCAGGGAAGCTTGTCACATTGCAATATGATGCTTAATTGCAACTTCTGGAGCCAGCAAAGTTGATTAGGACTCTTCACAGGTAAAGAAGAAACATAAGGTATATTGGTTTAAGTTGTCAAAAGAAAACTGTTAGGGCCATTGACAAGTCAATTGGATCAAGCATACAGGGGTTTGTATTGGAACCAAAAATCCATAATGGCTTTTGATATCCCTGGATGCCTTCAATGCAAAATTATATTCAGTAAATTCCACAACTTTTATTCACTATATAACTGCATGATATTAATGTATTATTAATAGGAAAAATTCTTTATCTCCAGGGGAGTTCTTTGAGCTTTGCATTTATTGCTCACTTTGTTTCATTTGAGTTCACTTATTAAAACTGAATTCCACAGACAATGATGACAGGTCAAGAAAAATTCCTTATTTCCTAAAAGTTATCTTGTGACAGAAAAGACAGTATAATGATTAAAAAGCCTGTTGAATTCCAAAGAAGAATTTTACCCTGTATGTATATTTTGAACTTCTTTCATTTCTTTTACCTCACATTTTCTCTCTCATTTTCTGTCCTCATCTTTCTTTTAAAGTTTCAAGTGATTCAAGGGTTTAGAGGTACAAATCATACAAGTCTACATACCATGAGTGAATTTAAAAAAATCTAAAGTATGACAGTATTACAGATAAATGAGAAGTAGATATTGGTCACCATAAGTTAAAAAAATGAATTCTTAATAAGGGTGCTAGACCATACATTAGGCTGTAGACTTGCTCGCCAAGCCAATTTGTTTGGTTGCAGACATTTTGTCACCTGCTAGGTAACATCGTCCGTGCACCTCCAGTGAAGCGTTGGTGTTCTGTCCCACTTGTTATTTATACGCCTTGGTTGCTGGGGTGGTTGGCATCACTTCCAGTTCTGTTTTTCAGTGGTTTGTATGTCAGGTCCAATTCACTGATGGAGTTCTGGTTGGAATGGCAGGCCTCCAGGATTTCCCTGGCATGTCTCTGTTTGGCTTGTGGTATTACGGATGTGTTGTCCCAGTTGAATTCGTGTCCTTCTTTGTCTGTGTGTATTGAGACCAGTGAGAATTGGTTGTGTCTCTTGGTGGCTAGTTGGTGTTCATGTATCCTTTATTGTCAATTTTCTTCCAGTTTGGCCTATATAATGTTTCTCACAGTCCTTGCATGGTATTTTGTATATTATGTTAGTTTTATTGGTTGGGGGTATGGGACCCTTTACGTTCGTCAGTAGCTGTCACAGGGTGTTTATTGGTTTGTGGGCTACCCTGATACCTAGGGGTCTGAGTAGTCTTGTGGTCATCTCTGATATGTCTCTGATGTCCGGTAGGTGACTTGTGTGTCGACCGGTGTTGTGTCTTCTTTTTCTGAAGAAGGGTCTAGGCCCGAAACGTCAGCCTTCCTGCTCCTCTGATGCTGCTTGGCCTGTTGTGTTCATCCACCTCTATACCTTGTTATCTCAGATTCTCCAGCATCTGCAGTTCCTACTATCTCAGGAACAAATATATGGAGATTTTAAAGGGAACAGATACCCAAAAAGCACAATCCAGCGTTACCTCCGCGACAGACCACAAGAAGAAGACACAACACAGCCAGACACACTAGTAACCCTACCGTACATCAAGGACATTTCAGAGATGACCACAAGACTACTCAGACCCCTACATATCAGTGTAGCCCACAAACCAACTACCACCCTGCGACAGCTACTGACGAACGTAAAGGATCCCATACCCACAACCAATGAAACTAACGTAATACACAAAATACCATGCAAGGACTGTGAGAAACACTACATAGGCCAAACTAGAGGAAAACTGACAATAAAGACACAACAGCACCAACCAGCCACCAAGAGACACGACCAATTCTCACTGGTCTCAATACACACAGACAAAGAAGGGCATGAGTTTGACTGGGACAACACATCCATTATAGCACAAGCCAAACAGACATGCTGGGGAATTCCTGGAGGCCTGGCATTCTAACTGGAACTCGATCAACAAACACCCTGAACTGGACCCGATATACAAACCACTGATAAACAGAACCGGAACTGATGCCAACCACCCCAGCAAACCGAGGCATATAAATAACAAGCGGGACAGAACATCAGTGCTTCACTGAAGGCGCACTGATGATGTTACCTAGCAGGGTGACAAAGCATCTGCAATTAAACGCACCAGCACGGCAAGCAAGTCGACAACCTCATCCACAACCTGAGCTACAAATCTTCTCAAATACTCTAGACCATACATTTACTTTGAGATATCTTCTCATCAACCTGTTCAGAGATGTTATTACACAACTCTGAAGCAGGTAGGACTTGAATCCAAGTCTCCTGGCTCAGAGATAGGGACTCTATCACTGTGCCACATGAGCCCCATACGTTGTTTTGATTCTGAGATGGAACTAAATCCCATTAATGGCAGAAATGCAATTGTTACTGTGTAAACAATGTCTTATGTCAATCAGATTCTAATGACTTCAAACATGAGCTTTTGGAGTGAGGCCATTCAGAGTTTAATTATCTATCATATTACAAGTCAAGAAGGTCTGGCTTTATTTCCCTAGTTTAGATATTAAGTTACTTAATGGTCCTTATACATTCTTACTCTTTATACAAGAAAGTAGATTCAGCTCCTGGGCACTAGAAGGTGGGTTTTCTATTCAGTATGTTCCAAAGGACCAGCTTTCTCTTTTTTTCCAGAGCTTGCTTATGAAAAGTTCTTCCAACAATCAGCAGTAACAAATGTGCATAGAATAAATGTAGCCATAACAAAGTGTAACAGAGCAATATAACACAGGACATGACATGGTGATATATACCATTCTAATCATAATTGTTAAAATATATATTAGGTAATGATGCTCAATGAAGAGCTGATGCAGGCACAATGGACCAAATGGCCTTCTCCTGCACTATAGCATACACTGGATACACAATATGTTCTATGTTAGAATACTTATAGTTACATAAACAGCTCTATGTTGCTGCTGATGAAAGAATAATGATTGTGACAATTACTGTCATTCTCTCTTTGACCTCTTCATCCCAGACCATGGAAAAACAGGTGGATTATCAAATAATTTGCATATGTGACGTAATAGACTTACTAGACATATTTTGAGCTACACAATTTCTTTCCCAGCTTTTAGAAATATATAGAAATAAAGAGATTTTCTTACTTACAAAAAATTAGAAACTGAAATTTACCATCAAATATAGTTAGTGGGGGGAACATTTTCAAAATTTTGTAACAGTTAGAAAAATTAAGCAAACACATGCCAAGGGAAACCCTCTGGATTTATGCCACTGCAGCACATTTCTTGCAATTTAGCAGTTCAGAGATTATGCAGAGTTCCATATAAATAGGATGAATTTATCAACTGCCACCCCCTCAACAAAAATCATTTCACAAATGACTCATCCAGACATGCACACTTACAATGTTTAGTAATTACACTGCACAACATTTTTGCTGTTTAAAATTCATTAAGGTAGGCTGGCAAGACAAGATACAATATATCTGAACAGTAACATTGTCATGTCATCTTACTGACCCAAGGCATACAACATTGCACTGCATTAAACCTGTAAACTACCGTAGTCAGTTGACAGATAAATGAACCAATCTTGATGTTTAGATATTCCAGGAGCATTGTAACCCTAATATCTAATTGTGCAGTCAATAAAAATGTAAATTTGAGATAGACTATTTCAGCAATATGTTGTGGTGAGATAGTTTGTGCGTCCATTCCTTGAATTCACAAAGTAAATTTTCTTTCAGCGGCGAGGTACTGAATAGAGACCAAACACCCACTTCCTTTGAGAGCAAAGAAGGAAGGGTAAAGCAAAGAGATTCCATGCCATTTGTAGTAGCCAAGTTAAAATAATCTCTGAAAGCAAATCTTCCACCTCTCCTCTTGGTGGTTAATAGAGCAAATTATTATTGTCAATAGAATGTGGGCATCACTGGCAAGACCAGCATTTATTGTCCATCCCTAGCTCACCTTGAGAAGGTGATGATGAGCCACCTTCTTGAACCACTGCAGTACAGGGTGGAGAAGGAGGGGAAAGTATAGATACACCTCCAGTTCTATTAGAAAAGGTTACCTTAAATAAGTGGCAAAACCCTGAAAGTTAACCTGATGCAGCTCTAGACAGGCTTTTCTGAATGGAGATTGACTTTGTGAGTAAGAGGTCATGACTGATAAATCTCTTGGCGTCTTTGAGGAGGTAACATGAACTAAGTGGCTGTTATTTGTTTAGGTTTAAGGAAGGCTCTGGATAAAATACACAAGATTGGTCCACATGGTAGGAAAGCACATTATAAAAGAATGCTCTGGTTGAAAACTACCCAAAGCAGGAGCAAACATAAGGTAGATGTACATCATGGAAAATATGTGAAGTCTCAGGATTAGTGGTGAGACTGTGGCTGTTTACATTGTACAAACAAGATTTGCAAGTGGGGACCAAAACTTTCAAAGTTGCAGGTAACATAAAAGTAGCAGAGATTGAAAAAAGCAAGGAACAGGTTGATCAAATATAGAAGGTCTCGATTTGCCAAAGGTGGCATAGGGAAATATTGGTAGATAAGTTGATGAGACTTTGAGCATAGCCTTCAGAACAGGAGAGAAAGCAAATGGATACCGGTTTTAGCCAGGGGAATGGAGCACAAATCTTAGAAAATGATTCAAAGTTTATGTAGAATGCTGGATGAACCTTACCTGGAGTCTAATTTTGGTCACCAAGAGGAACATATCAGATGGTGGAAAAGATGCAGCAAAGGACTACTGAATTGTTCATTTAGATAAGATATCCCAGGTACAAGAGCAAGGGGGTGATGCTGAATTTGCGCAAGATACTTGTTAGACTTCAGCTGAAGTATTGTGTACAGTTCTGGTACTGCATTATAGGAAGATGTGAATAAGAACATAAGAGCTAGGAGCAGGAGTAGGCTGTCCAGCCCTTCGAGCCTGCTCTGCCATTCAATAAGATCATGGCTGATCTTTTCGTGGACTCAGATCCACTTACCCGCGTTCTCACCGTATCCCTTAATTCCTTTATTGTTCAAAAAAAATCTACCTTATCTTTAAAAACGTTTACTGAAGTAGCTTCAACTACTCCACTGGGCAAGGAATTCCATAGATTAACAACCCTCTGGGTGAAGAAGTTCCTTCTCAATTCAGTCCTAAATCTGCTCCCTCTAATCTTGAGGCTATGCCCTCTTGTCCTAGCTTCACCTGCCAGTGGAAACATCCTCTCTACTTTTATCTTATCTATTCCCTTCATAATTTTATATGTTTCTATAAGATCCCCCCCTCAATCTTCTGAATTCCAATGAATATAATCCCAATCTACTCAGTCTCTCCTCATAAGCCAACCCCCTCAACTCCGGAATCAACCTAGTGAACCTCCTTTGCACCCCCTCCAGTGCCAGTACATCCTTTCTCAAGTAAGAAGACCAAAATGCATTGAAGAGAGTGCAGAAGTGATTTAAAAGAACCATTCCAGGGTGAGATTAGGTGGGAGCTGACGGCCTAGTGGTATTATCGCTGGACTGTCATCTAGCAACCCATATAATGTTCTTGGGATGTGGGTTTGAATCCTGGCAGATGGTGGAATTTGAATGCAATAAAAATCGAAATAAGAGTCCAATGACGACCATGAACTTGTTGCCGATTGTCAGGAAAAACCCATCTGGTTCTTTACGGAATGTCCTTTACGGAAGGAAACTGCCATTCCTACCTGGTTTGGCCTGCATTGACTGCAGAGCCACAGCAATATGATTGACTCCTAACTGGGCAATTAAGGATGGGCAATAAATGTTAGCCTAGCCAGCAATGCCCTCATCTCATGAATTAAAAAAAAAGACTGAAAAAGTTGGCACTGTTCTCCTTGGAGAGAAGAAGTTTAAGTGGAGATCTGATAGTAGATTTAAAAATCATGAACCAGATGAGAGAGTAGATAGGGAGAAACTGTTCCTGTTTGTAAAAGGAACAAGAACAACATTGCATAGATTTAAAGCAATCTGAAAAGGAAACAAGAGTTGTAAGGAAAAACATTTTCACGCAGCGAATTGTTAGGATAAAGAACGCACTTTCTGGAAGTGTTGTGGAGGCAAGTTCAAGTGAGGTATTATGAGGCCAATGGATGATTATTGGATAAAAATAATCTGCAGTGTATGAGGAAAAAGCAGGAGATTGACACTAGGTAATGATGCTCATTTATCAAGCTGGTGCAGGTATGATGGACCGAATGGCCTCCTTTGGCACCATAACACTTCTGTGATCTGAGTTATGCAGAGAAGCTGGGATTGTTTACAGTGGAGATAGAAGTCTACCTGTAATCTCACAGGAGGTTTCAAGACAAGATAAATGTCAATATGACTTAATTTTAGATTCTACAACAAGAATGCACAGCCTTAAAGTTAGAGTGAAATTGAAGAGACAGTTAAACTGAACTACATAGAGAGTGGTGAATGTATGAACTGGACTCCATTCATCAGGAAATTCTATAGCACCATGAAACTCAAAAGAGGGCTTGATAAGTACCTCAAAAAGAAACTTCATATCGGGCTGTGCATGGTATTGTGGGATGTACATATTCCCAGAGTCCCAAGAGTTAGCAAATGGGCTGTAATGGTCCGGGGCTGAATATTATACGCTCCCTCAGAGTGTTTAGGGTGAGGTAGCACACAAACTGGGCTAGGTGCCCAGCCTACCACTTCACCATCCACCCTTGAGCTCGATCCCATAATACCAACCCCCAAAATCTGCAGCTTGGCTACCATATGTAAACAAACAATTAAGGGTCAAATTGAATTCATTAAAATCTCAAATAACCGCAATATTACCCTGCCCACACCATAATAATAGTTGGTATGAATAGGCAGGCAGGAGTAAGCAGCCTCCTTTATTTTAAAGCTAATTTTCAAATGCCTGAAGATAAGGCATACTATCTTCAAGGATGCCCTTTAAGCATCAGGGGCACACCCCTGAAGATCATCCCTGCTTCCTTCCTTCTCATATGGTATGTAAAAACTCAACCCTTCACCATCCCTAAGGTGGCAAAACCAGTCCCATCTACCATCCCCTCCACCGCAATTCACTTGGATCTGGGTTTCAACTTGCACTCCCAATAGCATCTACTACATAACTGGCACTATTGGGAATAATGGACTGCACTTATTTAGCTCAGCTGTAGTATTTTATGGTGTAAATCTCTGCTCTGTTATTACTATGACATGCCACGTCACTCATCATGTGAGTTAATTATCAGATTTACTGTATTCAATTTAATAAAATCCAATTTAATGCAATCCAAACTGAACCCATTAAACTCAAAAATATCAACAATAAAATTCAGTTGAGCTCCACTTATTTTACTTTTAATAATTGAGCTGTGGCGATTTTGTTTTGTAACGCAGGAAATCTAAACCAAAAAAGAGCAGACTCGGCATTGTTCTGACCGCATTTTATGGTTTACACCAGACAAGGTGTTTATGTTAGAGTGCCTAGGTTAATGCTTATCTCAATTTAACTTTTTAAATAAGTAAAAGTTTTATTTTAAAATACTTTGGATATATAACTAATATATATATATAAACAGAGACTCACGCCAGACTCTCCAATAGAGAAAAAAAATTTTCACAATCTGTTTTTGTCATGCAGAAGAACAATTTGTACTTAACTGTGGTCATTCTTCAATTAGGAATTTCAACCCATTTGAAACTGAACTCTGAGTCATTTAACTGAGATTTTTTTATACATCTAAAGAGAGAGATGGGGCTTTTATTGTCAGTATTCAATTTAGGCCTTAAACTTGAAGTAACTGCAATGTTCTTTTGCAGCACTCTATGTCTAGCACCTGTGCCCTGCATCCAATGCAAGCAATTTAGACTCACAGTTACTGAATAATAATCAGGAATGGCAACCAGGGGCTGAGACTAATTTTAGTACTCCATCAGTGCTTGCTTGGAAGAAACCAGAATTAGAACCTGGGACTTCCCTGGTCAGAATCGCACATCATACACTGTGCACTTGATGTTCTTGAACAGTATATTTATGTTCTTCATATTAATTTGCTCCATGGTTTCTTAAATGAATTGATTCCTTGCTGAAATACAGATCCTTCAGCACCAGTCACCCCATATGGTGTCACCCAAGAGAACACATAGGAGCCTAGAACATTATTTTTAACAATTACACATTTTATGTTTACTGATGGCATTCTTCTCATGGTGTCTAATGATTCAATTAATGTGGTGTTACCCTACAACATACATCTGCTGCTGTGGCTAATGTGGTATTATGGATTTATATTGCAGGCAATAATGTTACTTCTCAGTGGTTTGTATTCACCTGCACAGGTATTAAAATTATATTGACCTGCAAGTACTTATAATCAGCAAACACCACAGGCTGGATTTATGATTTCCCACCAGGTGAATTTTCAGTGAGGGGAGGCCATATAAAATATAAAAGTCAGCAAAGATTCCTGTCCACCCTGAGCTGACTCCATTACACAGCAAATGGCTAAAGTGGCAGCCCACACACCATTTTAAACTAAATAATTAATGATCAATCAAGTTTGTTATAGGATGGCCAGATTTTTCAGAAATCAAAGCTGTGATACACAGAAAAGGCTTGGGATGGTGGGACTTTGTGATGTTTAACATGTTGGGCTGCCAATGGCAGGAGTCTGGGAAGAGGCATTTGAAAGTAGGCAGTTGCATTATGACATCTCCCAGAGTAGGGAGAGGCTGAGTTGGCAACCATACAAAAAACGCTTCTTATCTGCTTGCCCCAGTGCCTTAGTAAAATGATTCCCTCTTTAAAAGCATATAACATAGGTTTTAAAGAGTCATTTTACTAAGGTACAAAAATGACATAGGTTGATCATCTAATTTAACAAATGCAATAGTTAGTGCACACTGCCAATGGATTGACTTCCAATACTACTTTAAAAACTGACATATGACTGTACTCCCTTTCATTCACCCATCACCTCATCTTTTTAAAAAATGACTTTTACTCATCAGTAATTTTAGGCTGTGGCTCTGAAACTTCCAAAACGTGTTCCAGACCTATAGCAGGAGAGGTTTAAAACTGAGCTCAGTAACCAAAATAAATTGGTAGACAAACAGGAGGCTGGAAGAACACACCAGGCCAGGCAGCATCTGGAGGAAAGGAGCAGTCAACATTTCGGGTATTACCCCTAATACCCGCAACGTTGACTGCTCCTTTCCTCCAGACGCTGCCTGGCCTGCTGTGTTCTTCCAGCCTTCTGTTTGTCTACCTTGGATTCCAGCATCTGCAGTTTTTTTGTCTCTAACCAAAGTAAATTAACTGTTTTGGAGAAAAGAAGTTTGGAACAATTTAAAAACCAAATCCAGTCTCAATTTTACTGCAAAATGAGTGATTTCTCTTGTACGTTGTAAAAGAGGATGGAAGGTTTTGTCCATAAATGACACACATTACAAGGTCAGTTGCCTTCTTGAACTACTGCTTTCTACCTGCAGTGGGTTGACTCATAATGCCATTTAGAAGCAAATTCCAGGATTTTGACCCAGAAACAGTGATATGTTTCCAAGTCAGGATGGTAAGTGGCTTGGAGACGAAATTACAGGTTGTGGTTTTCCCATATATTGGCTGCCCTTGTTCTTCCAGATGAAAGTAGTTGTGGGTTTGGAAGGTGCTGTCTGAGGATCTTTGGTAAATTTCTGTAGTGCATCTTGTAGATAGTACATGCTGCTGTTACTGAACGTCGGTGGTGGAGGGAGTGGAAAAGGGTGGACAAACAGGTAAAATAAAACGGGTGGTTAGCCCACCACCTTCCCACTCAACCCCAGCTTGTCCCCTGTATTACAGTTGGCAGGTAAGACATCAGCGACCCAACCTGCTCTTTGATGTTAAAATTAAAGACCACATAAAGGCCTCATTCTGCCTCTATCACCATAACACTGGGTGGCTGATAATGGAAGGAAAGTGGCCAATCTTTCCTCCCCAGGGCAAAAGTGGGGAAGGAAATGGGGGTGGTCCTCTTCGGGGAACTTTTGGAAATACAGGAGCAGGGATGTGTTGTTGCAGTTGTACAGGGCCTTGGTGAGACCACACCTGGAGTATTGGGTGCAGTTTTGGTCTCCTTTTCTCAGGAAGGATACTGTTACTCTCAAGGGTGTGCAGCGAAGGTTTACCAGGCTGATTCCGGGGATGGCGGGTCTGACATATGAGGAGAGAGTGACTAGGGTGGGATTGTTTTTACTGGAGTTCAGACATATGAGGGGGGATCTCATTGAGACGTATAAAATTCTAACAGGACTGGACAGGGTAGATGCAGGGAAGATGTTTCCAATGGTGGGTGTGCCCAGAACCAGGGTCATAATATGAGGATTTCGGGGTAGACAATTTAGAATGGAGATGAGGAGACATTTCTTCATCCAAAGAGTGGTGAGCCTGTGGAATTCATTACCACAGGAAGTAGTTGATGCCAAAACACTGAATGTATTCAAGAGGTCACTAGACATAGCATTTGGGTGAATGGGATCAAAGGTTATGGGGAGAAAGCAGGATTAGGCTATTGAGTTGGATGATCAATCATGATCATGAAGAACGGTGGAGCAGGCTCAAAGGGCCAAATGGCCTCCTCCTGCTCCTATCTTCTATGTTTCTGTTTCCCCTGTTCCCAATATGGGACTCACCTCTTCTGCCTTCTCCCCATCCCACTCCTAAACCATGCATAGCCACAAACAAAAACAGAAACAGCTGGATAAATTTAGCAGGTCTGGATAAGATCTGTGGAGAGAAATCAGTTAACGTTTCAGGTCCAGTGACTTCTCTTCAGAACTGATGGTACCTAGGGAAAGGTTGTTAAATATGCAGGAGATAGGGTGGGCGGAGGGAGAGGAGTAAACAATTGGTGGAGAGAGAGCCCAAAGAGAGAGAAAAACAGTTGGACAAAGGATAAAGGTCAGCCTGCGAGAATGAATAGCTGCTAATGGGGACTATGTGTGTGGTAGCAGCCCGTGTGATGACAAGGGCTGTGTGTCGGGAGTTAGGGTAAGGACAATGGGAGAAGGTACCCAAGCCCTAAAATTGTTAAACTCATGGAGTCCCAAAGGCTGCAGAGTTTATAGGCAAAAAGTGAGATGCTGCTCTTCCAGCTTGTGCTGAGCTATGCAGTGCTCCAGCAGCAAGCAGCTGACAGATGTTGACCAGGGAACACAGTGATGTGTTGAAGTGGCAGGCAATTGGAAGTTCACTTCTGCAGACAAAATCGCACTCTTCTGTCCTGAACCAGAAACTCCAGACTTACCTTTCAGTCTGCATCCAGGATTTTCTTTTCACAATGTCCATGTAGTCCCAACAATAACTACAACTGCATCCTGCTGCTGCTAGGACTAGTCAGCTTTCAAAGGGTGGAACTTCCTGTCTTTGAGGGGCACTTTTGTAAAACTGCCCCTGACATATTATTGTTGTAAGGCAATCTTTTATAAATTTGTGAACTGCCAATCAACCTTCTATCTAGGGACCAGCAATGCATTCACTTGTAAAATTCACCCCAACATAAAATGAATGGTACAATTCTAAAAGGGATTCTGTCCGAGCAAAGTTCTCATTAGTCAATGAAGGTGGCAGGACAGGGCCAGAGCCTGGTTAATGAAGCATACGTCATCCTGGGTTTCAGCAATAGGGTCATAAAGTACAAAAACAAAGAAGTTACATTAAACCTGTATGAAACACTGGTTCAGCCTCTACTGGACTATTTGTTCAGTTCTGAGCTCCGGACTTTAGAAAGGAAATGAAGATTTTGGACAGAGTGCAGAAAATGTCCACAAAAATTGTTTCAGGGATGAGGAACTTCAGTTACATAGAATGTTTGGAAAAGTTGGGACTGTTTTCCTTGAAGAGGAAATTGACAGGTGATTTAATAGTTATTCAAAATCATGAAGGCTCTGAACAGGGTACATAGAGTCATACAGCATTTAAACAGACCTTTCAGTTCAACTTGTCCAATCTGACCATTTCCCAAGCTAAACCAGGCCCACCTGCCTGCACTTAGCCCATATCCCTTCAACTATTTCCTATTCATGGATGCATCCAAATGTCTTTTAAACACTGAAACTCTACCTGCTTCCACACTTTCTCTGCCAGTTCATTTCACACATGAACCATCTCTGTGCAAATAACAGCTGCCCTTCATGTCCTTTTAAAACTTTCTCCTTTTACCTTAAAAATGTGTCCACAAGTTTTGGACACACCCACCTTAAGGGAAAGACCCTTGTCGTTCACCTTATCTATGCCCCTCATGATTTTATAAACCTGAATAAAGTCACCCCTCAGCCTCCTCCGCTCCAGTGAAAAAAAGTCCCAATCTTTCCAGTCTATTTTTATATCTCAAATTCTCCATTCTCAACAACATCTTGGTAATACTTTTCTGAACCTTCTCCAGTTTATTAATATCCATCCTATTGTATGAGTCCTGCCTTTGTTTGTATTACCAAAATGCAATAACTCACATTTATCCAAATTAAACTCTACCTACCACATCTCAGCCCATTGACCCAACTGAGTAAGATCTCTGTGTAATCTTAGATAACCTTCTTCACTGTCCACTATATCACCAATTTTGGAGTCATCTGCAAACTTACTAACCACGCCTCCTATATTCTCATCGAAATCATTTATATAAATGACGAACAAAAGTGGACCCAGTACCCATCCCTGTGAAACACCGTTGATGAAAGGAAACATTAGAAGAGTTGAAAACCAGAAGTCACAGCTTGAAGGTAATTGGTAAAAAGCCATGGAGGCAAGAGGAGAAATGTTCAGACAGCGAGAGGTTAGAATCTGAAATATATCGGAGAGTGCGGTGGAGTAAGGTTCAATTCAGACATTCAAGAGGGATTGATTATCTGAAAAGGATAATTTGCAGAACTAAAGGGAAAAGACAGGAGAATGACAAGAGGTGAGTTGGTCCTTCAGAGAGCCATCAACCCATGTTGTACCTGTCCTGAGAGTACTTGATAGAGACAGTGTTGGGGGACATTTACTTTCTGTTTAAAAAGTAGAAAGAGCTTTACTCCGTATCTAGCTCCATACTGTCCCTGTCCTGGTAGTGTTTGACGGGGACAGTGCGAGAGAGCTTTAATTTCAGTTTGAAAGAGTAGAGGGAGATTTACTCTATTTAACCAGTGTGATACCTGTCCTGGGAGTATTCAATGGGGACAGCATGGAGGGAGATTTACTTTACATCTTACCTGTTGTTTACCTGTCCTGAGAGTTTTTGATAGGGACAGTGTTGATGGAGCTTTACTTTTAGTTTTAAAGAGCAGGGGGACATGTACTCTGTTTTTAACTCATGTTGTACCTGTCCTGGGAGTGTTTGATGGGGACAGGTGGGAGGGAGATTTAACTTCAGTTTACAAGAGTAAACATGACAGGCCAACTGTTCTGTGGGCTGATTTTGTTTAAATCCAATTCTTCAATGGTCAAGGGAGGCATCAGGCAGGCTGTTCACTCCTGTTGAGACCCTCAAGTAGCCATTCACCCCTAATGCTAAAATTCCCAAAACAGGAAGAGCCTACAGTAACCCAGAAACTTTTACTGCACTGCAGAGGTCTGGCCTGACAGCAGAGGGCCTCCTTTGAAATTCCGTTATGCCTACTCGAAGCATCTCAGATATCCATTCAACACTCCTATCCCAGCCTCTCCAATCCGTAACCATCCCACCATGCGCACCCCCACCCTAGTTCTCAATAGGTCTGCTACCCAGGTCTTGCTGATACCCCACAAACTCACTTTGAAATCCTGCTCCATAACGTCCTTTTGTTCAGGGTTTGCTGCAAGACTACAGACCTGCTGGCTAATCAGATTGGTTTTCATCACTCAGGCAGGACTTCCTAATTAGATGTGAGCAAATTTTCTACCTCCATCAATTAATGCTGTTTTCCAGCATAAAATACCTGTGAGCTTTTGGTGGGAGAGATCCCTGATGACTTTTTGGTTAGGATCAGTGAAAACAGTAAAATTCAAGTCTGCGTCACTTCAGAGTCATTGATCTTTCAGGCAAGTCAGTTAAAACTTGTTACACATTGTGGCAGGTCCATTGTCTGAGAATATCAAAAAAAAATGTAAGCTTTGAATTGGTGATTGAAATACAATTATAATCTTCAAAAGGTTACCAGCCCATCAGTGTTTTCTGTAGCCACCTTCCAAACTGATGAAGCACTAATTCTAGGCTGTAAACCTCCCCTGAGGCTTAACTTATCAGGTGAGCAAACCCTAAATGTGTTACATTGCTGAAACATCATCTTTACAAAATAAAGCTCCTACTCAGCTGTTTATAACAAATGCCTATTTTCTACCACCTCTCCTTTTCATTGACTTCTGCCTGAACAATTTCATTGGTATGTTCTGGCATGCAGGTGCCATTCAAATCATTCAATTTACTATCAGCTATTTCTTCTTGCTTCCCACAAAGCTTTAAGGCTCTAGATATGAAGACATCAAAATCAAACTGGGAGCTCCCTCCATTTGGTATTTCTGAAGATGCCAAGGTGCAAGGGGATGATGGCTGACTCCTTTCCTGAATGTTTGGCAGTGAGCTGGAGCAATCAATTTTGAAAGGGCTCCCATTCTTACAGTCTGAGACCTTCAAAAGGAGGTCAGATTTCCCTTCGTCCAGTGAGACGGCCACACACGTGGCAGTCGCAGTTCTCTTCCTATGAGATAAATCCAGAATGAGCTTAGGCTCAGAGTAATGATGTGGTTTGTTGTCCCTCCACAGTAGTCTATCCAGATAGGAGGGTGACCCAATTTTATAATCGCAAGACCGTCCATAGTCAACTTCACACATCCGATCCATGGAGGAGTGGGACTGCTCCAGGAGTCGCTCAGAGCTACTCTGCGAATATTTCCGAGGGTCAACTTGCACATCCTCTGCAATGGCTTTCGATGTAGCACGAGGATCGCGCTGGGCTTCATCCATGTCACTGTATTTGTCTCGGAGTAGCTCAAAGTCAGAAGAGAAGCTGTCATGATATCTGCAACAAAATTGTTGGTTGTAAAATTGTCAAATAAAAACAGCAGGTAGTAACATCTAGCTTATTGGTTCAGATCATGTTTTAAATCAGCAAATCAATGTCAAGAGCAAATGCACTTCTGTTATAGCTTTTGTTTCATTTTTGGTATATTTTACATTGCACATTTAGATGCGCCCAGTTCAGGGAAGATACAGAGGGGATGGTTTCTAAACTTCCATTAAAGCTGCTCTAAGACTAGGAGTAATTGCGTAGTAGCAGCCCAAGCATCAACCTCATTCTTATTGTTTTGTAATTCTGTCAGGATGTGTAATACACAGCCTTTACATCAAAGTTAAATT
This sequence comes from Rhincodon typus, assembly GCF_021869965.1. NCBI lineage: Eukaryota > Metazoa > Chordata > Chondrichthyes > Orectolobiformes > Rhincodontidae > Rhincodon > Rhincodon typus. The sequence continues at coordinate 30,599,819 of NC_063332.1, read as the reverse complement.
CAGTCCTGTTAACAATACAGCACAAACTTTGGCACTGTGCATCAATGAGCCTTCCACTATTGTGATTAAATTGCCAGTCTTGTACAAGTATGGATTGAGAGAATTTATTTAATTGTGGAGGGTATGACAGCCTGAGCCTATTTCTGTTCTCACCTATTGTCCAACATGCACACTTGGCAGGGATCAATGCACTTCAATCAGGAGCAAATCTTGATTTTCCTCCAAATCCCAAGGGCATGAATACCAGCTGTATCTTGCTGCTATCTGCTAAGGTCAGCTAAATTGATATGGATTGTGTAACATGCTCAAGGACTTCCGGTCAAAATAGCTCAGGTGCATAAAGGCAGTGCATTTATTTAATAGTTAATACCTGTTTACTCAGTCATTTTTTTGTTTCCCTGAAGTTTAAATTGTGCAATGGCTTGAATCAAAAGCTAACAGGTTTTCTTTCTTTTAGGGGATTTCAGTTTAAATTTACTGTTTATTGGCAATGAATAAGAAAACGAACAGCAAGATCTTCTAGAAGCTAGGGTTGGGATTGAAAAAGAAAAGTAGCTAAAGTTGGTGACAAATTATTTGACAAACTGATGGGACTGAAGGTGGACATGTTACTAGGACCTGATGGCCTGCATCCAAGGGTTTGAAAGATGTGCAGAGATAATGGAGGCATTGGTCAAAATATTTCAGAACTCAATAGATTCTGGGAGGTTCCAGCAGATTGGAAAATCATTAATGTGACACACATGTTCAAGGAAAGAAAGATAGAAAGCAGGCAACTATAGACTGATTAGCTTAACATCCATCATTGGGAAAATGCTAGAGTCCATTAAGGAAGAAAAAGCAGTATGTTTAGGAAAGCTTAATGCAATCAAATAGATTCAACATGGTTTTATGAAAGCGAAATCATGTTTGACAAATTTGTTAAAGTTCTTTGAGGAGTTGAATCTCTTGTCAAGAGGAAGAAGGAGGCTTATGTAGAGATGAGGCGTGAAGGCTCAGTTAGGGCGCTTGAGAGTTACAAGTTAGCCAGGAAGGACCTAAAGAGAGAGCTAAGAAGAGCCAGGAGGGGACATGAGAAGTCTTTAGCAGGTAGGATCAAGGAAAACCCTATAGCTTTCTATAGGTATGTCAGGAATAAAAGAATGATTAGAGTAAGATTGGGGCCGGTCAAGGACAGTAGTGGGAAGTTGTGCGTGGAGTCCGAAGAGATAGGAGAGGTGCTAAATGAATATTTTTCGTCAGTATTCACGCAGGAAAAAGACAATGTAGTCGAGGAGAATACTGAGATACAGTCTATTAGACTAGACGGGATTGAGGTTCATAAGGAGGAGGTGTTAGCAATTCTGGAAGGTGTGAAAATAGATAAGTCCCCTGGGCCGGATGGGATTTATCCTAGGATTCTCTGGGAAGCTAGACAGGAGATTGCAGAGCCTTTGGCTTTGATCTTTATGTCGTCATTGTCTTCAGGAATAGTGCGAGAAGACTGGAGACTAGCAAATGTTGTCCCCTTGTTCAAGAAGGGGAGTAGAGACAACCCTGGTAATTATAGACCAGTGAGCCTTACTTCGGTTGTGGGTAAAGTGTTGGAAAGGATTATAAGAGATAGGATTTATAATAATCTAGAAAGGAATAATTTGATTAGGGATAGTCAACACGGTTTTGTGAAGGGTAGGTCGTGCCTCACAAACCTTATTGAGTTCTTCGAGAAGGTGACCAAACAGGTGGATGAGGGTAAAGCGGTTGATGTGGTGTATTTGGATTTCAGTAAAGTGTTTGATAAGGTTCCCCATGGTAGGCTATTGCAGAAAATACGGAGGCATGGGATTGAGGGTGATTTAGCGGTTTGGATCAGAAATTGGCTAGCTGTAAGAAGACAGAGGGTGGTGGTTGATGGGAAATGTTCATCCTGGAGTTCAGTTACTAGTGGTGTACCTCAAGGATCTGTTTTGGGGCCACTGCTGTTTGTCATTTTTATAAATGACCTGGATGAGGGCGTAGAAGGATGGGTTAGTAAATTTGCGGATGACACCAAAGTCGGTGGAGTTGTGGATAGTGCAGAAGGATGTTGCAGGTTACAGAGGGACATAGATAAGCTGCAGAGCTGGGCTGAGAGGTGGCAAATGGAGTTTAATGCGGAAAAGTGTGAGGTGATTCACTTTGGAAGGAATAACAAGAATACAGAGTACTGGGCTAATGGCAAGATTCTTGGTAGTGTGGATGAGCAGAAAGATCTCGGTGTCCATGTGCATAGATCACTGAAAGTTGCCACCCAGGTTGATAGCGTTGTTAAGAAGGCGTACAGTATGTTAGGTTTTATTGGTAGAGGGATTGAGTTTCGGAGCCATGAGGTCATGCTGCAGCTGTACAAAACTCTGGTGCGGCCGCACTTGGAGTGTGGCGTACAGTTCTGGTCATCGCATTATAGGAAGGATGAGGAAGCATTGGAAAGGGTGCAGAGGAGATTTACCAGGATGTTGCCTGGTATGGAGGGAAGGTCTTATGAGGAAAGGCTGAGGGACTTGAGGCTGTTTTCGTTAGAGAGAAGAAGGTTAAGAGGTGACTTGATAGAGACATACAAGATGATCAGAGGATTAGATAGGGTGGACAGTGGGAGCCTTTTTCCTCGGATGGTGATGGCTAGCACGAGGGGACATAGCTTTAAATTGAGGGGTGATAGATATAGGACAGATGTCAGAGGTAGGTTCTTTACTCAGAGAGTAGTAAGGGCGTGGAATGCCCTGCCTGCAAAAATAGTAGACTCGCCCACTTTAAGGGCATTTAAATGGTCATTGGATAAACATATGGATGATAATGGAATAGTTTAGGTTAGATGGGCTTCAGATTGGTTTCACAGGTCGGCGCAACATCGAGGGCCGAAGGGCCTGTACTGTGCTGTAATGTTCTATGTTCTATGTTCTATATAAAAAGCAGGGGATAAAGGGGAACCACAAGATGTAGTCTATTTGGATCTCTGGAAATATTTTGATACAATGTCACATAAAAGGGTATTGCGCTCTTATTTTTGGGAATAATGTATTAGCATGAATTAAAAATTAGTCAACACACAAAAAACAGCCAAGATTAATGGGCTTTTTGATGATAGAAGGATGTACTAGTGGAGTACCACAAGGATCAGTCCTGGGGCCTCAATTATTTACTATCTATATTGACTTGGAAGAGGGGATAGAGTATGTTGTATCCAAATTTGGTGATGGTACAGGAATAGGTGGGAGAGCATGTTTTGATCAGGACAGAAGGGATTTGCAAAGGGATAGATAGGTGGAGTGAGTAGGTAAAAGCTTTGCACATGGAGAAATTGTCAAAAGTGAGGAGTCATGCCTTTTGATATGAATGATTCAAAAGACAGATTATTATGTAAATGGAAACTCCACAAATTATAGCATAGAAAGATTTGGGTGTTCTTGTGCATGAAACAAATGGTTGGCATGTATCTGCAGCAAGCAATTAAGAAGGCAAATTGAATTTTGCCCTTTTTGCTTGGATTTAAAGAAAGGATAATCCTCCTGTTACAACTATATAGGGGTTGGTAAGGCTGCATCTAGAGTAGTGTATACAGCTATGACTCCTGTATTTAAGACACCATACACTAGTATTGGAGGCTGTTCAAAAGTCCTTGGTTGACCCCCAAGATGAAATGGTTACCTTCTCAAGAGCGGCTAAACAGATTAGACCTTTATTCATTAGAGTAAAGGAGATTGAGAGGTGACCTTCTTGAAACATACAAGATTCTCAGGGGTCTTGACAGGGTATATGTTGGGAAGGTATTTTCATGGTGAGGGGGAATCTTGAACTAGGGGATATAGTTACAGAATAAGGGGTCCGCATTTAAAACTGAGATTCAGAGGATTTCTTCTCCCAGAGGGTAGTGAATGTCTGGAATTCGCTATGCAGAGAGATGTGGAGGCTAGATCTCTGGAGTATTTAAAGAGCAAGTGGATAGGTTTTATCAAGAATTTGACGTCTGTGAGGAACTGAATTCTGCTGCAAATGTGTGGCAAGGTTTTCAGCTGAAGACAATGTATGACACAATGGTACGACTTTGGAAAGGAGTAAAGATGTATTTCAAAATTAATAGCAAAATATCATATTAAAATACAAAAACAGTCTTTACAAAAATATCAGTAGAACAAATAAATGACCTAATTTGATGTAAAAATTATTCTTGGAATGATTAAAAACCTTCTGTTCTTTAAAACTGTGACCTGACGCCAGCATGTGAACTTCCCAGGAAAACTTGCACTGTTGCTGATCTCCATTTCAACTTTGCTCAGAAGTTTACAACTGGTCATGTTGCCCTCATTACTTTTTTTACATATAAGCAGTGAGTCTGCTAACATAATTATATACATTAGTGTATAGAAGTGTGAATGGACTTTGCAATCTCTCGTATCAAGTTGTATTCAAATTATCGTGAAAATAAACCAGTTATGTTGAGGTTTTGGAGGATTTTTCACTGCGAGTTCTCTCACTTTATCTTACTGAACTTTGCATTAATTATCTACCATGTCCCTAATGCGTCTCTCATGTCTGATTCCAGCCCCACCTCACTGTACAAAATTTTCAGGAAAACTTGTCACTCACTGGATATCATAGAAATCACTGGCATCCCTTGTGCTGCTCCATCTTTAAAAGCTTGTTGTGCACGTGGACAAGAATTGTCAGCCCAGAGATGCACTACATGGTTCCTGACATTTGTCCTTGACATGGCACACAGGGAAAATTGGCATCCCATTTTTCAGGCAGGGTCCTGGAAGTCCTGCTGGATGGAGTGGTGCAGAGACAGAACGTCTACTTCCCGCGGGACCAGCTGTGGACGACACGACACCAGATCGTGGCAGCCTAGTCTAAGGTTATCACACAGGTTAGAGCAGTCTCAGCTGTCTGGAGGAATGCCCAGCACAAGAAAAAGGTGAATGACCTTCTCCTCTTTCCCCCGTGTAAGTGCCACCATCTTCTCTCAAGTACCTTACTCTATCTCTGCTACTGTATTCACATCCCGTCAAGGCTCATTTTCTACCATTCTCACTATTGCCTGTAAAACCATCCCTCACTCACTCTCACCCACCCCAATCTCCAATATCTATTACTCACTCATTTGATACACTAAATACACCAACAGTAATAGCTGTGCCATCCACTTTCATCTCCCATAATATCTGCCTGTCTCTTATTCCAGGAGAAAAATCGCTTCTAAGAGGTCAGAACAACTCAAGATAATTGATGGGCTGCCTGACAATCAGCTCCTCACCTCTTATTGGGATGGGAGCCTGACTCTGACCATCCAGTTCAGGCTCTGGACTCTTATCAGAGGCTGCCTGGGATTTACTGTGCAAGGAACCCTTGTGGGAAAGCTGGTCCCCTTGACCTGACTTAGGCATGATGACAAACGTGACAAGCTTCCTTCCTTTCTGTGATCATAAATGACAAAACAAAAGTAATATGTATGCACCAACTAACCGGACCTTCTAGTTACATTCCATTTGAATTCCCCCTCCCACTCCCCCAGTGACATCCATCCTTGGCCTCTTCCACTGTCCGAGTGAGGCCAAACGTAAATTGGAGGAACAACACCTGATATTTTGCTCTGGGAGCTTACAACCCAATGGCCTCAATATTAATTTCACCAGCTTCAAAATCCCTCCACCCCCAGCCTTATCCCATGTCTAGCCCTCCCCCTCCTCTTCACCTCCTTGACCTGATCTAACCTGTCCATCTTCCTACTCACCTATCCACTCCATTCTTCCCACTGACCAATTACACTAACCTCCTACCTGCATCCACCTATCATCATCCTACCCACCATTCCCCCAGCCCCACCCCCCTCCGTCTATTTACTTATGAGCTCCCCTCCCCTTCTTGAGTCTTGACAAAGGATTTTGGCCCAAAATGTTTACTTTCCTGCTCCTCGGATGCTGTCTGACCTGCTGTGCTTTTCCAGCTTCACACCTATTGACACACAGTAATATGAGCATAGAATTATGGTTGAGGGGACAAAGTGCATAAAGAAAAGGCAAAGATGAAGTGAGCATCCAGGTAAGCTCAGAGTCAGTGAGCATTATGACACCAAGGAAACAGCTCGGAGATACAACCCAGTCCAGTCGATAAACTGAGTGTGTCCCCCTGAGTGCACAGTGTCCTTGCTGCAGCATTGCAATGACATGTTGTTAGTAAAGCCTGAGGTGCAGCACTGATGTGCAGAAGCATCCTGTAAGCAGATATGACATGGGGTTACTTAAATGCTGGCACATACTGGATGCCAATGTCTCTGGATTGCCCACAGAAAGCAGGCTGAGATGTTGTTGTTTTGTGTCTAATGTGGAGGTCATTCAGAGTAAGGGTTGAGCTGAATCTACCAGGTACACACTTTAGTTTCCATGTCAGGTTTTCTCAACGTCTTGTTTGTTTGGTGAGTTTAGTAACCTAGCATGCAGATCATTAATTAGGTGAGTCAGATGTCACTAAGGTATTCAACAAACATCAATTCCCCTTCATTGACAACATATCGTTGCCCAATGAGAAACATATCTTTCAACTTGTGAAAAGCATAAAAGATGGTGCAAGATTCTTCTGATGTAGAGATTGGCCTCGCTGGACTTCTCATCCAATTCTGCTACATGTTTTGCCATAGCTCATGTTGTTCAGACTGTAGTAAAATTCCATCAAGGTATCTTATGAAAGGAGATATTGCAACATTGTCCCTTCAAGTCCTACTTTGGTCAACAATCCTTATTTCAAAGGTTATACTAACTTCCATTGTCAGCTGGACACAAATAACATTACTACAACTGGGGTTGCTGCCTTGGATTTATGCGTTTTGTCTTCTATTTCTTTATATTGGTTTACCAAAACCTTCAACCATGGCAGGGAATCTGTTTCAATTTCAATAAAAATTTCTTCTGTCCTGAATACAGAAAACAGAATGACAGAGAAAAGACAGCAGGCCCATCAAGCCTGCCCCATAATTATGATAGTGAGAGCATGAAGGTTAAACACTTCCTTTCTCCCATCCCTTCAGCCCTCACTCTCTCACCCCTTCTGCCCCTCCCCATAGTTGACTTTAGTTGTGGTCCAGGTCTACAGGTACGCCTAGCTATCCACTTCCTTGCTCGTGCATTCATTTATTTAGCAGTTGTTTGTGTCTGTGAAGAACATGGCAACTGGACCTGATTTCACCCCATCTATTTGGGATTTTCCACAGGAATTATCCAAGTTAGAAGTTCAAAGACAAGCTGATTAATTTATAGTTTTCTTCACGTAAAAGAGGAGGATGTTGGAGCTAACACAGTGTGGAGCTGGAGGAACACAGCAGGCCAGGCAGCATCAGAGGAGCAGGAAAGTTGACGTTTCGGATTGGGACCCCTCTTCAGAAATGGGGGAGGGGGAAGGGAGCTCCGAAATAAATAGAGAGACGAAGGATGGGGCTGGGGAAAGTAGGTGCGATGGTGATAGGTGAGTGCAGGTAGGCAGTGGTGGGGATTGGTCAGTGAAGTGGGAGATGCGGGTAGGTGGGAGAGAAGATGGACAGGTTGTGTCAGGTCAAGGAGGCAGGGATGAGAGGGAGGGTTGGTCATGGGATGAGGCTGGGGGTAGGGAGATTTTGAAACTGGTAAAGTCTACATTGAGACCATTGGGTTGCAGGCTCCCAAGGTGGAAAATGAGGTGAGACGAAGCAGAAGCTCGGAGACGGCTTTGTAGAGCACCTGCGCTCTGTTCGCAACAAACAACAACACCTTCCAGTGACGAACCATTTCAACTCCCCCTCCCACTCCCTGGGTGACATGTCCATCCTGGACCTCCTCCAGTGTCACAATGATGCCACCCGGAAACAGGAGAAGCAGCACCTTATATTCTGCCTTGGGAGCCTACGGCCCAATGGTCTTAATGTCGACTTTACCAGCCCCACACTGTGTTACCTCTGACTCCAGCATCGGCAGTTCTTACTATCTCTGAGGACGTTGGTGCTACCAAGTTGCAGCGCAGATGTTGTGGAGGTCAGGGTTGGAGGGAAGCATTTAATCTGAGAGATTTTATGATTTGAAAAATTAGGTATTATACTCAAATGTAGCCCAAAATGTATTTTGGATAACTTTGTCCAGTACCATTATTGATTATGGTCAGCAGAAGAGAAATAAATGGAGGACTTCCCATCCTCTGGATTCCCTTCTCACAAGGACAGATTATCACTAGTTACCAAATCCTTCAGGAGCTCAGGATTGTTTGCGCAGAGAGTGTGAGATTCAAATGCAACATATAATTGAGTTAAAGTATGTTCTGATGTGAACAGTGGTAAATTCCATGAAAGAATTGTTTCTAAAGTATCAGATTAATTTCTTAGTACATTTCTTAGTACATATGTACATATAGTACATATAGTATATATATACACTTTATTATATATAGTATACTATTACACTATATATAATCGTATAAATTAACTCAATTTATACTAATCAACATTAGTACCTCTCCCAGTTCGACATCTGGTTCTGACTTGCTTCCATCAACAGTATGTCATCTATCTCATCTTCAATCCTGAAAGGATGCTGGGAAATTGGTTCATCCTGCGGGCAGGAATAAGGGCTCATAAAGAGATGTGCGAGGCCTTCTTCAGCGGTTAATCGATCCATAGAGTTAAATGTCAAGATCTTTTCCAGGAAATCAACGGCTGTGGCAAGCAGATAATATTGGTTACTTTTACAAGCAAACATAATTGGCTGTCTCAACACAATTTCTCTCACTTAGCTTCTATACTGATAAGTGAAAAGCAGGACCTAACTTCAAGCAAGTCATGTTTACTCAGTATTTGAGTGTACATTGGTGAAATAAAAGTGCTCCAGTTATGTTCTTTCTGCTCAGTAGAGATGTTCTGTGGTGGATTTTCTATATGTTTTGTTTCGATCTATGTGGATCCCTGCATTGCGCATATGATACTTATTGGACAAATAGTGAATAAAGAGAATTGTACACTTCCAGAAACAGTTTGCCTTCATAACGCAGTTCTCATGTTTTTAGGGTTCCCAGTGAATTACATCTGAAGGATATCCAATGTTGGTATGCATGAAAAATTTTGCATTCCACAGGTACCAACAGCAATGAAATATTGATCAGGTAATCTGTTTTAACTCAAGCCGGGATATCAGGAATCTCTTATTCTTCAGTCTAGGTGGATCACTTATCCGAATAAGAGGAAGGGGCTCAGTTCAGTGTGTCTAACCGGTAGTGCAGTACTGCCTGCATTGAAGCATCACCCACTGAAACAGTGAAGAACGACTTAAACAAATATGGTCAGAAGTGAGAATGGTTGCCAATGTATTGCCAATCTACGTTCTACTCGCAAAAAAGACCCTGAACTACCCGTTGCCTGCCACTTCAATGCACCACCCTGCTCCCTGGCCAACATCTTTGTCTCTGGCTTGCTACAGTGTTCCAGTGAAGCCCAACGCAAGCTGGAGGAACAACACCTCATTTTCCTCCAGCCCTCCGGACTCAATATTGAGTTCAATAATTTTAGGGCCTAAACTCTCCCATGTCCCAGCCCCCCCACCCCACACACCAGGCCTTGTTACCACATAGCCTGCCACTACACACCCCCTGTTGTTAGTCACTAACAGTCCCCATTAACAACTATTCACCCTCCCAGCCTGATCGTTAGCAACTCCTTTGTCTGTCCAACTGTCTTTCTCTCTCTTCGGGCTCTACCCTATCGTTTACTGCCTACCCCACCCACCTCCCTATTTTCTGCATATAAACTGACGTTTTCCCAGCCACTATCAGTTCTGAGGAAGGGTCACCGGACCTGAAATGTTAACTCTGTTTTCTCCTTCACAGATGCTGCCAGACCTGCTGAGTTTTTCCAGCAACTTTGTTTTTGTTCCTGATTTACAGCATCCGCAGTTCTTTTGGTTTTTATTTAATGTATTTACAATGTTCAGCACCATTCATGACTCTTCAGATACTGAAGCACTCCACATTCATATGCAGCTAGACAATTCTCAATAAGTGGTTAAGTAACAATTCTGTTGAATGCCAATGACCTTATCCATCAAGAGAGAAACTAACAATGTTCCCTTAACATTGAATTATATTGCCATTGCAAAACACTCGCATTATCAACATCCTAGGAATTATCATTGACAGAAAGTGAATGGGTCAAACCACATACTGACTGTGCCGACTACAGTTGGTCAAAGGCAAGGAATTCTGAAGTGAGTAATTCAGCTCTTAACTCCTCAAAACCTGTCCACCATCTACAAGGTACAAATTGGGAGTGTGATGGAATAATGCCCACTCACCTGGATGGATGCAGCTCCAATAATTCTCAAAAAACTTCACATCATTCAGGACAAAGTAACTCATTTGACTGGTACACTATCCACTACCTTTAATATTTACTCCCTCTTCCACAGTGGCAACTCTATAGTAACTCATCAAAGATCCTTTGACAGCATCTTTCAAACCAATGACCTCTACCATCTAGAAGGAAAAGGGCAGTGTACACTGCAAGTTCCTCCCAAGTTGCACAGCATCATGATAAGGAACTATATCACAATTTCTACGCTGTTGTTGAGTCAAAAACCTGGAACTACCTCCCTAATGGCATTGTGGGTGTATCTACATAGCATGGACTGCAGTACTTCAAGAAGACAGCTTATCTCGAGCATCTCAAGGGCCATAAGGGATGGGCAATCTAAGATCTCCCTCAGAACTGACAGTAGCTAGGAAAGTGTCAGTGGGGATAGAGCCCAAAGACAGCGAAGAGCAGTTGGACAGAAAAGGAATAAATAACAACCTGGTTAGGAGGGTGAATAGCCTAATAGTGACGAATAGTGACTAACTACCTATTGTTAGCCACTAACAGTCCCCATAAACCGCTATTCAACCTCCTAGCTGGATCATTATTGATTCCTTTTCTGTCCAACTGCTCTTCGATCTTTTTGGGCTCTATCCACAACTATAATTTACTCCCTGCTCCAAACCCCACCCAATCTTTTGCATATCAATGGACATTTTCCCAACTACAATCATTCTTGAGGAAGGGTCACGAGACCTGAAACGTTAATTCTGAATCCTCTTAACAGATGCTGCCAGACCTGCTGAGCTTTTCCAGCAATTTCTATTTTTGTTTCCGATTTACAGTATCCACAGTTCTTTTGGTTTTTATCAAATCTTCTGAGATTAAGTCAGTCTGTCATACCTTGGTGACACATTTGAGCCTGTGATGAGTTTTCAACGTCGTACTCATACCATCACCATTTCCACCCTGGTGACATCACTGAAATGTCAGTCTCAGCTCATCTCCTGCTGATACCCTCATCCATGTCAATGTTATCTTTTGATTTGATTATTCCAATGCACTCCTGGTCGGCTTTGTGCATTCTACCTTCCATAAATTTGAGATCATCCAAAACCCTGTTGGCTATATCTTAACACCCCACACAAGTCTCATTTCCCTATCAATCCTGTGCTTGCTGACCTACATTGGCTCCTGGTAAGCAAAGATTTGATTTAAAAATTCTCAAATGCTTTTGGATCACTCCATAGCCTTGCCCCTCCTTATCCACACAATCTCCTCCAACCCTGTGAGATATCAATACTCCTCTAACTCTGGCCTCTTGTTCATTATCAATTATAATTGCTCCACATCACGACTTCAATTGCTTGGGCCAAGCTCTGGAATACTCTCCCTACATCTGTCTGCCTCTACCTCACTTTCTTCCTTGAAAACTATCTCTTGCACCAAATGTTTCATCATGTTATTCAATATTCCCCTAAGTAGCTTTGGGAGATTTTATCATGTTAAATCCGCTACATAATTATAAGTGATTGGCATAGAATCATAGAACGTTGGACCACAGCATAGGTTAATCAGGCTATCAATGTGGCATAAGTCACTTGGTCTAATACCATTCTTTATCGCTTACCATATACCAATGAAACTTCCTTGCTAGAGTACTTCACAACTCTTTGGAGCAGTAGACATTATACATACCTTCTGTGTAAAGAAGGATTTTCTAATGTCCCCTGTCTGTCCTTCCTTCACTTAAAGTTTGTGCCTCCAGATGTAATCTTAACAACTTAGAGAAATTATGTTCTGCCGTATCATTTATTTTAAAATGATACTTCTTCATCTTGAAAACCGCTATAAAATCACATTCTTCTCAGGTGCAATTTACAAAGAGACTAATTTTATCATCCTTCTTAATAGCTAATCTCTCAGTCTATACTGCACCATTTGCTTTTAATGTTCTTCTGATAAGTAATTGATGTTAAAGACTGAAACCAATAGATTTTTGGGCATTAAAGGAATCAGGGCAAGAATATGGATGTCATGTCAAGAATTGTATTTAATTGTGACACAAGCTCAAAGGGTTCATATAGCTGTTCCTGTTCCTATTCCTTATGTTCTGATCCAAAAGAAGCCTCATTAAACTCCTTTTGACGTCACCTCCCTGCTTTTATACTCCTCGCCTGTCAACGCAAAACCGTGAATTCAAGTGCTTTTTGTATATCCTTTTAACTTGTGCTGGCACCTTTAATGACTGGTACATTTGTTCATATGAACAGATTCTCCTTCCCTATTTCCACTTCCAGTGTAGCCCTGTGCACTATTCTTCACAGATGGTCCTTTTCAGACCCCACTCAATATGAGCTAATTGGGGCCACTGTACTCTGGAAACTCCCTAACTTGGTCTATTCACTTCATCATTCTCTCCAGAAAATCTTTTCTTCCACCTTGCCTTGAACTCTCCTACAACTTCTTCCATCCTTCATAACAAGGTGTACAGCTGGATGAACCCAGCAGGCCAGGCAGCATCAGAGGAGCAGGAAAGCTGATGTTTTGGGTCTGGACCCTTCTTCAGTAATGGGGGAGGGGACTCTGAAATAAATAGAGAGAGGGGGAGGCGATGATGGAAGGTGGATAGAGGAGCAGATAGGTGGAGAGAAGACGGACAGGTCAAGAAGACATATTGGAAGGAATTTTATGCCCCCTATGACAACAGGCTGGGAGGCTGTAAAATTGAGTGTCATGCAGCAACATGACCTCCACAGGTCCTCAGATACTGTAGCAGTCCACGTTCAAGTGTAACTGGACAATATTCATGGTTGGGCTGATATGTTGCAAGTAACTATTGGCGTCACACATGTACCAAGCATGTCCATCTCCAACAAAAGAGAATCCAATCATTGCCTCTCAATGACGGGAGTGCCTAACACGCTAGGGCAAAAGATAAAGCAGAATAATTTACAACAATCTTCAGCCAGAAGTGCAGAATGGATGATCTTGGATGGATCCATCCACCCATGCATTCTGTGCCAGTCTTCAGCCAATTCATTCCATTCTAGAAATGGTTGGAGGCACTGGATTCTTAAAGGCAACAGGCCCTGGCAACACTCCGGCAATAGTACTGCGGACTTGTGCTCCGGAATTTAACACCACCCTAGCCAAGCTATTCCATATTGCTATAGCACTGACATCTACCCAACAATGTAGAAAATTGTCGAGGTACAATTACCGTCCCATCAGTCTACTCCTAGTCATCAGTAAGTGATGTTAGGGGTTATCAACGGTGCTATCAAACAGCATTTACTCAGCAATAACCTGCCCACTAATACTCAGAGAGATGGGGAAGTGACAGTGACTGCCCTTACATCAAAGCTGCATTTGATCAAGTATGGGTATTAAAGAGTCCTAGCAAAACTTGAATCACCAGAAATCAGGGGAAAATCTCTCCACCCATTGCAGCCATTCTAGTACAACGGAAGATGATTATGCTTGATGGAGGTCTGTCATCTTAGCTCCAGGACATCTCTGCAGGAGTTCTTCAGGGTAGTGTCTTAGACCTGACCATCTTCAGCTGCTTCATCAATGACCTTTCCTTCATCAGCAGGTCAGAACTGGGACGTTCACTGATGACTGCATAATGTTCAGCACCATTCACAACTCCTCTGGTGGTGAAGCTGTCCATGTCTAACCACAATGAGATCTAGATAACATCCAGGCTTGGGCTGGCAAGTGAAAAGTAACATTCATGATACAGAAGCGCCACGTAATGACCATCTCTAATAAGAAATAATCTAACCTTAGTCCTTACTATTTAATGATATTGCATTGCTAAACTATCAAATGCTGGGGGTTACTACTGATGAGAAATTGAACTCAACTACCCATATAAATACAGTGTCTACAACAGCTGGTCAGAGCATGGAAATCCTGTGGCGAGCACCTCATCTCCTGACTCTCCAAAGCCTGTCCACCAACTACAAGGCACAAGTCAGGAGTGTGAGGGAATACACTTAATTTGCCTGGATGACTACTCCTCCAACAACACCCAAGAAGCTTGACACCACATCCAGAAACATTCATTACCTCTATGATCCATGTCCATTGACAGTAGTGTGCACCATCTACAAGATGCACTGTAACAACACATCAAGACTCTTTGGACTGGACCTTCCAAACTCCTGACCAGTACCATCCAGAAGGGCAAGAGTAGTACATACATGGGAACAATACCACCTGCAATCCAAGACACTTGATTTCCTGGCTTTGAATAATACTACTATTTCTTCAGTATCACTTGTTCAAATTTCTGGAACCACCTCCCTAACTACACTGTGGATCTACCTACATGAAATGGACTGGAGTATTCAGCTACACTGCTGTGCTTTTAGGCAGGCTTTGGGGAGTCAGAAAGTGAGTTCTGCGCTGCAGTATTCCCAGCCTCTTACCTGCTCTTGTAGCCACTGTATTTCCATGGGGGATCAAGTTGAGTTTTTGGTCAACGGTAACCCCCAGGATGTTGATAGTGGGGAATCCAGTGATGGCAATGCCATTGAATGTCAAGGGGTGGTTTTTAGTTTGTCTCTTATTGGAGATGGTCATTGTCTGGCATTCATCTTGTGTGAGTGTTACTTACCACTTTTCAGCTCAAGACTGGATATTGCCCAAGTCTTGTTGCATTTGAACATGGACTGCTTAGTATCTAAGAAGTCATGAACGGTGCTGCACGTTGTGCAATCATAACTCACATTGTTACGAGTTGAAAAATCACCAGGACCAGGTGGATTGTATCCCAGCCTGCTAAAGAAAGTCAGGAAGGAAATAACAGATGCATTAAGGATCATTTCTAATCCTCACTGGATATTTGGGAGGTACCAAAGGACTGGAAGTATGTGAACATTGTGCCACAGTACCCTAAAAAGAGTGCAAAGGATAGTCTAATTAATTACAGGACAGTCAGTCAGACCTTAGTAGTGGGCAGATTATAGGAATCAAATCTGAGAAACAGGATATATTGTAATTTAGAAAGGCAGGGATTAATCAGGAATAGGCAGCGTTGTTTTCTTTGGGGAATATCATGCCTTACTAAGTAACTAAGAAGTTTTGAGGAAGTAACAAGGAAGATTGTTGAGGGTACTGATGTGAATGTTGCCTACATGGACTTTAGTAAGGCATTTAACAATAAGTCCCACAAGATGAGTGTAGTGATTAGAACGAGGGCCAGGTGGATCTCATGTGAAATCTCCTGGGATACTTGAGAATGTGTTGAATTGGATCCAAAATTAGCTCAGCAACAGGAAATGAAGGATAATGGATGACTGATGATTTTGCAAATGGAAAGTGGTTTCCAGTGATGTTCCACAGGCTCAGTGTCACAGCCTTACTATTTGAGCTATATATCAATAATTTAGACTTAAATGTGGGAGACATGATAGGAAATTTGCAGATGACATAAAAATTGGCCGTGCAGTTGATAATGTCAATTCCAAAAGAATATCAATGGTACGGCTGAATGGGCAGAAAAATGTTAAATGGAATTTAAACTTCACTAGCGTGAGTTTATACATTTGGGAAGACAAACCAAGCTAGGGAATACCCAATAAATGAGAGGATATTGAGAAATGTTGGGGAAGTTAGAGGCCTTGGAGTGCATGTCCACAGTTCTTTGAAAGTGTGAGGACAGATAGATAAGGTGGTGAAGAAAACATAAAGGATGCCTTTTGTTTTTACTAGCTGAGGTATAGAACACAGAACTAGGGTTATAATATAGGAATAATGTAAAACTCTGGATCAGCTACGGTTTTGTTTACAGTTCTGGTCACCACATAACTAGAAAGACATAATTGCTCTGGAGAGAGTACGGAGGTGATTTACAAGAATGTTGTCAGGGCTTGAAAACAGCAGCAATGAGGGAAGTTTGGACAATCTAGGGTTGTTATCTTTAGAATGGGAAAGCTCAGGAGTGACTTCATTGAGATGTACAAAGTTTGGGGGACCTCAACAGGGTACACAGGAAAGATCTGATTCTCTGAATGAAGAGATCAATTACTGGGGGTATGGGGGAACCTGTGGAATAAGCTTTTCACCCAGAGGGTGGTAGGTGTATGGAGTCATTGTCTGGTTTGGTTGTATAGGCATGAACCCTCCACTCTTTTAAAAGGTACCTGGGTCTGCACCTAAAGTGCTCTAGTATGCATGACTACAGATCAGGTTTGGAAAGTGGGTTTAAAATGAGTGGTAAATTTCTTTTTTCATCTTCTTTTGGTCAGGGCAGACACAATGGGCTGGATGGCCTCTTTCAGTGCAGAAACGAACATTTGATTGGATAGCACATCTTGGAGGCAGAATCTCCCCTGAGATGGCAGTGATTGTCCTGTCCTCTTTAAACTAACAACTTGTTAAACTCCTGCATAACATCATGGCCTGACAGAGGCAGCATCTACCCTGTCATTTCACCTGAAGTTACAGTTCCAGGGTTTCTGCATAAATTTCTGGTCATTGTTAATGCAAATAGTGTATCATTAAGACCTCCAGTTGCCAGCATAAAATGATAGATTTACATCAACTGATGGTGATACTTGTTAAGACAGCGAACTTCCTAAAGTTAGTCTTGGTGTCTCCATACTAACACTACTAATATATGCAGGACTAAAACATTCAGACTGACTAGATTTTACTGAAAGATGGAGGTTGAGGGGGCACCTGATCGAGGTTTACAAAATCATGAGAGGTATAGACAGGGTGGATAGCAAGGAGCTTTTTCCCAGAGTCGGGGACTCAATTACTAGGGGTCACGATTTCAAGGTGAGAGGGGAAAAGTTTAAGGGAGATATGCATAGAAAGTTCTTTACGCAGAGGGTGGTGGGTGCCTGGAACACGTTGCCAGCGGAGGCGGTAGAGGCGGGCACGATAGCGTCATTTAAGATGTATCCAGACAGATACATGAATGGGCAGGGAGCAGAAGGATACAGATCCTTGGAAAATAGACAACAGGTTTAGATAGAGGATCTGGATTGGCGCAGGCTTGGAGGGCCGAAGGGCCTGTTCCTGTGCTGTGATTTTCTTTGTTCTTTGTTCTTTACTTTAAAAATAGTCAAGAGCTCTGCTTCTGCCATATTTTCAGGAACAAAGTTTTAAAGACTCTCGAAGAGAAAGAAAATCTTCTAATCTCTTGTTTAAAAGTGACTCCCAATTCTAGGATGTCCTACTAAAAAGAAACATCTTCTTCACACCTACCCTGTCAAGACAACTCAGCATCTGATATTTTTCAGTCAAGTCACCTCTTACTCTTCCAAATTCCTTCAGATACAAGCCCAACCTATTCAGCCTTTCCTCATTAGACAAACCTCTCATTCCAGATATTTTGTAAACCTTCTCTGAACTGTCTCTAGCATTTACATCCTTCCTTAAATAAGGTGACCAATGCAATACACAGTACTTAGATGTAGTCTCACCAATGCTCACTATATAAATGAAGTATCATCTCCCTATTTTTATTCTTACAATAAATGATAACATTCTATTAGCTCTACTAATTGCTTGCTGGACCTGCACACCAACCTTCATGCAGGAGGACATCCAAATCCCTTTGCATCTCAGGGGTCTGCAATCTCTCACCACTTAGATGAAATGCTTCTTTTCTATATTTCCTGTCAAAATGGACAATTTCACATTTTCCCACATTATATTCCCTTGCCACATCTCTGCACACTCACTTCACAACCTCCTTACATCCTCTTTACAACATACTTTCCTAAATATCTTTGTGTTGTCAGCAAATTTTGCAACCAAGCCTTCTGACTTTTTATCTTAATCATGTGCATAAACTGAAAAAAGGTGTGGTCTCAGCTTTGATCCTTGAGGCACACCCATTTATGGCTACTCTCTGCTTCCTGTTAGTCAGGCAAGCTTCTATCCATGCCAACATTCTACCCCTACATCCTGAGCTTTTACTTTCTACAATAACCTTTGATGTGGCTCTTCATAAAATGCCTTCTGGAAATCAGTACTGTACATCGTTCAGTTCCCCTTTATCCACAGCAAGTGTTAGCTCTTCAAAGAAATCTAATAGATTGCCAAACATAAAAAGTTTCCCTTTACAAAACTATGTTAACTCTGCCTGGTTACCTTGAACTTATCCAAATGCCCTGCTTTAACATCTTTAATAACAACTTCTAACATTTTCTCTATGACAGACATTAAGCTAACTGGCTTGTAGTTAACAAGGTGTAGAGCTGGATGAACACAGCAGGCCAGGCAGCATCAGAGGAGCAAAAAAGCTGACGTTTTGGGTCTGGACCCTTCTTGCTCCTCTAATGCTGCCTGGCGTGCTGTGTTCATCCAGATCTACACCTTGTTATTTCAGACTCCAGCATCAGCAGTTCCTAGTATCACTGGCTTGTAGCTTCCTGCTTTTTGAATAGAGGAATTATTCACAATCTACCAATCTAATAGGACAGACCACAAAATAAGGCAGTTTTGTAAAACTGAAACAAACACATCAACAACCTCCCAACCAGGACAATTTGAGACATTTAGGATGAAGTCCATCTGAGTCCTGGCAGTTGCCAGCTGCAGCTCAAACAATTTACTCAGTACCACTGCCCTGCTGAATATGAGTTTCCAGAGTTTCTCTCTCCCTTCCATTTCCCGATTTATTGCTGCTTCTGGGGTGTTACTTACATTCTCTGTAGAGAAGACCACAGCAAAATATCTATTGTATTCAACCATCATCATCTTATTTTTCAATATTCATTCTCCAGTCTCACTTTCTGTAGACCAAAACTCTCTTGCTTAACTCTGTTGTCCTTTAAATATTTATAGAAACTCTTACTAATTTGTGTTAACATTCTGCTGCTTGCTCTCATATTAAAACTTTTCCCTCATTAATTTTTTGGTCATTCTTTGATACTTTGTTTATTCCATCTAATCTTTTGGATTGCCACATGTCCTTGCACAGTCGTAAGCTTTTTCTTTTAGTCTGATATCGTTTAACATTCCAAGTTAAGCACAGAACATGGGTCCATCCCTTGGAACTTTTCTTACTAGTAGTGAGATGGCAGCACTGTTAATCATTTAATTTGGCCACAGGCACGCAAGGTGATCTCAGCAGTGGATAAAGTCTACGGTCAGAAAATGCAGACATGATAGGCTGTAGGGCCTTTCTGTGCTGTTAAAAGTTCTAAAATAAAACATTACAATGTATAAGCTTGCAGAGAAACCATTGTTCTTTTGCAGTTCTTCTCATAATGTAAATAGGAAAGATTCCAAAGCAGCAAGAAATCCCATCGCAGAATTGTTTTATGTACAAAGGAGGGAAAAGTGCATAATACTCTTTCCCCTTGTGGAAAGGCACTTGTCTTCTGAAGACATATCACACAGAAATCAAATATCGCACTCCTTTTCAAATGATGATTTACCTTCTGCATTTCCTTCAGGAAGTAGTGTGCTCAGTGGTTTAGTTACCTCCCATTTTGGGTTGATGTACGCTGGCATAACCCGGAGCAGCTCCTGCTTATCCTCCTCTCGGAGAACAGGAATTGTTTTCAGAATCAGCTGCATCTGTTCCAGCTCATGAGCACCTGGCAAGAAAAGAAAGACGGAGAGAGGAAATCACATCATTTTAAAATTAATTCACGTATTCTTTGTCACAGTACAAATGTCGTTCAAAATTTAAAACATAAGTAACCGGATCCGTTAACTGTTAGGATATGTTAGAGTATATATTAGGGAAATATTGGACTGCGGCCAGGAATCCTCACAATGTAAGTTTCACCTTGACAATGAGAGGTGGAAAAAAGAGGCCATGTTGGTTTACCTCATGTTTTCTGGCAATGCAGCCAGGCACCCCTACTTGCTTTGACCTACATGCAGGTCTCCTCCCACAACATGAATTTAACTGCTCATGTTTTCTGAAGTGATCTAGAAAGTCATTCAGTTATAAACAATAACTGCAGAACAGAATCAACACACAAAGAGCTGACAGACCCATTAGCAATGCCAAAGGCATCACAGCAACATAAGATTCAGACATCCCAAGCTCAGTTGTCCCATATGGTCCTATTTTTCTAACAAATGGTCACTAAACTGGAACAGCCTTAGTGCACACAATTATACACTAAGAATAATATTTATCAACCAATCTTCCAGGCTATTTTATCATAAACCCTGGTGTTTCCAGCAGAATAGCTGAGAGTGACTTTGGGAATCCTTGCAGACCCTATGGAATCTCATGGCTCCAAGTGTAAGAAGGTCAGGAAATTCTTCTGCTGATTACCACCAACTAGCTCTCAATCAAGTGGCAAATTAGTCATCTCTTCATTTTGAGCAGCCTTTCGTCAAAAAACCGTGAACACAGAATACACAGAATAGGTGGGAATCTTCAACATTCACCATTTGCTGAGTAAGCAGAGTCCCAAAGCTCATTGCACCAGGCGGGACTGAGCCAGTGTCAGCTGATGAAGGAACGAACACAAGGGCATTCTGCCTGGTTTCAATCTCAGCAAGATATTTCTTACAGACTCAGTGGTCCACAATAACATCTGTGGTTGGGATAACTACCCTGTACTTGTGAAGTCTTATTTTTAAGGTGAGGGAACTCTCCATTTATATAGTGCATTATTACCATCACATTAAATCAAATATATATAAGCAGATCCAGCAGCCCAAAGGTGGGCATTCATGAGACATTATGGAACATCACCAGCAGTAGAACTGTATGCCAGCTTGTGGCCTAACAGATCCTCTCTCCTATCACCAAGGTAAAAAGAATAATTACTTTCCATTGAATCTTTTCATATGCATCATAGTTGCACTTGCATATTTCATAATTGAGTCTCAAGGTAATTTTGCTTGATGGTGATGGGAGAGAGGATCTGTCAAGCCATGAGCTGGAATTCTGCTGCTGTTGATGTTCCATAATGCCTCATGGATGCCCATCTTTGGGCTGCTGGATCTGCTTATACATATCATTTAATGATGGTAATAATGCACTATATAAATGGAGAGTTTCCTCATCTTAAAAATAAGACTTCACAAGTACAGGGTAGTTATCCCATCCACAGATGCTATTGTGGACCACTGAGACTGTGAGAAATATCTTGCTGAGATTGAGACCAGGCAGAATGCCCTTGTGTTGGTTCCTTCGTCAGCTGACACTGGGTCAGTCCAGCCTGGTGCTATGACCTTCAGGACTCTGCTTACTCAGCAAGAGGTGAACTTACCAATTTCGGTGCATGTTGAAGATTTCCATCTTCTCTGTGTACTCGTTTTGTCTTTTTTCACTTTATTTTAATTGTTGCTCATGAAATGGTAATTCTATCCAGCATTGCAAGACAACATTTTATAAATGGTAAATACATGAATAGGAACTTTCTTACCAGCAAACAACATCTTCCCAGTCAGCATTTCTGTAAATATACAGCCTGCAGCCCACATGTCAATAGCTTTGGTGTAGTTGTTCGGAGACAGGAGGAGGCGAGGAGATCGATACCATTTGGTTACTAAACCTTCAGAAAGATGACCCTGGACAATGAGAAGTGCGAAAACACAATATTGATCAACACAAACAATTTCCACATTGTTTAAAGACAAAGTTCTGTGAAACAATTTTGTTGCTTAAGGTACTAAGGGTATCATTATCACAAATTTACAGCATGAAATTGGCAACAAAATTGGCAAATATTCAGATTTTTCTTCAAAGTGAGGGCCAGGCATAATGCACAGGATGCCTTGACCATCATCCACTAAAAAGTGTGCAGGATCTTCTGCCGATCAGGGAGCTAAGCGGTCACCCAATGTGGTTTTTGGCGAATCGCTTTCTGCAACAGTGATTTCCCATCCTGCCTGAAACTGTCCGACACTGTGAGTAGCAATGCCACCTCAGGGGCTGAGGCAGCTGTTTGCATCATAATGTTGAAGTCCTCAAGCAGTGGGCAAGGTGGTGACTTTTCAGAGGCAGGGAGGTTGCAGAACACGGTGAAGGCATGTTGAAGACGTTTGGTAGCACGGTGACTCTCAGGTGCTCTAATCTGGCTCCACTGCATCAAGCAATTACTGCTTTTGGGCTTTCGAGATCCATTCTCAACTGTACGGCACTACAATTTATGCACAGGCCTCTTTTCAGCCCTATCACTAACACCTTGCTCCTTATTAACTCTGAGAACTTCTTCCTGAGTTATTGACTCATAGACTCAGATATTTACAGTACAGAAGGAGGCCATTCCCCCATCATTTCTATGCCAGCCAACAAAGATCTGACTAAACTAATCCCATTTTACAGCTTTTGGTCTATAGCCCTGGAGGTAATGACAATACAAGCGTATATCCAAATTTGGTTTAAATACTTCAAGGGTTTCTGTCTCAACCAGTCTTTCAGGCTCCCACTACCCTTTGGATGATAATGTTTCTTCTCCACTCTAGCTTTCTACCTCTTACCTTAAATCTATGGTCCCTGGTTATTGACCACTCCAATCATGGAAAAAGAACCTTCCTATCCAGTCTACCTATGCCTCTCAATCTTACACACCTCTAACAGGGCTCCCTCTTATGCTTTGCTACTCCAAAGAAAATAACCCTAGCCTATCCAATCTTTCCTCATAGCTCAGACCCTCCAGTACAGGCAACATTCTGATAAATCTCATGTGCATCCTCTCGAGTAGCATAATGTGGTGGCCAGAGTTGCCCTCAGTACTCCAGTTGTGACATAATCATAGTTTTATACAGTTCCTACATAACCACCTTGCTCTTGTATCCTATGCATCAACTAATAAAGGCAAGCCCATATGCCTGTTTGATCATCTGGTTATTTTCCCTGCTTCTTTCAGGGACCAATGGATATTCACACCAAGGTCCCAGTATTTCCAGCATCGTACTATTGATAGTGTAATCCCTTGTTAGCATTACATCATACTTTCCAAGTTGAATTCTATTTGCTACTGGTCTGTTTGTCTGTCCGGTCCATTGATATCCTCCTGCTAATTTCCTCACTATTTACCAAATCTGTTTGAGGCTAGGGTCTTGTGGCACAGGGGTACTGTCTCTGACTCTGCATCAGAAGGTCCAAGCTCAAGTCCCGTCTAGACTGGATATGAGTCATAGCTGTGCGCGCTGATCCAAACCCCAGATGCTCATTCCCCCTCTAC
Source organism: Rhincodon typus (assembly GCF_021869965.1). Taxonomy (NCBI): domain Eukaryota; kingdom Metazoa; phylum Chordata; class Chondrichthyes; order Orectolobiformes; family Rhincodontidae; genus Rhincodon; species Rhincodon typus. The sequence continues at coordinate 30,576,374 of NC_063332.1, read as the reverse complement.
TTCTGCCTGATTGAAAAGATTACCCTTCCCTCATTACTAACAACTCCTCTACCTTTATTTATCTTGGTCACCGCTACAGTTACAAACTCACAGGCCGCTTTCCCTCTAAGCTGTGCAGCCACTCGGAGGATCATCTGAGATTCTGTGCACCAAAACATTTGAAAACTTTAGAGGGTGTGCTACTTGCATGCAACAGTCTTGTCTGTACTGTGTAATTATTGAGCTGCAATAAGATGGATGACTGCAGTGAATTCCCCATTGTAAAGGTCACATAATTAAGAAAAAAAAATCTATGGGATAGGGGCATCGCTGGCTGGGCAAGCATTTTTTGCCCATTCCTAGATGTCCCTCCGCAGGTAGTGGTAAGCTGCCTTCTTGAACCACTGCAGTCCATTTGGTGTAAGTAGACCAACAATGCCATTATAGAGAAAGTTCCTGAATTTGACTCAGTAACAGCGAAGAGAATGCGATATACTTCCAAGTCAGAATGGTGAGTGGCTTGTAGAGGAACTTGCTGATGTGTCAAATCCCCAGTGATGAGCAGTTGAACAGATATTCACTCGTCATGATTTCAGAAGCCTGGTTAACTGGATCAGGCTGGCCATAATGCACAATCAACGTGAAAGCATTTCATGAAAATCCACCTCTGTTACCCTCCAGAAACCTCATTCCCCTTTAGTAATACCAAAATCATGCAATGCAACATTAACAGCTTCATTTTCATTTTATCAATTAAATTTATACAATTAAGGAGGTTTTCATTGAAGCCAACAGAAATTATTATGGAAGACAGCCCCAGTCCCTTTCCAGCTTCACATTTATTGACTCTAGCTTCCAGCGTCCGCGGTTCTTAGCCCCTCTCCATGCACCAGTTCCAGAAAATAAAACTCATTAAAAACCTATTTTCTCTTTTTGAAAGGTCAGCTAGGCCACGCCAGCTTTGCACCAGGATTAGGAAGATGCACGCCAACAACCTCGCCGAATCGAGATTCAGTGTAGGTTTTGACATTGAACAAAGGCTGTAGTGGCCAGTAACATACTTTAAATCTGTTGCTTGCTGTCAGATCAGCTGTTGGAAAATTGAAACCCCATGGATCACTACTGCAACCAAACGTAAATGCTTTTCTGAATCTACCCTATTAAAACATATTCAGCCAGGTGTTGAGAAACAGAATATGTTGCTGAGTCTTTCATACCTACAAGCTTTTATTTAGAGGTACACAATGCACTTCCAAGTTATTAAAACCCTTTATCACATAGTGTATATTAGAAACAATTTATAATCAAATAGTTTGGATATGTAACTACATATGACTTGAACCCAGACCTTCTGGCCCAGGGGTAAAGTCACTACCCACTGCATGTCAAGACCCTTTGCTCCTATATATACGATATATTTTTCAACAGAATTGGTGAGTCTCCCATTAATATCCATCACTTTAATCAACATTTAATTGATGTATAATTTCCAACCCCACTGCTTGTAATGGTATGACTTCCAGAAAATCTTGTGTGAAAAGGTGACCCTGACTTATAGCCAAAAATTGCCACTGAAGTCAAACTTGCTCCATTGCCAACCTACTTGATAAGAGTCATATATTAGCACACCATTGAATTTGGCTGTTGAGCTCCTTACGTCTGTGTACGTCAACAGATTGTGTCAAGGCTAACACCTCACTGGTGTGACTTGTATTCCTGCCTACCTTCCCCTCTGATATAACATCATGATATCAAGAAGGAACAGTAGATACACAGCCCAGTTCAAACTTAAAATAGTTGAGTTTGCAGAGCAGGCAAATAATTGTACAGTAGCCAGAGAATTCAAATTATACAAAAAGAATGTTAGCGATGGGAGGAAGCTCTCCTCACAGCTTAGGTAGGGTCCTAAGAATAAATATATAAACAGAAGGAAGCCTAGTATGTGGCCGTAGCTGGAGGATGAAGTTACACAGTGCACCAATGAGAATCACTATGACTTTCAGTTTCCCAAGGATCTATCTGAATCTTCCTTCTGAAACAAGCAAGAAAATTACACATTGCAATTTCAATTCTGGCCTGCACAGTGTACGAGGTTTACAGATGCTTGATGGAGAAAGACATTCACCAAGGAAGGTAGCATATAATCATCTATCTGCATGGATTGCAGAGGCCAGGGGTCAGAACAAGATTGTCACTAATTCATTCAAGAAATGTGTGGGATATCAATGCATTTGATGGCACAGAGTATGGTTATTTGGGGAATGATGATGATGTGATTGCTGATGAAAATGACACAGATAATCCACACAATGATACCATTCAAGAAGATTGTGACATGTTATTTGGCTTTGAAGATGAGGACGAAGGTGATTTTAAAGGATTTTAACATATGTTCACTGCAGTCTATGGTGCTCTGTACTGTGGAAAAAAAAGTGAAAATATATGGCTAAATCTATATGGTGTTTGATGGATTTGATATGTTTAATGTTCAGAAATTAATGTCTATCTCCATGGATGTTATTATTTACTAATAAATAGAAAATGAATGTTAAAAATACCTTTGGCTTGTGTTGCACCAAATTGACAGGAACAGTTATAACTTGGCAACTCTACGACAGCAAGACAACTGGAATGGACAGATTTCAACATTTCTCCTGTAAATATTGACCACCTAACTTTCAACTAAAAATTTTATCTTAGAAGTTTGACTTTTACATGAATGTACACAGTGATTCTCATTTCAATCCTTTGTTGTTAATTTTGTGAGCAGCTTCAACATTCAAAACAAATACTTCCAGGTCCTTAATACGGCTCAAATTTCCTGAGCAATTTAGCAGCAAATATTCACAGAATTTACACAGTCTGCAAGCGCTCTTATAACTGATGGATGTGGAAACAGAGTCTTTGAATATGTTTAAGGCACAGGCAGATAGATTCTTGATAAATAAGGGGTGCACTGTTCTTGGGGGTAGGCAAAAATGTGGAGTAATCAAAGCTACCGGGATCTGATTAAATGGTGGAACAGGCTCAAGGAGCCAAATCCTGCTCCTAATTTGTATGTTCATATCTTTATAAAGATGTTTCATTAAAGGGCAACTTCTCCACTTGTAAGATAACTGTAGATATATTTTTTTTATCAAGTATTTGAAGTTGATGCCAAAGAATTGGAAACATAATAAATATCATCTGTTATGGATTGAAAAGATATTATAAGGATGATTCCCATTTTACCCACCTCTAAACTGACTGAAGGCAAATGAGTTTTAAAAGGAAAGGCATTTTAACCCCATCAGTGCTGTAATGTTTGTGAACAGAAAACTGTTTTCTTGAAATATTACAGGTACCTCCAATTCCTTTTTTGCTCACTAAGGAAGGAAATGAAGTTTAGGAAGATGAGTTCACAGTGGTTTATTGTGTGCAGTAGCCAACTTCTTTTATTCCACTCCAGTCAAGATACAATTGAAGTGAAATCTGGTTAAGTTCCTCATAAAATTCAAATGTATTATGATCGCTGCTACCCAAGAGCTTCTTTATTTTGAGATAATTCACTAATCCTATGTCATTAAACAGTAACAGGTCTAGTTTAGGAGCAATTTACTGCAGATGCTGGAATCTGCACTGAAAGCAACAAATGCTAGAAATCACAGCAGGTCAGGCAGCATCCAAGGAGAGACAGCAAGCTAACGTTTCAAGTCTAGATGATTCTGATGAACAGTCATCTGGACTCAAACCATTAGTTCGCTCTTTCTCCATGAATGCTGCCTGACCCGCTGTGATTTCCAGCACTTGATGTTTACACCAGGTCTAGTATAGCCTGCGATAACACAGTGTGGAGCTGGAGGAACACAGCAGGCCAGACAGCATCAGAAGAGCAGGAAAGCTGACATTTCGGGTCGGGACCCATTGCTGAAGAAGGGTCTCAACTCAAAACGTCAGCTTTCCTCCTCCTCTGATGCTGCCTAGCCTGCTGTGTTCCTCCAGCTCCACACTGTGCTATCTCTGACTCCAGCATCAGCAGTTCTTACTATCTCCTAGCATAGCCTGCTTTCTGATTGACTGGAGAACACAGTGTTTTAAGAAACTATCCCAAAAACATTCTATAATCACCTCATTGAGGCTACGTTTGCCCATCCAAATTGTCCAGTTGGTACGTAGATTGAAATTCCCCATGATTGCTGACACACCTCTATAACAAGTTCCTATTATTTTTTCCTTGACATCCGACCTTACTATACTGTTACTGTCCAGAGGCCTGTACAACTCTCCCACAAATGACTTTTTGCCTTTATCATTTCTTAACTCTACTAAAACCGCTTCTGCATCTTGTACGTAGAACTTGGTTCATCCCTTTCTATTATACTAATGCTGCAATTAATTACAGCATCACATTTTCCGAGCTGCCTGTCCTTCCTAAATGTCTTTACCATTCAAATTCAGGCCCCCAATCTCTGTGATCCAGCTGCCACATCTCTGTAATGGCATTCAGATATTTCTTTTCTAACTTCAATTTACATTATCAGTTCACAGGGGTGGAGGTGGTGGCCTAGTGGTTTGATCACTGGACTCTTACTTCAGAGACCTAGGTAGTGTTCTGGGGACCTGGGTTTGAACCCTGCCATGGCAGATGGTGGAATTTGAATTCAATAAAAATCTGGAATTGAGGTAAGCATGAATCCATTGTCAACCGTCAGGAAAAAACCATCTGATTCACTAACGTCCTTTAAGGAAGGAAACTACCATTCTTACATGGTCTGACCTACATGTGACTCCAGACCCACAACAACGTGGTTGAGTCTTAACTGCCCTCAGGGCACTTAGGGATGGGCAATAAATGCTGGCGAGCCAGCGACACCCACATCCCGTGAATGAATTACACAAAGATCTGTTGTGAATGCTACATGCATTCAGATACAAGTTTTATTTTGTCCATTTATTGGTTTTGTAATCTCTAGCATTATCGGTTGATTGCTCTTCACTTTGCACTTTCCCATAGAAGTTCCTTTCTCTGTTTCCATGACTAAACTCTTCGATTTGCTACATCTTCTCAAATTTGATCTCTTGCCTCTGCTCTCAGTTTAAACCCTTTCTACTCCACTAATTATATAGTTCACTAGAATACTGTCCCCGCACAGTTGAGTTGTAAACCATCCCAAAGGTTCAGTTTCCACCTTCCCCATCACTGGTACCAGTGCCCCTTTCTTCCACATCAGTCAAAGCAGAAAGACATAACAAACATATATAAAGATAATGACTTGGATCGCAAAACATTCCTACAAACCTCTCCCCTCAGCGTTCTCATTTCTTAAGTGTGTGCAATTGCTGATGAGATTTGAGATCAGGTCATTGCACTTGAACTACACTGGAGCCAAATAGCTCCTACTTGCTCAAACCAGTTTTCTCTAACAGCACAGTCTTGACTGTGACACAGCTTTTGTGAAATACAATAAAAATCAGTTACCGATAAAGTCAGATCTCCCTTGTCATTCTCACAATATAAGAATCAAAAGCAATATTAGTGTTTTAAAAGCAGTACTGAAAAGCCAAAAAATGATAATAGTAATTGTGTTGAAGAAACAAGAAATTAATAATACCTATTCCTCCCAAGGCTCAATGTAATGTAGAAAATTATATCTTTGAAACTCAGCAATGTTCTCGTGAGAGACAGGTCTTGGCTAAACAAACAACAACATGACAGCTGGTCCACACTGCATCATTTTCTGTTATATTTTTCATCCACTGTTGGCTTTTATCCAGCTCATCAATGTCAGCTGAAATACTATCATCATACATGCCCTGTCTCATTTTCTTCTCTTCCCTCACTCGCCTGACACAATCGCCTTTAATCAAAGTTAATTGAAGCCCTGCTGCATGTTGTGATGGAACTGTTTAAAAACGGTTGCCAATGTCCTCAATCACCTAATGACCTTGAGATCAGAGCACACATTTGCACTGGGCGAGTGCACTGGTAGGGTCGATAGCTAACTGAACTGGCTTTGGCAAGAATAGCTTATTAACATAATTATAGTGCCTTCATGTTTACCAAATGAGCAGAGCTACACAACAGCAGATGGGGAGAAAGAATGTATTTGGCCTCTTAAAGAGTTGTTGCTCTTTTTTTTATGATTTTGTTCTATGCTGAGTCATTGTACCTGAATTATTCAGTCAGTGGAACACATTGTTGCTCAGAGACCAGGGATTACAGTGAGACAAGATTCTCACTAGTGAGTGGCGAGAGGCATTTATTAACATCCTCATTATTACACCTTGTCGCGCTTCATTTCTATATAGTTTCCCATTCTCCTACCTTCTGGATAGAAACCAGACAGCGACAAGTCCCCACCTGAAGGTTAGAGCACATAACAGGTGACTCCAGCTCACTGCTTACTTCTCTGGCCCTCCATCTTGGACACCAGGCACCAACATCTCAGGATATACGCTACGGGCAGCTGCTTCACACCCCCCTCATCCAACAGGACCTCACAGTCCCCATTGACAAAGCAAGGTACCAATTTCCCTCAGTCTGACATGTCTGAGGCAATTCATAGGACCCAAGCACTTGACCAATTGCACAGCTGGGCTTCAAAAATGCTGCCAGTGCCTGGAATCCTGCAAGATCCTGGCAGTGGGCAGTAGTTCTGTCTGTGACGAGTGGGAGAATATGGTGAGCAGAGTTCCCTAGGGGTGTGGTGTGTAAATAATGAGGTGAGTTTGGAAGATAGCGCGAGTAAACCCACCAAGGCCTGTGGACAGAAACCTTCCATGAAACTTGCCAAAATTGACACTTGATTTCTGGTAAAATTCAGCCTATTTATCCAGCTTTAAGTACTGAGATAGACCTGTACCAGCCTTGTGGGCCAGCATGAGAATTCTGACTGATATTGGCTGTTTTATTCTTCTCAGGTCAGCAATGTGGAAAGCATTGGTCCTCGAAGCTCGAAGCTTAAGAGAAAGAAGGAACATTAAATACCTGTCATCTCCAGGAAAGTAAAAGTTTCCATGTGGCTGAGAGAATCTGTAAATGTTGTGTACTTGGATTTCCAAAAAGCATTTGATAAGGTGCCACAGCAAAGTTTGCCATGCATGACGTAAGGGTAGAAATTATCATGGATAAAGGATTGGTTGGCTAACAGGAAGCAGAATGTACAGATAACTGGGTCATTTCTAGGTTGGCAAGTTGTAATTAGTGGATCGTCGTGGGATCAGGGGACTTAACTACTTATAATCTTTATTTAGATGGAAGGATTGAGTATTTGTCAGCTAAATTTGGGGACGGCACAAAAATAGGCTAGAAAGTAGTGAGGAGGACAAAAAAATGTTTACAAAGATAAGTGAAGTAAGTGGGCAAAAGAATTGGTAATTTGGAAAAATGTGAACTCGTGAAGACATGCAATTTAAATGGAGAAAGATTGCAAAACTCAGTAGTACAGAGGGATCTGGAGTCCTGGTGTATTAATCACAAGAATTTGGTCTGCAGGTGCAACATGTAATTAAGAAAACAAGTGGAATGTTGTTTATTGCAAGGGGAATGGAACGTACTAGTGGAGACATTTTGCATACTATTTGTACAGGACATTGGAGAGACCACATCTACAGCACTGCGTACAGTTTCAGTCGCTTTACTTGAGGAAGGATATGACAGTATCAGATGCAGTTCAGAGAATGTTGAGTTGACGGTTTCCTGAGATGAGAGATGTTATCCTATGACAAAAAGATTGGACTAATTATGCCTGTAACTGTTGGAAAAATGAGAGATGATCTCAGTTAAACACGTAAGATCCTGAATGGGCATTGACAAGATGGATGCTGAGAGGATGTTTCCCCTTGTGGGAAAGACTGGAATTAGGGATCACAGGTTACAAATAAAGGATCTCCCGTTTAAGATGGAGATAAGAAGATTTTTTTTCCTCATAAGATTGTTAGAAAATTAATTTTCTTCCCCAGAGAGCAGCTGAGACAGGGTCATTGAATATTTTTCAGGCTGAGTTAGATTGCTGATTGATGGGAGAGTCAAAGGATGTGGTAGACAGGAAAGTAGAGTTGAAGACATAATTTCTTTTATTTATTTATTCATTCATGGTATAAGGGCATCACTAGTTCAGTCAGCATTTATTGCCCATCCCTAATTGCCCAGACGGCAACCACATTGCTGTGGGTCTGGAGTCACATGTAGGCCAGAACGTGTAAGGATGGTAGTTTTCTTCCCTAAAGGACATTAGAGAACCAGATGGGTTTTCCTGACAATTGACAATGGATTTGTGGATTAGACTCTTAATTCCTATTTAATTCCTTATTGAATTCAAATTCCACCATCTGCTATGGTCATCCTTAGATATTTAATTACAGATTTTTTTATTGAATTCACATTCCACCATCTGCCATGCAGGATTTGAACCCGGGCCCCCATTATCTGGGTCTCTGGATTAACAGTCCAGCGACAATATCATTAGGCCATCACCTCCCCCTTATATATTTTCACATTGGTCTCATTGCTTTCTTTTATCGAACATCCCAAAGTTCATTCTGGTCTTCGGAGCAGATTGAAGGATTCCTGCCTTTTTGCCATACTGCAACAAGAAAATGTTCCTTGTACGATCCTATTGCATGGAGAGCAATCCTTATAATTCAGGAAAGATGGAACAGAGGATGCAATCCTCCAATCACCAATCCTCATTTCAAGGGGTATGTTTGGAAGCGTTCCTTGAAATCTTCCCTAGCACACCATACAGAAGTTTCAATGGAACTTCTCTAGCTCATAGTAGTGTGGAGTTTATGAAAAACTTTACAGCTAAAGGTACTGATTAAGCTCAGGAAATCCCCAGTAACTTCATTGCGAGCAGAAGAAAACAATGACAGCTTCTCTTTTAGATATTCCCAGGCCTCTTTTCCAAACTTGGAATGTAGTGTGCTGCTCTGATTTTCAGAGCTGCAGCTAGGGTTACATAGGTAAGACGATGGTGCAGTGGTAATGTCACTGGATTAGTGATCCAGAACTCAAGGTTAATATTCTGGAGATGTAGGTTTCTGTGATGCTATGGCAGATGGCAATATTTGAATTCAATAAAATCCAGAATTTAAAAAAAAGACAATCTAATTTTTTATCTGCATTCACAAAATGTGAATGTTACTGGTTAGGTCAGCATTTATTGCCCATCTCTATTTGCCCAGAGGGCAGTTAAGAATCAATCACATTGTTATGGGTCTGGAATCACATGTAGGCCAGGTAAATTGGCAGTTTCCTCCCCTAAAGGACATTAGTGTAACAGATGGGTTTTTACAATAACCATTAGGCATTATATGGTTGCCATTAGACAAGATTTTTATTCCAGATTTTATTGGATTCAAAATTCACCATCTATTATGGTGGCATTCAAACCCACAACCCCAGAGTATTGCCTGGAGCGCTGGATTGCTGGTCTAGTGACATTATCACTACTCCACAACCATCTCCCTAATGGAGACCCTTGTTGTAAAAAAGAAAATTTTGACTTCCCTACCAATGCCGCAGAATTTGAAAAACACATGAAAATGCATTGACCTGGCTATAAAGTCTCATTCACTTGAGATTATGGACTTTGCCGCTTGCTTTATCAAACTAGTGTAGGCTGATAAATGATAGCCTTGACCTTCAGTCTGTTCCTTCAGTAGTTGTGGCCATTTTCATTTTAGCAATAAAGCACACACCCAAGCACATTATTGCCAGGCAGGTATTGCATCAATCCTACACTTTTAAAATAAAAACATAATTTGCACAAAGCGGAAACTTTCTAACACTGGCATGGGTACAACATTGCTGCAGAAAACTTCTACATCAATGTGCAGTAGTAGGATGAGTGTAAAGATAAAGCTTTAAGTTTCCCACAACGCTGATTTCCCAATCCCTACTCCATCACTGTGGGAAATAAATTGTGAAGGAATATTTTCTCTGCCTTCTTTGGGAGAAGCCCATTACCAATTGTCTGGTTAGAGAGATAGGTGCAAATCACCAGGTGGAGTGAACTTCAGAGAGAAGACCCTTATTCTTTAGATATAGAATAATAGGTATACCTCCAGCCCTCAGAGTCATGAGACTGGCTTGAACAAAGGTTGCTGTTACAAAATTGTATCTGCTATAAATATCTCCTCATTGTCATTGACATTGTCACTCCCGTAAATGGAAAGCATATCTGATTTTTATAGGCATTGACTCATACTGCTCTCTATCTACTCAATGCAAAATGAAGTGGGAATATGATAACACCATGCACTTGTGATTATATTACCATGCCCTTGTAATTACACTCTGATTTTACACAAATGCTTTAATAGAATGGGTCCTGACAGGAATCAATAAGATGCTTTATTTCACAGTGAACATATAGAATGCTTCCATAACCATCTTGTTTAATGCAAATTGTACAACAAATTTGCATGATAAAAAATAAAGAACATGCCACTTTTTTTATTCATTCATGGGATGACAGTGTTGCTGGCTAGGCCAGCATTTATTGCCCTTCCCTAATTGCCGGAGGGCAGTTAAGAGTCAACCACATTGCTGTGGGTCTGGAGTCACATGTAGACCAGACCAGGTAAGGATAGCAGTTTCCTTCCCTAAAGGGCATTAGTGAACCAAGTAGGTTTTTCCGACAATCAATTCATGGTCATCATTAGACTCTTAATTCCAGATTTTTATTGAACCCGGGTCTGAGTCTCTGCATTAACAGCCTAGCGATAATATTACTTGACTTTCATCTCCCCTAATATACTATACAGCAAATGGATATTTAGCATCATATTTGATAAATTAATTGAACAATCTCTAGCATAATTAATTATAACTTGATACCTCCAACATTTTTTTTGGAATATTGGAGACTCCGAATTCGGTCATGACAAACTCAGACAGAAGTTGCTGGTAAAGCTCAGCAGGTCTGGCAGCATCTGTGAAGAGAAAATCAGAGTTAACATTTCAGGTCCGGTGACCCTTCCTCAGAACAGTAAGGGTCACTGGACCTGAAACGTTAACTCTGGTTTTCTCTTCACAGATGCTGCCAGACCT
>NC_063332.1:30546358-30564960 GCF_021869965.1 Rhincodon typus | reverse complement strand
CCCCAGAATGTTATATGGGTCTCTGGATTAACAGTCCAGCGATAATATCATTAGGCCATCACCTCGCTATCATCCCCATTGAAATTTGTACATCTTGGTCCATGTGCCAACAGCTAATAGGAACATTCATATCTTTGTCTACCTTATCTAAACGTATCATAGTCTTGATCTGGTTGTTATTATTGCCACAGTCAACTACAAATGGGTGGTAAAAATAAATAGGCTTGAATATTACAGACTTGAAACTCCACAGCAGACTCGATGGGCTGAAGGGCCTTCTTCTGTGCTGTAGATCTATGTGGCACTACATGCACAGACCTGATAGAGGCTCTGCCTAACTGAACTCAATTTTTTTCTTCACAGATGCTGCCAGACCTGCTCAGCTTTACCAGCAACTTCTGTTTTTGTTCCTGATTTACAGCATCCGCAGTTCTTTTGGTTTTTATGACAAACTCAGGCATTACAGTCTCTATATCCACGTGTAAATACCTTGCAACTTCTCAGCAAAACTATACAACCCTTCCCTTATCTCTAACAATAAAACCGTTCAGGCTTACTGTCAACCTTACTGCAGAATAGGTCATAGTCTCATATTTGCAACAGTAAAGGTTGCTGCAAGTCCTTTTTGTCTTACAACTGACCCCTATCCAACTAAAGTTGTCCTTCACCATACAGACAGAGGACATCAATCACAAATTGATGCATCTCAGGGCATAGATGTGGCACAGCTGACACTTCATTTCATGTACGCGTGCATATTCCTACATCTGTGGGCATGTAAGTACTAAGCTACACAGCTTACCGGTCCTTAGCCACATCCCTAACACTTTTTCCCAACGCCCAGTGTAGCTCAGCAAATTATCATTGTTCAAATGTGGCACCATCACATACAGAAAAGCCTTTGAATGCTTCAAAGCATTTTATTCATCAACATCAAAAGTGAACGATAACCAAACAAACAGAAACTGCATTTGGCTTTTAGAACAGAAATGGATTGCTTGCCTTTCAAGCACCAATGAATTTACATTCAATAAATAATCACTGCATCCAGCTCTCATCCACTGGAACCAGATGTCAATTAAGTCATACAATGAAATAAAATTAGGAACTGTAGTAGGTCCTTTGGCCCCTCAAGCTTAATCCACAATTCATTCTGATCATCCAACTCAATAAATAGCGTGTTCCCATGTTTCCCCCACATCCCTGATGCCTTGACCTACAAGTGCTATATCCAACTCCTTCTTGAAATCATACAATGTTTTGGCTTGATGGCCTTCCGTAGTATTGAATTCCACAGGTTCACCACTCACTCTTAGTGAGGAAATTTCTCCTCATCTCAGACCTAAATGGCCTACTCCGTATCTTTAGACTGTTACCCTGGTTCTGGACATCCCCACCATTGCGAACATCCTTCCTGCATCTACCCTGTCTAGTCTTGTTAAGTCCTGTCTGTCATGTAGTGCTCAAAATGGTTGAAGGTGATGTCCCTCCTGTTCAATGCCCTCATCTTCCTCATCAGAAGACAACTCCTGTCTCCCAGCTTGTCAGCCTCTATCTCAATAAAAATCGAAAGAACTGTGGATGCTGTAAATCAGGAACAAAAAACAGAAGTTGCTGGAAAAGCTCAGCAGGTCTGGCAGCATCAGTGAAGAAAAAAATCACAGTTAACGTTTCGGATCCGGTGACCCTTCCTCAGAACTGATGGTAGCTGGGAAAACGTTGGTTTATATGCAGAAAATAGGGAGAGGGATGGGGTGGAGACTAAATGATAGGATAAAGGATAGAGTGCAAAGAGAAGAGAAGAGCAGTTGGACAGACAAAGGAGTTGATAATGATCTGGCTGGGAGGGTGAATAGTTGTTAATGGGGACTGTTAGTGACTAACAATAGGTAGACTAACAATAGGTAGAACTAACATAATGGAAGGCTATGTGATAACAAGGCCTGGTGTGTCGGGTAGGTGGAGAGTTTAGACCCTAAAATTATTGAATTCGATATTGAGTCTGGAGGGCTGCAGGGTCCCCAAGCAGAAAATGAGATGTTGTTCTTGCAGCTTGCACTGAGCTTTGCTGGAACACTGCAGCAAGCCAGAGACAGAAATGTTGGCCAGGGAACAGGGTGGTGCATTAAAGTGGCAGGCAACAGGTAGTTCAGGGTCTTTTTGGCGAGCAGGACGTAGGTGTTCTGTGAAGCGGTCACTCAGTCTACGCTTCGTTTCCCCAATGTAGAGGAGACCACATTGTGAGCAGCAAATACAGTAGACTAGATTCTGAGAAGTGCAGGTGAAGTATTGCTTCACCTGGAAGGTATGTTTGGCCCCTTGGATACAGGGGAGGGAGGAGGTAAATGGGCAGGTGTTACACCTTTGCTGGTTACAGGGGAAGGTGACATAGGGCTGTGGGGGTTGTTGGGGGTGAAGGAAGAATGGAGCAGGGTGTCCCGGAGGGAACAGTCCCTGCAGAAGACAGACAATGGAGGGGAGGGGAATATGTGTCTGGTGGTGGCATCTTGCTGGAGGTGGCGGAAATGGCTTCTGATGATCTTCTGGATGTGGATGCTGGTGGGATGGTAGATAATGACAAGGGGAACCCTATCGCTGTTGTGGGAGGGAAGAGATGGGATGAGGGCAGAAGTGCAGGAGATGGGTTGGACCCGGTTGAGGACCCTGTCGACAATGGAGCTGGGGAATCCTCAGTTGAGGAAGAAGGCGGACATTTCAGAGGCTCCCTTGTCAAAGTTGGCCTCATCTGAACATATGTAATGGAGACAGAGGAATTGACAGAATGGGTTGGAGTCTTTACAGGAAGCAGGGTGTGAGGATGTGTAATCCAGGTAGCTGTAGGAGTCAGTGGGTTTATAATGGATATTAGTGGCCAGTCTATCCCGAGAAATGGAAACAGAGATGTCGAGGAAGGAAAGAGAGGAGTCACAGATGGACCAGGTAAAAATGAGGGCAGAGTGGAAATTGGAAGCAAAATCAATCGACTTTTCCAATTGTGGATGAGAAAGGGAAGCAGCACCAATGATATCATCGATATATCGGAGAAAGTGGGGGCTGGAAAAGGCCTCTATCTCATCTTCTGTTTGCCTGCTCCAGTTGTGCAGAACACAGCATGCTAGGATTATGTGGCACGCTTTGTCCAGAATGTTACTACAAGACCCATCCCAACTGATCATCTTCAGGAGGCCAACTGTTTGCTCCACCACGGCCCTGGGTGAAGAATGGGCTGCATTACCTTCACAATTGGCTTTAGTCAAGGTTTGCTTTCTTTCTCTCTCTTCTCTCGTTTTTTATTCTTCTAATTTACTTCACTTACCTCTTGGTGAAGAGCTCGGTCATGGCAATGGCATCAGCGGCAAGCGGGGGCCCAGCACTTGGCGGCAGCGTCGGAGGAGAATTTGGGTTCCCAGAGCCTTCTGCATCGTCGAGGCGGTCCTAGTGCTGACTCTTGGCTGTTGCTGCGGATTCATGGAGGCAGCGGTGGAGACAGGTTTGGGCCCAGTATCAGACCCAGCAGCACCTCAACGGCTGAATTGGCGAGGTAGGCCCAAAGGACCCGTGGTGGCAGCGGAGTCGAGTTTGGGCTGGTGCGGTACGCAATGCTGTCACTGCCATCTGCACTGGCGAGGTCCAGTGAGGACTCATAGATGGTGACTGTGTCAGTGGAGGTGGGATGGCACCGAAGAACGGCAACTGTCATTCCTGTGGTGGTGGCATAGCAAAGGGGACGCGTGCCTGGCTATCAGGCCTGTGGCCCATGATGGAGCACTTAACAAGAAGGACTGTAAAGTTGGACACTTTTGTTATTTCTTCATTTCCCTGCCTTTATATTCTATGTTTTGGTTTACTTTTCTGTGCTTTAAGATGGCACTGGGGAGTGGTGACACCATACAACTCTTTTCACTGTATTTTTCAACAAGATACACGTGACAATAAATAAATCATTTCGGGGCTGTGTAACAGAATCATCAGCTGTGGCCACAGTCCATGTTCCCCGCAGCCACACTTGTAAGATATCCAACCCTTAAATTGAGAAGTAACATGAGAGAGTTCATGTTAGGATATAGGCATCGAGGTAACTCCCAGGATACTTGATCCGGATTTTTAAATTATGGTACTGATGATCAAAGATCACTTGCAGATTGATGAACTTTTTGTTGGTGAACTCAGCTGCATAATGATATGGTACTCTCAGCTCAACACACCGGTAGTCACTGGCACCCTGCACATGGTGGCAGCCGGTTATGTTGGCAAAGTCTATCGTCCTTGCTGCAACACTGATCTTGTCATGGGGAAACGAGATGAAGCAGAGTGATCTGCCACCAATCAGATCACTAACAGCTCTAACACATTTGTTGATCAAGGATTGAGAGATTGCACACGGGTCCCCAGTGGCCTTCTTGGAAAGGGCCAGTTGAATAAAATGTCAGTGCAGCTGTCACCGTGACGACCACTGGGACAGGACAGTCACTTGCTCCTTCATGTCACAGGTCCCACTCTAGCAGGTGGCATAGGGCAGTCACAGTGTCCAAGGTCACTCTCAGTCTACGCTGATACTGCCCCTCACAAACCTAGAAGAAAAGGCATCGAGGACATTAGACCTCGTGTACGTCCTGCACATCCTGAGGGGACCTTAAGCTGTGACCTCTTCATGTGAAGGCTGTTCGATATCTACCTGCTGTTGGTCCTGGACGTGCTGGCATATCTGTTGCTTCTCCCTTACTCTGGGCCTTCAGTGCATCACAACAACAATAACCCCTAGCTGTGGCTGGTTCCCTTAGTCACACTTGCAATCAACCTGTGTGGCAAACACAGGAAACTGCACACATCCACAGCAATGTGAGCAGTCAGCATTCACGTCACTCACAAATGATGACTTAGCATAGTCTTCCGTTCGTGGGACAGGGAGCACTCTGACAGGAGGGGCTATGGAATGCCTTGACATGCCTTGTTCAAAAAAAGGAATAGGGATAACCCGGAAATTACAGGCCAGTTAGTCTTACATCAGTAGTGGGCAAATTATTGGAAAGGGCTCTGACAGATAGGATTTATGATCACTTGGATCGGCACAGTTTGATTCATGATAGTCAGCATGGATTTGTGAGGGGTAGATCATGCCTCACAAACCTTATTGAATTCTTTGAAGAGGTGACCAAACACGTGGATGAAGGTAGAGCATTGGATGTGGTATACATGGATTTAAGTAAGACGTTTGACAAGGTTCCCCATGGTAGGTTCATGTAGAAGATAAGGAGGCATGGGATAGGGGGAAATGTGGCAGATTGAATTCAGAATTGGCTGACCCTTAGAAGACAAAGGGTGGTAGTGGACGGAAAATATTCAACATGGTGCTCAGTTACGAGTGGTGTACCACAAGGATCTGTTCTGGGTCCTCTTCTATTTGTGATTTTTGTAAATGATTTGGATGTAGGAGTGGAAGGGAAGATTAGTAAGTTTGCGGACGATACGAAGGTGGTTCGAGTTGTGGACAGTGCAGAGGGCTGTTCTAGGTTATAAAGGGACATTGATAGGATGCAGAGCTGGGCTGAGAAGTGGCAGATGGAGTTTAACCCAAAAATGTGAGATGATTCATTTTGGAAGGACAAATTCGAAAGCAGAAAACAGGGTTAACGGAAAGATTCTTGGCAGTGTGGAGGAGCAGAGGGATCTTAGGGTTCATGTCCACAGTTCCCTGAAAGCTGCCACCCAGGTGGATAAAGTTGTTAAGAAGGCATATAGTGTGCTAGCTTTCATTAATAGAGGGATTGAGTTCAAGAGCCGTGAAGTTATGCTCCAGATATACAAAAGCCTGGTTCGGCCACATCTGGAGTATTGTGTCCAGTTCTGCTCACCTCATTACAGGAAAGATGTGGAAGCACTGGAAAAGGTGTAGAGGAGATTTACCAGGATGTTGCCTGGAATGGAGGGAAGGTCTTATGAGGAAAGGTTGAGAGAGCTTGGGCTTTTCCCTTTAGAACGACGAAGGATGAGAGGTGACTTGATAGAGGTGTACAAAATGATCAGAGGAATAGATAGAGTGGACAGCCTGAGACTTTTTCCTAGGGTGGAAGTAGTTATTATGAGGGGGCATAGTTTTAAAGTGAGTGGAGGTAGATATAGGGGAGACGTCAGAGGTAGGTTCTTTACTCAGAGTGGTAGGGGCGTGGAATGCATTGCCGGAGAAGGTAGTGGAGTCAGCCTCATTAGGGGCATTTAAGCAGCTATTAGATAGGCAAATGGAAGTTTAGGGTAAAAGTTTGGCACAACATCGTGGGCCAAAGGGCCTGTACTGTGCTGTACTGTTCTATGTTCTATGTTCTATAGTACTTTAACATTGGACCTTATTGTGATTAATGCAGCACCAGCCATGTCACAAAGCAACAGTGGAATATTGTAAGTGCTGCATGAGTCTCAGACTTTGTCCTACAAACATCACATCACCCAAGAAAGCCAACACTGCCTATTAGAGGAAAATAGAATAAGAATAGTTGGTGCTTGTTTTTGACTGGTGCAGATTAGATGGGCCTAAGGGTCTTGTTCTGTGCTATAGACTTCTATCACTGTCAGCATGTCAGAGAATGCTTAGTTAAAGGTGAGAGAAAATCAGTTTCTTGCCCCATGTACCCCATGAAATCTTAAATTATCTCTGTGCTTCATAGAAGTCCTACAGTGTGGAAACAGGCCCTTCGGCCCAACAAGTCCACAGAGCATCCCACCCAGACCCATCCCTGAACACTATGGGCGATTTAGCACAGCCAATCCACCTAGCCTGCACATATTTGGACTGTGGGAGGAAACTGGAGCACCCAAAGGAAACCCACACAGACACAGGGAGAATGTGCAAACTCCACACAAACAGTTGCCCAAGGGTGGAATCAAACCCGGGTCCCTGGCGCTGTGAGGCAGCAGTGCTAACTACTGAGCCACCGTGCCGCCTGTAAAGTAGCTGATTTGAACCTATTCATGACGGCCTTTACTGTCCACGACAAATGTCTTAGTTGATTAAAAGAAAGAGTCTTGTTAAAATGGAATGCTGAAACAAGATAACAGTTTGACAACAGGTCAATCCCCAATCACCTGCGAGATGGGCATGAACTCATCCATTGAATGTTTAAATTGAGAATAAAGCTCCCTTTATAAAATAAATGCAAAATACTAGAAATGCTGGAGATTTGAGTTAAAAACAGGAAGTGTTAGAGAAACTCAGAAGATCTGTGGAGAGAGAAACAGTGTTAAAATCTCAAATCCGATGTGACTTTGTCAGAACTGTAAGGGGCTGCAAAAGTAGGGTTTTTTAACGCTGTTGACAAACGAGGAGGAGAAGCAAATAGAAGTGCCCGCAAGCAAAAGGCAAAAGGAGTGCTACTGGCAGTAGAGGAGAGATTCAGATAAAGAGTATGTGTTCATGTTCATTACTGAAGACAGGTCAGCTCTGCTGACAGCAAACACATAAAAACAAGACATACTTGTGGGCTGGGGCAGGGGCAGTGTTAGCTAATCAAAATGATGGATACATATCAAGGTCAGAAGTTATTGAACACAATATTAAGCATGAAGACAGTAAAGTGCCTAAGCTGAAAACTAGGTGCCGTTCATCCAGCTGCATTGGGCTTCAAACAGCAGACCTAGGGCAGAAATGTTAACATGAGAGCAAGATGGTTTATTGAAATGGCGAAAAAACTGGAAGGTTGGTATTACTGTTGCAGATAGAGCAGGGATGTTCTGTAAAGCATTTGGTTGTGCCAATGTAGATGAGACTGCACTGTGAGCAGTGAGTACAACAGACGCTTCGCCTGAATGGTGTGTGTGGGGTCTCGGACAAAGAAGGAGGAGGAAGTAAAAGGGCAACTGTTGGGTACTTCTGTGATTTCATGTAAAGGCACCACGGGAGAACAAAGAGGTGTTGGAGTAACAGAGGAGTGGACCAAATCGTTGTGGAGGGCATGGTCCCTTTTGGATGCTGACAAAGACGGGGGACGACGTGTCTGGTGTGACCTTTTTTTAACGCGGTTATTGCTTTTGCATCTTCACACTCTTCGCTTGGAAAACGGTATGAGACTCAGAAACTGATGAAAGATCTCATGGACTTTGATGTGCATACTGCTTTGCCTGGGATTCCATTGGAGGCAGCTTCAGCCCAGCATCCAGTGGCCTGGGATTCCTTTGTGCGGCTTATGTGACGTCTTCTTTCCCAGGATTGGCGACGAGAGGGATCCTTGGAGCAGCTTCAGGATTCTGCAGAGTCTTGCAGCCTGAGATTCCAGCAGCCTGGTGCAGAAAGCCTGTTTCCCAGTAGTGGCTTCCAGGCCAGTATTCCACTCGTCCTGTGCGGTGGTGTTGCAGCAGCACTGTCTTTTCTGAACGCAGGAGCTGGGTTTTTCTCATCTATGCCTTCCGTTACTAATATAAGGGTCATGGTATGGCAACTTAAACACTTTTCACTGTGTTTTTATTTGTAAAAAGTACAAGTGACAATAAATGACAATTCTGTTCTATTCCGCCCAGTATACACCAGTGAATAAGGTGGTTAGTCCCAGCCTTTCCGATGAGGAGGGAATCACCTACGCATATTAGATACAAGTATCATATCGGATATCAAAGCAGAATTCAAGGCTTGAATTCTCATCACAATTCCGTGACACAATCTGGAAATGAGTTCATATCCTACACCTTCAGCCTACAGATGAAAATGCAGCTCTTAAGTCGTAAAAGATTGTAACTAAAACAATACAAAATTGAACAAATAACAAGCATTCACCTAATGAAATACAAACAGAACTCTCAGCTTTACACTTCACACTGGTCGTCTGTAAACTACTTCAAGTTAAACATCAACATGTGGTGACCATGTAAAGCTCCTCCTTGCTGATGATGTTGAATTGCAGGAATAATCTACTGAAAATATTGCTGAGTAAAGACCATCACAGGGCCACTCTATTTCCCATGACACAGGTAGACATTTTAATGGGGAGAAAAATCTTCCACTGTATTCTAAATATGCCCCATTAAAGAGAGACAGCATTGTTGCTTCCCTTAAGATCTCCTTTTCTCTAACTTACGCTGTAGGCTCACAAGCAGCCTCCATATTGGAGCATTCCCCAAAGAATCAAAATGTGAAACATGTGAGGCATTGCTGATAGCTCCCTCTGTAACTCAGAAGTCATAGTGATATATAATGTTAGTTGTGATAGTTAATTAGTTAAAAACTCTATTTGACATCATTTCTTGGTGATATTTGTTTGGTACAGTTGATTATATGAATAATTCTTAGCTGGTGAATAGGCAGAAACTCATTTAAATATTTGCAACCCATGAAGCATCTCAGTCAGCACGTTTCATTCCACTCAGTGAGTAATTAATAAGTGGACATGTCCATACAGTGTACTTTTAGCAAGTAATATGATGCACTGTGTTGATTCAATCTGTCTTTGTCTGTTTCACATCCTTGTATAGGTGCTGCAGTGAATGATTTATAAAGCGTACTGCAGGACACAGTGTGAGTCCTTATTATATCCAATGCCTTGATGAAAAATTATTATGCCATGGCACATCGAATACTCTCTTAAAAGTTCAATCACGTTTTATTGCAATACTCATTTATTTGTCCCTTTAATGGAGGTTATCGTTACTGTCTTACAAGATGCTTCACCTATGTACATGAGGAATGCAAAGATTTAATTGTTATTACTTTCTTTGCTACAATGTGAACATAAAGAAATGTGGAATGACCAGAAACCAACAGACCAGGGAAGATGGTTCTGAAAGGTTAACATTTTAGAAGAATAGGAACATGGATCGCTCTGTGTGTGTGTGTGTCTGTGTGTGTGTGTGTGTGTGTACGTGCGTGTGTGTGTACAATTCACAGGTGTGTGATAATGTGACAGAGCAGATTTCATCCTTAAGAAGAGATTGTACAGAACTCATCTCACTGAAAGAAAAACTGAATAAGTGTTGTAAAGCGCTTAGGCAAGTGGTTCTTCTAAATTATTGCACAAGTTGACAATGATTCCAGTGATCCATCAGGTTAACACCCCAGACTGTGTCCATTCCGTCTCATAATAAACTCCATCTAACCCAGAATAAAATGGGCCTCAACTTCACAGTAAATTATCACTAAGGCAACTGTGTTCAGAATAAATCAATTTTTATCTCATCTTCCCTTTACCCTTGACCTGTGGTGGAAACACAAACATTATCCTGAGTTTTTGGGCAAACTTCTGAGAAAAAGGAAGTAATTTTTAAAAACTGAAAATGCACAGCGTATGATTCAGCATCTGAAACCTGGCTGTTTTTTCTTTTAGATTCTGATGGAAGAAGAATGAATCACTTGTAAAGCACCCGTTTCACATTTCTCAGCAAGTTTATCCAGGCTTGGGCTGACAAGTAACATTCGTGCTACACAAATGCCAGGTAATGACCACGTCCAATAACAGACAATTAAACAATTGCCCTTTGATATTCAATGGCGTTACCATCACTGAATCCACTGGCTTTTGTGGTCAGTTGCAAAGTGGCAACATTTGCCACCGACATCAAATAAATCTCCACACAAACCTATAGCGTGACCTTCTGGTGGCAAGAACCTTGTTTCCTTTGAGGGTGGATTCTCTCTTGGCCCGGGGTTGGAGTGAGGTTCAGCCATGCACGTTAGAGTGGGTGATTAAAGCAGACAGTTGTGGTGTGACCTACAGTGACTGCATCACAAAAAGTCTATGAAGTAAGCTGCAGGAGGAAGAAGGTATTGGAAAAAAATCACATATTTAAAATGGCATTAGAAAATTACACTTTTGGTCAACATAATTGGTTTGATTAAAAGCGTAAACATTTTTAAAAGTACAATAATTTGTGCATATAAAGCATTTTAAAAGTGATATTTTATGTTTGATAGTTAATTCTAGAAAAGTGTTAGTTTCAGTTTTTTAAAAAACTTAAACAGATTTTCAGCAGTGAACAAAGAAATCCATTTCAAAGTTTAAATCTCCTGGGCCTCCTCAATATATTCTTGAATTGAAAGAAGGCCCTTTATGTCTGGTATAAAATTTTAGATTAAAATAAAATTAGATAAATAGATAAAATTCGATATCAAATTCTATAGTATAATTAAATTGGAATGAATAGGCAACTATTCCAAATTCACAAAGATTTCATACTTGCTGTGTGAAGTACTGAACCCTTCTGGGTAATATTTGTTGGTGCACCACAACTTTCGGATTAGTGCACTACAGTAACGCATTTTAAATGTTGCTCCACCATTCTGTAGCACTACTTCACACTGCAGAATCCTGGCTAATATCTGCCTCTCAGCTCCTCTCTTTAATTGAGATTTACCCTTATTCACTTTTTTCCTTTTTAAATGCTGACTTTTCCTACTTGCCCTCACATATGTCAAGTTTTATGTTTTATTTCTCACATGCAATGTAAAAATGACTTCTTCATTTAACTGACTTGTTCATACAGTCAAATAGAAGCAAAGTGGTAACCAATTTAAGCAGCAAATTTCAATTGTAGATTCAGTTGTAGAATTCTGTATCTTTTCTGCTCAGTCTAACAAAGATATTCTCAAAATGCACCTAGAGGATGAAATTTAAGTAAAGAAATGGAGTTGTGTTGCCAAAATAAAGATTGGATCATTTACTACAAAAAAGATTTGCCAACTTACAGAAAGTCAAATGTGATATTTCTGGTGAGAGTGGTATGCTTTATTCCAATTTCCTAACAACTCACCTGGAATAATATTTATACTGTACAATACAATTGCAAGCAGTTTCAGCATTACACAAATGTGAAATCTGTGATATAAGTTCAATGCAAAATTCCTCAAACACAAACTTAGACAAACAGGATGTAAAGTTTTGATATAGGGATCTGGTGTGACTTCAGGTTCACACCATAAAAGGCTTGTAATCAGTTTAGGAGAATATTTTGGAACATCGTAAATCATTGCCATCAACATTATCTTACATTTGTAACACATCCTTACATAAAATATTCAGCTCAACCAGTTGATGCCAGTGTTTATACTCCACTCAAAATCTATCATTGTAACCATTTACTAACACTTCACCCTCAATTGTTTGGTACTTTCCCCTTATATGTATCTATATTGCTTACTTCAACCATTCCCTACGGTAGTGAGTTTCATATTCTTTTCCTTACTCTTTCATGGGATATTATGGCCATTACCCATTGCCCTTGAATTGAGTAGCTTGTTGGGGCCATTTCAGAGGGCAGCGAAGAGTCAATTATATTGCTGTGGGTCTGGAGTCCATGGAGGTCAGACCAGGTAAGGATGGCGGATTTCCTTCCCTAAAGGACGTTAGTGAACCAGATGGGTTTTTACAAACAATCAATGATATTGTTACAGTAACATTTCTTGAGATTAGCTTAACTGAATTTAAATTCCATCAGCTGCTATGAGGGGATTTGAATGTGTGACTCCAGAGCATTTAGCCTAAGTCCCTGGATTACTAGTCCAGAGACACTACAATTATACCACTATCTCCCCCTAAGTTTCTTCTGAATTCTTCTGGAATTTCTTGATGACTATCTTATTACTGACAGCCTTAAGTAATGCTTTTCCCTACAAGGAGAATTCTCTCTATATCTACCCTATCAAAACTTTTAGTCATTTGAAGTCCTTTGCTGGGTCAACTTGCAACCTTGTTTTTCTGAGATAGGAAAAAGACACTCAGCCTTTCTGATACGTATACCATTACATTTCTCGTAGCAGCTCTGCAAATCTTCTCTGAACCCTTTCCAGTGCCTCCATATCCCTTTCACACAGTACTTAATAAGTGTGGTCCAATCAAGTTATGATACAGATCATTTCTATACTTCTGAATTTTATCTCTCTAGAACTAATGTCTACTGTGCAGCTTGCTTTTCTTATTGCCTTGATAACCTGGATCGTAATTTTTAATAGCTGGTGTATTTGTACCCTGAAATCCCTTTCGTTCCTCTACCCCATCAAGACTTGCATCTTCCAGGTAATAAGAGACCTCCCACAATTCCAACCATAATATGTGATTTCATATTCACGTTGAATCACATTTCCCAATTATTTGACCGTTTATGTAGGCAACATAATAAAATTTCTCACGGCACTTCTGATTGAAATATGACAAAGTGGTAGACTATTCAGAAAGGTGGCTGAAAGTAATTTGAAAATACTCTGCAACAGTCTTAAAATACAGCATGGGTACTGGTGATACAATGAGGTTTAGGGAAGGAGTCCGAGAAAGTTGGTCAAAGCTCTTCAATCCGTGAAATAACAACAGGACTAATGAACAGGCGCCTGCTGTTGGAGAATTATACAGTATACCTTAGGGTGTGCAGCTGCATGTGAAAGATTGAGGCAAAATTACGGAGTAATTTATGAACATGGATAAGGTCATTAAGAATGATTTACCCTCCCTGGTGACAACAGGAAATAAATCGATGAGTTGGGCCTGGAGAGATGATTGCCCCCTTCTTGCAACCTCACCCATTAAGGTCACTTAATGGCCTCAACTCACCATTGGCTCAATTACCTGCCTTCCCAGCAGGTAGGAGAGGTAGTTGGTTTGCCAAACCAAGTGAACCTGTGGGTTGAAAGTGGCAGGGGTTCCAAATGTCTCAATCTGGGTGCAATTGGAGGCACAGGTGAAGGGCAAGGAGGTGGCCTCTGAAAGACACCCTTCCGCCATAGCCTCCAACCCCACTGCCCTGACACTTCTCTCCCCATAACTGCACCCTGTGACAAGAAGTACCCATGAGGTGCTGAAGCTGCTAGCCTCTGATTGGTAGACAGCATCTGGTCACCTGGGACACCAGTGCCAAAGTCTACGATAGGTCAAGAAACTCACCCACGCTTGCAAGTCAGCTCGTAAAGAGCTAATTGATGCATGATAAGTCTAGTTTTCTTGGGATGGGGAGGGTGATGTGTCAATCACCACCTAACACACTCAGCTCATGCTTTAAATTCAGGAAAGATTTACAAGGATTTTGTCAGGGTTGGAGGGTTTGAGGTCCAGGGAGAAGGTAAATAGGCTGAGGCTATTGTCCCTGGAGCGTCGGATGCTGAGGGGTGACCTTATAGAGGTTTATAAAATCATGAGGAGCATGGATAGGGTGAATAGAAAAGGACTTTTCCCCAGGGTGGAGGGCATAGGTTTAAGGTGACCAAGGAAAGATTTAAAAGGGACCCAAGGGGCAACTTTTTCATACAGAGGGTGGTGCATGCATGGAATGAGCTGCCAGAGGAAGTGGTGAAGGCTGGTACAATTACAACATTTAAAAGGCATCTGGATGGGTATATGAATAGGAAGGGTTTACAGGCATATGGGCCAGACTGGCAAATGGGACTGGATTAATTTAGGATATCTGGTCGGCATGGACAAGTTGAATCAAAAGGACTGTTTCTGTGCTGTACAGCTTTATGAGTCTAAAAAGAAAGGGAAAATCACACCAATTTAATTTTCCAGCCAAAGAAACAGGGAGCCAGTGGAGGTCAGTGGGGGCAATATTTACTGTGAGTTACAGTGTGGCAGCCACTATTCTACACATGCTGAAGTTTGTACTAGGAGGAGCTCAGAGGACAGCGAAGAGAATGTTTTACAAGGCTTGAGGTAAGAAAAGCAGGAAAGCCTCGCTCTGTTGAAGTGATGAATTAGGGATGAAGATGGGTATTGTTGCTGAAGTGAAAGTATGCTGCAGGGACTGTTGACAGATCAGATATGGATTGTGGAACTCAGCCCAGAGTTAATGAGAACATTGATATTTGCATGCCAGGAGGGTCAGTTTGTGGGCAATAGCCATAATGGAAATTTCATTCATCTATTTTCGGCAGGAGCTGAATAAAATGGCTTCAGTTTCCCAATATTCAATTGAAAGAAGATCTGATTAATTGAGGTTAGATAGGCAAACTGATAGCATAGATGTGATTGTGCAACTCAGGCTGGCAGTGAAGGTTAAGAACAGAGTCTTAGAGTACATAGAGTTGACTGTGGCGTGGGCCAAGTAATTATAATTGGGAATATGAAGACCCCCACAGGGCTACGTAGAAGCTGAAGCAGATCAAAGATAATGATGATTGATACAGCAACTGATCATGGAAAACAGGTCAATGAGTGATAGTATACTATGATTGCAGTCACAGAGGATTTAATTGATGACTTTGACTAAGGTGGTGTTGGCAGGGCAGAAACCAGACTTTTTGAGAAACATTGGGATCACAAAGCAGTATGGCAATAGTAGACTCGCATATCTTGGGGGCGGAAGCCAAGTTAGATTCAGCATTGATAGCTGGAAAGTGTGCAGCAACTGAAGGTGGTTATTTTTTTGAAGGATGTTGAGGAAAGTAGAATGGGAGGTCAATGCTAACACTTTTCCAATGAAGGATATCTGAAAAACCGGAGCTGTTTATGCACCTTCATGCTCTGGAGCAAGGATATGGTTCAATATTCAGAAACCTAATTTAGCCACAGGCAGGTATTTTGTTTTTTCTCTTGTTAAACATCAAATCTAAACAGTATTTGGACACTAATAAGCAAAGCTTTAAGTGTATGAGCTTGCTCTGATTTGTGTTAGCCAGATGGGTAAGTGAAGCAAACAGTATAAGTCAAATTTGAAAGTACAGTGTTAAATTCCTTGGGATTTTTGTTACCTTAAAGACACAATATATAAATGTAAGTTGTTGTTGTATCACTCAAAATAGGTAGTAGTCTCAAACAGTAACTACATGTGTAAGTATGGCCTCAGGTTCAAAAAATGTTTATTGCTATTGGAAATAACTCGTAAAAAGAACATGCTGTTGCTTTATATTAGTAAGGCAAGGTTAGTTGAAGTGCCAGGAGATCAGAATCTAGTTATTTCAAACTTACATGTGAAATGAATTTAGTCACCAGTAAAACTGGGATATGTCCCAATGAGTTGACCTGCAACTGACCTACACTTTCAACCAAAACAACAAAAAGGACAAAAGGGAGTTACGGCACAGGAACAGGCCCTTCGGCCTTCCATGCCTGTGCTGATCATCACGCCTTAAGTAAACTTAAAAACTAACCTCCTGCCCTTATTCGGTCCGTATCCCTCTATTTCCTCCCTTTTCATGTAATCATCCAGATGCCTCTTAAATGTCGCCAATGTGCCCGCTTCCACCACCTCCTCTGGCAGTGCAATCCAGCCTCCTACCACTCTCCGCGTGAAAAACTTTCCTCGTATATCTCCCTAGAACTCTTCCCTCTCACCTTGAAACCTGTGTCCCCTTGTAATTGAAACTTCAACCCTGGGAAAAAGCCTCTGATTATCCACCCTATCTGTGCCCCTCATAATTTTGTCGCCCTCTATCAAGTCTCCTCTCAGCTGCCATCTTTCCAGTGAAAACAATCCTAGTCTTTTTAACCCTTCCTCATAGTCAATCCCCTGGAGACCAAGCAACATCCTGGTGAGCCTTCTCTGTACTCTCTCCAAAGTTTCCATATGCTTCTGGTAATGTGGCGACCAAAACTGTACACAATTCTTGAAATGCAGCCTAACACAGTTTTTATAAAGCTGCAACATGTTTTGCCGACTCTTGTACTCCATGCCCCGGCCCATGAAGGCAAGCATGCCATGTGCCTTCTTAATCACTTTGGCCACCTGTGTTGCCACTTGTAGGGAACTGTGGGCCTGCTCTCCCAGATCCGTCTGCATGTTAATGTTCCTAAGGGTTCTGCCGTTAACAGTATAATTCACACCTGAATTTGATCCTCCAAAATGCATCAGCTCACATTTGTCTGAATTAAACTCCATCTGCCATTTCTGTGCACAAATCGCCAATCTATCTATATCTCCTTGACCCTATTTGCTAAAGACATTTCATGGCCCCTTTCAGCCTTCCTAATTCTGTTGTTTCTTAATTTCTCTATTCTCCTCAAAGGCTTTGTCAGTTTGTAGCTGCCTAGACCTACTGTATGCTTCCTTTTTCCTCTTGACTAAGCTTACAATTTCCCTTGTCATCCATGGTTCCTGGATCCTGCCATTCCTATCCTTCAGTTTTGCAGGGACATGCATGTCCTGCACTTTAATCAACCAATCTTTAAAAGCCTCCCACATGCCAGATGTAGATTTGCCCTCAAATAACTGCTCCCAATCCACATTCCCCAGATCCTGTCTAATGTGGATGTAATTGGCCTTTGCCCAATTAAGCACTCTCACCAGAGGGCCACTCTTGTCCTTATCCATGGCTACTCAAAATCTTACGGAGTTATGGTCACTAAGCCCAAAATGCTCTCCTACAGAAATATTGATCACCTGTCCTGGCTCATTCCCTAGTACCAAGTCTAGTATGGCCTCCTCTCTGGTTGGATTGCCACCATACTGTCTCAAAAAGTCCTCCTGGATACATCTAACAAATTGCTCTCCATTTGTGCACCTGACTATAAGGGAGTCCCAGTCAATAAGAGGAAAGTTGAAGTCACCCACCACACCTACCCTGCTTTCTTTTAAACCTTTCCAGCATCTGACTATATTTCTGCTCCTCTGTCTCCTATAGGTCTATAGAAAACTCCCAGCATTGTGGTTTCGACCTTCCTATTCCTGAGCTCCGCACATAATGCCTCGCTACACGATCCCTCCGATGTGTCCTCCCTCAACACAACTGTGATGTGATCCCTAATCAAGAATGCAACCCTCCCACCCCTTTTGTTTCTCTTTCTGTCCCATCTAAGACAGTGATATCCTCGAATGTTAAGCTGCCAGTCCTGTCCCTCCTTTAACCATGTCTCCATAATGGCAGTACTATCATAATTTCATACAGTAATCTATGCTCTTAGTCCATCTGTCTTACCTGTTATATTTCTTGCATTGAAGTAAATGCAGCCCAGATCTCTAGTCCCTCTGAGCCGTGCGACTTCCCTCTGCCTACTGTTACACTGCGCTATGCATATCTCAGTCTCTCAGTCCCTGCACTAATGGGCCTGTTGTTCTAGTTCCCACCTTCCTGCCACACTAAGTTAAACCGTCCCAAAGAGCTCTAGCAAACCTCCCGCTCAGGATATTGGTGCCCCTCCAGTTCAGGTGCAACCCATCCTTCTTGTACAGGTCTCACCATGCCCAGAAGACATCCCAATGATCCATATATCTAAAGCCCTCCCTCCTACACCAGCTCTGTAGCCACGTGTTCAACTGTACTCTCGATTCCTAGCCTCACCATCCCATGGCACAGGTAATAATCCTGAGATTACTACCCTGGTAGTCCTGCTTTTTAGCTCCCTACCTAACTCCCTGAATTGTCCTCGCACGACCTCTTCCCTCTTCCTACCTATGTCATTTGTGCCAATGTGGACAATGACTTCTGCCTGTTTTGCCTCCCATTTCAGGATTTCCTGTACCCGTTCCGAGATATCCAGGACCCTGGCGCCAGGGAGGCAACACACTATCCTAGAGTCTCGTTCACAGCCACAGAAACGCCTGTCTGTGCCCCTGACTATCGAGCCACCTACTACTATCGCTTGCCTGGACTTTGCCCCACCCTGCTCTACAGCCACAGGCCTGGCTGCTGCTTGTACTATCTCCTGAGAGGCTATCCCCACCCCACAACAGTATCCAAAATGGTATACCTGTTTGAGAGGGGAATATCCACA
>NC_063332.1:30503582-30541358 GCF_021869965.1 Rhincodon typus | reverse complement strand
ATCAGAAAAGCTTTTCTGATGAAGGGTCTAGGCCCGAAACGTCAGCCTCTCTGCTCCTATGATGCTGCTTGGCCTGCTGTGTTCATCCAGCCCTGCACCTTGTTGTCTCGGATTCTCCAGCATCTGCAGTTCCTACTATCTCAGTATAAAAGCAGTGTTCAGCACACCTTCAGGGACTTACTGCTGCCCAGTCCTTCTGAGTGTAAAATCAAGACATCTGTCCGTAAATGTTTCTTTTTATACTCTCTGTAGGCAGGTTGTGGTTTCCTGTCCCAGTTATTGAATTTGGCAGCTAACAATGCTGGATAATCCAGTACTGAGTTAAGCCAATGAGCTTTAATGTAGCTTACTTACTTTGTGTGAATAATGTGGGTCCACAATTCTTGCCAATCCAAAGTCACCAATTTTCAACACAAGATCTTCGGTGTTGATAAAGATATTGGCTGGCTTTAGATCTCTATGCAGTATGTTAGCTGAATGAATATATTTGAGTCCGCGAAGTAGCTGGTACATAAAAAGCTTAGCGTGTTCCTTTGAGAGGGGTCCCTGCTCCAAAAGGCGAGCAAGGTCTGTGTCCATGTGTTCTTGGACTATGTACACCACACTCAACCTCCAGATATCACGAGGTATATCACTTCCTTTGGGGCCGAGGACCTCAAAAACCTTTACGATGTTGTCATGATCCAATCGACGGACAATTTTGATCTCTCGTAGAGCGTGCTTGATACTTCGCGAGTCACTAATAATGATCTTCTTCACTGCAACCTTACGGTAGCTTTGGCTGTCTATTGCTGCAAAAACCAATCCGTTGGCGCCATATCCCAAAGGTTTCAACTCGATATAACGGGCACCTAGATCAAACCCATGGACATGGGTGATGCAGTCAAACTTTTCTGCCATTGCCCTAATCAATTAAACTCTCAGGGCACTGGCTGCTGTTTTTCTTTTACTCATCCAGAAGCCTTGAGGAGTACTCGAATCTTTTTTTTTCAAAGCTTGATAATATGAAAAGATAGAGCTCCCAGTGTTTTGCTGAAGAGGTCTATTCTTCAGTTGACATGCCTTAGAGACACATTTCACAGATGTTCTGTGTCTGCTTGGATTTCCATGAAGCTGTGCAGCAACACAGGCAGAAAAGCAATTGTCTTGTTCAACAGTAGTTCTCCTGCTGTTCTTCACAGCTCATTGAGATTTTTATTGCCATTCGTTTCTGCCAATATTACGTAAACAGTTTGGCCTTGTTCCACACCAAGACTCCTCCTGAAAGAAAAAAAAAATTTACATATATAGGAAATCTCCAGAAGCTAGACAATAAAGATTATGTGAACAATTCTCTAACAACACCAAGAAATAAAAGACTCAAATGCTAAGATCAATTCCTTAAAGAAATAATAACTAGTCAAGTAAAATCTCATGGGACTGAACTGAAAATAGAGGATCTGTGTTTTTGAAATTTATTCAAGGTTTCGTTAATGGCTGTTGACAAATGCACTGCTGTTGTGATACTGAATTGCACAAGTCAGGAAGATCCAAGACTGGGTCAAAGTCTACGTTGAGATAGTTGATCACAACAGGGACAATGCAGGCACTTTACAAAGGACTGTTAAAATAGATTCATTCACAGGATGTGAGCACCACTGGCCATGCTGGCATTTACTGACCATCCCCAGTTGTCTTTGAGGAGGTTGGCATGAGCAGCCTTTTTGAATCGCCATATTCTGTATTTTTGGACTAGTTATGCAGGTTAATACAGCTTATGGCTATCCACTGATGAAGTTCAATGCAAAAAAGTGTGAAATAATGCATTTTGGTAGGAAGAACTTGGACAGACAATACAAAACAAGCTGCGTAAATCTAAAAGGGGTGTAGGAGCAGAGGGACTCGGTGAATACGTGCACATATCACTGAAGGTGGCAGGACAGGTGGAGACAGCAGTTAGTAAGGATATAAATCCTGGGCTTTATTGATAGGAATTTGAAGTGCAACAGTAACTTGTATAAGATACTTGTTAGACCTCAACTGGTGTACAGTTTGTGCACAACTCTATGGGAAGGATGTGAATGCATTGGAGAGAGGACAAGATTGATGCCAGGGATGAGAAACTTCAGTGTAAGGATAGATTGGAGAGGTTGGAAACAAGGCTGAGGGGAGACCGGACAGAAATATTCCTATTCATGGGGGAGCGGGATAGAGCAGACAGGGAGAAATTGATCCCAATCAAAAATGGATTGAGAATAAGATGTAGTAGGAACTGCAGATGCTGGAGAATCCGAGACAACAAGGTGCAGGGCTGGATGAACACAGCAGGCCAAGCAGCATCATAGGAGCAGAGAGGCTGACGTTTCGGGCCTAGACCCTTCATCAGAAAAGGGGGAGGGGAAGGGGGTTTTGAAATAAATAGGGAGAGAGTGGGAGGCGGATAGAAGAGGGATAGAGGAGAGGATAGGTGGAGAGGAAACAAACAGGTCGAAGAGGCGGGGATGGGGCCAGGAAAGGTGAGTGTAGGTAGGGAGTTAGGAAGGGGATAGGTCAGTCCAGGGAGGACGGACAGGTCAAGGGGGCGGGATGAGGTTGGTCGGTAGGAGATGGAGGTGCGGCTTGAGGTGGGAGGAGGGGATAGGTGGGAGGAAGAACAGGTTAGGGAGGCAGGGACGAGTTGGACTGGTTTTGGGATGCGGTGGGGGGAGGGGAGATTTTGAAACTTGTGAAATCCACATTGATACCATTGGGCTGCAGGGTTCCCAAGCGGAATATGAGTTGCTGTTCCTGCAACCTTCGGGTGGCATCGTTGTGGCACTGCAGGAGGCCCAGGATGGACATGTCGTCTGAGGAATGGGAGGGGGAGTTGAAATGGTTCGCGACTGGGAGGTGCAGTTGTTTGTTGCGAACCGAGCGTAGGTGTTCTGCAAAGCGGTCCCCGAGTCTCCGCTTGGTTTCCCCGATGTCGAGGTAGCCACACTGGGTACAGCGGATGCAGTATACCACATTGGCAGATGTGCAGGTGAACATCTGCTTGATGTGGAAAGTCTTCTTGGGGCCTGGGATGGGGGTGAGGGAGGAGGTATGGGGGCAGGTGTAGCACTTCCTGCGGTTGCAGGGAAAAGTGCCGGGTGTGGTGGAGCCCCCTTGACCTGTCCGTCCTCCCTGGACTGACCTATCCCCTTCCTAACTCCCTACCTACACTCACCTTTCCTGGCCCCATCCCCGCCTCTTCGACCTGTTTGTTTCCTCTCCACCTATCCTCTCCTCTATCCCTCTTCTATCCGCCCCCCACTCTCTCCCTATTTATTTCAAAACCCCCTTCCCCTCCCCCTTTTCTGATGAAGGGTCTAGGCCCGAAACGTCAGCCTGTCTGCTCCTATGATGCTGCTTGGCCTGCTGTGTTCATCCAGCCCTGCACCTTGTTGTCTTGAGAATAAGATGTCACAGATTTAAGGTGATTTGTAAAATAAGCAAGGGTGATGTGAGACAAACTAAATTCACGCAATGAGTGTTTCCGGTCTGGAATGCACTGTTTCAAAGGGTGATGAAGGTAGGTTCAATCAAGGCATTCAATTATTTAAATGGAAATGATATGCAAGTGTATGGGAAAAAAGGAGAATGGCACAAATTTATGGTGCTCATTTGTAGAGCCATTGCAGATATGATGGGCCAAATGGCCTCCTCTTGCACTGTAACACTTCTGCAATTCAGTAACAACATATGCAAGCTCCCCATCAAGCCATAATTCCTGAGTTGGCGATGTATCATCTTTCACTACCACTGGGTCAAATGCCTGGGGACTATCTCCCTAACAGCACCGTGGGTGTACCTACACCAAACAGGCTGCAGCATTTCAACAAGGGGCTGTTTCAGCACATTCTCAAGGACGATTAGAGATGCGCACAAAGTGGCATCCACATCTCATGACAAAAATAAAAGAAAGACAGACATTGCCCACAGAACTAAATCCCAGCATGGATCAGCACTTTCAAAAAAGGCTAGGATTGGAATTCTAGTTTGTTCAGGAGTTCAAAGGATTAGGACTTGTTTTTGTGTGATACTCTAAAAGAAATGAATTACATTTCAGGAGAGTTATAAATTGGACAGCCAACACATTATTACCCACCTTACACTATAATATAAAGTCAAAATCTACCCCAAAAAGTATATTCAAATTCCTCAGCCGAACTAGTAGTTGCTCTAGAAGCAGGTTATAATATTGCCAACAGTGAGGTTCCCTTGCTTTCCCGGTTTTACAACATGTTCTGTATAGGATAGTATCAACATAAATGTTCTCTGTTATAATTTATTTTTTCCAGTTTCCTCTCCTATTTTTCACTTGCTCATTGAATGTAGATGTCACTGGCTGGGCCAGCACTTATTGCCCATCCTTAATTGCCCTTGAGCATTAAGTTACATTGCTGTGGGTCTGGAGTCATGTAGGCCAGACCAGGTAAGGACAGCACTTTCCTTCCCTAAAGGACATTAATTAAGCAGGTGAGTTTTTACCACTAAGCTAGCTTTTATTTCTGGTTTTTGCTGAATACAAATTTCACCTGCCTACCATATGGGATTCAAACCTACTCAAAACTATGAACCTGGGGTTCTAGACTACTAGTCCAGTGACACCACCACTATGCCCTCAGTTTTTGCTATTTTAAACATGCTTCCTCGTGCTAGATCGTTTCCTATTCACTAAGCAACCTTCCTCATCTCACCCAAGTGATTGTTCTTCCTCTATGATGTGATGATACTGTGCTTTTAGGAGACGTGTTCTGTCCTGTTTCTCTTGCTGAGGGGTTTTGTCACAACGATTTCAAGGTGTCTCTACCTGGCAGTTTGTAAATAGCTTTGGGTTTCCTCCTGTGTGTTTTTTCACAGTAAGGTAAAAGAATCATGAGTGGACGGGGTCAGGCTCACACAGATCCAGAGGACTTTGGTTTTGCTTGCCATTAGACTAGCTTTTAATTTTAGTTTTATTAATTGAATTCAAATTTCACTGTCATGATAGGATTCAAATCCATGTCTCCAGACCATGAGCTTGGTGCAAAAGTAGTCAATGCTGGAGTACACATGCTGATAAAAGGTACATAATATAATTTGTTTGCCAAAAAAGTAATGGATTTTTTTTATTCCTTTGTGGGATGTGGGCGTCGCTGCCTGGACCAGCAGTTATTGCCCGTCCCTTGTTGCCCTTGAGAAGGTGTTGGTGAGCTGCCTTCTTGAATCGCTGCAGTCCACCTGCTGTGGGTTGACCCACAATGCTGATAGGGAGGGAATTCCAGGATTTTGACCCAGCAACAATGAGGGAACAGTGACATATTTCCAAGTCAGGATGATGAGTGGCTTGTAGGGAACCTGCATGTCCCAAGTACGTGCTGCCCTTGTCTTTCTAGACGGAAGTGGTCATGGGTTTGGAAGGTGCTGTCTGAGGATCTTTGGTGAATTTCTGCAGTGCATCTTGTAGATAGTACACACTGCCGCTACTGAGCGTCGGTGGAGGAGGAAGTGGATGCTTGTGGGTATACTGCCTGTCAAGAGGGCTGCTTTTTCCTGGATGCTGTCAAATTTCTTGAGTGTTGTTGGAGCTGTACCCATTCAGGCAAGTGAGGAGTATTCCATCACAGACCTGACTTATGCCTTGTAAATGATGGTCAAACTTTGAGGAGTCAGGAGGTGATTACTCACCACAGTATTTGTAGCCTCTGACCTGCTCTTGCAGCCACTGTGTTTATGTGGTGAGTCCACTTGAGTTTCTAGTTAATGGATAACCCCCAGGATGTTGATAGTGGGGGATTTAGCGATTGTAAAACTATTGAATGTCAAGGCAAAGTTAGATTGGTTCTTATTGGAGATGATCACAGCTTGGCTTTTGTGTGGCGCAAATATTACTTGCCACTTCTCAGCACAAGCCTGAATATTGTCCAGATTCTGTTGCATTTCAACATGGACTGCTTCAGTACGTGACAAGTTGCAAATGGTGCTGAACATTGTGCAATCTTCGGCAAACATCCCCACTTTTGACCTTATGATGGAGGGAAGGTCACTGATGAAGCAGCTGAAGACGGTTGGGCCTAGGGCACTACCCTGAGGAACCCCTGTAGAGATGTCCTGGAGCTGAGATGATCGACTTCTAACAACCACGACCATCTTCCTCTGTGTCAGGTATGACTCCAACCAGCACAGAGTTCATTGATTCCAGTTTTGCTAGGGCTCCTTGATGCCACACTCGGTCGAATGTAGCCTTGAAGTCAACGGCTGTCACTCTCACCTCACCTCTGGAATTCAGCTCTTTTGTCCATGTTTGAACCAAGGCTGTAATGAGGTCAGGAGCTGAGTGGCCCTGCCGGACCCCAAACTGGGCATCACTGAGAAGGTTATTGCTGAGCAGTTTCTGCTTGATAGCACTGTTGATGACACCTTCCATCATTTTACTGATGATTGAGAGTAGACTGATGGGGTGGTGTCTGGCTGGGTTGGAGTTGGCCTGTTTTTGTCATGTACAGGACATACCTGGGCAATCTTCCACATTTTCGGATAGGTGCCAGTGTTGTAACTGTACTGGAACAGCTTGCTAAGGGAATGGCATGTTCTGTAGCACAAGTCTTCAGTATTATTGCCGGAATGTTGTCTGAGCCCATAAGTTTTGCAGTATCCAGTGTCTACATCCATTTCTTGACATCACACAAAGTGAATTGACAGGAAGTGATGGCTTAGTGGTATTATCGCCGGACTGTTAATCCAGAAACCCAGGTAATGTTCTGGGGACCTGGGTTCGAATCCTGCCATGGCAGAGGGTGGAGGGTGGAATCTGAATTCAATGAATATCTGGAATTAAGAATCTAATGATGACCATGAATCCATTGTCGATTGTCGGAAAAATCCATCTGGTTCACTAATGCCCTTTAGGGAAGGAAACTACAATCCTTACCTGGTCTGGCCTACATGCGACTCCAGACCCACAACAATGTGGTTGACTCTTAACTGCCCTCTGGGCAATTAGGGATAGGCAATAAATGCTGCCCAGAAAGTGATGCCCTCATCCTGCAAATGAGTAAAGGAAAAAAAAGTGAATTGGCTGAAGATTGGTTTCTTGGAACCATTGGAGGAGGCTGACATGGTTTATCCATTCGGCACCTCTGGCTGAAGATTGCTGAGAATGCTTCAGCCTTTTCTTTTGCACTGATGTCCTGGGCTCTTCCATCATTCAGGATGTGGATGTTTGTGGTTATTTGTTGAAGTCAAATAATGAAATAACAGAAGTTTCAAACCCAGGAAATTACTGTATAGTAACAAGCTATCATAATTGAAAGTTTTTACACCCAAATCTCATCAGTAGGTAATTCCAGTTTAAATATGAGATGCAGCCAGTTGAAGAGCTGGCACTGCCTAAACTCAGCACAGCTGAGGCGATGGTCTACTGGTATTATCACTAGTTTGTTAATCTAGAGACCCAGGTAATGTTCTGGGACCCTGGGTTCTAATCCTGCCATGGCAGATGGTGGAATTTGAATTCAATTAAAATCTGCAATTCAGAGTCCAATGATAACCAAGAATCAATTATTGGGGGAAAAACCCATCTGGTTCACCAAAGCCCTTT
Source organism: Rhincodon typus (assembly GCF_021869965.1). Lineage (NCBI taxonomy): Eukaryota > Metazoa > Chordata > Chondrichthyes > Orectolobiformes > Rhincodontidae > Rhincodon > Rhincodon typus. Next base: position 30,533,776 of record NC_063332.1, on the reverse strand, counting down.
AGAGAAGCAAACTGCCATCCTCTCCATGTGACTCTAGACACGCAGCATTGTGGCTGACTCTTAACTGACCCCGAGGCAATTAAAGATTGGCAATAAATGCTGGCATAGCCAGTAATGCCCACATCCTATGAATGAATTTTTAAAAAGCTGTTAAAATCAGTAAGTACTGGTATTACTTATTGAACATCAGGAAATATTCTGTGTGCTCATTCTGCTATATGCCTTTATAATTAACTCTTTTGGTAACTGAAAGTACTATCTGTCAGATGCGGTGCTGAAGTAACCCTTAACAATGTCACAAATGACATTCTGCATGACTGTAACCAGAGTACAACACTTCACATCCTTCTCGATCTGTCTGCAGCCCTTCACTCAGTTGTCCTCATCGTTGTCCTTCAATGTCTCTTCTCCATTTTCAAGATGAGTGAGACTGCTCTTACTTGATCCTATTTTTAACAATCTGGTCTTAGCCAGAGAATCTCTTGTAATGTTTTTTCTTTCTACTCTCGCAATGTTAATTCTGGATCCTTCCCCTGTTATATCTAGGGCTATATCCTTGGTTCCTCCCTATTTCACACCAAAAACATCACTTGAAAACACAATACCAGATTCCAAATGTACCTTTAAGATATCTAGTGTCCAAACCCATCAGCTCTCATGTTTCTGCAATTGCATTTCTGCCATCCAAAACAGGATGAACAAAAGTCACCTCCAACTTCAGTCCATAAATATATTCCATTGTAATTACAGTTGGTACTCGCAATATGCAATGGTTCTATCTGTGTCAGGACGAAGGGAAGACATGTTAGTGCTTGGGTTGGAGGTTCCTCATTAGGAAGAGTAAGGGGTGAATGGACTGAAGTACACAAGATCCTGAGTGGTGCTAACAGGGTGGACGTGGACAGATTTGTCTTGTGGGAGAACTTAGAATGAGAAGTCACTCTGTTAAAAATAAGGAGTCAGCCACTTATGACAGAAATGAAGAGACATTTTTTCTCACATTGGATGGGAGTCATTGGAACTCTCTTCCTTCAAAATTAACTGACTTGTCTAAATAGAAGAGGCTCTGGTATTGAATAAGAAGTGGTTTGTTGCATATTAGCAACCAGTTACAGGTTACTTTGGTATGATGAACATTGTTACCGAGATATTGAGAAGAACCCTGATGATTTGATTTGATTTATTGTCGTCACATGTACCTAAGTACAGTGAAAAGTTCTGTTTTGTGAGCAGTGCAGGCAGATCGTAGCAAGCAAGGACATACAGATCATAAGATGCTTAGACAAAGTGAGGAATACAGGTTACAACTGCACAGGAGGTGCACAAAGCAGATCAATATTAGCAAGATCAGCATTATTTGAAGTTAGAGAGGTCCATTCATCAGTTTAATTCATCACTGTTCTTGAACCTGTTGCTGCGCGTGTCCAAACTTCTGTATCTTCAGCTCATGGAAGAAGTTGGAAGAGAGCCGTACAAGGGTGGGATGGGTCTTTGATGATATTGGCAGCCTTCCCATGGCAATGAGAAGTGTAAATGGAAGGGAAGATGGTCTGAACTGTGCACACAACTTTCTCTAGTTTCTTAGGGTCCTGGGCAGAGCAGTTGCCGTACTAGGCTGATATGTATCCTGATAGTATGCTTCCTCCTGTGTATCTGTAAACGCCGGTGAGGGTCATTATGGACATGCCAAACTTCCTAAGCTGCCTGAGGAAGAAGGGGCGTTGTTGTGCCTTCTTGACCACTGCATCTACATGGGAGGTCCAGGGCAGATTGTCGGTTATCATCACTCCTGGGAACTAGACGCTCTCGACCCTTTCCACCTCAGCTCCACTGATATGGATAGGGGTATGTCCTTCTTCTTCCTTCTTGAAGTCAATGATTTGTTTTGCCGACATTGAGAGAGAGGTTGTTAACATTGTTCCATGACACCAAGCACTCTATCTCCTTCCTGTATTCTGACTTATCATTTTAGTAAGATATTGAGGAGAACCCTGATGTTGCTGAGACATTGAGGAGAACCCTGATGTACAGTCTCACTCCTCTGAGGTCCTAAGCTCTACTGCCCACAAGCCCAAATGACATCATCATATTAGGTGGTTCTTTTGGCCCTCCATATTATTAAACCTTTCAGACCTGTACACAACATCTCTTCAAAGAGGTTTCTCTCCTGATTACTATTACATATTCGGTTGTATAATTACATTTTCAATGAGTGGATATTCCCCTACATCTCTGATTTCTATATTCAGGGAACCTCAGGGTTTCACATTCTCTCTACAGATTTGGAAGGCTGATAATTTGCTGTTTTCCATGTGACACATTGCTTGTGAGGTTATTTCCAAAGGCAGTTAAGAGTTAACTTCTATGGCCAGGAGTCACACATAGGACGGACTCCTTTTTCTGAATGATATTATAAATCAGCTTCGATTTTACAACAGTCAGGCAAGCTTTTAGTTCCATGTTTTACTAAATTCAAATTTAATGTTGCCACGGTGGAATTTGAACCTATACCCCTAAAGAATTAGTCTAGAGTACTGATCCAGTGATATTGCCACAATGCCACCACCTTCCTACTACTACTTGCTGTCATCAGGCAGGGTCACCCCTATGTGAACAAATGAGCAGCAGAGTAGCAGTTTGACCTTAAATCCTTGAAAGGTACAACTGATGTTATTCCTTTGCTCATAAATTTCGGGGTCAAACGTGAAATTAATCTGGAAGTTCCATCGTGGCTCATGTATTTAAATGATGCCAAAGCATTTGCCTCTCCAACATGTGGAAGACACTTTTAGACACTGGTGTACTCAACATCTTACATGGCTAAAGAAAACAGAAATTGCTGAAGAAGCTCAGTGGGTCTGGCAGCATTTGTGGAGAAAAAGTAGAATTCACATTTTGAGTCTAGGGACCCTTCTTCAGAGATAGCTGCAAGGAAATGTTTCAGAAATTGGCATACAAATTGATTCCACTGTGAGAAGAGAATCAAATCATGATTCCTTCTGACAGCCATGCTGTTTGATGCTGTGGGAGAGAAGATAAAGAGGATGATGTTGCAATCTGTTACCAGACAGATGTGGCTGCACCACAGGAGCATATGGAATCTCAGGCATGCGGATCACATCAAATCCAGCAAGGACAAAAGGAAAAGCAAGAGGCTATGACAGGCCGAGTCAAAGGCACAATGAATCTGAAACAAAGATAGAAATTGCTGGAAAAGCTCAGCAGGCCTGGCAGCATCTGTGGAAAGAAATCAGAGTTAACCTTACGGGTCCAGTGACCCTTCCTGAGAACTCAGTTCTGAGTTTTCTAGAAATTTCTGGTTTTATTTCAGATTTCCAGCATCTACAGTTCATTTGTTTTTTTTTGCGTGAAGAGTCTTCTGAGCTAAATATAAATGAGGGAAAAACCAATGTGGCAGCTTGAAATGGCAATGGAAATGTCAAGATTGGAATCACAGAAATGTTACAATGGAGCAGGCCATTTGGCCTGTCATGCCTGCAGTGGTTCTATGACCTGGTGCCATTCTCCTGCCTTTTTCCCTTATCCCTGCGCACTATTTCTATCCAAATATTCATCCAATTCCCACTTGAATTCCTTGATTGAATCAGCCTCAATCACATTTCCAGGCAAGTCATTCCATATCCTAACTAACTCAATGAATGAAAAAGTTTTTTCTCACATCACCCTTACTTCATTTGCACATCACATTAAAACAATGCTCTCTCATTCTTTGATACAAGCAGGAACTGCTTCTCCGTAAAGTCTGTGTCCAGCCCGCTCATGATTTTGCAAATCTTTATTAAATTTCCTTTCAGCCTTCTTCTCTTCAAGAAGAACAGTCCCAACTTCTTCAGTCTATCCTCATAACTGAAGTTTTTTATTCCAAAACCATTCTTGTAAATCGCTTCTGTACTCTCTCTAATGCATACACATTTTTTGTGTAATGTGGTGGCCACAACTGTATACAAGACTCCAGCTGAAGTCTAACAAGTGTCTTATACAAGTTCAACATCACCTCCTTGCTCTTGGACTCTATGCCTCTCTTAATAAAGCCAAGCACGCTCTCTACTTCCTTCCCCTGTCCTGTCACCTCAATGATCAGTGCACATATACACCCAGGTCTCTCTGCTCCTACACCATCTTTAGAATTATGGGAGGAGGCGATGGCCTAGTGCTTTTATTGCTGGACTGTTAATCCAGAGACCCAGATAATGTTCCGGAGACTCAGGTTCAAATCCTACCAGGGCACGTGTTGGAATTTGAATTCAAAAAATATCTGGAATTAAGAATCTAACAATGACTGTGAATCAATTATCAGTAAAAACCCATCTGGTTCACTAATATCATTTAGGGAAGGAAACTGCCATCCTTACTTGGTCTGGCCTACATGTGACTCCAGATTCACAGCTATGTGTTTGGCTCTTAACTGCCCCCTGGGCAATTAAGGATGGGCAATAAATGCTGCCTGGCCAACAACACCCTTATCCTGTGAATGAATGAATAAAGGAAAAAAAAAATTGTACCTTGATTTCATATTGCCACAACTGGCCTTTTTTGTGTCTGAATCTACCACCTCAGTTTTCTCCATATTTAATGTCATCTGCCATCTATCCACCCACTCCACACACCTGCAAATGGCCTTTTGCAGTTCTACACTTTCCTCCTCACGGTATACAATGCTTCCAAGTTTTATATCATTTGCAGCCTTTCAAACTGTCCCCTACACTCCAAGCTCTCAACCATTTATAATATTATTTCTAAGGAAAAGCCACATTTGACTCAAAAATGTTAACTCTGTTTCACTCTCCAAAGATACTGCCAACCTGCTCAATATATTCAGTATTTTCTGGTCTAATTACATGGAATTAAAAATGAAAAGCATTGCTCGGTAAATACGTTTTTTTGAGAAGGTTCTTATATTCTAACATTGTATTTAAATATACATTGAAGATATCTGGTCAAATTTGAATGTCAGCATTATGATTCTTTTGCAAGCCACGCCAGGCAAACATTTTTCCAATTTGCTCGTGACACACTGCTCTGTAGGCAGTGTTTGGATATTAATCCTAACCACCCAGTCAGTATGACTTTCCTCTTGACTATGCCCATCAGGACTCCTGATGAAGGGTGTAAACCTGAAATGTTGGCTTTCCTCCTCCTCTGATGCTGCCTGACCTGCTGTGTTCCTCCAGCTCCACACTGTATTGACTCTGACTCCAGCATCTGCAGTTCTTGCTATCTCCTGGTAGGACTATGCTGACTTTACCTTTATATACAATTGAAAGATTGATACAGGATAGAATACACATGTTATAAGTGAAAACCAACTCGATCCTGGGAATCTATTGGTCTCCTGCCTTACCTTAATGATAGGTTTACATAATCACAAAGCTAATAGATAGTCCCTTGTTACTTCTAAAAGATTTTTGATAAGAGTGCTTGCCAAATTTTGGGAAGACTCATCTATCTGTAGAATGCTAATTCTAATTGAGTTATTTCCACCACAGAAAAAATTAATGCTGGGTCCTGAACCCCTGTGGAAAGTCACTTCAATAACTGCAAAGAGTTCTGAATGGCAAGATTCCAGAGATGCGCAGGAGTTTAAAACATTCCAAAGTACTAATCAAATTGATGGTGAAGGTCCCAGACTGCATTATAGCAGTAATTGTCTAAGCACAGATGCTATTTTCTCTTTATGACTCTGATAGTGAAGGTTGTTAAAGACACAGCATCTGCTTTATATGGCTGACACATTGCTTTGTCTGATGCTGGCCATGTCTGTACTATCTCAGAAAAGATCTTGTGGAGAACATGTCCACAGTTAACAATTGTTTGCACTATCTGATTGCACACTCTGCTCCCTGAGCAACCATCAAATAAACATAGTCAATTCCTGCAGCTGAAGCCCACATTGTCAATGGAGTGTCTGGCCTCACATAACTTGCTGCTTTCTTCCAAGTTAGCTACAACATCAGAAATGGTTGCAACAGGACAGAGTGAAGACAATCCTCTGGGCGACATAACACTGATAAAGCATATTTATTGGAAGTTGGAAATACTTCAAAGATGCGTCGCAAAATGTTATCTGAAGCCGAGGGGGATATATGTAACAAGGACGATAATTGTTACGTGCTGGAAATTCAACAAATTCAACAACAAATTTCAAAAGATATTTGGATAGCTCTCAAAGTGATGGAATATTATAAGAAGCTTTATAAATATACGGCAGATGAAGTATAATGTGGATAAATGTAATGCTATCCACTTTGGTAGCAAAAACAGGAAGGTAGGTTATTATCTGAATGGCAGTAGATTGTGAAAGGGATATGTGCAATGACACCTGGGTGTCCTTCTACACCAATCCCTGAAAGGAAATATACAGGTGAAGCTGGCACTGAAGAAGGCAACTGGTATGCTGGCCTTCATAGTGAGAGGATTTGAGTACAGTAACAGGTGCGTCTCACTGCAAATGTACAGGATCTTAGTGAGACCCGACCTGGAGTAGTTTCCAGTGTGCTCTTTTATCTGAGTAAGGATATTCTGGCTATGGAGAGAGTGCAATGAAGATTTATCAGTTTGATTCCTGAGATGGCAGAACTGACATATTAAGAGAGTTCAAATCGGTAAGGACTATAGTCACTGGAGTTTAGAAGGACAAGTGGGATCTCATGGAAACCTATGAAATTCTAAAAAGTTTAAACATGATAAGGATGCTCCTGATGACCTGACCATCAAAAACCACGGTTGCAATCAGGGATACAGGGTAGGCCATTTAGGACTAGGATAAGGAGAAAGTAGGCTGTTCACCACCAACTTCTCAAGGGCAACTAGGGATGGGCAATAAATGTTAGTCAAATGTTGCATCCCAAAAATGAATTTTAAAAATTTCTTCATCCAGACAGTGATGAGCTTGAGGAATTCTCTGGCACAGGAAGCAGTTGAGGCCAGAATATTGTATGCTTTCAAGGAGTTAGATATATTTCTTAACACTAAAGGAAACAAAGGGTATGGGGAGAAAGTGGGAACAGGGTACTGAGTTGGATGATCATAGGCATTGTTATATTGAATGGCAGAGCAGGCTTGAAGGGGGAATGGCCTATTTTTGTTCCTATTCATTATGTTTCTTAGCAATGGGAATCAGGGGATTATCCTCTGCCAGTTGGAGTCATACATAGCACAAAGAATGATGATTGTGATCACTGAAGACCAATCATCTCAGCAAACTGCACGAATTTCTCATAGTAGTGCTCTAGATTGAACCACTCACAGTTCCTCGTCTACGGCATTCCATTCATTGCAATCTCAGAAGTACATAGAACATAGAACATAGAACATTACAGCGCAGTACAGGCCCTTCGGCCCTCGTGTTGCGCCGACCTGTGAAACCAATCTGAAGCCCATCTAACCTAAACTATTCCATTATCCAATGACCATTTAAATGCCCTTAAAGTGGGCGAGTCTACTATTTTTGCAGGCAGGGCATTCCACACCCTTACTACTCTCTGAGTAAAGAACCTACCTCTGACATCTGTCCTATATCTATCACCCCTCAATTTAAAGCTATGTCCCCTCGTGCTAGCCATCACCATCCAAGGAAAAAGGCTCCCACTGTCCACCCTATCTAATCCTCTGATCATCTTGTATGTCTCTATCAAGTCACCTCTTAACCTTCTTCTCTCTAACGAAAACAGCCTCAAGACCCTCAGCCTTTCCTCATAAGACCTTCCCTCCATACCAGGCAACATCCTGGTAAATCTCCTCTGCACCCTTTCCAATGCTTCCACATCCTTCCTTTAATGCGGTGACCAGAACTGTACGCAATACTCCAAGTGCGGCCAGGAATGTTTGCTGATAATTGCACAGGTAACTTTGTAACTTCTATGATACTCAGTCTGTGCTGCATGCAGTAAGAACTGAAAGCCCTGGTCTGATAAGTGGCAAGTAACATTTGTGTCACACAAGTGGCAGGCAGTGACCACATCCAACAAGAGACAATCTAACTGTTTCCCCTTGACATCCAATAGGATTTCCATCATTGGATCCACCAACATCAATATCCTAAGGCTTACTATTGACCAGAAACTGAACTTGACCAACTGAAAAAAAGTACTGTGGCCTCAAGAAAAGGCCAGAGGCTGGGAATTCAATCATTTCCTGACTCCTCAAAACCCATAATAAGGCACAAGCCAAGAGGGTGGAGGAATATTTTCCACTTGCCTGGATGAGTGCAGATCCAACAACAATCAAGATGTTTGACACGATCGAAGGCAGAGAAGCCTACTCCATTGGCACTTCATCCACCATCCAAGCGTTCACGCCCTGCACAGAGGCAGCAGCATGTATCAGCCACAAGATGCACTGCAGTCAGTCACCGATACTCCTTTGAAAGCACCTTCCAATGGCGTGAGCTCTGCCACCTAGAAGAGCAAGGGCAGCACAGACACTGGAAAACCATCACTGGCACATTTCCTTCCAAGTCACAGAGTGCCCTGACTTGAAATTACATTACCATTCCTTTGCATCATTAGGGGAGACAATGGCCTAGTAGTATTATCGCAGGACTGTTAATCCAGAGATCCAGATAATGTTTTGGGGACCTGGGTTTGAATCCTGCCATGGCTAATGGTGGAATTTGAATTCAATAAAAATCTGGAATTAAGAATCTAATGATGACCTTGAATCCATTGTCAATTGTTGGAAAAACCCACCTGGTTCACTAATGTCCGTTAGGGAAGGAAACTGTCATCCTTACCAGGTCTGGCCTACATGTGACTCCAGACCCACAGCAATGTGATTGACTCTTAACTGCTCTCTGGGCAATTAGGGATGGGCAATAAATGCTGCCTAGCCAGCGATGTCCTCATCCTGTGAATGAATAAAGAAACTCTGGGGATGCACTTTTTCTCTCTGGGACTAATTTGAACAGTTTTCTTGAGAATGCTTTTTTCAGGATTACTGAGTCGTTCCATCAGGCTTTAGATGTCTGAGATCTAAAATCAATCTTCTTCCTCACTCCACCCAATTTTAAGACCATTTCTGTGGTTCCTGCTGTTCTGTGGTGCTTTCTGTATTATGGAAGTGCTATTCATTTCTCTTGAACTCTTCAGTTCAAGATTCCTATTCCTTAAAGTACATTTCTGCCTGAATAGTTTGTATATAGTTATCTTTCACATTTACTAACATTCTGTGAAAGCTTCAAATTCAAGCACTGAAATGATCATAGTGGACAAAACTGTACAAATTTGACTGGGATTCCTATCGACGGTACCTTGAAATAAATAATAAACATTTTAAATTTAAAATAATACAGTAATTGCAAATGAAAGCAGGAAGTATTCATAATCTGGTGTCCCATTACGTAACTGCAGGGTTACAATCACTTTACATTGTGACCTAGCTTGTCATTTTAGGCTTAGGTCCATACCTCTTTGTATCAGTCAATGACAGCCAAAATGTGGCACACAACACAAAACACAACCTTTTCAGTATGCGTTAACATCTTAATGATTTGTTTTGTTATAACAATCTGTTCACAAAGCTCACATTGAAATCAAACAACTTTATTAATGCTTCTTGTTGTGTATTGCTACAACCATCGTGGCTGACTCCAGTATTGGCTCAAAGCTTCCAGTCTTCATTCATCTTGATAGTAAACAAATGAATCCAATGTCTTTGTTATGTTTAGACTACAGCTGGGGTTCTGTTCAATTAAAACCATGCTCTAGCTTGGCAAGCAAATGTTATAAACACAGCCCGGTCATTAACAGTTTTTTAATATATTTAACACTGTGTGCAATGTATTTAGATTCATATTGGCACCTGGGAATCGGTGGCGAGATCATCGGCATCTGCAATTTGTTAGGTGGGAAATATATTAAACTGCTTCAAAATCTCCTTTTCGTCTGTGCTAAAGGTGTCAAATACAGCAAAGATTACATACAAGATCTGACAACATCCCAGCAGCTGTACACAAGCATTGTGCTCCATAACTAGCCATGCTGTTCCAGTATAGCTCTCCAGTAGTATGGCTATAACACTTAACATCCAGACAACAATGTGGAAATTTGGCCAGGTATGATCTGCCTATAAAATAGTCAAAACTATCTCATCCAATTTATGAGCAATCATGGCACAGTGGTACTGGATGAGTCAGCAGTAATGTAAAGAATTAATGTAAATCAGATGGCGTATGTCATCAGCAGGAGCAATGCAAGAACACAGGATTACTGGAAAATTGGGAGATAGCTCTATCCTGTAACAGTACTGTATATAACTGTACTCAGTTAGTTGGTGATGACAGCAATCACTCGCTAATGAGTATGATTGTCCATTTAGGAAATTCTGTGTCACTGATCATGGTTCTGTGGGCCCTTATGTGGCTGATGAGTTCAATCCTAGAGCCACATCACCGATCACACGTTTGTCAGATGTTTCCGGAAGGAGGAATTGGTCCTTGTCCTCGAAATCACTGGCATTCCTTTCTCAGGTTCTTTTCCCACACTTCCTCTTGATGATGGATGTTCTCAAAGAATTGTGTCCCTTCGTATAGGCGGTTCCTCCAAGTCAGTTTTTTTCTGAACGAGGATCTCCCATGTGTTGATATTTCTTGAGGAAGCCTTCAAGGAGTCTTTGAAATGATTCCTGTGTCCTCCTCTCGCTACAGTGCCTCCTTGAACTGGGTAAAGAAGATTTGCTTTGGCAGTCGGAACTCAGGCATGCTAAGCACATGGTCAGCCCAGCAGAGTTGGTTTTGGTTGATTGTGGGGTTAATATTAGCTCTGTTAGCTGCTTCAATGACACTGATGTTAGTTCATCTGTTCTCACAGCTGATGTGGAGAATCTGTCTCAAACAGCATTATAGTATTTCTCAAGGGTCATGAGGTGGTGTCTATACAAAGTCCAGGTTTTGGAGCCACATAGAAGTGTCACAAAAATGACACAAAAATCTTGGTATCAGTGCAGATGTAAAAGTCATCGAAAACTCTCATCCTTAGGCATCCAAAGGTGGTGCTTGCAGATTAGATGCAATGCTGAATCTCCGCATCAACGTCAGCCTTACATTAGAGGTAGTTTCCCAAGTACGGGAAATTTGGAAGGATTTCTTTATTGATCTTAATGAAGGAATGGGCTCAAACTTGACGTTGTGGGGTTGGTTAGCTCAGTTGGCTGTATGGCTGATTTGCAAAGTGACGCCATCAGTGTGGGTTCAATTCCCACACTAGCTGGGGCTGGTGAGAAGTGACTGCCCATGATTCTGGGAGAAGTCAATGCATATAGGCTTGTTTGCTCAGGAACTAAGTTTGCAGACTGACTTGAGTAGTACCTGGAAAGCGATAAGGTCCGGCACAGCAGTCTCATCTTGACATAGCAGTCTCATTCCAGGGTGGAGGTCTCATCTTGGTGGGCGGTCTCATCCTGGTGTGTTGGACTTCTTCTGCGTCGGCTTCTGGGTATTCCAGTATTTGACATTTTAATTGGCTTTTCCTGAACTGAAACTGATCTGAGATTAACTTTTCCATAATTTTTACATTTTCTTTTATCTAAGACTTATGTCATTAATACAAGTATTGTGGTATGGGAACATAAAACTTTCCACATTATTTTTTGTAAAAATACAGGTGACAATAAATTGCTGTTCTATTCTGTTCTATTCTAAATACTTAGTTTTCATAGTCGTAGTTGAAATAACTCGTCAGAGGTCGGGATCCTGTCACCAAGTCACTCTTTACTAACACATGGAGAGTCCTTTACAGTTATTCAGCACCCTCACAGCCAGCTCTCTGAGTGAGCAGTACCTCTGACACTCTTCTTTATATCTGTCAGTCAGGGCTCCCTGATTGGACCAGGTTAACAGCCCCAGTCAGTGAACTCCTATTCTTTGAGATCCACCTGGCTGACCTCATTACAATAACTACAGTAGTCCACGAGAAATGGAGAATGGGAGTGAGAGAACTGAGTTTGGTAATGTTGACAAGTGGGTAAGGTTGTGTAATCAGTTCCTGGGTTGTTGTTTGTAGTTGATACGATTCAAAACAGCAGGAGAGCTTGGCCCCGTGGAATGCTCCTCCTGCAATATGTTTTTCTAGTTCAGGATGGCGGCGGAGTAGAGCTTCTTTGCTGGAGCTTATCTGCTCTGACTGCCTTTTCTTTTTCTTCCCCCTCTCTTTTCTTTTTTATTTACTTACTTACCTTGTTCTGAGCTTGGACGGCATCAGCGGTGGCCAGAGCCCAGCACGTCGACCTCAAACGGGCCCAGTGCAGAAGAAAGTGAGCCCCTACTAACTTTTCCTGAGCAAGCACAGGACCTGGAATCTGCCGCTGCTTTATCAGCAGAGGCGACATTGACTAGGTAGACCCAGCGGCAAAAGATGGCACCTGAGGTTCAGTGACTTCATTGTTGGTTGGGTCCGGTGCTGGAGGCAGCGAAGCGATGATGCAAGGAAATCCCGGTGACATCGACAAAGTGGGCCCAGCGCCGAGGGACGTGACTTTAACATTGGTTGATCAGGCACAGGAGATAGCGAGGCAGTGGCGGAGGAGAATCAGCCCAGCGGCAAAGATGGTACCTGAGGATCGGCGACTTCAACGTACCTTGGGTCCGGTGTAGACGGTGGTGAAGCAGTTGCGGAGGGATGGCAGCACAGACTTCGTTGGAAATGATGAGCTGGCTCAGGACTGACAGACTCTCTTCAAGCTATATCTCTCTTTTTCCTTATTCTTAAATTATTCAAAATGGCACCATTTCATGGAGACAAATGAAAGCTCTTCACTGTATTTTAATGTATTCTGACTGTAAAGTACAAGTGACAATAAAATCATCATCAAAAATCAAATATGTGGGAAATCAGGGACACTTCCAGTATCCATGGAGATGTTGTAGGCAGGAGTGTGTTCACCTGCAGCTCCTGATTTGCCGCTTGGAGCTGTGGATGGACTCACAATGGAGCATCCATGAGGCTGAGAATGTTGTGGATCACACGTTTAGCGACCTGGTCGCACCACCAGTAAGGGCTACACAGACAAGGAAGAGTTGAGTGACCACGAGGAAGATGATTAAGAGTGGGCAGGCAATCCAGCAGTCCACTGAGGCCATTCCCCTCTCAAACAAATACACTATTTTGGATACTTTTGGAGGGGATGGCCTCTCAATGGCACCATGATTGGCACTGTTGTACAGTAGGAAGGGTCGACATGTAGACAAGCATCAGTGTTAGGGGAATCTATAGTCGGGGCATGAAACCATCATGAATTGGCATAGGAACAGTAGTGGGCCAATCAGCCCACTGAGCCTACTCCACTGTTTAATACAATCGTTGTCATAAAAATCAATCTGTGTCACTAATATCCTTTAGGAAAGCAAATCAGCCATCCTTCTCTAGTCTGGCCTGCATGTGACTTCAGACCCACAGGACGGTGTTTTTTTAAAACAAACCATTCATGGGATGTGGGCATCACTGGTTAGGCCAACATTTATTACCCATCTCTAATTGCCCTTTAGAGGATGGTGGTGAGCTGCTTTCTTGAACTGCTGCAGTCCATGTGCTGTATGTTGACCCACTATGCTGTTAGGGTGGGAATTCCAGGGCTTTCAACCAGCAACACTGATGGAATGATGATTGGCTGAGAGGGGAACTTGTGGATGGTGGTGTTCCCTTGTATCTGGCACCCTTGGCCTTCTGTAATGGTAATGGGTTTGGAAGGTGCTACCTAAGGGACATTGGTGAATTTCTGCAGTGTATCTTGTAAGTAATACACACTGCTATTACTGAGTATATGTGGGTGGAGGGAGTGGATGCTTGTGGATGTGGTGCCAATCAGGCGGGATGCTTTATCCTGGATGATGTCAAGCTCCTTGAGTGTCAGTGGAGCCACTCTCATCCAGGCAAGTGGGCAGTATTCCATCACACTCCTGACTTGTAGATGACGGATAGGATCTGGGGAGTCAGGAGGTGAGTTACTTGCTGCAAGATTCCTAGCCTCTGACGTCCTCTTGTGGCCACTATATTTATATGGCAAGTCCAGTTCAGCTTCTGGTAATGGTAGCCCCAAGATGTTGATAGTGATAACACCAATGAATGTTGAGGGAAGATGGTTAGATTCTTGTTGGTGATGGTCATTTCCTGCCATTATAGTGTGGTGTATTTACTTTCCACTTGTCAGCTCAAGCCTGGATATTGTCCAGATCTTGTTGCATTTGAACACACACTGCTTCAGTATCTGAGGAGGTGTGAATAGTGCCGAACATTGTGCAATCATCAGTGAACATCCCTACTTCTGACCTTATGATGGAGGGAAGGTCATTGCTGAAACAGCTGAAGATGGTTGGGCTGAGAACACTATCCTGAGGAACTCCTGCAGTGTTGTCCTAGAACTGAGATGACTGACCTCCAACAACCACAACCATGTTCCTATGTGCCAGATGTGACACTAGCCCCTCACTACCATTGCCTCCAGTTTTGCAAGGGGTCCTCAATGCCACACTTGGTCAAATGCAGTCGTGATGTCAAGGGGTGACACTCCCACCTCTGGAATTCAGTTCTTTTGTCCATGCTTGAATTAAGGCTGTAATGAGGTGAGGAGCTGAATGGACTGGTGGAACCCAAACTAAGGATCAGTGAGCAGGTTATTGCTGAACAAACACTGGTGATTGATGACACCTTGCATGAACAGATGACTCTTAACTGCCCTCTCAAATGGTTAGGTAAGCTACCCAGTTCATAGAATCATAGAATCCCTACAGTGTGGAAACAGGCCCTTCAGCCCAACAAGTCCACAATGAACCTCAGAGCGTCCCACCCAGACCCATCCCCCTATAACCCACCTAATCTACACATCCCTGAACACTACAGGCAATTTAGCATGGCCAATCTACCTAACCTGCACATCTTTGGACTGTGGGAGGAAACCAGAGTACCCAGAGGAAACCCACGCAGACACGGGGAGAATGTGCAAACTCCTCACAGACAGTTGCCCGAGGCTGGAATCGAACCCGGATCCCTGGTGCTGTGAGGCAGCAGTGCTTGCCACCATGCCGCCCCTGTTGAAAGGCAATTAGGGATGGACAGTAAATGCTGTTTTCCTGTGATGTCCACAACCTACAAAAGTGATGGAAGTTGTCATCAACAGTGCTACCAAGTGGCACTTACACAGCAACAACCAGCTTACTGATGATTAGTTTGGGCTTCCTAGAGTTACTCGGCTCCATGGCATTCACTGAATTCTTTGGCAGGAAGCTAGATCTTTCTCCAACAGGAGAACATGAATAGTTTGTTATTGGCTTGAATGCTTCCCAAAAAGGAAGAAGGGTTGTCTTCCAATGTGAACAAAGTCCCTTCAGATATCTCATGCACCCTATGTACTCCACCTGCACTCACAATACCATTTATCTTTGCTCACTTGGGTGATGGCCTAATGGTCTCATTGCTCGACAATTAATCCAGAGACCCAGGTAATGCTCTGGGAACCCAGGTTTGAATACTGCCATGGCAGATGTTGGCATCTGTATTCAATAAAAAGGAAAACTTGGAATTAAGACTCTAATGATGACTATGAACCCACTGTCAGGAAAAAACCCCATCTAGTTCACTCATGCACTTAAATGGAAGGAAACTGCTGTCCTTACCTGTTCTGGCCAACGTCCGCAATGTGGCTGACTCTTAACTCTCCGTTAGGATGGCCTAGCCAGCAATGCCCACATCCTGTCAATGAGGTAAATAAAAAAACTTCAAGCTCCAATCTGATCTGTGACATTTTCTTTTTTGAGTTCTGTTTTTGGACTCATTCCTATGAATGTCCATGGGTTTTCCTCGCAACTTCCAGCACTCTATGCTGTGACTGAAATGAAAACATGTCCCACCTTGTTATAAAGGAAACTCTTTGGCTTCTGTTTCAGCTCCGCCCTCAGTACATTTTCTTCTGAATTGAGGAGGAGACCTTAGGGCATTTCCAGCTATCCATTCCTTACTCTTGTACTTGCCTTCTTTTCACTGCCCCAAATGTATGAGGGTAGAAGAAAAAAGGTTTAGTTTTATGGTCCTCAACATGGGTTCTTATTAGGGAAAGTAGTGAGTTTTTAAATATTTCAAATAACCTCTTTAAGAGTTGTACACATAATTTCAGCTTCTAATGTTCTTACCTACTTGGCAAAATTACCTCGCTTTATGCTTCCAATTTAAAAATAATTTGCCCCAGCTGTTTTCTTAAATTCCAGATCCTCTCTCTGTATGTCTCAGGCATTAATTCATATGCAGCCAAATTAATTTATTTTTACAGCACCATAATCCCAAGAAAACTCCTCTGCCATTGAAGGATATACTTCTTGTGCTTTACCTGTCAACTTACATGACTTGAACAATGTCTTGTTCAATTTGGTCCATTTCATTTGTCTAGCCAGCTTCTCCAATGACATGAAAAATTACTCCATAACCTGTTTCTTAAATTTTGGTAGGACTTGTGCAAACTTAAAAATCGCCTTCCTGGACTTCAAATTATGACCAATATCCTTCCCACCATGGCCTGCCTCAGTAGCTGACATCTACTGTTTCAACTGCATCCTTTTTGAGCCTACTTTCATATTCCCAGTCTATCTGCAAATCTATCTCCAGATTTTCCATTCCCTTCTCATGCTCAAGCTGGTTTGATTGTAACCAAATATCACCTGATTCTGATGTGAACTACCCGGAGTAGGCAGTCTCTCTTAGGATTCCTCTAAACCATGAGCCATGCTCAATTATCTTCCTAGTTCTACCAGACAATGTTACCTTCAGTTTACCCGCCAAGTCAATCAACCTGGTCTTTGAAAGTTCCTTTCAGACAGCCAGGTCAACACTGCCACCTGCAGGAAATCCTTTGTCATTTCTAATGCCATGTCCTAAATGCAGTACAGAACCTGGTGCTATCCTTCACCAGTATTATTTAATAATATCACATTCAAATCCTAGTTGCCTCTATTTTAAACCAAACCTGGATGTGTCCCCCAACTTTGTTATGCCTCAGTGGGGTACCATGCTAGAAATAAAGCATGGCTACTCCTGGCAAGGTCACAAAAGTTAAAGATTTTTAAAAGTGTACACAATTCTCCAAGTTACCTGTGTTATAGATTAAGTTGACAGGAAGCATGAACTGGTTTTCTGGACTTAACAAGAATTACTATTAATTATAAATAAATATATTCTAACTGCAGATAAATGGTTAGGAACGATTAACTTAGAATTCTACTAATTAAAACTCTAATTCCCTTATAAATTCTCCCTCTACACAGACATACCGACAGACATGTTCAGGAAAAAGAAATGTGTGGAATGGGTGGAGGCAAACTCTGGGAAGGCAGTTTGCTGAGATGATTCCTGTGCTGATCAGAATGCCGCTTCTCAATCTTCCTTCTCCAGATGCTTTCACTTGTTTGCAGGAGGCACAGGGTGATTTGTTCCCGCTTCTAAAGGTCTTTGACTCACCAAGTCACAGCTTACAATCGGAAAGGGGAAATAAACTGGCTATCGTCAGCCTTGACGTGCTTTTTAATACTGATTAAAACAAGCTCATTCTCCTCTAGAAGTCAGATGGCTTCTGCTAAAGCATTCACATGCACATGCTACCAAAGACCTATCAGCTACTTGTTGCCAGCAAAGCTCCATTTGTACACACCTTGTGGCTCCAGCTCACCTGCAAACTAGGCTTCCACTATTGCCTGATCAAGCAGATGTGTAAGCAGCATTTACAATGAGTTTCAGATTACTTGCTTTAAAATGTGTGGCAATCCTTCAATAATTCTTGCTTTTTCTAAAAAAAAATTCCTATTTTAATCAACAATCAAAATTAAAAAGGCATGATCATTCCTCTCAAGTTGACAGCAGCAGTGCTCCTGAGACTATGCACCTGCTCTGCAGAATCCCACCCGAAGCAAGATGATTGAGAAACCTAATCATTGTCAGAGTACAAACATGGCACCACTCATACACAGCTGCTAAAAAGACCACCAGATTTCTTGATTCTGTATTTAGAGGCAAAAGTAAATGTAATGCGGTGATATTGCACTTGTATATGATGTTAGATAAAGGACATAAAAGTAGCAGTTAAAAATATAGAAGAGATTCATCTGGAATAAAGGTAAAAATGAAGAAAAAATGAGAGACACAAAGCATACAATTTGTACACAATAAAGTCCTCAAACAACTTTGTGATGACAGAATACATGTTTAATTACGATGGATGAGGGATAAACATTTGCCCAAATTCTGGGCAGAACTCCCTTTCCTTCTTTGAAATTCACTGTCACTGGGTCAAAATCTTGGAATTCCATTCCTATTGGCATTGTGGGTCTACCTACAAAATGTGGGCTGCTACAGTTCAAGGAGGCAACTTACCATCACCTTCTCAAGGGCAATAAATGCTGGCCCAGCCAGTGACATCCAAATCCTAAGTGTAAAATAGAAAATGGTGCATGGAATCTTTTACATCCTTGATTTAATATTTCCTCCAAAGACAAAGAAGGAACCAATTAGGAAATACGAACCTCAGTAGGTCATACACCACTTTGAGCTTGCTCCACTGTTGAATAAGATTGTGGCTGAACCGCAACCACAACTCCACTTTCCCTTTCATAAAACCATATTATTTCTGACTAATCATATGATCATTTTCCAAGTGGCCTGTTCCTACTTCTTTAATAATAGATTTCAGCATTTTCCTAATGGCTGATTCTTAGCTAAATGCCTGCTGCCCAATTTTCTCTCTCCTTCCTTTCTTGAATAACAATGTTAGATTTGTTATCATCCAATGTACTGAAACTGTCCTAAATCTAAGGGATTTTGCAAATGTTGTGGTTGTTGGAGGTCAGTCATCTAAGCTCCAGGTCATCTCTGCAGGAGTTCCTCAGGGTACTGTCCTCGGCCCAACCATCTTTATCTGCTTCATCAATGATCTTCCCTCCACCATAAGATCACAGCAGGGATGTTCACCAATAACTGCACAACAATATCCAGGCTTGAGCAGACAAGTAGCAAGTAACATTCATACCACACAAATACCAGGCAATGACCATCATCTAATCATCACTTCATGACTTTCAATGGTTTTGCCATTGCTGAATCCCCACTATCGACATCCTGCGGGTAATCACTGACCAGAAATTCAATTGGACTAGCCATTTAAATACTGCGTCACCAGCAGCAGGTCAGAGGCTAGGAATCCTGGAGTGAGTAACTCACTCCCCAAACCCTGTCCACCATCCTCAAGGCACAAATCGGGGTGCAACTGAATCCATTTGCCATGATATTTGAAGCTCCAACAACACTCAAGAAGCTTGATACCCACCAGGGTAAAGCAGCCCGCTTGATTGGTACTACATCCACAAGCAACCACTCCTTACGCCATTGACACTCCATTGCAGAGTGTGTACTATCTACAAAATTCACCAAGTCTCCTTAAATTGCACCTTCCAAATCTATGACCACTTCCATCTCAAAACATTGGAACACCACCACCTGCAGGGTCCCTTCCAAATCACTCACCATCCTAACTTGGAAATGTATCACCATCCTTTCACAGTCTCTGGGTCAAAATCCTGGAATTGGGTCCCTAATGGTATTGTGGGTCAACCTACAGCAGGTGGACTGCTGTGGTTCAAGAAGGCAGCTCATCACCACCTTCTCAAGGGCAACTAGGGATGGTGGTCAGCCAACGATGCCTAAGTCCCATGAGTAAATAATAAAAAAAAGAGTCAATGCTGTCCCTAAGAACCTTCTTCAACAATTTCTCTACCAGTGATATAAAGTTCACCAGCCTATACATTCCTGATTTAACCCTGATGCCCTTCATGAACAAAGGAACAACACTGGCTATTCTCCAGTCTTCTGGGACTTCGCCTGTGGCGAAAGAGGATACAAAAATCTCTTGCAAGGCTTCAGCAATCTCCTCTCTCACTTCCTTCAATGTCCTGAGATATATCCCAACAGCCCCTAAGAGCTTACCTACCTTAATGTTTTTCAAGACACTCAACACCTCCTACTTCTTAATATCAACATGCTTTAGAGTATCAACAACAAACCCCTCTCTAAACTTATCACCATGCATGTTTTTCTCCTTAGTGAATACCAATGTAAAGTACTCATTAAGGATCCCACCCACTTCCTCTGGCTCCACACATGAATTCCCTCCTTGTCACTGAGTGGACCCACGTTTTCATAAATACCCTCTCGGTTGTAATGTACGTATAAAATAACTTGAAATTCTCCTTAATCCTATTTGCCAAGGACATTTAATGGACCCTTCCTGCCCTCCTAATTTAATTTTTAAAATCCTTTTCTGCTTCCTTTACATTCATCAAGGGCCTTGTTTGATTTCATTTCCTAAAACTTACATATGCTTCCTTTCTCTTTTTAATTAAACTTACAATATCTCTTATCATCCAAGCTTCCTGAACCTTGCCATCCATATCTTTCACCTTCACAAGAACTTGCTGGAGCTGAACTCTGGTCAACTGTCCTTTGAAGGACTTCTATATCTCAGATGTGGATTAACCTTCATACAGCGGCTCCCAAACCAATTTGTCTTCCTCCAGTTTAACACTTCCACTCCTTTTTTAAAGACTATTTTAGAACTTATAGAATTATGATCACTGTTTTCTAAATGCTCCCTCACTGAAACCCCAATCACCTGGCCAGGCTCATTCCGCAGTACAAGGTCTAAAATGGCCCCTTCCCGAGTTGGATTATCTAGATATTGTTTCAAGAATTTTTCCTTGATACACCTAACAAATTCTGCCTCATCTGAGTACCTTGCACTAAGGGAGTCCCAGTGAATATTGGGGTTATTAAAATATAATACTACCACAACTCTGCTCTTTTTATCTTTCCATGATCTGCTTACATATCTGTTCCTCTAATTCCTGCTAGCTTTTGGGAGGTCTATAGTATAACCCCACCATAGTGACTGCACCTTTCTTATTCCTAAATTCTACCCACACGGCCTCGCTGGATGAGCCCTCCAAGATGTCTCCTCTTCATTCATCTGTGACATTCTCCTTAATCAGTAATGCAATTTCTCCACCCTGTTTATATACCCCTCTTTCACACATGAAACATCTAAATCCTGGAACATTGAGCTGCCAGCCCTGCCCTCCTGCCAGTCCTGCCCTTCTGCCAGTCCTCCCTTTCTCTCAGCCAATTTTCTATAATGGGTTCTACATCGCAATTCCATTTACTTGAAATAACTCCATACAGGCCAGTATCCCATCACCAAGTCACCTTTATTTACACATGGAAATTCCTTGACACTGATCCAGCTCCCTTACAGCCAGCTCTCAGAGTGAACAGGATGACTGACGCTCCTGTTTATATCTGTCAGCCAGGGCTCCCTGATTGGACCAGATTAACAGCTCCAATCAGGGAACTCATATTCTATGAAGTCCACCTGGCTGACCTTG
The DNA here is from genome assembly GCF_021869965.1 of Rhincodon typus. NCBI lineage: Eukaryota > Metazoa > Chordata > Chondrichthyes > Orectolobiformes > Rhincodontidae > Rhincodon > Rhincodon typus. The sequence continues at coordinate 30,512,355 of NC_063332.1, read as the reverse complement.
TTACAATCACTTCAGTACTAATCCAGGCTCTAAGCTCATCTGCCTTATCTGTTATACTCCTTGCATCAAAATAAATATACTTCAAACTACAAGTTTCACTGTGCTTCTTAATTTGGCCCTGCCTGTTCTAACTACCAGACTCACTTGATTTAGCCCTTCTTTTCTCGTCCAACACTGCACTTGCTGACATACTCCTCTGGTTCCCATGCCCCTACCACACTATTTAAACCCTCCCGAGTGGCACTAGCAAACCTCCCTGCCAGGATATTGGTGCCCCTCCAGTTCAGCTACAACCCATCCTTCTTGTACAGGTCTCTCCTGCCCGAGAAAAGATCCCAATGATCCTTATATGGAATCCCTCCCTCTTATACCAGCTCTTTAGCCATGCATTCCACTGTATTATCTTCCTATTTCGGGTGACTGTATCTGTTCATTTGTTTGTCAATTCCATTCATTTCTCCAGTTTTTTTTCTTAACTAATTTTAATTATTTTAAGTTCTTCATTCCCACTAGATCCCTAGTTTCCCACTATTTGTCATTGGATTTTTTGCCTTCTACTGTGAAGGCAGGCGCAAAATATCGGTTTATCATTTCTGCCATTTCCTTATTAAAATTTCTCCTGTCTCAGTCTCTTAGAGACCCATGTTTATTTTCACTACTCTCTCTTACTGTATATGTACTTGGGTAGATTGTTTTAATGCATCTCGTCAGTATTCTCATTTTTAATTTTCCCTTTCTTTATCAATTTTTGCTTCACCTTCACTCATGTAAAAACTCTCCCATTGCTCATGCTTACTTCTTCTTCCTGACAATATTGTATTTTTTTCTTTTAACCTGACATTACCCTCAACATTTTTAGTTAGCCATAGATGAATCTGTTTTCCTGCAGAGGTTTTAATTCTCAATGAATATTTGTTAGTGAGAATCATGTAACATCTCTGTAAATATTTGCCATTGCTCATCTACCATTGTAGAGCTTAGCCTTATTTTACAAAATAACTTTAACTTAACCAGCTCACACCTATGTAATTTGCTTTACTTAAATTCAGCGATCTATTTTCTAATTTAAGTACATCACTCGCAGCAGGGAGACTTCCAAAGGCAGGGTTATTTTCACTAGAGCTGAGTAAATTGACGCAATTGTTCGTCACCTTGAAGATTTCCCATAGGGTAACTAGTGATTGTGTTTCCACTGGTTAATGAGGCAGTTACAAGTGAACACAGTATATGATAATAACAACTCGCTCATAACTTTCACTTGGCTAGTACTTTCCACAACCAGTGGACATCTCAAAGAGTTTCAACGATGTGTAGGGACTGTTGCAATACAGAAAATGCGGCAAGTCAATTTTCACAGAGGAAACTCCTATAAACAGCAATGTGATAATAATCAGCGAATCTGTTTTATTTCATCATTTTAGAATTATGAATAAATCCCAACGAGGACATTGGGATAAATCTCCTGTTTCTCTGCCAAGCAGAGCCATAGAAACTTTTACATCCATTCAAGGAGACAGATGGAGCTTCGCTTTCACATCTCATCTGAAAGAACATGATTATGCAGTGTAACTGTGCGTCACAAGCTATTGTTGAAGCTGTGTCCATAAATCTGTTTTAAAAGGGATATTTAGGGGAACACAGAATGGTATACAAAGTGAGCAACAGAACTGGATTAGAGTAGGTGTAGAGCATGCCTGAAAGTTTGCTGAACCAAATGGCCTTTTTCTGCATGTCTACAATGCAAAGCTTTTACTCAAATGGTGCTGCCCCAGGAGATCACTGCACGATGCCTACAGGGAGATGAAACATGTGGATTGAGTTTGTAGCTTATCTTTAATGCCACCAACAACAACAGATAGGTCCCATGAGCCAGTTGCAGGTAGCTTTACTGCAGTCACACATTTATGTATGTCAATCATTTACCTACTTACAGTGTAGCTGTACATGATCACCTCCTGGCAGGTAAGACTCTGACAATAAATGTAGTTTTGCGGGAAGTGGCAGATAGCACAGTCTGCATCTAGTATCCCTCCACCGCTGTTCTGTTTTCTCCTTCCAAAAAGATGTAAGGGGATAACAAGGTGTAGAGCTAGATGAACACAGCAGGTCAAGCAGCATCATAGGAGCAGGATGGCTGACGTTTCGGGCCTAGACCCTTCGTCAGAAATGGGGGAGGGGAAGGGGGTTCTGAAATGAATAGGGAGAGAGGGGGAGGCTGATAGAAGATAGATAGAGGAGAAGATAGGTGGAGAGGAAACAGACAGGTCAAAGAGGTGGGGATGGAGCCAGTAAAGGTGAGTGTAGGTGGGGAGGTAGGGAGGAGATAGGTCAGTCCAGGGAGGACGGACAGGTCAAGGGGGCGGGATGAGGTTAGTAGGTAGGAAATGGGGGTGCGGCTTGAGGTGGGAGGAGGGGATAGGTGGGAGGAAGGAGAGGTTAGGGAGGCGGAGATGAGCTGGGCTGGTTTTGGGTTGCGGTAGGGGGAGGGGAGATTTTGAAGCTTGTGAAGTCCACATTGATACCATTGGGCTGCAGGGTTCCCAAGCGGAATATGAGTTGCTGTTCCTGCAGCCTTCGGGTGGCATCGTTGTGGCACTGCAGGAGGCCCAGGATGGACATGTCGTCTAAGGAATGGGAGTGGGAGTTTGAAATGGTTCGCGACTGGGAGGTGCAGTTGTTTATTGCGAACCGAGTGTAGGTGTTCTGCAAAGCGGTCCCCAAGCCGCCGCTTGGTTTCCCCGATGTAGAGGAGGCCACAACGGGTACAGCGGATGCAGTATACCACATTAGCAGATGTGCAGGTGAACATCTGCTTGATGTGGAAAGTCTTCTTGGGGCCTGGGATGGGGGTGAGGGAGGAGGTGTGGGGGCAGGTGTAGCACTTCCTGCGGTTGCAGGGAAAAGTGCCGGGTGTGGTGGGGCTGGAGGGGAGTGTGGAGCGGACAAGGGAGTCACGGAGAGAGTGGTCCCTCCGGAAAGCAGATAAGGGTGGGGAGGGAAAAATGTCTTTGGTGGTGGGGTCGGATTGCAGATGGCGGAAGTGTCGGAGGATGATGCGTTGAATCCGGAGGCTGGTGGGGTGGTACGTGAGGACGAGGGGGATTCTTTTTTGGTTGTTATTGTGGGGACGGGGTGTGAGGGATGAGTTGCGGGAAATGCGGGAGACACAGTCGAGGGCGTTCTCGACCACTGAGGGGGGGAGGTTGCGGTCCTTGAAAAACGAGGACATCTGAGATGTACGGGAGTGGAATGCCTCATCCTGGGAGCAGATGCGGCGGAGGCGAAGGAATTGGGAATAGGGGATGGCATTTTTGCAGGAAAGTGGGTGGGATGAGGTGTACTCTAGGTAGCTGTGGGAGTCAGTGGGCTTGAAATGGATATCGGTTTCTCGGTAGTTGCCCGAGATGGAGACAGAGAGGTCCAGGAAGGTGAGAGAGTTGTTAGAGATGGTCCAGGTGAACTTAAGGTTGGGGTGGAAGGTGTTGGTGAAGTGGATGAACTGTTCGAGCTCCTCGTGGGAGCACGAGGCGGCGCCAATACAGTCATCAATGTAACGGAGGAAGAGGTGGGTTTATCTCAGATTCTCCAGCATCTGCAGTTCCTACTATCTCAGATGTAAGGGGATACTCACAGAAAAATCTATTGTCCAAATATTATGGATGTACCAAATGAATTCATTGTCTAAGCACCTGACACAAAGTTTCTTGCCAACTCCGTGAAAAGAAATGTTTTGAAAAAAAAACTTTCACATAAACTTTATTGAATTAAAGCACTGCTTGTGGTAAATTAGATATATTCTTTTCTATAATAATAGCAGCCTTATAATAAAAGGTATTATTCTGCTATTTAAATAGATCTCTGCATTGGATACCCTTTCCTTTAAGCCAAAAAGTCTAATTGCTCTAAGTAAATTCAGTTTAAGGTCAGCAGAGTTTAATACTATTTGCTATACGCAATAACTGACCTCTGAAGCTGGATTCTGGGATTCTGCTCTGCTGCTTGCCCAGTTGATTTTCAATGTTTGAGAGGCATTGAGACAGTCACATGAACAAACAGAGAGTAGGGGGATACAGACCATATGCAGGCAGACAGGACTGGTTTAGAATGGCATCATGCTCTCACAGACACAGTGGGCCAAAGGTCCTGGGCCTGTGATGTACTATTCTATGTTCTATGTAACAGTATATCCCTGTTCTTGTATTCTGGTCCTCTCAAACCCTCTTGAAATGAATGCTAACATTGCATTTGCCTTCCTAACTGCCAATGGAATCTGCATGTTAAACTTAAGAGAATCCTGAACACAAGCTCCTTTCTGAAGCCTTTCCCCATTTAGAAACTAGTCTATATCTCTATCCTTCCTACCAAAGGACATAACCTCATACTTTCCCACATTGTATTCCATCTGCTATTTCTTTGCCCACTGTCTTAGCCTGTCCAAGTCCTTCTGCAGCCTTCCTGCCTCTTCAACGCTACCTGTCCCTCTACCTATCTTTATGTCATCTGCAAACTTAGCAACAATGCTCTCAGTTTCTTCATCCAGATTATTAGTGTATAAAGTGAAAGGTTATGACCCCAATGCAGATCCCTGAGGAAATCCAATAATCACCAGCTGCCATCCTGAAAAAGACCACTTTATCCCACTCTCTGCCTTCTGCCAGTCAGCCAACCCTCTATCCATGCCAGTATCTCACCCCTAAAACCAAGGCTTCTTGTCTTATTTATTAGCCTACTGTGTGGCACCTTATCAGAAGCGCTCTGGAAGTCCAAATATATCACATCCATTGGCTCTCCTTTGTCTAACTTACTCGTTACCTCCTCAAAGAATTCTAACAGATTTGTCAGGCATGACCTCCCTTGACCAAGCTGTGAAGACTCAGGCCGATTTTACCGTGCACTTCCAAGTACTCTGCAATTTCATCCTTAATAATAGACACTAAAATCTTACCAATGACCGAGGCCAGGCTAATCGGCCTATAACCTCCCTTCTTCTGTCTCTCTCCCTCTTAAACAGGGATGTTACATTAGCCATTTTCCAGTCCTCTAGGACCCTCAGTGATACCAGTATTCTTGAAAGAACACAAGCTCAGATTGTTTTGTAAACTACGTGGATTTAAGTACAACACCCTGAGTCCTGCACTGACTGCCCCTTCTCATATTTGTCCCCTTATCTACTGTACCTGAAATTAGATTCCTGACCCTTTTCACACTCTCTATCCCATTACTTGTTCTAGAAACATTAATAACCTCTCCTGAGCTCTTCATTTCTTTAACATTTTTCATCAATTTCCACGCAACTGAATCTACCCCTGCAAAGTCTAGTTTAAAACCCTCTCCACAGGCCTGGTTATGCAAATTGCTAGGACTCTGGTCCCAGCATGATTCAAGGGGAGCCCGTCCTATTGGAGCAGCTCCCTCTTTTCCCGATACTGTTGCCAATGTTCCATGAATTCAAACCCATTTCTCCCACACTAATCTTTGAGTCATGTGTTTACCTCTTTAACCTTGTTGCCCCATGCCAATTTGCTTATGGCTCAGGTAGTAATCTGGATATTATACATTTTTGGTTCTGCTTTTTAATTTTAGCCCCAAGATGCTCATATTCCCTCAGTAGAACCTCTTTCCTCTTTCTACCTATATCGTTGGTACTTACACAAACCACGACAACTGGATCTTTCCCCTCCCACTCCAACTTCCTCTGCAGCTCAGATATCCTGAATGAAAACAGAAATAGTCGGAAAAACTCAGCACGTCTGGCAGCATCTGTGGAGAGGAATCAGAGTTAATGTTTCAGGTCTAGTGACCCTTCTTCAGCTATCCTGAACCCAGGCACAGGACAGGAAACACAGCTTTAGGGACTCTCGATCGTGGTCACTGAGACCATCATCTATTCCCCTGACTGTACCACGGTGCTCTGGTCAGATTGCTCATCCTCCCTACAGCCCCCACTCTCATCCACACAGGGAGCAAGAACCTCAAACAAGCTCATGAGCTAAGGCTCCTTCAGCACTATCTCCTGGATCCCTCTACTTGCCTCACTTGTAGTCATACCCTCGTTAATAAATCTTCTCCCCATAATCCTACACTTACTCTAATTCTGCAATTCTAACATTGCACAAGCCTCCCACCAAGGCTAAAGGTCTATCACTCTCAGTATTGCATGCAGCATCCTCACTGAACAGCTCTCACATATACCAACTCCCCCCAAATTATTTCCTGCCTTCTATGCTGCTACTCATTCCATGGGAATACCTCACCACTTCTTCTGCACCTGCACTGGCATTTACATTGCACTCAATTCCTCCTTTTGACAGGGGTGTAGTAATTTTAAAACAAACACTCCTCCCAGAGTGTATTTCTCCTCTCATGAAAGCTATAATCAGCTCCCTTCACAGTTTTTACCCACTCTGTGTTGCAGCATAATGGCTCTGAATCCCTTGAAGTCTCCGACTTTCCCCAGCACAGCATGGACTGACCCCCCCAGCACCACCAACATGTCCCCCCACCAACCCCCAATAACTCCTTTGATGTTTATTCCCTAAATACTCACAAATGACCTGGCCAACCTCCTGTCCTGAAATCAGACGATGTTCTTGACAGAGTGAGGTTGCACTTCCTATCTGACCATAGTCACCCTTCACTCAACTAAAAACCTCACCCCTTAGACTTTCAGACATGGATACATGGTTGAAGCACAGGCAGAGTGCTGCCACACAAGCTGCTGACACATGCTGTAGGCTTGACATTGACGTAACATGTTACCATTCAGAAACACGAGAGCCCTCTTTACTGTGCAGTCAAGCTGGCAAGCATGACAAGCTTCATTTAGACGAGGCAACTGCCATCCTTACCTGGTCTGGCCTACATGTGACTCCAGACCCACAGCAATGTGGTAGACTCTTGACTGCTCTCTGGGCAATTAGGAATTAATAAAATTGTGAGTTGTATATACCATGTTGCCTTATTGGAGCTGTGAGAGAGAAGTTCAGACAAATTGGCACAGCCTGTTTGCATGTTCAGGGTAATTCTGCCCAAAGACAATCTCTTGATTAGCTTTTCAATTGGCACCAGATGTTGTCGTTTCGGGAGAGCTCACACAATAACATGCCACTTGACTGGGCTGTGGGCAGGTAGGCTACAGCCTTGTTGACAAAACAGCAAAAACATCTCCCTTTCTCTCACTTCCGCGATAAATAAAAAAGCCCCAAAAACTGGCTAGTCTCGCCCACCTTTCCTCTGTAAGCTGCTCTCTCTCTATCTCTCTCTCTCTCTCTGTAAATTGCTTGTTGGGAGGAACAGAGACTCTGAAAGGGTGAATTCTCAACCAGTGAATGAAATACTGAGAATCGGTGTACTCATAAACTCATGACATCGGCAAAGAGTCGGAAGGAGTTAAAGTATTTCTGACTGGTGCCATGTAGATGGTGGACAGACTTTGGAGAGTCAGCTGGTACGTTGTTCACTGCAGGATTCCTAGTCTCTAGCCTGTACTTATAGACGCAGTATTTATATGGCTAGTCCATTCAGTTTCTAGTTAATGCTAACCGCCAGGATATTGATAGTGCAAAATTCAACAATTGTAATACAAATTAATGCAAGGGGTGGTGATTAAATTCTCTCTTCTTGGAGATGGTCATTACCTGGCCTGTGGTGTTTATGTTATTTGCCACTTGTGCGCTCAAGACTAGATGTCATTCAGATTCTGCTGCATTTGAACATGGAGAGTTTCAGTATCTGAAGAATCATGAATGGTGCTAAATTCCCAAAGTGCAAGCAAACTTCAGCCTCTTTGCATTGGTACAATTGACTTCCCAAATCTTGATCTCTGAATTCTCCCTGAAAACAACAGCAGAAGTCTTATTTATTTCAGATCTTGAAAACATGGGTTTTTATGGCTGTAGCATGTCTAAACAATAGATACAACCTTTCACTTTTGATGGCTCTTATTTGTTCTTATTTGTCTATCTGTAGGTGTCCAGCTACCTTCAATCAATTCAGTTTTCACTTTCAAGAGTAACTTTTCCTGCCTTTTAAAATCCATTCTTCCTGATTTAGCCCATCTTTCTTTTTATTTCTAATGTTGTATTCTTTTTAATGGGATTTTGCCTTTCAACTTGGCTTCTTAGTAACTAAATGAATTTCCTTAGGGTAGTTAACATTAATTTATACACTAAACGACATGAGAATTGAGAAGGTTACATTGATCATCAATTCTCCTGTTCTGAAACCACCCTGGGTTTTATTGCTTTAGAAGCGTTCAGCCAAGGGCAACACAGACAATGCCTTTCCCATGATGCCCAGCAGGGAGATAGCTCGACATTTGCTGCCATTTCTGAGGTCGCTCTTGCTCTTGTACAGGTTCACAATTTTGCTTCATATATTTCCTGAAGCATAGACTCTCCCTGCAGTGGAGACAAGCAAAGCTGCAGGAATGCCTGAGTCAGTGCTTGATGAAATCGGATGGTATAGATTCATCTCCTGGAATTTTGCCAATGGCAAACAGTTCAATAGCTTTGCTAAGCTCCTCCACTCCAGGTTCACTATCCAGCTCTACCATCACAGACAAACCTTCTATGGTATCTGGACTTTCCTCAATAAATGAGTTCTCCTGAGAGCACAACTCAATTCCAGCCATTTCTTCAACTGCTTGTTGCAGTCAGCAATGATTTGTCCTGAGATAATAGAAACTGCAGATGCTGGAGAATCCGAGACAACAAGGTGCAGAGCTGGATGAACACAGCAGGCCAAGCAGCATCATAGGAGTAAAAAGGCTGAC
>NC_063332.1:30477458-30503182 GCF_021869965.1 Rhincodon typus | reverse complement strand
CTGAAGAAGGGTCTAGGCCTGAAGCGTCAGCCTTCCTGCTCCTCTGATGCTGCTTGGCCTGCTGTGTTCATCCAGCTCTACACCTTGTTATCTCAGATTCTCCAGCATCTGCAGTTCCTACTATCTCTTCAAGTAGTCTCTGTTGATTTTAATTATCATCCCCGAGCTATGATGTCTCAGGTGGAAAATACCTCATTGTCTGCTTTCACTCTTCCATTGAAATCTCCCAATAGGTGAAAGTGTTCTGGCTCAGGGGTTCTGTTAATAGCTCTCTCAAGCCTCTCTGGTGTTTTGTCCCAGCTCGTATGTTTCCTTGGAACTGAGGACAACAGAGTTAATGTTTTGAGTTTAATAGTATTGAAGAGTTCCAATGAAGAAATGGTAACTCTTGTTTCTCTTTTCACGATGCTGCTAGACCTGCTGAATTTGTCTAGCACTTTATTTTTATTTCAGAGCTCCAATATGTGTAGTACTCTGCTTTGATTAGTAACATTCATCGCCGCTGCTGCCCATGTTGTGTTAACTCCAGAAAAACAGGAGGCACAAACCAGGGTAAAGTGTAAGGACTTTGGATTTCCTGAACATCAGAGTCCCCCACTCAAGTGCATAGGAATGCAAAGCGCTATGTTTCACACTGGCTGGTTGTAGGAGTTAATAGAAAAATTACATATTTAAACATCAGTTCTCCTTTAGACTCCATTCTAGATTCTGAGTCAGGGTTCAGTCCCTTAACCTTTAATTCTCCTGAAGAATTAGTAACATGGTAGAGTTTCTCAGGAGGTTTAGTCTGGTCTCTAGGAGACCAGTTTTTGTGAGCAAACAGGAGGAACCACAGTAATGTCCAGAAGCACAACTGGAGAGGCAATGGCCTAGTGGTATTATCACTAGACTACTACTCCAGAGACCCTGGTAATGTTCTGGGGACCTAGGCTTGAATCCTGCCATAGCAGATTGTGAAACATGAAGTCAACAAAAATCTAGAATTGGGATGCTAATGATGACCATGAAACCATTGTCAAGTGTCAGAATAAAACCACATGGTTCACTATCGTCCTTTAGGCAAGGAACTCCTTACTTGGTCTGGCCTACACATGACTCCAGACCCACAGTAATGTGGATGACTCTCAACTGCCCTCTGGGCAATTAGGGATGGGCAATTAATGCTGGCCTAGCCAGTGATATCCACAGCCTGTGAATGAATAAAAATAAAATTAAAGTGATCTTCTCATTCAGACAGCTGCAAGAGAAATGCAGTGAACAAAGGAGACCACTATATCTTTTCTTGATCCATTTAACCGAGGGATTCAATTAGACCGACCACAGGCAGCTTGTCTCAGCTGCAGCCAAACAGGGCCACTGGCTAAAGCTGCTCAATGTCCTCTGCTCTTTCTATGGTGACAAGATGGATGAGGTTAACTGTGACAGGGTCACATCAAATCCCTTTGCAATTCAGAGTGGGTTCAAATGGAGCTGTGATCTGAGATGGATCCTCTTCGGCATATTCTTCCCTTTGCCCCTGTTTTTTGCCTTCAGTTCATCTACAGCGAGAAAATAACAGCGCGAGAAAATAACAGCAAGAGTTGGCCACTCAGCCCAATCTGCCATTCAATGTAATCATGGTTGATCTTCTATTTCAATGTGATGCTTCTGCTCTGTTCCCATACCCCCTGACACCTTTATCTATCTATTTCTTCCTTAAAAATATTCAGTGACTCAGCTTTCACAGCCTTCTGTGATAAAGAATGTCCCAGGTTCACCATCGTGTGAGTAAAGAAATGTATCCTAATCTCAGTCTAAAATGCCCAGTGCACATTCCGAGGGTACGACTTCTTGTTGTAGATCTCTGGCCAAGGAAGCATCCAGTCTGCATCCAGTCTGTCCAGCCCTGTCAGAATATAGTGGGTTTCAATGAGGTCCTCTCTCTCAGACTTCTGAACTCCACTGAATACGGGCCCAGTCTTTCTTCATACAACAAACCGATCTTCCCAGGAACCTCAGTGACTACTGACATATCAGAACTGATGGAAAGCTATTCAGCCCTGCCTGACTGAGATCTAAAACAAAATTACTCCAAGTCCACATCACGGAACTGTTCAATGACAACATTGCTGTACTTACATGTCGTACTGAGGTATAGCTTCGTTGGTAACTGGACATGCTCTCTCACAGTTGGAAGGAGTTTGGTTTCATCATCAGCATCAGAATGTAACCAAACCACCATCGATCAGCAGACCACTGTGACAAATGATAGCTTTACATTTCTGACTTGATATCACCAGCTCTATATCATTAGTAATCTGTCACTGGATGCTGCAATCAAATCACACATTCAAAAGCACAAGACCGTAAGATACAGGAGAAGAAGTAGGCTATTCAGCCCATCGGGCCGGCTCCACTACTCAATGAAATTGCGAGTGACCTCATAATTCCAAACTCCACTTTCATGCCTTTTCCCCATAACCCTTGATTGCCTTACTAATTAAAAAATCTCTCCACCTCAATCTTGAATATAGTTAACAATCAAGCCCCATCAGCCCTCTGTAGTAAAGAAATCCATAGATTCATTACCCGTTGAGAGAATAAATTACTCCTCATCTCTGTCTTAAATGTGTGACTACTTATTTTTGAATTTGCCCTCTGGTCCCAGACTGTCCTCCAAGGAGGAACAACCCATTCTGAGGAAGAGTCACTGGACCTGAAAGGTTAATTCTGATTGTTCGTCACAGATGCTGCTAGACCTGCTGAGCTTTTCCAGCAACTTTTGTTTTTTGTTTTTTCTTCTCACCTACCCCTGTCAAGTTCCCTAAGCATCCTGTATGTTTCAAAAAAGTCTCCTGTCATTCTTCAAAATTCCAACAAGGACCAGCCCAACCTATGCAACATCTCCTCATAAGACACTATCAAACCCGCTGACAAAGGTAGGGCAGTGGTAGTCTGGAGGACAGGCCTCTATATCGCAGAGGCCAAACGTCAACTCTCCAACACCACATCCTACCTCCCCCTTGACTATGACCCCCCAAGGGCCATCAAGCCACCGTCTCCCACACTGTCCATGATTTCATCGCTTCTGGTGACCTCTTCTCCACCGCCTCCAGCCCTACAGTCCCCCAGCCCCATACTGCCCTGTTCTACCTGCTCCCCAAGATCCACAAGCCCAGCCACCCCGGCCGACCTGTTGTTTCTGCATGCTCCTGCCTCACCAAACTCATCTCTTCCTACCTCGATTCCATTCTCTTCCTCTTGGTCCAGGCACTCCCCGCCTACACCCAGGACACAAACCATGCCCTCCACCTCTCTGGTAACTTCAAGTTCCCTGGACCCCAGCGCTTCATCTTTACTCTGGACGTTCAATCCCTGTAAAGGTCTATACCCTACAAGGATGGCCTACAGGCCCTCAGTTTCTTCCTCTCCAGCAGACCCATCCAGTCCCTCCCACCAGTACCCTCTTTCACCTCGCTGAAATAGTCCTCATCCTCAATAACATTTCCTTCAATTCTTCCCATTTACTCCAAATCCAGGGGTTGCCACAGGCACTTGCATGGGCCCCAGGTATGCCTGCTTGTTTGTTGATTATGTCAAACAGTCCCTCTTCGGCATTGTACACCGATACCGTTCCCCAACTCCTCCACCATTACGTCGATGACTGCATCAGTGCTGCATCTTGCACCCAGGTTGAACTGGGGCAGTTCATCGACTGCACTAACAACTTCCATCCTGCCGTCAAATTCACTTGGTCTATCTCAGACACTTCCCTCCCCTTTCTTGACCTCTCCGTTTCCATTTCTGGCGACAGCTTACATACCGATATTTACTATAAAACCCCAGACTCCCATATCTAGCTAGACTACACCTCCTCCAACCCTGTATCCTGCAAAGACTCAATCCTGTTTTCCCATTTCCTCCATCTCTGTCGCATCTGCTTTGAAGAGGAGACGTTCCACTTCCAAGCATCCCGGATGTCCACCTTATTCAAACAACGCACTTTTCCCCCCTTTGTCATCCAGACAGCCCTCCACTGCACCTCCTGCATTCCCTGCTCCACAGCACTAAACCACTCCCCCTCCAAACATAATAAAGATAGGGCCCCCCTTGTCCTCACATTCCACCCTACCATCCTCTGCATCCAACGTGTCGTTCTCAAACACTTCCGCCATATCCAATTAGACCCCACCACCCGTAATATCTCCCACTCCCCACCCCTCTCTGCCTTCCACAAAGATCATTCCCTTTGCCACTCCTTAATTCGTGCCACACATCCCACCAACCACTCCAACCCACCCGGTACATTCCCCTGTAACCATAAAAGATGCAACACCTGCCCACACACCACCTCCCTCGCCTCCATCCAGGGCCCTAAACACTCCTGCCAAATGAGACAGAGCTTCACCTGCATCTCCTCCACCCTCGTCAACTGCATCCAGTGCTCCCAATGTGGTCTTCTCTACGTCAGTGAGACCAAACATAGACTAGGTGACTGTTTCGCCAAGCATCTCCGCCTGGCCCGCAACGGCCAACCTAACCTCCCGGTCACTGTCCCACTCCCCGTCCGACATGTCTGTCCTCGGCCTCCTCCAGTGTCGCACTGACTCGGAATGCAAATTTAAAGAACAACATCTTATCTTCTACCTGGGCACCCTACAGCCCGGAGGGCTCAATATTGAGTTCTCCAATTTCGAATAACCTTCCCACCCACCTCTTGGCTCCCCTTCTAGCCTCACCTCCTCTCTTCCATTCCACCTTCTGACCCTCCTTTCCAGCTACCAAACAGATTCATCAACCAACCAGGTCACACCTACCACCAGTGTCCACCTATCACCACCATCCCACCTCCACCCCTCCCCCTCTTTATCTGCAGCTCCCCCTACCCCCACATCTAGTCCTGAGGAATGGTAATAACCGAAACGTTGACTGCTACTTTCCTCCAGATGCTGCCTGGCCTGCTGGGTTCTTCCGGCCCCCTGTTTGTCTACCTCCATACCTGCTATTAGTGACCTTTCTCTGGACTGCCTCCAATGCCAGTATGCCTTTCCTTCCGAAAAAGGACCAAAACTGTTCACAGTATTTCAGCTGTGGCCTTGTATAGTTCCCTACTTTTATACTCATTTTCTTTTGAAATAAATGGCAACATTCTGTTTGTGTTCCTATTACCCACTGAATTTAGATGCTAACTTTTTGTGACAAATGGACAAGGACTCCCAAATCCCGTTGTTCTGTAACTTTCTGCAGTATTTCTTCATTTAGATAGTATTTAACTGCTCTATATTGACTGTCAAAGTACATAACCTCACATTTCCACATATTACATTCCACCTGTCAAGTTTTTACCCACTCACGTACTCTGCCTATATTCTCTTTGCATCATCCTCACCACCTGTCTTCCCACCTGTTTTCTGTCATCCGCCAACTTGGCAACAGCACATTCAATTTCCTCATATATATTGTAAGTTGTTGTGGCCCCAGTATTGTTCCTGGTTGCCATCCTGACATTGTCCCTCATATCCCAATTCTCCGTGCTGTTGTGGCCAAGCTGAGTAAGAGAATGTTGTGCAACAGCAGCCTCCCAAAGATATTAAAAATATTATGCCTGATCTCAGTGCATTCTTCTATCGTGGTGAGACCTGGATAAGGTACACTAGACAAGGGAAAAGGCTAAACAGTTTCCACCTTCACTGTTTCAAATGTATCCTTAGCATTTCTTTGCAGGTTAAGGTCACCAATCCTAGTATCCTGCAGCATGTTAATTTCAACAACATACATTCATGACATGTTCATTGGGTGGATAATGGCTGTTTACCTAAAAACATTCTGCAGAGTGCACTGGCACTGGGTCATGACCTGCTGGATACCAATACCTCCATTACAGGAGCACCTTTTCAGCAAGATGCTGTTGTAACTGTGTTTAATATATACTATTATTATTTGGGAATATAGGCTTTTAAAAAAGAGCCTGATGCATTTTGATTTCAGTTCTATTAAGGAAATTATTTTTTAAGAACTCAAAAACCTAAAAAAATTATTTGCAAGAAACCACGTGAATTTGAAAGTTTCCCGCAACACCTGGGTAATAATTGATGAAATATTTATACCACTGTGTTCATGGCATGCTGAAAAACAAATGGTCAGAGATGCTGGTAGATTGGTTTGAGTTCAGTTCTGAACAATTAGGTTTCAATTTCATTCTTTCATATTGCTACAGTTCAGAAGAACAGTTCCATTTCAGCAGAAGAGCAGGTTAGTTTGTGAAGTCTACAAGTTTGACAGTCTATAAAGAAGTCCACAAGCTATGTGATAGAAAATAGATTCATGCCACTAACTAAATAAAATCTTGGAACTGTCTCAGTATTCCAAGAAGGAAAACTGGAACAAGTCAGTTAAATAAAAAATTTAAGAGGAGTGATACTTCTTTGGGATTGAGTATCTGAAAAGGCCATTGCTGGGGAAAGGGTGGATTCAAATGGAATGAATTATTTCCATTTTATGGCAAAATGCTTTTCCGGTAAGATTAATGACAGGTATTTGCCATGGCCCATTTTGACATTTCTCACACAATCACACAGCCATAGAGTTATATGGCACTGACACAGACCCTTCAGTCCAACCAATCCATGCCAACCTTAATCCCAAACTAAACTAGTCCCACCTACCTGCACTTGGCTCATATCCCTCCAAACATTTCTTATTCGTGTACTTATCTAAATATCTTTCCAATGTTGTCACCGTACCTGCATCAACCACTTCCTCTAGAAGTTCATTCCACAGACGAACTGCTCTCTGTAAAAAAATTACCCTTTTCTTCCTTCCACTCTTCAGCTAATTAATTAAACAACTGGCCTCTCCAGCGTCAATCTCATGAAATCATGTGGCAGGAGAGTTGGATGTGCTCACTTTGTGACATTCTCATCACCACTGGCATCATATTTAAATCCAAGCTCTGCAGCACTTCAGACACTGTCACAAAGTGTTAGCAGTAGGGAGCACGTCTGACTGTCCTGCCACATAATTTAATGAGACTGCCTTCACACTTGTGTGTATCCCCAACAATATGGCCCATAAAGGCAAGTTAGTTCCTTGGTTCACCAACAGAGGCCTGGAGGCCTTAGGGGACAGCATGACAAAAAAGAGGGCAGTGCTTTTTTCCTGCTGACTGGCAAAGGAGGCTAAAGGATAGTGGCCCAGGTCAATGCAGCGATCAGAGCAAAGCTCAATGCACAGCAATGCACAGAAAATATTAACGGTCTTCTGTGCTCCTCAAGGGTAAATGCTACTATCCTTCCTCTGCTACATCAGACTCACAGGAACAACACTCACTTTAACTCTGCTACTGCACACTCACCTCACCACAACTCCTGGACTCTTGCTACTACATGCTTCATGCTCACTCAACGTTTCTCACCCATCTCATCCTCCCAAACTACGAATCCTGCAGCTCTCTGTACTTCCTATTCACTCACTTCCCTTCTTGCTCAAGCATCAGCACTAATGCTCTCCCACCCACTTCCATCATTCTGAAACCCTTCCTTTGTCTCACTGCAAGAACAATTGGTCTGCTCCATTACTGTTCAAAATGTACCAAACCACGAAAAGTTTCCTGCCTCTCCGTCGGCACTCAAAAGCAGTGCAAGCCACGGCCTCCAACAAACTAAGGGAGTGTTAAAAAAGTTAACTAAGAATTATACAGTGCTTTCTGAATAGATGTACGAGATAGATGGTTGTCCTTGCCAGCAAAGTACATGACAGAAGAATGCAAGGCATAAGTATTAATAAGCTCCAAAGTGAAGACCTGAAGGGCTGTAGAGGTGTGTGAGTTAGTGTAAAAGCAGTTGAGATGATGTGGTAACGCTAGTCATTTGGGATTGGCGGATGAAGAGTGGAAACAAGAGTGTCGATGATGGAAGCAGGAACATGGTGGTGAAGACAGAATTGTCCAAAGGCCCAGAGAAGCAAGCATCGACCTCCCGCTGCTAGGTAATTGCTTTGACTGCCATGTTGGGAATTGCACCATCTAACTTCTCAGAGAAAGAGAAAATTGGGAACAGCACGGCAACGAGGTGAATTTAACTAATAATGAGTTGCAAATGTATGGGGATCAGGTAGTCCCCATGCATTAGTGAGATTCAGAATTTGCCGCTTAAACTCTAAAAGGAGAGTTGGAATTTACTCTCTCAACATCGAGAATCTGATTTTTCCATTTTCACCACATTTTACCAACATTTTTGCCATTGTTTATATTAATTAAGGGAGTGGAAAATTCCACTTTATGTTTTTGTTGTTTATAGTTAAATCTTTTCTTATTGAGTTATATAAATACATGTATTCTAAACAAAACAAAAAAACTGCAGATTCTGGAAATCAGAAATAAAATCAGAAATTTTCAGTTCCGAAAAAGGGACCCGAAACATTAATTCTGCTTTCTCTCCAGGTGCTGCCAGACCTCCTGCGTTTTTCCAATAATTTCTTATTTTGTATGCATATATATGTGGCTTTTTTTTTCATTTTTGTAGAATATCCTTGCGTCCTTGTATGAAAAGAACATTGACAGCCTGGTGTGGATATGTCAGTGACTCACCACTGTGGTAACCAAATGTAAATCTAATACAGCATTCACGCCAGGTTTCATTCTGGCATCTGACTTGCCCAGTATTACAGTTAGCTGGGATCATAACAATAT
This sequence comes from Rhincodon typus, assembly GCF_021869965.1. Classification (NCBI taxonomy): domain Eukaryota; kingdom Metazoa; phylum Chordata; class Chondrichthyes; order Orectolobiformes; family Rhincodontidae; genus Rhincodon; species Rhincodon typus. Next base: position 30,494,514 of record NC_063332.1, on the reverse strand, counting down.
GAAAATGGGGGGCATTGATACACACAACTGGGAGACAGACGTTGCTGGCAATGACCTCTGGAGGCTGACTGCCTGAATGGGGATTGGAAGTGGTGCGGCGAAACAGAAAAGCACAATTGGATGAGAACTGAACCAAGAGAAAACAGAGGTTAGCAATCCTGCACCTTCTCGGCCCATGTATTCATCTGCTAAATGTGGCAAAGACTGCCACACCAGAATAAGGCTCCTAAGCTACAGGAGGTAATGCTTAATACAGAGGGAACTATCAAGTTACAAAGCATCATCTCATGAAACTGAAGACTGACAAAGAAAGAAACTACATTTTGAGGTCCCGATCTCAGTATATTTAGTGGATGTGGAAAGGAGAAGTAGGGTCGATTCCCATAAAAAGGGAAAATAAATCAGAAAGCAAGACAATCCTGTGGTAAACTTAACTATATTACAATATTCCACTCAAACACCGGACTACCAGTCGCCTATCTATAATGAATATTTCTAGCCCCTGTTGGAGTACTGCATAATGCTTTAAGAACTACAAAATTTGTCAATGATCAAAGCAATCAGCAGGAGAATAGAAGAATAACACTGCCACCATCCTCATTGAATCCAGTATTAAAAATAATCTGACAAGTCTTTGGATTGTAATTCACAATTCCCTTATTACTGCTGATCATAAATCAGAAAATCAGCAATTTTCTTTGTTATACATCATGTGACATGCCTTTTATTTTCAACACCATGTCAGGAAAAGGATCACCCCACACTGGTATGGCATTCAATTACAATGATAGTGTGTCTCAGTGAATTTGAGGATGTAATTCAATCATTGTGTTGTGATGGTAAACACACTATTCAAGGCTCACTTATGGATTTTAACTCTTGTGAATATTTCAACTCATTTACTTTGTTGAAAAGCACCGATCATTAGTCACTATATATATATAACCAAATATTTTCTCTTAAATAACAGTGTATCATGAGATAAACTCACAATAACTGGGTCACAGTCATTAAATCTTTTATATTTTGTGTTCATCATGCTTAGGTTCATTCATGGAAGTTGAACACTTCCTGTTTCAGACACCCACTGTCTGAATCAATTAAGATTCAGTTCAGATGCTGCACAGTTAGCTGTAGACTAAAGCTCCCTATGTGAAGCCTTGATAATATGCCTTAGCCCTAATCAATAGAGCACTCCCGCCACAGCAGGGTGATATTTTTCTATGTCCTAACCAGCAATTGTGAAATTCACAATTTAATTCCAATTAATGACAAATGAGAAGTTTTCAATTATGGATTTGAACTCAAATTCCTCAGGCAAACCACAAAATGCCACTGCATAAACCTGCAGTCAATGATTATTTCTCAAGGTGAGGAGTTCATTTAGCCTCAACTTCAAAAACATTCTGACCCTATCCACCAAAATATGAAAATACTGTTCTCAACAGCGTCCACAACAAATTATACGAACAATTCAATCTAGAGTTCAAATGTGTGATTTTAAGATGGGGTAACCATCACTGAATCCCCCACTATCAACATCCAGGAGGTTACCATTGACCAGAAACTCAGCTGACGTCACCATATAACTACAGTGGCTACAACAGCAGGTCAGAAGCTAGAAATACTGCGGTGAGTAACTCAGCTCCTGACTCCACAAAGCCTGTCCACCATCTACAAGGCACAAATCATGAGTGTGATCAACACTCCCCACTTGCCTGGATTAGTGCAGTTTCACTCAATGAGCTCGATACCATCTAGGACAAAGCAGCCCACTTGATTGGCACCATATCCACAAGCATCCACTCCCTCCACTGCTGACGCTCAGTAGCAGCAGTGTGTACTATCTACAAGATGCACTGCAGAAATTCACCAAAGATCCTTCAACAGCATCTTCCAAACCCACACCACATCCATCTAGAAAGACAAGGGCAGCAGATACAGGGGAAAACACCACCACCTGCAAGTTCCCTTCCAAGCCACTCACCATCAATCCTCATTTGGAAATATATTGCCGTTCCTTACAGTCGCTAGGTTAAAATTCTGGAATTCCTTCCCTAACAGTATTATGGGTCTGCAGCGGTTCAGGAAGGCGGCTCACCATCACCTTCTCCTGGGCACTTAGGGGCAGTCAACAAATTCTGACCCAGTTAGTAACACCCGTCGCACCAGAGAACAAAAAGAAGACAAAGATATTTGTCAATGACGTGGCAAATGCAGCTAAATTAAGCTGATTTCAGTCACTTATGTTACATAGTAAGACTAGTACTGCATCACATGTTGCCTAATTTTTATACAAAGAATAACAGGAACATGAGAACAATTACAAAGCAAAAACCTAAATGAGAAGTCATGGTATTCTAACAAACCACTTTAGTTAACAGGGAGTAACTTTCAGAATACAGTACTACAACACCTGCCTTGCAGGGCTAGCATAGGTAATTGCAACAACCGGTGCTCCCTGTACATCAAATCATCTCGATCTTCCAACCATACCTGTTCGTGATCAACGCACAAGGATAAAGAAACTAACTTTATTTGTTAAAAACTGAAAGAACTGCAGAAGCTGTAAATCAGGAACACAAACAGAAGTTGCTGGAAAAGCTCAGCAGGTCTGGCAGCATCTGTGAAGAAAAAATCAGCGTTAACGTTTCGGGCCCGGTGACCCTCTGAACTTTATTTGTTTTTCGCTTCACCAATGAAGGCAAGACACAGCAGGTCATTGGAAAGAAATGGAGTTAATGTTTCAGATCGATGAGTTTTCATCAGATCGATGAGCTTTCATCCGACCTATTCGAGGTTCATTCTTATGATTTTTGATTCGATAGTCACTGATCGTGAGTGTTAAAGCTATTTCTCTCTCCACAGAGGCTGTCAGTCCTGATAAGCTTTTCTAGCATTTTCAACATCCAGCGCCACTCTCTCCTGTATCAGTATATTTCACTGACAAGAAACTGCATTGAATTACACAGAGTAGGCAGCACAGAAACACGTCATTTTGCCAAACCAGTCTTTATCAGTGTTTATGCTCCACTCGATCCACTTTACATCCTTCCTCGTCCAACCCCAGCAGCAGAGCAGTCTTATTCACTTCTCCGTCATGCGCGTAATTCTTGAAAGGGTCCACAAATGCAAATTTCACATTCTCTGGGAAAGGAAGTTTCTTCTCAATTTCCTACTTGATGTCTCACTGACTTGTATGTTGTGGGTATGATGAGCTAGTCAGCAGCCCAACCTCAGGAATTCACCTAACGTTCAGTGAACATAATTATTACCTTTCAGGGCATGTTCCCTCCACCTCAGTTATATCCTAATGTCCTGTAGTAATTTCCTTCATTAAGCACCTGCTTTCAGCTCCACTGTCCCCTCCCCCTTAAAAAACAGGCAATCTTCCCGTACAGAAGAATATATTGTGTTGGTCATCCAACATGCTCCATTGTTCTAGATCTATTTGTTCACACATACAAAGTTAGTTCACAATGTACCATCCTGTACATTAGACGAAGATGGTTAGGTGTTGCAGGTTAACAGCAGTTTGAGATCAGCACCACTGAGTAGATGACCAGTTATGAAATGGCAGTAACCATGTCCCCTCAGCGATAACCGTACCTGCGAAACTTGCCAGCCAATGCAGTCGATCTATTGACGAAATGTACTTACTGCCCAGGCAAAAGACCCACATGCAAACACATACACAAAGACTGCGGAACATACGGCACCTGCATCGATCTATTATTTATGCTCTTCCAGTTTGCGTGTGATACACTCAGAAGCCGAGCTATTCCGTACACAGACACAGGTACCAACCGGAACATGTTCAGTAATTAAGCGGAGACAAAGACTAAGTATGGAGCAAAGACACGTTCCACTCCATCCCTCCCATTAAGCAGGAGCGATTCTGTCGTTTCCTTTCCTGCTTCTAATGCATCTGTTTTTTTTTTACAAAATTGCATTACACAGCAAATTCTGCAATCAACACACAGCATCGCTCCTTGTCAACTGAAAAGGCTCCGGGAAAATGTCTTTGAAGAAAGAACAGGGCGAGATGTTAGTAATTCATTCTCCAGCGTGTAAGAGGAAATGAAACTTACCATTAAAACAACCCCGTCGCTGTGGTGGCTCTGGATCTGCTGTGGATTTGGCATTTGCCAGGGCAGGAGGCGGCTCGCTGCCTTGCTGGAGACGGTGACTGGGTTTGTTTCCGAGCGGGGAGCTGCCCGCTCTCAGTTCCCTTTCTCTGCGGGGGAGAAAAATGAAGCCGGCCCGAAACAGCGCCACGGCACCGACGTCACCAGCGCTGTCAATCACACTGCAGCTACCTGATGGTTCACCCAGAAGGGAGAAGGCTGCATGTGTTGGCGGCATTCTTGCTTCTGAGAAAAAGAAGGCAGCAGCCACCTGATGTGCAAAGTTTTATAGCATGACATCCATCGACAGGCAGGAGCAGACATAGCTGCAAATAAACGTAAAGTACTGCAGATGCTGGAGACCAGAAATAAAAGCAGAAAGCGCTGGAAAAACTCAGCAGGTCTGGCAGCATCTGTGGAGAGTCAGTTTCTCTGCTGATGCACAATATATGTTTTGCCGCACTGAGCCACAGGGGAAATGCAACAAAGATTCAGCGGTAAAGCAAAACCCAATTCACCCACTTCATATCTCCCTAGCATTGTTTTTAAGGCTAGTAGCTAATTCTATATTTTAAAAGTTTGTCCTCTCTGCTTCAATAATATTGACAGAAAATTTTACATTCAAACCACCCTCTGTACATTCTCCCCCTAAAGTATGCTATAATTATTTCCCTAATTGTCTCAAATTTGTGCCCTCTCCTTATCAAGTATATGAGGCAGATGGACCGAGAGAGGTACCAGCTGGAGTACCTGGTGAGAACTCTTCTCAGCGCCATATTTCACGTGGTTCTGATCAACAACTGCTGGCAATGGAGCCAACTGCAGACTTGTGGCAAGGTGCTGAATGGACTCTATTCAGTTCAGTACAGGGAACTAAACTAACAAAAGAAGTCTCTTGTCACGGTTCAATGAGGTTATTCAATCAGTAGGCGAAACCATCCAGACCAGAAAAAACATTTTTTTAAAAAAGTGATCCATCCGGCCACATCTTTCCACATGTTGTCATAGAAGATCACAACAATTTCCTTCCGACAAGGGCTCAGGATTCATCCTAGATCTGCCTTCAATTAATTAATCTAAGCACGGACAGTAGTAGAACTGTATCAGAATGCATTTTCCACAAAATATAATGAGAAAAAAATCAGCAAATCACATCAGTGAATAAATGAAAGGAACTGGGAGATATTACTTTTTCTTTATGTAGAGATAATAATGTTATAATGGCATTTATTCTGACTTTTATCCTACCGAAACATCTGTCACTTTTACCTGTTACCCCAGATTCACCCATGGCTCCTGCAAATGGACTTAGATCTGGAATGTCTCTTTTTCTGTCCAATTATCTAGTAAGGAAATGGTGTGACCAAAGAACCATCAGGGAGAACATTTCGTCCACCTAAACATGGCTGAAATATACTTTATTTTTTTGTTCTTTCATGGTACCATCATATTTGAATGTGAGGAATAGATGTATCACTGCTTACATTCTCCTGTGGAAGGCTGACTCAATAAGTATGGTACGGAAACTGAGGTTTCAGACTTTGAATAACTGGTTATCTATAAAAAGTACATGAACAAACAGTTTTCACAATATGAACATCAATTCCCTAGACTTCTCAGTGTATGAAAACAACAAAGATGTAACTTACTTTCTTTTTAGGCATGGACCCTATGACAGAAGACCATTTACTACAGCTTGATTCTTTGAAGCTAAGCTTACTCAGACTTTAAAAATACTGACTGTCTTTTTCCAATAACTGTCAAATCCATATACTTCAGCCTGAAAGAGACTGCACATGCCTTGAGATAATGAGTCCAGTTTTGCCATACAATTGAGCTGACCATGTTAGAAGCCTCCAGATTTGAACCTATCCTTAGAAGAATGCGTAGACAATATACCTGTCATAATTTAATTAAACCAGAATGCCTGTTTGTTAATATTGAGTGAAAATAATCTCTACTGATGACCTAAAATGCTTGCCAGTGAATGTGTGCATTCCAGTTAATTCCCACTTGGGGGTTTCTCATTGTTCACAGCTTCATAACTTGCATAAGCAAACCACATCAGTTCCAACACTGCTAAGACCTTCCCTTTGAGAAGCCTTAACTTATACAAAATTAACCCATTACCCACTAGTTCTGGCTGTACTCAAATATTAAAAATTAAAAACAGCAGGTCATTGAGGGGCTGGGGTCTTTATGACACAGTGGTAGTGTCCTCACCTCTGAGTCAGAAGGCCTAGGTCCCAGTCCCACCTGCTCCAGTGATGTGTAATGACATCATGGAAAATGTTTTAAAAATATTTTAAATTAAAAACAGAGGAAAAGTCCATTTGGCTACAATGTCAAAATACTACTTGCAGTAAGAGATTTTGGAAAGACATAGGCAGTTTACACCACTTTGCTGGGTTTTCTGGTAAAGTAATGACACATGATCCAAGATGCCCTTTGGAAATTCAAGCCCCTAATTTATATTGCAAAGTGATAAAGCCATTTTGGAACATCTGGCCTAGTTCGAGAGTTCATGCAGTTCAGTATGTATATCTGTAATGCCTGAAAGAGAGACATAGACTGACATTTTCTTCTTTACATATGATTAGCATGTAGTTGAAATGAATATTTGGTGGCTGGTATTTATGTGATTTTGAGGTTATAAGACTATAGTCTTCCTTCTTTTGAACTTCAGTAGAATGGAAAGTTGAGTGAGGTGTATAATAGGCAATCAATTTCCGATAATTCATCTTGTACTCACCTGACCTCTGATGAAGTCTAATTTTACCTTGCACGTGTCTCTGCTAGTTTTTTTGACATGATAAACTGGTGAAGAAGAGTCTTGTGGCATAGTGTTAGTGTCCCCACTCCTGAGCCAGGAGGCTTGGATTCAAGTCCCACCTGCTCTAGTGGTGTGTAAGAGCATCACTGAGCAAGTTGGTTGGAAAATACGTGATAAGCCAATGCAAAGATATCAGGCTGAGGGGAAAATGTAAGTTATCACACTGCTTTATTTCACAAATAGCAAGTGCAACATGCATTAATGATCGGACCTATTTATTTCGCTCAATCCAAGAGGCACAGATTTCAGTATTCATATGCCTTCTTTTAATTCATTCATGGGATGAGAGCATTGCTGGTAGATTTTGCCCAGAAGGCAGTCAGGAGCCAGCCACTATGCATGGATCTGTGGTCACAGGTAAGGACAGCAATAATCTCCCTCAACGGCACTAGTGAAGCAGATGGGGTTATCTGGCAATCGACAACAGTTTCATTGTCATCATTAAACTCTTAATTCCAGATTTGTATTGATTCAAATTCCATCATCTGCCAGGCCAGATTTGAAACCATGTCCTCAGACCATTACCTGGGTCTCAGGATTCATAGTCCAGCAATAATACCAGGAGGCCATTTCCTCTCCACGTAGACAATGTCTGATCAAATTTGGGCCACAAGCAGCTTTTAAAAAAGTATTACATTTTTGGTTATCAGGGAAGAGCACTATTGAAAAGCACTATAGAAATGTTGAGATTGTTTAAGGAATGCATACTGCATGTGCTCGATATGTTTGTCCCTAGCAGGCAGGGAAGATGCGGTCGAGTGAGGGAGCCTTGCTTCTCAAGAGAGGTCGAACGATGCTTATGTAAGGTTGAGGAAACAAGGAACAGAAAAGGCTCTAGAGGGATACAAGTTATCCAGGAAGGTGCTGAAGATAGGGCTTAGGAGAGCTATAAGGCGCATGAGAAAACCTTGGCAGATAGGATCAAGGAAAACTCCAAGGTTTTTTACACGTACGTGAGGAATAAGAGAATGACCAGAGAAAGGGTAGGGCCGATCAAGGATTGTAAAGGGAATTTGTGCACAGAGCCTAAAGTGATAGGACAGGTCCTTAATGAATACTTTTCATCGGTATTCACAACTGAAAGGGACCTAGTTGTAGAGGAGGACAGTGTGAAACAGGCTGGTAGGCTAGAGGAGGTCGCTGTTAGTAAGGAAGATGTGCTAGAATTTTGAAGAAGTTGAAGATAGATAAGTCCCCCGGGCCTGATGGGATTTATCCAAGGATTCTATGGGAAGCGAGGGAAGACATTGCAGGGCCTTTGGCGATGATCTTTTCGTCCTCACTGTCCATGGGTATAGTGCCGGAAGATTGGAGAGAGGCAAACATCATTCCCTTGTTCAAAAAAGGGAATAAGGATAACCCTGGAAATTACAGGCCCGTTACTCTTACATCAGTGGTGGGCAAATTATTGGAAAGGGCTCTGAGAGATAGGATTTATGATCACTTTTAAAGGCACAGTTTGATTCGTGATAGTCAGCATGGATTTGTGAAGGGTAGATCATGCCTCTCAAACCTTATTGAATTCTTTGAAGAGGTGACCAAACACGTGGATGAAGGTAGAGCAGTAGATGTGGTATACATGGATTGAAGTAAGATGTTTGATAAGGTTCCCCATGGTAGGCTCATGCAGAAGATAAGGAAGCATGGGATAGGGGGAAATGTGGCAGATTGAATTCAGAATTGGCTGACCCTTAAAAGACAAAGGGTGGTAGTGGACGGAAAATATTCAACATGGTGCTCAGTTACAAGGATCTGTTCTGGGTCCTCTTCTATTTGTGATTTTTGTAAATGACTTGGATGAAGGAGTGGAAGAGTGGATTAGTAAGTTCGCGGACAATACGAAGGTGGGTTGGGTTGTGAACAGTGCAGAGGGCAGTTCTAGGTTTCAAAGGGACATTGATAGGATGCAGAGCTGGGCTGAGAAATGGCAGGTGGAGTTTAACCCTGGAAAGTGTGAGGTGATTCATTTTGGAAGGAAAAATTTGAAAGCAGAATACAGGGCTAACGGAAAGATTCTTGGCAGTGTGGAGGAGCAGAGGGATCTTGGGGTTCATGTCCACAGTTCCCTGAAAGCTGCCACCCAGGTGGATAGAGTTGTTAAGAAGGCATATGGTGTGTTAGCTTTCATTAATAGAGGAATTGAGTTCAAGAGCCGTGAAGTTATGCTGCAGCTATACAAAAGCCTGGTTCGACCACATCTGGAGTATTGTGTCCAGTTCTGGTCGCCTCATTACAGGAAAGATGTGGAAGCGTTGGAAAAGGTGCAGAGGAGATTTACCAGGATGTAGCCTGGAATGGAGGGAAGGTCTTACAAGGAAAGGTTGAGAGAGCTAGGGCTTTGCTCTTTAGAATGACGAAGGATGAGAGGTGACTTGATAGAGGTACAAAATGATCAGAGGTATAGATAGAGTAGACAGCCAGAGACTTTTTCCTAGGGTGGAGGAAGCTATTACGAGGTGGCATAGTTTTAAAGTGAGTGGAGGTAGATATAGGGGAGACATCAGAGGTAGGTTCTTTACTCAGAGAGTAGTAGGGGTGTGGAATGCATTGCCAGAGAGGGTAGTGGAGTCGGCCTCATTAGGGGCATTTAAGCGGCTATTAGATAGGCATATGGATGATAGTATAAGGTAGGGGCGGAGGTTAGATAGACCTTAGGATTAGGGTAAAAGTTCGGCACAACATCGTGGGCCGAAGGACCTGTACTGTGCTGTACTGTTCTATGTTCTATATTCTATGATTCTGCTGCGTGGCACCAAGCAGGTCCATAGTAAAGCACAAGTTCGGTTCTGTCCCACTGCCAAAATTGTATCCTTTTGGTGACATATTCAAATACTTTTTTAAGGACAGCTGGTTAGGCTACATGCAGACTTGGTTATCCTAAAATCAGTAGGTCCAGCATTGTCCAGCTGCTTCTTATCCTTAACAGAAGCTGTAGTCCTAATGCATGTGCCTGCTCTGCTCCCATATCCTTATATTCTCCTTTTTATCAACTATCTGCCTAGTTTTTTCATTTGACTTGATTTATTATTGTCAGATGTACTCAGATATAGTGAAAAGTATTGTTTTGTGTGCTATCCAGACAAATCATACCCTACATAAGTACATTAGGGTAATAGAACAGAGTGCAGAACATAGTGTTACAGCTAGAGAGAAGGATGTCGAGAAAGATCAACTTTAATATATGAGAGGTTCGTTCATAAGTCTGACAACAGCGGGGGAAAAGCTGTTCTTAAATCTGTTGGTACATGTTTTCAAACTTTTGTATCTTCTGTCCAATGGAAGAGGGTGGAAGAGAGCATAGCTGGGGTGGGAGGAGACTTTGATTATGTCGGCTGCTTTCCCGAGGCAGTGGGAAGTGTAGACAGAGTCAATGGGAGGAAGGCTGGTTTTTATGATGGACTGGGCTGTGTTTACAACTCTTTATAATTTCTCACAGTCTTCTGGATAGGATGTTTTCTATGGTGCATTAATAGAAATTGGTCAGAGTCATTGTGAACATGCCGAATGTCCTTAACCTTCTGAGGAAGTAGAGGCATCAGTGTGCTTTCTTGACTGTAGCATTGACGTGAATGAACCCGGATAGATTGTTGGCGATATTTACTCCAAGGAAATTGAAGCTCTCGACCATATCCACTTCAGTACCATTGGTACAGGCATAATAGATAAGTATTGATTTAGTCTTCACGTCAATCATTGCTTCTTTCTTCCATGTTCACCATACTACACTGTGCAACAATACCTCCTGATTCAACATCAGCAGACATAGCATTTTCCTATAGTTGGAATTAAAGTAACAATTATCACTACAAGATTCTTGAGACAAGATTTTAAGAAAACCACAGCTTGCATTGTTGACTTGGATAACCTATACTTACAGCAGTGTGCAATGCACTGAGTTTCAGTCAATATAAAAACAATATTAATGATAATAAACACAGATTCCATGTGGTGCATTATTAAAGAGGTAAGCAAAATGTTAACAATGCTCACTGTCTTACTGAAGATGAAATCAAATCTTAAAAAACCAAAAAGTCCTGTTAGTTATTTCTAATTTCTCTGTGTATCATTGTTGTGGGTGAAGTTTGTAACAGGTATCTGGTTCTTCTAGGATCTCCTTTGAATAAATATGCGGCCACCAATTCTTCTTGCAATACTCACTATGGGCCATCTTTCCCCACTTGGCAGCAGAGGCATTAACTTAAGTAGTAAGAAGTCATTTATTGCTTACCAATGAAGATAACAGATTATATTAGTTTAAATAAAATCAAAAATTGCTGGAGAGACTCAGCAGGTCTGGCAGCATCTGTGGAGATAGAAACAGAATTAATGTTTTGAGTTCAGTGAACCTTGCTTTCCGTTATTAAAGAATCAACACTCATTTTTCTGGGTTCACAGATGACAGCAGTGTGCACGCTGTTGATTCACTATCACCTTCTAAAGGGCACTTAGGGATGGGAAATAAATACTTGTCTTGCCTCAACACACATTCTAAGGAATTAATAAAAGAAACAAGAAGACAGTGACAGGCAAAGTATGCCAGGCTGCTAACACCAGCAGAAATCCAAATATCATACCTTTAGAGTCTGGGAAATTTAAAAGAAAAATCAATCATATAATTGAGCAAATTAAATTTAAGTGCCTCATAATTTGTCATGCCAGATGAGTTATATATTTACCAAGAAGAATTTATGTATTACATTTTGTTGTTTCCTTTCTTAATTTGTTCATGGGATGTGGGCAACATAGTCCAACAGTTAGTGTCCATGGGTAGGCAGTGAACAGTCATTGCCATGGGTGTGGAGTCTCATGCAGGACAGACCAGGTAAGGATGACTGATTTCCTTTCCTAAAGGGAAATGGTAAACTGGATGGGTTTTTACAACAATCAACAGTGGGGTGGTTAGGCTAATCTTTTCATTCCAGATCTTTATTGATTTCAAGTTACATTATTTGCAATGGTAGGATTTGCACCTTTGTCCCACAACATTAGAGGCTCTGGTTTACTAGACCAGTGACATTATTATTACATCATCACCTCCCCTAAAGGGATTAATAGGAGAGTTAATGCCTGAATAGTTTTGTTGCTGGACTAGTAATACAAAGGCCCAGGAAACATTTTGGAGACCCAAGTTTAAACGTCAAGTTGGATTTGAATTTAATAAAATTCTGTAATTTGAAGTCTAATGATGACTATTGTCAATTGTAAAAACCCATTGGATTCACTAATATCTTTTAGGAAGGAAACTGATTTTCTCACCTGATCCAACCTACATGTGGCTCCGGACCCATAGCAATGTGTTTGATTCCTATTAGGGATTGGTAATAAATGTTGGCCCAGTTGGTGGTGCCCACATCCCATGAGTGAATAAAGAAAAATGTTGACAAGGGTAGTCCTGATTAAATTAACCCTGATGTGTTCTGATTTGGGTATTTTCCTACCTGGTTACAAGCTTCTGCTATTTCTGCATGTTTTGCTTTTGAAATCGTGGTTCCCCATTATCTATGGTCAGCCATTCTACTCCTCACAAGAACTAGTAATGAAGTCTAGACATTGGCCCTGATACGACACAAATTCTGAATTCCTGTTCACTGGATATTCGAGTCATTGAGTCATATAGCACAGAAGAGGCCCTTCAGCCCATCCAGACTGCTCCGGCCTATCTACACTAATCCCACATTTCAGCACTTGGCCCTGGTCTTGAATGTTATGGTATTTCAAGCGCTCATCCACGTCCCTCTTAAAAATTGTGAAGATTCCTGCCTCCCAGGCTATCAAACTATCTAAATAATGTAGCCAATAATATAACATACAAACATAGGAACAAGGAACAAGTGTAGGCCATTCAATGAATCAAGCCTGCTCTGCAATTCAGTAAGCTGAATGACTGATCTGATTTTAACCTCAACTCTACATTCCTGCATATCCCTGATAATCTTCCATCCCCTTAGTAATCAAGAATCTAAACACTTCTGCCTGAAATGTATTTAAAGATTCTGCATCCATGGTCCTTTTGAGGAAGGGAATTCCAAGAAAAAAGCATACAATTTGAGAGAATTATTTTTCCATCATCTCTGTCTTAAATGGGTAATTCCTAATTTTCAAACTATAACCCCTAGTTCTCGGCTGTCTCATAAGAGGAAACATTCTTTCCACAGCCACCTGGTCAAGTCCTCTCAGGATCTTATATGTTTCAATTAAGTCACCTCTGACTCTTCTGAACTCCAGAGGACACAGGCCTAGACTGTCTAGCATTTCCTCAATCGGCAATGGCTTATTCTAGGTATTAGCTTAGCAAACCTTCTTGACCTGCTTCCAACACATTAACATACATACACGTGGTGGCCAGTATTATACACTGTACTCCATGCACAGTCTCACCAATGCCTTCGAACTTCCCTCCTCTTGCATTCAATTCCCTTTGCAATAAAACATAACACTCTATTGGCTTCAAAACCAGAAATTGCTGGAAAAACTCATCAGGTCTGGCAGCATCTGTGGAAAGAAAGCAGAGTTAACATTTCGGGTCCAGTGACCCTCCCTCCCTTTTTGGATTAAGGAGTTACATTGGCTAATTTGCAATCTAGAGGAACCTCCTCCGAATCGAATGTATTAGAAAATTAAAATCAATGCATTACCTATCCCACCAACTATTCTATTAGCTTTCCTATTACTTACTGTACCTTCACACTACTCTTCTATAGCTTATGCACTAGGACATTGAGATCTCTCTGCAGCTCGGTGCTCTGCAACTTCTCACCATTTAGATAATATGTTTCTTTCCCACATTATACTCTATTTGTCAGATCTTTGCCCACTCAGAGAACGTATCTATATCCATTTGTAGGCTCATGTTTTATTCACAAATCATTTTCCGACCTATCTTTGTGTAATCAGAAAATTTAGCTACCATACCTTCCGTACCTTCATCAAAATCATTTACATACATTGTAAAGAGTTGAGGGCCCAGCACTGACCTCTGAGCACACCACACATGACATTGTGCCAGTCTGAAAAAGAACCATTTATTCAAATTCTCCGCTTCCTTATCCAGTCAATTGTCTACTATCCAAACTTATTACCTCCAATATTATGAGCTTTTAATTTGTACAATCTTTGATGTGTCACCTTATCAAATGTCTTTAGAAAATCTTAGTACAATACAACCATTAGTTTCCCCTTTATCTACAGCAAAAGTTACTATTTCATTGGGGAGGCGATGGCCTAATGGTATTATTACTGGACTGTTAATCCAGTGACCCAAGTAGTGTTCCATGACCTGGGTTCGAATTACACCATGGCAGATGGTGGAAATTGAATTCAATAAATATCTGGAATTAAAGGTCTAACAATGACCATAAATCCATTGCCAATTGTCAGGGAAAACCCATCTGGTTCACTGATGTCCTTTAGGGAAGAAAACTGCCATCCTTACCTGGCCTGGCCTACATGTGACTCCAGACCCGCAGCAATGTGATTGACTCTTAACTGCCCTCTGGGCAATCAGGGATGGGCAATAAATGCTGCTTGATCAGTGACACCCTCATCCTGTGAATGAATAAAGAAGAAAAGGACTCCAATAAATTGGTTAAACATGATTTTCCTTTGACAAAATCATGTTGGCTCTGTTTGATTACCTTGAATTTATCCAAATTCCCTGTTATAACATCTTTAATAACAGCTTCTAACATTTTCCCAATGACAGATATTAAGCTAACTGGCCTTTAGTTTCCTGCTTTCTGTCTCCCTCCCTTTTTGGCTGAAGAAATTACTTAGCCACTTTACAGTGTAAAGGAACCTTCCCTGAATCAAAAAGGTTAGAAAATTAATACCAATACATTTTCTGTCCAACTAACTATCTTTTAAGACCCTAGGATGAACTCCATCAGGGCCTGGGTACTACTTCTCTAGTAATTGTAATTTTCTTGAGTTCCTCCCTCCCTTTCAATTCCTGACTTATAGCTATTTCCAGGATGCCTCTTGTATCTTCTCCAGTGAAGAGCAAAGCAAAATATCTGTCTTCTATCGCAAATTTCCCAGATTCATTTTCTAAAGGACCAGCATTTACTTTGTTAAATATTTTCTTTTTTAAATATCTGAAGAAAGTTTTCTTATTCGTTTTTATATTTTTGGCTACCTTTCTCTGGTATTTATACGTTATCTCTTTATACATCTTATAAAACATATCATGCAGTGTTCTCTATACTTGTGTCCAATTGGTGCAGATATTACTTTTACAAAATAGAAATAAATAACAAAATAGAAATAAATAACAGCAACATTAAGTCAGCTCCAACAGGGCTGTGTCTAATCCAAGGAACCTCATATTATTCCTTTTTGGAATATGAGAGAAACTTCTTTACTCAGAGAGTTGTTAGGATTTGGAATGTGTTACCTGGGGGAGTGGTGGAAGCATATAGGAGGTTTCAAAGAAGAGCTGACATATATTTGAAAGGGATGACATTACAGGGTGACTGAGATAGGGCTGGAGAGTGGGACCAGCTGGGTAACTCTTTCAGGAGCCAGTACAGACATGATGGATCGAATGGCTTCCTTCTGTACTGTAAAATTCTATCATTCTATATAAATTGAAATAGAAGTTGGATACTGTTATGTAGGTAAAATACCAGGGGACTTCTGCAACTTGAAAAAATCAAGTTTTTAAAAAAAATTCATTCATGGGTACCTCTGATTCATCATGCATTATTTGCCCATCCCTCGTTGTCCTTGAGAAGATTGTGCTGAGTTGCTTTCTTGAACCGCTGCACTCTACATGGTACAGTAGACCCACAATCCCAAGGAAATTGCAGAATTTTAACCAAACAACACTGAAGGAACAGTGATACCTTTCCAAGCCTGAATAGTGTGTGGCTTGGAGGGAAACTTGCAGGACATCATGTTCCCATATATCTACTGCCCTTGTCCTTCTAGATGGTAGAGGTTGTTGGGTTTATAATGTGCTGTCTAGGAATCTTTGGTGAATTCCTGTAGATGGTATCACAGCTGATACTGACCATCAGTGGTGGACGGACTGGATGCTTGTGGATCTGGTGCCAATCAAATAAGCTGCTTCCTCCTGGATAGTATAAAGCTTGTAGAGTGTTGTTAGAGTTACACACATCCTGGCAAGTGGGAGATATTCTTCACACCCATGACTGTGCCTTCCAAATGGTGGACAAGCTTAGGAGTTTGAAGGTGAGTTATTCACTGTAAGATTCCTAACCTCTGACCTGCTCTTGTAGCCATTGTATTTATATAGGAAGTTCAGTTGAGTTTCCAGTCAATGGTAACCTCCCGAATGCTGGTAATGGAGGATTCAGCAATAAAATGCTGTTGAATGTCAAAGGGTGATGGTTAGATTTTATCTTGTTGGGGATAGAGCTTAGATATGATCTGTTGGTTGTCAAATTGAATAACATGGCAATTAATTACTGCTTATGCTGTTTTGCACACAAGTAGCCCTGTTTTGTAGCTTTAACAAGTTAACACCTCATTTTTATTCATGACTGGTGCTGGTCTAAGCAAGCCTTCCTGCATTTTTCATTTTGGTTCCAGCCTTGATGGTAATGCTAAGTTGGAGGATATGTTTGGCCATGAGTTCACAAAGCCTCTTGATTTGTTAGATCTGTTAAAGGTCATTCCATTTATCACAGTGATAATGACATACAACAAAATGGAGGGTATCCTCAGTTTGAAGATGGGATTGTCACTCTTACCGATAACTGTCATGGACAGTCCCATCTACAGCTGACAAATTGGTAAGGATGAGGTCAAGTAAGTTTTTCCCTCTTGTTGCTTCCCTCTAGTAACTATGGCCTTTAGGACACAACCAGCTCCATCTGTAGTGCTGCTGCCAAGCTGCTCTTGGTGGTGGATATTGAAATCCCCTGCACAGAGTACGTTTTGCACCCATGGCACTCTCAGTGCTTCTTCCAAGTGCTGTTCAACATGGAGGTGTACTGATTCATCAGCTGAGGGAGGACACTGGACCTGAGATATGTGTGTGTGTGTGTGTGTGTGTATGTGTGTGTGTGTGTGCAGGTGTGGGTGTATGTGTGTGTGTGTGTGTGTGTGTGTGTGTGCGTGTGCAGGTGTGTGT